>NC_069505.1:428897706-429602706 GCF_027579735.1 Bombina bombina
TGTATTTAAAGTTGAGGTTTTTACATGAGGACTGAATTATAGTGAAGGTATGATGATGGTAGAGAACAGTATGAAGTAGTTGTATATAGTGTTAGAGAGTTTAAGAATTATTTGTGGATGAATGTGAGGATGTGGATGAATATGAGAAATGAAATTCTTATTATGCAATCTCTAGTATCAGAAACACACCTGTATCAAAAGGAAAAAGTGCAAGAGTGAGTAAAAGATGAATGCCCAAGCCCAATCTCCCCTCTGAGGTGGTTGGTAGGATGGAGTGGACAATGGAACAGTCATTCATCTTGAGCCCACTTCATATTTCTTTTCCGGCCCTACTTTTGGTACTCTGCCTTGATTAACGGAGAATGTGGAAGGAAGGAGGAGGTGGTGAAGGGGCTTTCTTTCATGTAATTAGCAAGAGTCCATGAGCTAGTGACGTATGGGATATACATTCCTACCAGGAGGGGCAAAGTTTCCCAAACCTCAAAATGCCTATAAATACACTCCTCACCACACCCACAAATCAGTTTTACAAACTTTGCCTCCTATGGAGGTGGTGAAGTAAGTTTGTGCTAGATTCTACGTTGATATGCGCTCCGCAGCAGGTTGGAGCCCGGTTTTCCTCTCAGCGTGCAGTGAATGTCAGAGGGATGTGAGGAGAGTATTGCCTGTTTGAATTCAATGATCTCCTTCTACGGGGTCTATTTCATGGGTTCTCTGTTATTGGTCGTAGAGATTCATCTCTTACCTCCCTTTTCAGATCGACGATATACTCTTATATTTATTCCATTACTTCTGCTGATTTTCGTTTCAGTACTGGTTTGGCTTTCTACAACATGTAGATGAGTGTCCTGGGGTAAGTAAGTCTTATTTTCTGTGACACTCTAAAGCTATGGTTGGGCACTTTTTTTATAAAGTTCTAAATATATGTATTCAAACATTTATTTGCCTTGACTCAGGATGTTCAACATTTCCTTATTTCAGACAGTCAGTTTCATATTTGGGATAATGCATTTGAATATATCATTTTAATCTTACCTTAAAATTTGACTTTGTCCCTGAGGGCTGTTAGGCTCGCGGGGGCTGAAAATGCTTCATTTTATTGCGTCATTCTTGGCGCGGACTTTCTTGGCGGGAATTTTTTTTTCTATTTCCGGCGTCATACGTGTCGCCGGAAGTTGCGTCATTTTTGACGTTTTTCGCGCCAAAAATGTCGGCGTTCCGGATGTGGCGTCATTTTTGGCGCTAATAGCATTTAGGCGCCAAATAATGTGGGCGTCAATTTTGTCTCCACTTTATTTAAGTCTCATTATTTGTTGCTTCTGGTTGCTAGAAGCTTGTTCACTGGCATTTTTTCCCATTCCTGAAACTGTCATTTAAGGAATTTGATCAATTTTGCTTTATATGTTGTTTTTTCTATTACATATTGCAAGATGTCCCACGTTGCAACTGAGTCAGAAGATACTACTGGAAAATCGCTGCCTGGTGCTGGAACTACCAAAGCTAAGTGTATCTGCTGTAAACTTTTGGTAGTTGTTCCTCCAGCTGTTGTTTGTATTAAATGTCATGACAAACTTGTTAATGCAGAAAATATTTCCTTTAGTAAAGTACCATTACCTGTTGCAGTTCCATCAACATCTAATGTTCAGAGTGTTCCTGATAACATAAGAGATTTTGTTTCTGAATCCATTAAGAAGGCTATGTCTGTTATTCCTCCTTCTGGTAAACATAAAAGGTCTTTTAAAACTTCTCTTTATACAGATGAATTTTTAAATGAACATCATCATTCTGATTCTAATATTCCAGAAGTTTTTCCTGTTCCTGGTGCTATTTCTGAAGTAATTTCCAGAGAATGGAATAATTTGGGTAATTCATTTACTCCTTCTAAACGTTTTAAGCAATTATATCCTGTACCGTCCGACAGATTAGAGTTTTGGGACAAAATCCCTAAAGTTGATGGGGCTATTTCTACCCTTGCTAAACGTACTACTATTCCTACGGCAGATGGTACTTCCTTTAAGGATCCTTTAGATAGGAAAATTGAATCCTTTCTAAGAAAAGCTTATCTGTGTTCAGGTAATCTTCTTAGACCTGCTATATCATTGGCTGATGTTGCTGCAGCTTCAACTTTTTGGTTGGAAACTTTAACGCAACAAGTAACAGATCATGATTCTCATAATATTCTTCTTCTTCTTCAACATGCTAATAATTTTATCTGTGATGCCATTTTTGATATTATCAGAGTTGATGTCAGGTTTATGTCTCTAGCTATTTTAGCTAGAAGAGCTTTATGGCTTAAAACGTGGAATGCTGATATGTCTTCTAAATCGACTCTACTTTCCCTTTCTTTCCAGGGTAATAATTATTTGGTTCTCAGTTGGACTCTATTATCTCAACTGTTACTGGTGGGAAAGGAACTTTTTTACCACAGGATAAAAAATCTAAGGGTAAAAACAGGGCTAATAATCGTTTTCGTTCCTTTCGTTTCAACAAAGAACAAAAGCCTGATCCTTCATCCTCAGGAGCAGTTTCAGTTTGGAAACCATCTCCAGTCTGGAATAAATCCAAGCCTTCTAGAAAAGCAAAGCCAGCTTCTAAGTCCACATGAAGGTGCGGCCCTCATTCCAGCTCAGCTGGTAGGGGGCAGATTACGTTTTTTCAAAGAAATTTGGATCAATTCTGTTCACAATCTTTGGATTCAGAACATTGTTTCAGAAGGGTACAGAATTGGTTTCAAGATAAGACCTCCTGCAAAGAGATTTTTTCTTTCCGTGTCCCAGTAAACCCAGTGAAAGCTCAAGCATTTCTGAAATGTGTTTCAGATCTAGAGTTGGCTGGAGTAATTATGCCAGTTCCAGTTTTGGAACAGGGGCTGGGGTTTTATTTGAATCTCTTCATTGTACCCAAGAAGGAGAATTCCTTCAGACCAGTTCTGGATCTAAAAATATTGAATCGTTATGTAAGGATACCAACATTCATAATGGTAACTGTAAGGACTATCTTGCCTTTTGTTCAGCAAGGGCATTATATGTCTACAATAGATTTACAGGATGCATATCTGCATATTCCTATTCATCCAGCTCACTATCAGTTCCTGAGATTCTCTTTCCTGGACAAGCATTACCAGTTTGTGGCTCTGCCGTTTGGCCTAGCTACAGCTCCAAGAATTTTTACAAAGGTTCTTGGTGCCATTCTGTCTGTAATCAGAGAACAGGGTATTGTGGTATTTCCTTATTTGGACGATATCTTGGTACTTGCTCAGTCTTCACATTTAGCAGAATCTCATACGAATCGACTTGTGTTGTTTCTTCAAGATCATGGTTGGAGGATCAATTCACTAAAAAGTTAATTGATTCCTCAGACAAGGGTAACCTTTTTAGGTTTCCAGATAGATTCAGTGTCCATGACTCTATCTTTGACAGACAAGAGACGTCTAAAATTGATTTCAGCTTGTCGATACCTTCAGTCACAATCATTCCCTTCGGTAGCCTTATGCATGGAAATTCTAGGTCTTATGACTGCTGCATCGGACGCGATCCCCTTTGCTCGTTTTCACATGCGACCTCTTCAGCTTTGTATGCTGAACCAATGGTGCAGGGATTACACAAAGATATCTCAATTAATATCTTTAAAACCGATTGTCCGACATTCTCTGACGTGGTGGACAGATCACCATCGTTTAATTCAGGGGGCTTCTTTTGTTCTTCCGACCTGGACTATAATCTCAACAGATGCAAGTCTTACAGGTTGGGGAGCTGTGTGTGAGTCTCTGACGGCACAAGGGGTTTGGGAATCTCAGGAGGTGAGATTACCGATCAATATTTTGGAACTCCGTGCAATTTTCAGAGCTCTTCAGTCTTGGCCTCTTCTGAAGAGAGAGTCGTTCATTTGTTTTCAGACAGACAATGTCACAACTGTGGCATACATCAATCATCAAGGAGGGACTCACAGTCCTCTGGCTATGAAAGAAGTATCTCGAATTCTGGTTTGGGCGGAATCCAGCTCCTGTCTAATCTCTGCGGTTCATATCCCAGGTATAGACAATTGGGAAGCGGATTATCTCAGTCGCCAAACGTTGCATCCGGGCGAATGGTCTCTTCACCCAGAGGTATTTCTTCAGATTGTTCAAATGTGGGAACTCCCAGAAATAGATCTGATGGCTTCTCATCTAAACAAGAAACTTCCCAGGTATCTGTACAGATCCCGGGATCCTCAGGCGGAGGCAGTGGATGCATTATCACTTCCTTGGAAGTATCATCCTGCCTATATCTTTCCGCCTCTAGTTCTTCTTCCAAGAGTAATCTCCAAGATTCTGAAGGAATGCTCTTTGTTCTGCTGGTAGCTCCAGCATGGCCTCACAGGTTTTGGTATGCGGATCTTGTCCGGATGGCCTCTTGCCAGCCGTGGACTCTTCCGTTAAGACCAGACCTTCTGTCGCAAGGTCCTTTCTTCCATCAGGATCTCAAATCCTTAAATTTAAAGGTATGGAGATTGAACGCTTGATTCTTGGTCAAAGAGGTTTCTCTGACTCTGTGATTAATACTATGTTACAGGCTCGTAAATCTGTATCTAGAGAGATATATTATAGAGTCTGGAAGACTTATATTTCTTGGTGTCTTTCTCATCATTTTTCCTGGCATTCTTTTAGAATTCCGAGAATTTTACAGTTTCTTCAGGATGGTTTAGATAAGGTTTGTCCGCAAGTTCCTTGAAAGGACAAATCTCTGCTCTTTCTGTTCTTTTTCACAGAAAGATTGTTAATCTTCCTGATATTCATTGTTTTGTACAAGCTTTAGTTCGTATAAAACCTGTCATTAAGTCTATTTCTCCTCCTTGGAGTTTGAATTTGGTTCTGAGGGCTCTTCAAGCTCCTCCTTTTGAACCCATTCATTCATTGGACATTAAATTACTTTCTTGGAAAGTTTTGTTCCTTTTAGCCATCTCTTCTGCCAGAAGAGTCTCTGAATTATCTGCTCTTTCTTGTGAGTCTCCTTTTCTGATTTTTCATCAGGATAAGGCGGTGTTGCGAACTTCTTTTGAATTTTTACCTAAGGTTGTGAATTCCAACAACATTAGTAGAGAAATTGTGGTTCCTTCATTATGTCCTAATCCTAAGAATTCTAAGGAGAAATCGTTGCATTCTTTGGATGTTGTTAGAGCTTTGAAATATTATGTTAAGGCTACTAAGTCTTTCAGAAAGACTTCTAGTCTATTTGTCATCTTTTCCGGTTTTAGAAAAGGTCAGAAAGATTCTGCCATTTCTTTGGCATCTTGGTTGAAATCCTTAATTCACCATGCTTATGTCGAGTCAGGTAAAACTCCGCCTCAAAGGATTACAGCTCATTCTACTAGGTCAGTTTCTACTTCCTGGGCATTTAGGAATGAGGCTTCGGTTGATCAGATTTGCAAAGCAGCAACTTGGTCCTCTTTGCATACTTTTACTAAATTCTACCATTTTGATGTGTTTTCTTCTTCTGAAGCAGTTTTTGGTAGAAAAGTACTTCAGGCAGCGGTTTCAGTTTGAATCTTCTGCTTATGTTTTCATTAAACTTTATTTTGGGTGTGGATTATTTTCAGCAGGAATTGGCTGTCTTTATTTTATCCCTCCCTCTCTAGTGACTCTTGCGTGGAAAGATCCACATCTTGGGTAGTCATTATCCCATACGTCACTAGCTCATAGACTCTTGCTAATTACATGAAAGAAAACATAATTTATGTAAGAACTTACCTGATAAATTCATTTCTTTCATATTAGTAGGAGTCCATGAGGCCCACCCTTTTTGGTGGTTATGATTTTTTTGTATAAAGCACAACTATTCCAATTCCTTATTTTATATGCTTTCGCACTTTTTTTATCACCCCACTTCTTGGCTATTCGTTAAACTGATTTGTGGGTGTGGTGAGGGGTGTATTTATAGGCATTTTGAGGTTTGGGAAACTTTGCCCCTCCTGGTAGGAATGTATATCCCATACGATACTAGCTCATGGACTCTTGCTAATATGAAAGAAATGAATTTATCAGGTAAGTTCTTACATAAATTATGTTTTCTTCCGACCTCACTTTTACAGTGGAGTCAGGCAGAAAGCCCATAATCTAATTCGGCCATATTGGGAGCCAAATTGGGAGCCAAATTGGGAGCCAAATTTGGGATAAAAAAGAGAGGCAGAGTATTAAAAAAGTAGGTCCAGTGAAAATGCCTTTAAATGCAACCTGGCACAGAATGTGATTCTTATATTACTGCTATACAGAAGTGTTTGTATTTAAAGTTGAGGTTTTTACATGAGGACTGAATTATAGTGAAGGTATGATGATGGTAGAGAACAGTATGAAGTAATTGTATAAAGTGTTAGAGAGTTTAAGAATTATTTGTGGATGAATGTGAGGATGTGGATGAATATGAGAAGTGAAATTCTTATTATGCAATCTCTAGTTTCAGAAACACACCTGTAGCAAAAGGAAAAGGGCACGAGTGAGCAAAAGATGAATGCCCAAGCCCAATCTCCCCTCTGAGGTGGTTGGTAGGATGGAGTGGACAATGGAACGGTCATTCATCTTGAGCCCACTTCATATTTCTTTTCCGGCCCTACTTTTGGTATTCTGCCTTGATTAACGGAGAATGTGGAAGGAAGGAGGAGGAGGTGAAGGGGCTTTCTGCCGACCTCACTTTTACAGTGGAGTCAGACAGAAAGCCCATAATCTAATTCGGCCATATTGGGAGCCAAATTGGGAGCCAAATTTGGAATAAAAAGAGAGGCAGAGTATTAAAAAGTAGGTCCAGTAAAAATGCCTTATGCAACCTGGCACAGAATGTGATTCTTATATTACTGCTATACAGAAGTGTTTGTATTTAAAGTTGAGGTTTTTACATGAGGACTGAATTATTGTGAAGGTATGATGATGGTAGAGAACAGTATGAAGTAGTTGTATATAGTGTTAGAGAGTTTAAGAATTATTTGTGGATGAATGTGAGGATGTGGATGAATATGAGAAATGAAATTCTTATTATGCAATCTCTAGTATCAGAAACACACCTGTAGCAAAAGGAAAAAGTGCAGGAGTGAGCAAAAGATGAATGCCCAAGCCCAATCTTCCCTCTGAGGTGGTTGGTAGGATGAAGTGGACAATGGAACGGTCATTCATCTTGAGCCCACTTCATATTTCTTTTCCGGCCCTACTTTAAGTACTCTACCTTGATTAACGGAGAATGTGGAAGGAAGGAGGAGGTGGTGAAGGGGCTTTCTTCCAACCTCACTTTTACAGTGGAGTCAGGCAGAAAGCCCATAATCTAATTCAGCCATATTGGGAGCCAAATTGGGAGCCAAATTTGGGATAAAAAAGAGAGGCAGAGTATTAAAAAAGTAGGTCCAATGAAAATGCCTTTAAATGCAACCTGGCACAGAATGTGATTCTTATATTACTGCTATACAGAAGTGTTTGTATTTAAAGTTGAGGTTTTTACATGAGGACTGAATTATAGTGAAGGTATGATGATGGTAGAGAACAGTATGAAGTAATTGTATAAAGTGTTAGAGAGTTTAAGAATTATTTGTGGATGAATGTGAGGATGTGGATGAATATGAGAAGTGAAATTCTTATTATGCAATCTCTAGTTTCAGAAACACACCTGTAGCAAAAGGAAAAGGGCACAAGTGGGCAAAAGATGAATGCCCAAGCCCAATCTCCTCTCTGAGGTGGTTGGTAGGATGGAGTGGATAATGGAACGGTCATTCATCTTGAGCCCACTTCATATTTCTTTTCCGACCCTACTTTTGGTACTCTGCCTTGATTAACAAAGAATGTTTAAGGAAGGAGGAGGAGGTGAAGGGGCTTTCTGCCGACCTCACTTTTACAGTGGAGTCAGACAGAAAGCCCATAATCTAATTCAGCCATATTGGGAGCCAAATTGGGAGCCAAATTTGGGATAAAGAGAGAGGCAGAGTATTAAAAAGTAGGTTTAGTGAAAATGCCTTATGCAACCTGGCACAGAATGTGATTCTTATATTACTGCTATACAAAAGTGTTTGTATTTAAAGTTGAGGTTTTTACATGAGGACTGAATTATAGTGAAGGTATGATGATGGTAGAGAACAGTATGAAGTAGTTGTATATAGTGTTAGAGAGTTTAAGAATTATTTGTGGATGAATGTGAGGATGTGGATGAATATGAGAAATGAAATTCTTATTATGCAATCTCTAGTATCAGAAACACACCTGTAGCAAAAGGAAAAAGTGCAGGAGTGAGCAAAAGATGAATGCCCAAGCCCAATCTTCCCTCTGAGGTGGTTGGTAGGATGGAGTGGACAATGGAACGGTCATTCATCTTGAGCCCACTTCATATTTCTTTTCCGGCCCTACTTTAAGTACTCTACCTTGATTAACGGAGAATGTGGAAGGAAGGAGGAGGAGGTGAAGGGGATTTCTTCCAACCTCACTTTTACATTGGAGTCAGGCAGAAAGCCCATAATCTAATTCAGCCATATTGGGAGCCAAATTGTGAGCCAAATTTGGTATAAAAAAGAGAGGCAGAGTATTAAAAAGTAGGTCCAGTAAAAATGCCTTTAAATGCAATCTGGCACAGAATGTGTTTCTTATATTACTGCTATACAGAAGTGTTTGTATTTAAAGTTGAAGTTTTTACATGAGGACTGAATTATAGTGAAGGTATGATGATGGTAGAGAACAGTATGAAGTAATTGTATAAAGTGTTAGAGACTTTAAGAATTATTGGTGGATGAATGTGAGGATGTGGATGAATATGAGAAGTGAAATTCTTATTATACAATCTCTAGTATCAGAAACACACCTGTAGCAAAAGGAAAAGGGCACGAGTGAGCAAAAGATGAAAGCCCAAGCCCAATCTCCCCTCTGAGGTGGTTGGTAGGATGGAGTGGATAATGGAACGGTCATTCATCTTGAGCCCACTTCATATTTCTTTTCCGACCCTACTTTTGGTACTCTGCCTTTATTAACAGAGAATGTGGAAGGAAGGAGGAGGAGGTGAAGGGGCTTTCTGCCGACCGCACTTTTACATTAGAGTCAGACAGAAAGCCCATAATCTAATTCGGCCATATTGGGAGCCAAATTTGGGATAAAGAGAGAGGCAGAGTATTAAAAAGTAGGTTTAGTGAAAATGCCTTATGCAACCGGGCACAGAATGTGATTCTTATATTACTGCTATACAAAAGTGTTTGTATTTAAAGTTGAAGTTTTTACATGAGGACTGAATTATAGTGAAGTTATGATGATGGTAGGGAACAGTATGAAGTATTTGTATAAAGTGTTAGAGAGTTTAAGAATTATTTGTGGATGAATGTGAAGATGTGGATGAATATGAGAAGTGAAATTCTTATTATGCAATCTCTAGTATCAGAAACACACCTGTAGCAAAAGGAAAAGGGCACGAGTGAGCAAAAGATGAATGCCCAAGCCCAATCTCCCCTCTGAGGTGGTTGGTAGGATGGAGTGGATAATGGAACGGTCATTCATCTTGAGCCCACTTCATATTTCTTTTCCGGCCCTACTTTTGGTACTCTGCCTTGATTAACGGAGAATGTGGAAGGAAGGAGGAGGAGGTGAAGGGGCTTTCTGCCGAACTCACTTTTACAGTGGAGTCAGACAGAAAGCCCATAATCTAATTCGGCCATATTGGGAGCCAAATTTGGGATAAAAAGAGAGGCAGAGTATTAAAAAGTAGGTCCAGTGAAAATGCCTTATGCAACCTGGCACAGAATGTGATTCTTATATTACTGCTATACAGAAGTGTTTGTATTTAAAGTTGAGGTTTTTACATGAGGACTGAATTATAGTGAAGGTATGATGATGGTAGAGAACAGTATGAAGTAGTTGTATATAGTGTTAGAGAGTTTAAGAATTATTTGTGGATGAATGTGAGGATGTGGATGAATATGAGAAATGAAATTCTTATTATGCAATCTCTAGTATCAGAAACACACCTGTAGCAAAAGGAAAAAAGTGCAAGAGTGAGTAAAAGATGAATGCCCAAGCCCAATCTCCCCTCTGAGGTGGTTGGTAGGATGGAGTGGACAATGGAACAGTCATTCATCTTGAGCCCACTTCATATTTCTTTTCCGGCCCTACTTTTGGTACTCTGCCTTGATTAACGGAGAATGTGGAAGGAAGGAGGAGGTGGTGAAGGGGCTTTCTTCCGACCTCACTTTTACAGTGGAGTCAGGCAGAAAGCCCATAATCTAATTCGGCCATATTGGGAGCCAAATTGGGAGCCAAATTTGGGATAAAAAAGAGAGGCAGAGTATTAAAAAAGTAGGTCCAGTGAAAATGCCTTTAAATGCAACCTGGCACAGAATGTGATTCTTATATTACTGCTATACAGAAGTGTTTGTATTTAAAGTTGAAGTTTTTACATGAGGACTGAATTATAGTGAAGGTATGATGATGGTAGAGAACAGTATGAAGTAGTTGTATAAAGTGTTAGAGAGTTTAAGAATTATTTGTGGATGAATGTGAGGATGTGGATGAATATGAGAAATGAAATTCTTATTATGCAATCTCTAGTATCAGAAACACACCTGTAGCAAAAGGAAAAAGTGCAGGAGTGAGCAAAAGATGAATGCCCAAGCCCAATCTTCCCTCTGAGGTGGTTGGTAGGATGGAGTGGACAATGGAACGGTCATTCATCTTGAGCCCACTTCATATTTCTTTTCCGGCCCTACTTTAAGTACTCTACCTTGATTAACGGAGAATGTGGAAGGAAGGAGGAGGAGGTGAAGGGGATTTCTTCCAACCTCACTTTTACATTGGAGTCAGGCAGAAAGCCCATAATCTAATTCAGCCATATTGGGAGCCAAATTGTGAGCCAAATTTGGTATAAAAAAGAGAGGCAGAGTATTAAAAAGTAGGTCCAGTAAAAATGCCTTTAAATGCAATCTGGCACAGAATGTGTTTCTTATATTACTGCTATACAGAAGTGTTTGTATTTAAAGTTGAAGTTTTTACATGAGGACTGAATTATAGTGAAGGTATGATGATGGTAGAGAACAGTATGAAGTAATTGTATAAAGTGTTAGAGATTTTAAGAATTATTGGTGGATGAATGTGAGGATGTGGATGAATATGAGAAATGAAATTCTTATTATACAATCTCTAGTATCAGAAACACACCTGTAGCAAAAGGAAAAGGGCACGAGTGAGCAAAAGATGAAAGCCCAAGCCCAATCTCCCCTCTGAGGTGGTTGGTAGGATGGAGTGGATAATGGAACGGTCATTCATCTTGAGCCCACTTCATATTTCTTTTCCGACCCTACTTTTGGTACTCTGCCTTTATTAACAGAGAATGTGGAAGGAAGGAGGAGGAGGTGAAGGGGCTTTCTGCCGACCGCACTTTTACATTAGAGTCAGACAGAAAGCCCATAATCTAATTCGGCCATATTGGGAGCCAAATTTGGGATAAAGAGAGAGGCAGAGTATTAAAAAGTAGGTTTAGTGAAAATGCCTTATGCAACCGGGCACAGAATGTGATTCTTATATTACTGCTATACAAAAGTGTTTGTATTTAAAGTTGAAGTTTTTACATGAGGACTGAATTATAGTGAAGTTATGATGATGGTAGGGAACAGTATGAAGTATTTGTATAAAGTGTTAGAGAGTTTAAGAATTATTTGTGGATGAATGTGAAGATGTGGATGAATATGAGAAGTGAAATTCTTATTATGCAATCTCTAGTATCAGAAACACACCTGTAGCAAAAGGAAAAGGGCACGAGTGAGCAAAAGATGAATGCCCAAGCCCAATCTCCCCTCTGAGGTGGTTGGTAGGATGGAGTGGATAATGGAACGGTCATTCATCTTGAGCCCACTTCATATTTCTTTTCCGGCCCTACTTTTGGTACTCTGCCTTGATTAACGGAGAATGTGGAAGGAAGGAGGAGGAGGTGAAGGGGCTTTCTGCCGACCTCACTTTTACAGTGGAGTCAGACAGAAAGCCCATAATCTAATTCGGCCATATTGGGAGCCAAATTTGGGATAAAAAGAGAGGCAGAGTATTAAAAAGTAGGTCCAGTGAAAATGCCTTATGCAACCTGGCACAGAATGTGATTCTTATATTACTGCTATACAGAAGTGTTTGTATTTAAAGTTGAGGTTTTTACATGAGGACTGAATTATAGTGAAGGTATGATGATGGTAGAGAACAGTATGAAGTAGTTGTATAAAGTGTTAGAGAGTTTAAGAATTATTTGTGGATGAATGTGAGGATGTGGATGAATATGAGAAATGAAATTCTTATTATGCAATCTCTAGTATCAGAAACACACCTGTAGCAAAAGGAAAAAAGTGCAGGAGTGAGCAAAAGATGAATGCCCAAGCCCAATCTCCCCTCTGAGGTGGTTGGTAGGATGGAGTGGACAATGGAACAGTCATTCATCTTGAGCCCACTTCATATTTCTTTTCCGGCCCTACTTTTGGTACTCTGCCTTGATTAACGGAGAATGTGGAAGGAAGGAGGAGGTGGTGAAGGGGCTTTCTTCCGACCTCACTTTTACAGTGGAGTCAGGCAGAAAGCCCATAATCTAATTCGGCCATATTGGGAGCCAAATTGGGAGCCAAATTTGGGATAAAAAAGAGAGGCAGAGTATTAAAAAAGTAGGTCCAGTGAAAATGCCTTTAAATGCAACCTGGCACAGAATGTGATTCTTATATTACTGCTATACAGAAGTGTTTGTATTTAAAGTTGAAGTTTTTACATGAGGACTGAATTATAGTGAAGGTATGATGATGGTAGAGAACAGTATGAAGTAGTTGTATAAAGTGTTAGAGAGTTTAAGAATTATTTGTGGATGAATGTGAGGATGTGGATGAATATGAGAAGTGAAATTCTTATTATGCAATCTCTAGTTTCAGAAACACACCTGTAGCAAAAGGAAAAGGGCACGAGTGAGCAAAAGATGAATGCCCAAGCCCAATCTCCTCTCTGAGGTGGTTGGTAGGATGGAGTAGATAATGGAACGGTCATTCATCTTGAGCCCACTTCATATTTCTTTTCCGGCCCTACTTTTGGTATTCTGCCTTGATTAACGGAGAATGTGGAAGGAAGGAGGAGGAGGTGAAGGGGCTTTCTGCCGACCTCACTTTTACAGTGGAGTCAGACAGAAAGCCCATAATCTAATTCGGCCATATTGGGAGCCAAATTGGGAGCCAAATTTGGGATAAAAAGAGAGGCAGAGTATTAAAAAGCAGGTCCAGTAAAAAAGCCTTATGCAACCTGACACAGAATGTGATTCTTATATTACTGCTATACAGAAGTGTTTGTATTTAAAGTTGAGGTTTTTACATTAGGACTGAATTATAGTGAAGGTATGATGATGGTAGAGAACAGTATGAAGTAGTTGTATAAAGTGTTAGAGAGTTTAAGAATTATTTGTGGATGAATGTTAGGATGTGGATGAATGTGAGAAATGAAATTCTTATTACGCAATCTCTAGTATCAGAAACACACCTGTAGCAAAAGGAAAAGGGCACGAGTGAGCAAAAGATGAATGCCCAATCCCAATCTCCCCTCTGAGGTGGTTGGTAGGATGGAGTAGATAATGGAACGGTCATTAATCTTGAGCCCACTTCATATTTCTTTTCCGGCCCTACTTTTGGTACTCTGCCTTGATTAACGGAGAATGTGGAAGGAAGGAGGAGGTGGTGAAGGGGCTTTCTTCCGACCTCACTTTTACAGTGGAGTCAGGCAGAAAGCCCATAGTCTAATTCGGCCATATTGGGAGCCAAATTGGGAGCCAAATTTGGGATAAAAAAAGAGAGGCAGAGTATTAAAAAAGTAGGTCCAGTGAAAATGCCTTTAAATGCAACCTGGCACAGAATGTGATTCTTATATTACTGCTATACAGAAGTGTTTGTATTTAAAGTTGAGCTTTTTACATGAGGACTGAATTATAGTGAAGGTATGATGATGGTAGAGAACAGTATGAAGTAGTTGTATAAAGTGTTAGAGAGTTTAAGAATTATTGGTGGATGAATGTGAGGATGTGGATGAATATGAGAAGTGAAATTCTTATTATGCAATCTCTAGTATCAGAAACAAACCTGTAGAAAAATGTGATATACCTTTAAGGCATATCCTTACCACTTTCCTCTTTCCCTATTTAACCACCATCAGGCCTTCAATTCACTGCCTGATAATTGATGTTACCTCTGTGGAGAAACATTGTCTTTGCTGTTTCTAGCTTTTCAATTTATTCTCAGGTCTCGCCTGTTACCTTGAATACCTTCCTGGAATTACCTTCCAACCCTTATCGAAATCTACAGAAAACCTGCAATACCTTTTCATCTCTGCCTGCTTAAGTTATTTGCAGGCTATCACTATCCACCTGTACGGCACATCAGCTGCTCCTACGCCGAAACCGGAAGTGAGTCACACTCGCTCAGTCGGAGCTACCGCTACCACGCCACAACGCTCTACCGGTTTGTTCCGCAGCCCAAGGTCTGTACTTTCTATTCCTATCAAGTACCGAAGGTATATTTGTTATCCACTGCTACAAAATATTCGCTAAGTGTAAACCTTATGAAGTTCAAGTATTTATCTGACTATTCTGCTCTAATATTTACAAGGTGAAATATACTTTCCTGAGTGAGTGTGTGAAGTCGGATTATAACTCTATATTCATTATATCCTGTTATTTTCTAAATAACTAATGTTACAGAAGCATTAGTTATTTTGTTGTGAAGAGCTTATTTCCCAGCAGCAATGCCTGAACCAGCAAGCCAGCGCCTAAGAAGGGCTCCAAGAAAACCGTAACAAGTATCATTTCATAAAGAGTTAACTCTTTTTTTTCAGCTTTTAGAAACTATTGCCTAAATACACGTTTGCTGGCCTCAGCTCTAAGTTTAGTGATAACAAATCCCATTGTCTAATCACCTCTGGAGCCAGACTGCTAATTGATAAGATGAACTTGTAAACTTGTTATCTTAAGTACTGTAATCCTATTGTGGCCTGTCAAAGGACAGTGCTCTCTATCTAAATGTGTGATGGGGGATTTTGTGCTTCCCCCCCTCTCCCCCTGGGAGTGCCCTGTGTGCATGTAACCTTAATAAAAAGCAGGCTGGGCATCCCAGTCCTGAGTTCTTGTTTGACCCTCAATCGCAGCGTTGACTCGTTTTTGTGGGCAGAAGGGTATCCTAGCTGTACTGCAGCTAAGGGAGATTATTCTATATTTGCGAGACTCATATAGAATACTATGGAAAGCAGCTTCTCCCCTCTTTAGCAATAGGGATCCAGGCTACTAAGCGGTCCATCTCTCAGCGAGACTAAGGGTAACCGTAACATTTGGCGGCAGCCGCAGGATTTTCCTGGATTTCCTAGGAGAGGTACAGAACGGATGGAGAGCGCTTACGAAAAATTGAAGCGTACAACCCTAAAGGATTTACTTGAAAGCAGAGGGGGGTACGCCAGCAACCGGCCGAGGAGAGAGCTGATCGCAGAATTGACCGAACTGGATCAGAGCTTCACAATGGCGGAAACACCGACCACGATTAGTGACGAAAAAAACAGGATTGTTCGGGAAAGGCTCTCATTATACGGGCCAAACCCCTCCATGGAATTGGTACAGCAGTTGATGGCGGAGGCGGACGAGGATATACGAGAGACTCGAGCCCACGAACTCAACCTAGCGAACGCACACCGCAATGCTGAAGCCCCGCAGGTAATCATCCCTTTCGAAAATGCTGGGAGGCCCAAGATACCCTATGCGGCATTTCGACCCTTCCTAGAGAGCGAGACAGGGATTGATGAATATTTGGCGGACTTCGAAAGGCAATGTGCCCTGCACCAGATTCCCAACAGAGAGTGGCCCACGATATTGTCTGGGAAACTATCCGGGCGAGCCCTGGAAGCCTTTCGTACTCTGGGTGCTGAGGAAGTGACACAGTATGAGCTAGTTAAGGAGACACTGTTGCGACGGTACGCTGTAACTCCGGACACGTATCGCCGACAGTTTCGGGGCACGGAAAAGAAGCCTAACGATACCCATATGGAATGGGTGCACCGAATGCGGAGAGCGGCAAATCACTGGCTGAGCGGAAGTAAAGCGGTGACTGGGGAGGAAATTTTACAATTGTTTCTCTTAGAACATTTTTATAATGGCATGGAACAGCAAGGGAAGGAATGGCTGCGAGACAGGCGGCCTTCTACCTTAGAAGAAGCAGCCAAATTGGCCGATGAACATTATGACTCCCGTCTTCACGAACCCATGAACTACCGAGCTCCAGCACGGGTCGAACCCAGAGAGGTTTACCGTGCACCCCCTCGTGCTGAATTCCGAGCCCCGGTGCCCACAGGGCCTGTCCGACACTCAGGACCACCCAATAACAGCTCTGAGCGTCCCAGACCGACTTGCCACCGATGCAAGCAACCAGGGCATTTCATGGCTAGCTGCCCCCTTAATACGCACCAGACACCCAGGAATTACAATTACCCCTCTGGGTCCTATCGTCCGGCCCGGGCCCTCTGTGTTAACCAAGAGGCCCCTATGGAGGGATATGTGGGGCCGCTTCACGAGGCAGACCCTGTATATGCTGCCTCAGATAACCGCCAGCACCATCGGCAGAGGGTATGGCTCGAGGGGCGATCTACCGAGGGATTGCGAGACACAGGGGCTACTATCACGCTGGTACAGAGTCATTTGGTGTCAGAGCACAAGCGATCCGGACAGACTGTGGCCGTTAGAGTGGCGGGGGGGGATGTGTACAAAATTCCAACAGCTAAAGTGCATCTTGATTGGGGAGCGGGAAAGGGGGCTGTGAACGTGGGCCTAATGGATAATTTACCTGCCGAAGTACTACTGGGCAACGATTTGGGCCCCATGACTTCTGCCTATGCTCCAGTATGCAACAACGAGGCGGACCCAGTGACTACACGGGCCCAAGCCCGGACGGAGCGAGAGCTCTCACCAGTGCGGGAGACACAGGTAAGACCTACCCCGACCTTGCCTGACAGGTTAGGCCCCATACCCTGGGACACCCCAGATGCTTTCGAGGCAGAGTCTAAGACTGACCCGACCTTACAAAAGTACCGGGAACGAGCAGAGACCGGAGGGGGCGGGGCAGATAACGAAACATTCTTATGGGAAAAAGGGAAACTATACCCCTGGACAGAGAAAAGGGGACAGCGTAGGCGACAGCTGGTAGTGCCCCACAAATACCGTCAAGAAATCCTCAAAATAGGCCACGACATCCTCTTAGCAGGCCACCTAGCCGTTACCCGTACCCTACACCGCATTACTCACACGTTCTTTTGGCCAGGGGTGCACGCTGACGTTAGAACTTACTGTAACACCTGCGATGTGTGTCAACGAGTAGGAAGGCGAGGCGATCACCCTAAAGCCCAGCTAGTAAATATGCCCATTGTAGAGGAACCCTTCAGCCGGGTTGCTATTGACCTAGTGGGACCACTGGCTACCCCTAGTCCCTCCGGTAAGCGATACATTCTTACCGTAGTGGACTATGCTACCAGGTACCCAGAGGCTGTCGCCCAATCCAACATACAAGCGGATACGGTAGCGAATGCACTAGTACAGGTGTTCTCCCGGGTAGGATTTCCAAAAGAAATCCTATCCGACCGAGGCACCCAATTTACGGCTGAATTGACCCAACAACTCTGGCAGGTTTGCAAAATTAAGTCCCTCCTGAGCTCCCCATACCACCCCCAGACGAACGGGCTGTGTGAGAGGTTCAATGGGACCCTCAAGCAAATGCTCAAGACGTTCACTCAGGAATACCGAGACTGGGAACGCTTCCTGCCGCACCTCCTATTTGCTTATCGGGAGGTGCCCCAGGAAACGACAGGGTTCTCTCCCTTCGAGTTGCTCTACGGAAGAAAGGTATGGGGACCCCTAAACCTGATCCGGGAGCACTGGGAGGGAGAGATGGAGGCTGACGGTGTCCCCATTGTGCCATACGTGCTGGAACTCAGGGACCGAATGGAGCAATTAGCCAAATCCGTGCGGGCTAATCTCCAGTTGGCCCAGAGAAGACAGAAAGTATGGTACGATCGGGGGGCCCGAAAGAGAATCTTCACCATAGGACAAAAGGTGTTAGTACTTAAGCCGGTGAAGACAGACAAATTGCAGGCGTCCTGGCAGGGTCCCTACCAGATCGTAGAGAAAAGGGGAGACACCACTTATGTGATAGCTAGCTGCCACGACAACAATCTTAGAAAGACATTCCATGTAAACATGCTCAAGGAATATTTTGAGCGACCAGAGAACGTGACGGCCGTATGTTGTTCCCCTCAGGAAGACCCCGACAGTTTACCCATTCCAGACCTATTAGAAAAGAGCCTCCCCACAGGTATAGTGGCGCAGGTTCAGATAGGGGACCGACTTAGCCCCACTAAAAGGGAGCAGCTCAACCAACTCCTCCAGTCCAAACACCTCACCTTCTCCCCAAAGCCAGGGTACACTACTTTAACCACCCACAAGGTAGATACTCCGGGACAAGCTCCCTTGCGCCAGGCTCCATACCGAATCCCCGAAGCAGTTAGGACAGGAATGAAGAAGGAGATCGATGAGATGCTCCAGCTCAGGGTAATTGAGCCCTCCGATAGTCCCTGGGCCTCCCCAGTTGTCTTGGTGCCCAAGAAAGATGGGACCACCCGGTTCTGCGTAGACTATCGGAGGCTCAATGAAAATACCGTTACGGACGCTTACCCTATGCCCAGGGTAGACGAGCTACTCGATCGTATAGCCAGGGGAAATTACCTGACCACTATTGACCTCTGCAAAGGTTACTGGCAGATTCCCCTGGCCCCGGAGGCTATCCCCAAGTTGGCATTCGTCACCCCATTCGGCTTATATCAGTTTAGGGTAATGCCGTTTGGGATGAAGAATGCCCCAGCTACATTCCAGCGCTTGGTGGATAGGCTCCTGGATGGCTTCCAGAGTTTTGCTTGCGCCTACCTGGACGACATAGCGATCCACAGTGAGTCCTGGGAGGACCACTTAGCTCATGTGGGAATGGTTCTGGATCAGATCCGGGCTGCTGGCCTGACTCTGAAGCCAGAAAAATGCCACTTTGGGATGGCCGAGGTACAGTACCTGGGTCACCGGGTGGGGTGTGGAAAGCAGCGACCAGAGCCGGCCAAAATAGAAGCTGTCGCCAATTGGCCCACCCCCATCACTAAGACTCAGATCCTAGCCTTCCTGGGCACGGCAGGGTACTATAGACGGTTCGTACCAGACTACAGCACACTTGCCAAACCCCTGACTGACTTGACCAAGAAGAACTTACCTCGATAGGTCCTGTGGTCTCCCCACTGTGAAACGGCTTTCCAGGCTCTCAAAAATGCTCTAATTAACGCTCCTGTCTTGGCGGCCCCAGCCCTTAACAAACGTTTTATCGTCCATACAGATGCTTCCATGTTCGGGCTGGGAGCCGTCCTCAGCCAAGTAGGCGAAGATGGAGGGGAGCATCCAGTTGCCTACATCAGCCGGAAGCTCCTGCCCCGCGAAGTCAGCTATGCAGCGGTCGAAAAGGAGTGTTTGGCTTTGGTGTGGGCATTAAAGAAATTGACTCCCTATTTATATGGTCAGGAGTTCACTCTGGTCACCGACCATAACCCGTTGGTGTGGCTGAACCGGGTCTCTGGAGATAACGGCAGGCTATTACGTTGGAGCTTATCGTTGCAACCCTTCAATTTCACCATTACTTACAGACCTGGGAAACAGAATGGCAACGCCGACGGGTTGTCCAGACAAACCGACCTCAGCCCCGCATAACCAGCGATCTGGACAGCCTTAGTCTGCCCCGAAAAGGGGTCAGACCGTGTCTGCCAGAGTGTTCCACAGAAAGGGAGCACTGTTACAGAAGCATTAGTTATTTTGTTGTGAAGAGCTTATTTCCCAGCAGCAATGCCTGAACCAGCAAGCCAGCGCCTAAGAAGGGCTCCAAGAAAACCGTAACAAGTATCATTTCATAAAGAGTTAACTCTTTTTTTTTAGCTTTCAGAAACTATTGCCTAAATACACGTTTGCTGGCCTCAGCTCTAAGTTTAGTGATAACAAATCCCATTGTCTAATCACCTCTGGAGCCAGACTGCTAATTGATAAGATGAACTTGTAAACTTGTTATCTTAAGTACTGTAATCCTATTGTGGCCTGTCAAAGGACAGTGCTCTCTATCTAAATGTGTGATGGGGGATTTTGTGCTTCCCCCCCTCTCCCCCTGGGAGTGCCCTGTGTGCATGTAACCTTAATAAAAAGCAGGCTGGGCATCCCAGTCCTGAGTTCTTGTTTGACCCTCAATCGCAGCGTTGACTCGTTTTTGTGGGCAGAAGGGTATCCTAGCTGTACTGCAGCTAAGGGAGATTATTCTATATTTGCGAGACTCATATAGAATACTATGGAAAGCAGCTTCTCCCCTCTTTAGCAATAAGGATCCAGGCTACTAAGCGGTCCATCTCTCAGCGAGACTAAGGGTAACCGTAACAACTAATTTCCTAAGAATATTAACCAATCTTCTAATTTGAATACACTGAACTTTAGTGTTCTCTGATTTTGTTTCTACTTGTTTAATATAACAGGTTTATATCTAATTAAAGATATAAACCAGAATCTCACCACATTACAATAATAAGCTCACTGATTACCTGTCTTAAGTTTGAGCCTTATCTTTTAGGCAGATGTATCAATAGAGCAACATTTACTCTCATTATAAACTTGTTAGAAATAAAGACTTGATTAAAGTATAACAATATTATCAGGCCTAAAAACAATAATAATCAGCTATATTATGGATCCTACAGAGATTCCAAAGGCATTTAACAATATCCATCAAAGATTGGATTACCTGGCTCGTGGCCTAACAGAGGTACAGGCAGATACCACAAAGTTAAAAGCTCTAGTAAAAGACTGTTTAACACCTAAACTTACTGAAATCCCAGAACCTCAAGTACAACCCCCAACACCTTTTTCAGGCAAGAGATCTGCTTTCAGGGATTTCAAAAATTCTTGCCTACTATTATTTACTTTAAAACCTCGCACTTATCACACTGAAAGATTGAAAGTGTGCACTACCATCTCCTACCTGTCAGGGGAGCCCCGAACCTGGGCAAATAGGTTTTTTGAATCAAATAATCCTATCCTTGATTCCCTACAGGATTTTTTTTGCTGCTATGTCTGAGTTATATGAGGATGCTCACACACAGCTAATAGCAGAGACCAAACTACGTTCCCTAAAGCAGGGAAAGCGTACTGTGGAAGAGTACACCACGGATTTCCAGTTATGGGCGACTGACTCTCAATGGAATGAGGTCAGTCTCCGAAACCAATTTAGACTTGGTTTATCAGAAGTCCTAAAGGATGAGCTCTCACGCCTAGACATGCCAGAATCTCTCTCTGCTTTGATTAAACTTAGCACCACCCTGGACAGACGAATTAGAGAACGAAAGGCTGAAAAGGGAGGTTTTGAGAGCTCTCCTAGGCAAAATTATCCTACTATCTCTCATCATGATAAAACCACAACTATGGAAATAGGAGCAATAAGGGGTCATTTGACCCTTGAAGAAAAAACTAGGAGGAGACTTTCAAACCTTTGCATGTACTGTGCAAAGAAAGACCATGCTGTCTCGGATTGCCCTTTATTGGACAAACAAAAAGGGGGTAAGAACATTATCATAGAACATGTTAAAACTGAAGATCATGTTAGAACTCATGTTAAAACTGATCTTATTAACCAACTAACTATCTCTCTCTCTCTCTGCAGTGGGACCAAAACAATCTTCAGAATAAAGCATTTATCGACTCTGGGGCTTCAGGGGTGTATATCAACACTGATTATGTATTAGTTAATAAAATACCCACGGTGTGCAAACAAATCGCTGTGTTTGTTAAATTAATTGATGGTTCCTCAGTACAACATGGACCTATAACACACGATACTATACCTTTATTGATCACAACCACAAACGGACACACTGAATATTTATCATTTGACATCCTCCCAATTGCAATGCATACCATAATACTAGGATACAAATGGTTAAAGCTCCATAACCCTCTCATAGATTGGACACTCCATAAATTAAATTTACAATCAGAGTATTGTCAAAAGACATGTTATCCACAAACTCACATAGCACACATACAGAGTATTCCGGAGGTTTATCAGGATTTGGCGGATGTCTTTAACTTAAAAGAGGCAGAGAATCTTCCTCCGCATAGAATTTTCGACTGCCCCATAGAGTTAATCCCTGGCTCCCAAATACCTCATGGAAGAATTTATCCCATGTCTCAAAAAGAGCTCAAGGATTTACGTTTATATTTAGATGAAAATTTAAAAAAGGGGTTCATCACACATTCCACATCACCAGCAGCCGCAGGCATATTTTTTGTTAAAAACAAAGATGGCACTCAAAGACCAATTATAGATTACAGAGCTTTAAACAGTATCACAGTAAAGAATCGCTATCCTTTACCTTTGATTCCCGAACTATTAGAAAGACTCACAGATGCCACAATATTTACTAAACTCGATTTGAAGGGTGCATATAATTTAATCCGAATAAAAAAAGGAGACGAGTGGAAAACTGCTTTCCGTACCCGATACGGTCTTTATCAATACAACGTGATTCCTTTCGGGTTATGCAATGCCCCGGCAACCTTCCAACATTTCATAAACGAAATATTCCATGATTTGATTGACATATGTGTCATCATATACTTAGTGATATGTGTCATCATATACTTAGTTTACTCACGTACCTTATCAGAACACGAAAAACATGTTAGATGGGTTCTCACAAGACTAAAAGAACATAAACTATTTGCAAAACATGAAAAGTGTATTTTTCACGTCAATCAAATAAAATTCTTGGGTTATATCTTAACACCAAATACAATCCGCATGGATACAGATAAAATTAAAGCCATTATAGATTGGCCCACCCCAACTACCGTAAGGGCTTTCTTAGGTTTTGCAAATTTTTACAGAAAATTCATTCATAACTTTTCTGTTATAGTGAAACCTCTAACTTCACTAACCAGTAGTAAGATCAAATACCTCTGGACAGAGGAGGCCCAAAAGGCTTTTCACACTTTAAAGAACTGTTTTTCAACTGCACCTGTTTTAACTTTACCAGATTACCAACAACCTTTTGTTCTAGAGGTAGATGCATCTAATTCTGGTATAGGCGCAGTGTTATCCCAACACCACAAAACATCCAATCTTTTACATCCTATTGCATTTTACTCAAGAACATACTTACCATCTGAAAAAAACTACAGTATTGGGGATAAAGAGTTATTAGCCATTAAGAACTCTTTAGAACATTGGAGACACTTGTTAGAGGGCACTGAAGTACCTTTTATGATATATACTGACCATAAAAATTTAGAGTACTTGAAGAAAAACAAGACTCTCTCTGCCCGTCAAGTCCGTTGGTCTCTTTTTCTTGATCGTTTTAATTTCAAACTAACATATAAACCAGGGGCGCGATCCGATATAGATCGCAGTTTGCGGCGCAAGCGAGGGAACCCACGTCGCCCGCAGTTTCAGCTCGCAACTCGAGCCATCCAATATGCGGCGCCGTCACTTGCTAAAGTGGCGCAATTCTCACAAACCAGCGATGTCCAGAAATCTGCGTAAGTACAGATTTTTGGAGTCGCCAGTGACTTGCGCCACGTTAGAAACTGCCGGCGCCTATAAAACCTGACTAAAGTCTAAATCACCCGCACTGTCTAACACGCCTCCTAAACATAGCCCGACACGTCTAACACGCCTCCCTAACATAGCCCGACACGTCTAACCCTCTATCCGCTATCCCCCCTCACTATCCTAACAATAAAAAAGCTATTAACCCCTAAACCGCCGCTCCCGTACCCCGCCGCAACCTAATAAAGTTATTAACCCCTAAACCGTCGCTCCCGTACCCCGCCGCCAGCTATATTATATCTATAACCCCCTAAAGTGAGCCCCTAACACCGCCGCCATCTATATTAAAATTATTAACCCCTAATGTAAGCCCCTAACACCGCCGCCATCTCTATTAAAATGATTAACCCCTAATTTAATCTACCTACCCCGCCGCCAGCTATATTATCTATATTAACCCTAAGTATATTATAGTTAATATAGGTATTACATTATATATATTAACTATATTAACCCTAATTATATTAGGGTTAATATAGTTAATATAGTTACTATAGTATTTATATTAACTATATTAACTCTATCTAACCCTAACACCCCTAACTAAATTTATATTAAATTAATCTAATTCATTTATAAACTAAAATATTCCTATTTAAATCTAAATACTTACCTATAAAATAAACCCTAAGATAGCTACAATATAATTAATAATTACATTGTAGCTATGTTAGGGTTAATATTTATTTTACAGGTAAATTGTTAATTATTTTAACTAGGTATAATAGCTATTAAATAGTTATTAACTATTTAATATCTACCTAGTTAAAATAATTACCCAATTACCTGTAAAATAAATCCTAACCTAAGTTACAAATACACCTACACTATCAATAAATTAAATAAACTACAAACATCTATCTAAAAATACAATTAAATTAACTAAACTAAATTACAAAAAAAAACAAACACTAAATTACAAAAAATAAAAAAAAGATTACAAGATTTTTAAGCTAATTACACCTATTCTAAGCCCCCTAATAAAATAATAAACCCCCAAAATAAAAAAAATTCCCTGCCCTATTCTAAATTAAAAAAAGTTCAAAGCTCTTTACCTTACCAGCCCTTAAAAGGGCCTTTTGTGGGGCATGCCCCAAAGAATTCAGCTCTTTTGCATACAAATACAATACCCCCCCCATTACAACCCACCACCCACATACCCCTATTCTAAAACCACCCAAACCCCCCTTAAAAAAGCCTAACACTACCCCCCTGAAGATCTCCCTACCTTGTCTTCACCACACCGGGCCGAACTCCTGATCCGATCCGGGCGATGTCTTCCTCCAAGCGGCAAAGAAGAATTCTTCCTCCGGCGATGTCTTCCTCCAAGCGGCAAAGAAGAATTCTTCCTCCGGCAACGTCTTCCTCCAAGCGGCAGCAAAGTCTTCATTCTTCCGGCGGCATCTTCAATCTTCTTTCTTCGCTCCGCCGCCGCGGAGCATCCATCCCGGCCGACGACTGAACGACGAATGAGGTACCTTTAAATGACGTCATCCAAGATGGCGTCCGCCGAATTCCGATTGGCTGATAGGATTCTATCAGCCAATCGGAATTAAGTTTGAAAAATCTGATTGGCTGATTGAATCAGCCAATCAGATTCAAGTTCAATCTGATTGGCTGATCCAATCAGCCAATCAGATTGAGCTCGCATTCTATTGGCTGTTCCGGGGTAGGTAGATTAAATTAGGGGTTAATCATTATAATAGAGATGGCGGCGGTGTAAGGGGCTTACATTAGGGGGTTAATAATATTAATATAGCTGGCGGCGGTATAGGGGGATTAGATTAGGGGTTAATAATTTTTATATAGGTGGCGGCGGTGTAAGGGGTCAGATTAGGGGATAGATAAGGTAGATGACAGCGGTGTAAGGGGTTCTAATTAGGGGATAGATAAGGTAGATGGCAGCGGTTTTAGGGGCTCACAGTAGGGGGTTAGTTTATGTAGATGGCGGCGGGGTCCTGGAGCGGCGGTTTAGGGGTTAATAACTTTATTAGGGATTTCGGGGGGGGGAGGGAACGCGGTTGACAGGTAGATAGACATTGCGCATGCGTTAGGTGTTAGGTTTATTTTAGAAGATTGCGGTTGACAGGGAGATAGACTGCGCATGCGTTAGGTGTTAGGTTTATTTTAGAAGATCGCGGTTGACAGGGAGATAGACATTGCGCATGCGTTAGGTGTTAGGTTTATTTTAGCAGCCAGTTTAGGGAGTTACGGGGCTCCAATAGTCAGCGTAAGGCTTCTTAAGGCTGCTTTTTGTGGCGAGGTGAAAATGGAGTAAGTTTTCTCCATTTTTCGCCACGTAAGTCCTTACGCTGCATATTGGATACCAAACTGCGCTGGTTTGGTATACCTGCCTATGGCCCAAAAAACTACGGGCGACGGCAGAAATATACGCGCGTAACTTCTAGGTTACGCCGTATATGTGATACCAAACCAGCGTAAATATTGGCGTCGCCGGCTTTTGCGGGCGACGATTTTTATCGGATCGACCCCCAGGGGTTTTAAACATGAAAGCAGATGCTCTTTCCAGACAACATGATAACCTAAACGATAAGATTTTAGCATCTCCAATTATTCCACAGCATAAGATATTAGGATCACTTACCACATTCGAAACTGAAGTACTAACAACACTTACGACCGATCCAAATATACCCAACTCATGTACCAAAGATCCATCTACAGGCCTATATTATCACAAGAACAAACTTTATGTACCAGATCCCTTACGGAAGACTGTTTTAACCTACACACATGACAATGTTCTATCAGGTCATACAGGCATACAAAAAACTGTTGAACTCACAAGAAGATATTTCTGGTGGCCACAGATGGAACAGTTTATTACCAATTATGTTTCTTACTGCGATGTTTGCGCAAGGAATAAATTGGACCATAAAAAGCCAATTGGCTTATTAGCATCCATACCAATACCTGATAAGCCCTGGACAACAATCTCGATGGATTTCATTGTTGATTTACCATTGTCACAATCTTACAACACAATATTTGTTGTTGTCGACCATTTAACCAAACTTGCTCATTTTGTTCCATTAAAGTCCCTTCCTACTGCAAGGACAACCGCTAAAGCCTTTATAGATTCAATCGTACGCTTACATGGGTTACCCGAAGTTATAATATCTGACTGGGGAACCCAGTTCACTTCAGCTTTCTGGAGGTCCTTATGTAAAATCTTGCAGATTGATGTCAGGTTTTCAACTGCATTTAACCCCCAAACGAATGGATTAACTGAGAGGTTAAACCAAACCCTCGAACAATATCTCAGATGTTACATTACCCATTTACAGGATGATTGGGTCACATACCTACCGTTAGCAGAATTCTCCTATAATAATTCAATGTCGTCTTCCACTAAAATGACTCCATTCTACGCAACTTATGGTTATCACCCAATCTCCATTACTTTGTCTAAGGTAACTGTTAACTCTCCAAGTGCAACGGATTACACCTCATCTTTACAACAACGGTTGGACATCCTAAAGACTCATCTCCATGACGCAAAGGACAGACAGAAGAGATATTATGATCAAAAACACAGAGAAACCCCAAAGTATGAGATCAGTGATCTCGTCCTCTTATCTACCAAGCATCTAAAATTACAATTACCTAGCAAGAAACTCGCTAACCAATTTCTAGGGCCGTTCCCTATTGAAAAAGTTATAAATGAGAATGCAGTCCGTATAACCCTGCCTAAGGACTTTAGGATACATAATTCTTTTCATGTTTCTCTATTAAAACCTTACAAATCAGACTCTTCACGCCAACATCAAGATCCTCCGGCCCCAGTTTTGATTGATGATCAGGAATAATTTGAGGTGGAGAAAATCCTTGATTCTCGTTTTAGACACCGTCGCTTGGAGTACTTGATCAAATGGAAAGGATACGGTCCGGAAGACAATTCATGGCATTCCCATTTGGAGGTTCATGCACCTGTATTGGTGCGACGGATTTCATCACAGATATCCTTTCAAACCTCGTCTAGGGTCCTCTGGAGTGGTCCCTTGAAGGGGGGGAGATGTGATATACCTTTAAGGCATATCCCTCCCACTTTCCTCTTTCCCTATTTAACCACCATCAGGCCTTCAATTCACTGCCTGATAATTGATGTTACCTCTGTGGAGAAACATTGTCTTTGATGTTTCTAGCTTTTCAATCTATTCTCAGGTCTCGCCTGTTACCTTGAATACCTTCCTGGAATTACCTTCCAACCCTTATCGAAATCTACAGAAAACCTGCAATACCTTTTCATCTCTGCCTGCTTAAGTTATTTGCAGGCTATCACTATCCACCTGTACGGCACATCAGCTGCTCCTACGCCGAAACCGGAAGTGAGTCACACTCGCTCAGTCGGAGCTACCGCTACCACGCCACAACGCTCTCCCGGTTTGTTCCGCAGCCCAAGGTCTGTACTTTCTATTCCTATCAAGTACCGAAGGTAAATTTGTTATCCACTGCTACAAAATATTCGCTAAGTGTAAACCTTATGAAGTTCAAGGTGAGTGTGTGAAGTCGGATTATAACTCTATATTCATTATATCCTGTTATTTTCTAAATAACTAATTTCTTAAGAATATTAACCAATCTGCTAATTTGAATATACTGAACTTTAGTGTTCTCTGATTTTGTTTCTACTTGTTTAATATAACAGGTTTATATCTAATTAAAGATATAAACCAGAATCTCACCACATTACAATAATAAGTTCACTGATTACCTGTCTTAAGTTTGAGCCTTATCTTTTAGGCAGATTTATCAATAGAGCAACATTTACTCTCATTATAAACTTGTTAGAAATAAAGACTTGATTAAAGTATAACACAAAAGGAAAAGGGCACGAGTGAGCAAAAGATGAATGCCCAAGCCCAATCTCCACTCTGAGGTGGTTGGTAGGAGGGAGTGGATAATGGAAAGGTCATTCATCTTGAGCCCACTTCATATTTCTTTTCCGGCCCTACTTTTGGTACTCTGCCTTGATTAACGTAGAATGTGGAAGGAAGGAGGAGGAGGTGAAGGGGCTTTCTGCCAACCTCACTTTTACAGTGGAGTCAGACAGAAAGCCCATAATCTAATTCGGCCATATTGGGAGCCAAATTGGGAGCCAAATTTGGGATAAAAAGAGAGGCAGAGTATTAAAAAGTAGTTCCAGTAAAAATGCCTTATGCAACCTGGCACAGAATGTGATTCTTATATTACTGCTATACAGAAGTGTTTGTATTTAAAGTTGAGGTTTTTACATGAGGACTGAATTATAGTGAAGGTATGATGATGGTAGAGAACAGTATGAAGTAATTGTATAAAGTGTTAGAGAGTTTAAGAATTATTTGTGGATGAATGTGAGGATGTGGATGAATATGAGAAGTGAAATTCTTATTATGCAATCTCTAGTATCAGAAACACACCTGTAGCAAAAGGAAAAGGGCACGAGTGAGCAAAAGATGAATGCCCAAACCCAATCTCCCCTCTGAGGTGGTTGGTAGGATGGAGTGGACAATGGAACAGTCATTCATCTTGAGCCCACTTCATATTTCTTTTCCGGCCCTACTTTTGGTACTCTACCTGGATTAACGGAGAATGTGGAAGGAAGGAGGAGGAGGTGAAGGGGCTTTCTTCCGACCTCACTTTTACAGTGGTGTCAGGCAGAAAGCCCATAATCTAATTCGGCCATATTGGGAGCCAAATTGGGAGCCAAATTTGGGATAAAAAGAGAGGCAGAGTATTAAAAAAGTTTGTCCAGTGAAAATGCCTTATGCAACCTGGCACAGAATGTGATTCTTATATTACTGCTATACAGAAGTGTTTGTATTTAAAGTTGAGGTTATTACATGAGGACTGAATTATAGTGAAGGTATGATGATGGTAGAGAACAGTATGAAGAAGTTGTATAAAGTGTTAGAGAGTTTAAGAATTATTTGTGGATGAATGAAATTCTTATTATGCAATCTCTAGTATCAGAAACACACCTGTAGCAAAAGGAAAAAGTGCAGGAGTGAGCAAAAGATGAATGCCCAAGCCCTATCTCCCCTCTGAGGTGGTTGGTAGGATGGAGTGGATAATGGAACGGTCATTCATCTTGAGCCCACTTCATATTTCTTTTCCGACCCTACTTTTGGTACTCTGTCTTGATTAACGGAGAATGTGGAAGGAAGGAGGAGGAGGTGAAGGGGCTTTCTGCTGACCTCACTTTTACAGTGGAGTCAGACAGAAAGCCCATAATCTAATTCAGCCATATTGGGAGCCAAATTGGGAGCCAAATTTGGGATAAAGAGAGAGGCAGAGTATTAAAAAGTAGGTTTAGTGAAAATGCCTTTTGCAACCTGGCACAGAATGTGATTCTTATATTAATGCTATACAGAAGTGATTGTATTTAAAGTTGAGGTTTTTACATGAGGACTGAATTATAGTGAAGGTATGATGATCATAGAGAACCGTATGAAGTAGTTGTATAAAGTGTTAGAGAGTTTAAGAATTATTTGTGGATGAATGTGAGGATGTGGAAGAATATGAGAAATGAAATTCTTATTATGCAATCTCTAGTATCAGAAACACACCTGTAGCAAAAGGAAAAAGTGCAAGAGTGAGCAAAAGATGAATGCCCAAGCCCAATCCCCCCTCTGAGGTGGTTGGTAGGATTGAGTGGATAATGGAACGGTCATTCATCTTGAGCCCACTTCATATTTCTTTTCCTGCCCTACTTTTGGTACTCTGTCTTGATTAACGGAGAATGTGGAAGGAAGGAGGAGGTGGTGAAGGGGCTTTCTTCCGACCTTACTTTTACAGTGGAGTCAGGCAGAAAGCCCATAATCTAATTCGGCCATATTGGGAGCCAAATTGGGAGCCAAATTTGGGATAAAAAGAGAGGCAGAGTATTAAAAAAGTTGTTCCAGTGAAAATGCCTTATGCAACCTGGCACAGAATGTGATTCTTATACTATTGCTATACAGAAGTGTTTGTATTTAAAGATGAGGTTTTTACATGAGGACTGAATTATAGTGAAGGTATGATGATGGTAGAGAACAGTATGAAGTAGTTGTATAAAGTGTTAGAGAGTTTAAGAATTATTTGTGGATGAATGTGAGGATGTGGAAGAATATGAGAAATGAAATTCTTATTATGCAATCTCTAGTATCAGAAACACACCTGTAGCAAAAGGAAAAGGGCACGAGTGAGCAAAAGATGAATGCCCAAGCCCAATCTCCCCTCTGAGGTGCTTGGTAGGATGGAGTGGATAATGGAACGGTCATTCATCTTGAGCCCACTTCATATTTCTTTTCCGACCCTACTTTTGGTACTCTACCTTGATTAACGGAGAATGTGGAAGGAAGGAGGAGGAGGTGAAGGGGCTTTCTGACGACCTCACTTTTACAGTGGAGTCAGACAGAAAGCCAATAATCTAATTCGACCATATTGGGAGCCAAATTGGGAGCCAAATTTGGGATAAAGAGAGAGGCAGAGTATTAAAAAGTAGGTTTAGTGAAAATGCCTTATGAAACCTGGCACAGAATGTGATTCTTATATTACTGCTATACAAAAGTGTTTGTATTTAAAGTTGAAGTTTTTACATGAGGACTGAATTATAGTGAAGGTATGATGATGGTAGAGAACAGTATGAAGTAGTTGTATAAAGTGTTAGAGAGTTTAAGAATTATTTGTGGATGAATGTGAAGATGTGGATGAATATGAGAAGTGAAATTCTTATTATGCAATCTCTAGTATCAGAAACACACCTGTAGCAAAAGGAAAAGGGCACGAGTGAGCAAAAGATGAATGCCCAAGCCCAATCTCCCCTCTGAGGTGGTTGGTAGGATGGAGTGGACAATGGAACGGTCATTCATCTTGAGCCCACTTCATATTTCTTTTCTGGCCCTACTTTAAGTACTCTACCTTGATTAACGGAGAATGTGGAAGGAAGGAGGAGGAGGAGGTGAAGGGGCTTTCTTCCAACCTCACTTTTACAGTGGAGTCAGGCAGAAAGCCCATAATCTAATTCAGCCATATTGGGAGCCAAATTGGGAGCCAAATTTGGGATAAAAAAGAGAGGCAGAGTATTAAAAAGTAGGTCCAGTGAAAATGCCTTTAAATGCACCCTGGCACAGAATGTGTTTCTTATATTACTGCTATACAGAAGTGTTTGTATTTAAAGTTGAGGTTTTTACATGAGGACTGAATTATAGTGAAGGTATGATGATGGTAGAGAACAGTATGAAGTAATTGTATATAGTGTTAGAGAGTTTAAGAATTATTGGTGGATGAATGTGAGGATGTGCATGAATATGAGAAGTGAAATTCTTATTATGCAATCTCTAGTATCAGAAACACACCTGTAGCAAAAGGAAAAGGGCATGAGTGAGCAAAAGATGAATGCCCAAACCCAATCTCCCCTCTGAGGTGGTTGGTAGGATGGAGTGGATAATGGAACGGTCATTCATCTTGAGCCCACTTCATATTTCTTTTCCGGCCCTACTTTTGGTACTCTGCCTTGATTAACGGAGAATGTGGAAGGAAGGAGGAGGAGGTGAAGGGGCTTTCTGCCTACCTCACTTTTACAGTGGAGTCAGACAGAAAGCCCATAATCTAATTCGGCCATATTGGGAGCCAAATTGGGAGCCAAATTTGGGATAAAAAGAGAGGCAGAGTATTAAAAAAGTTGGTCCAGTGAAAATGCCTTATGCAACCTGGCACAGAATGTGATTCTTATATTACTGCTATACAGAAGTGTTTGTATTTAAAGTTGAGGTTTTTACATGAGGACTGAATTATAGTGAAGGCATGATGATGGTAGAGAACAGTATGAAGTAATTGTATAAAGTGTTAGAGAGTTTAAGAATTATTTGTGGATGAATGTGAGGATGTGGATGAATATGAGAAGTGAAATTCTTATTATACAATCTCTAGTATCAGAAACACACCTGTAGCAAAAGGAAAAGGGCACGAGTGAGCAAAAGATGAATGCCCAAGCCCAATCTCCCCTCTGAGGTGGTTAGTAGGATGGAGTGGACAATGGAACGGTCATTCATCTTGAGCCCACTTCATTAATTTTTTCTGACCCTACTTTTGGTACTCTGCCTTGATTAACGGAGAATGTGGAAGGAAGGAGGAGGAGGTGAAGGGGTTTTATGCCGACCTCACTTTTACAGTGGAGTCAGACAGAAAGCCCATAATCTAATTCGGCCATATTAGGAGCCAAATTGGGAGCCAAATTTTGGATAAAGAGAGAGGCAGAGTATTAAAAAGTAGGTTTAGTGAAAATGCCTTATGCAACCTGGCACAGAATGTGATTCTTATATTACTGCTATACAAAAGTGTTTGTATTTAAAGTTGAAGTTTTTACATGAGGACTGAATTATAGTGAAGGTATGATGATGGTAGAGAACAGTATGAAGTAGTTGTATAAAGTGTTAGAGAGTTTAAGAATTATTTGTGGAAGAATGTGAAGATGTGGATGAATATGAGAAGTGAAATTCTTATTATGCAATCTCTAGTATCAGAAACACACCTGTAGCAAAAGGAAAAGGGCACGAGTGAGCAAAAGATGAATGCCCAAGCCCAATCTCCCCTCTGAGGTGGTTGGTAGGATGGAGTGGACAATGGAACGGTCATTCATCTTGAGCCCACTTCATATTTCTTTTCCGGCCCTACTTTAAGTACTCTACCTTGATTAACGGAGAATGCGGAAGGAAGGAGGAGGAGGAGGTGAAGAGGCTTTCTTCCAACCTCACTTTTACAGTGGAGTCAGACAGAAAGCCCATAATCTAATTCGGCCATATTGGGAGCCAAATTGGGAGCAAAATTTGGGATAAAAAGAGAGGCAGAGTATTAAAAAGTAGGTCCAGTAAAAATGCCTTATGCAACCTGGCACAGAATGTGATTCTTATATTACTGCTATACAGAAGTGTTTGTATTTAAAGTTGAGGTTTTTACATGAGGACTGAATTATAGTGAAGGTATGATGATGGTAGAGAACAGTATGAAGTAGTTGTATAAAGTGTTAGAGAGTTTAAGAATTATTTGTGGATGAATGTGAGGATGTGGATGATCATGAGAAATGAAATTCTTATTATGCAATCTCTAGTATCAGAAACACACCTGTAGCAAAAGGAAAAAGTGCAGGAGTGAGCAAAAGATGAATGCCCAAGCCCAATCTCCCCTCTGAGGTGGTTGGTAGGATGGAGTGGACAATGGAACGGTCATTCATCTTGAGCCCACTTCATATTTCTTTTCCAACCCTACTTTTGGTACTCTGCCTTGATTAACGGAGAATGTGGAATGAAGGAGGAGGAGGTGAAGGGGCTTTCTGCCGACCTCACTTTTACAGTGGAGTCAGACAGAAAGCCCAATATCTAATTCGGCCATATTGGGAGCCAAATTGGGAGCCAAATTTGGGATAAAAAGAGAGGCAGAGTATTAAAAAGTAGGTTTAGTGAAAATGCCTTATGCAACCTGGCACAGAATGTGATTCTTATATTACTGCTATACAGAAGTGTTTGTATTTAAATTTGAGGTTTTTACATGAGGACTGAATTATAGTGAATGTATGATGATGGTAGAGAACAGTATGAAGTAATTGTATAAAGTGTTAGAGAGTTTAAGAATTATTTGTGGATGAATGTGAGGATGTGGATGAATATGAGAAATGAAATTCTTATTATGCAATCTCTAGTATCAGAAACACACCTGTAGCAAAAGGAAAAAGTGCAGGAGTGAGCAAAAGATGAATGCCCAAGCCCAATCTCCCCTCTGAGGTGGTTGGTAGGATGGAGTGGACAATGGAACGGTCATTCATCTTGAGCCCACTTCATATTTCTTTTCCGGCCCTACTTTAAGTACTCTGCCTTGATTAACGGAGAATGTGGAAGGAAGGAGGAGGAGGAGGTGAAGGGGCTTTCTGCCGACCTCACTTTTACAGTGGAGTCAGGCAGAAAGCCCATAATCTAATTCGGCCATATTGGGAGCCAAATTGGGAGCCAAATTTGGGATAAAAAGAGAGGCAGAGCATTAAAAAGTTGGTCCAGTGAAAATGCCTTATGCAACCTGGCACAGAATGTGATTCTTATATTACTGCTATACAGAAGTGTTTGTATTTAAAGTTGAAGTTTTTAAATGAGGACTGAATTATAGTGAAGGTATGATGATGGTAGAGAACAGTATGAAGTAATTGTATAAAGTGTTAGAGAGTTTAAGAATTATTTGTGGTTGAATGTGAGGATGTGGATGAATATGAGAAATGAAATTCTTATTATGCAATCTCTAGTATCAGAAACACACCTGTAGCAAAAGGAAAAGGGCACAAGTGAGCAAAAGATGAATGCCCAAGCCCAATCTCCCCTCTGAGGTGGTTGGTAGGATGGAGTCGACAATGGAACGGTCATTCATCTTGAGCCCACTTCATATTTCTTTTCCGGCACTACTTTAAGTACTCTACCTTAATTAACGGAGAATGTGGAAGGAAGGAGGAGGAGGTGAAGGGGCTTTCTGCCGACCTTACTTTTACAGTGGAGTCAGGCAGAAAGCCCATAATCTAATTCGGCCATATTGGGAGCCAAATTGGGAGCCAAATTTGGGATAAAAAGAGAGGCAGAGTATTTAAAAGTAGATCCAGTGAAAATGCCTTATGCAACCTGGCACAGAATGTGATTCTTATATTACTGCTATACAGAAGTGTTTGTATTTAAAGTTGAGTTTTTTACATGAGGACTGAATTATAGTGAAGGTATGATGATGGTAGAGAACAGTATGAAGTAGTTGTATAAAGTGTTAGAGAGTTTAAGAATTATTTGTGGATGAATGTGAGGATGTGGATGAATATGAGAAATGAAATTCTTATTATGCAATCTTGTAGCAAAAGGAAAAGGGCACGAGTGAGCAAAAGTTCAATGCCAAAACCCAATCTCCCCTCTGAGGTGGTTGGTAGGATGGAGCGGATAATGGAACAGTCATTAATATTGAGCCCACTTCATATTTCTTTTCCGGCCCTACTTTTGGTACTCTGCCTTGATTAACGGAGAATGTGGAAGGAAGGAGGAGGTGGTGAAGGGGCTTTCTTCCGACCTCACTTTTACAGTGGAGTCAGGCAGAAAGCCCATAATCTAATTCGGCCATATTGAGAGCCAAATTGGGAGCCAAATTTGGGATAAAAAAGAGAGGCAGAGTATTAAAAAAGTAGGTCCAGTGAAAATGCCTTTAAATGCAACCTGGCACAGAATGTGATTCTTATATTACTGCTATACAGAAGTGTTTGTATTTAAAGTTGAGGTTTTTACATGAGGACTGAATTATAGTGAAGGTATGATGATGGTAGAGAACAGTATGAAGTAGTTGTATAAAGTGTTAGAGAGTTTAAGAATTATTTGTGGATGAATGTGAGGATGTGGATGAATATGAGAAGTGAAATTCTTATTATGCAATCTCTAGTATCAGAAACACACCTGTAGCAAAAGGAAAAGGGCACGAGCGAGCAAAAGATGAATGCCCAAGCCCAATCTCCCCACTGAGGTGGTTGGTAGGATGGAGTGGATAATGGAACAGTCATTCATCTTGAGCCCACTTCATATTTCTTTTGCGACCCTACTTTTGGTACTCTGCCTTGATTAACGGAGAATGTGGAAGGAAGGAGGAGGAGGAGGTGAAGGGGCTTTCTGCCGACCTCACTTTTACAGTGGAGTCAGGCAGAAAGCCCATAATCTAATTCGGCCATATTGGGAGCCAAATTGGGAGCCAAATTTGGGATAAAAAGAGAGGCAGAGCATTAAAAAGTTGGTCCAGTGAAAATGCCTTATGCAACCTGGCACAGAATGTGATTCTTATATTACTGCTATACAGAAGTGTTTGTATTTAAAGTTGAAGTTTTTAAATGAGGACTGAATTATAGTGAAGGTATGATGATGGTAGAGAACAGTATGAAGTAATTGTATAAAGTGTTAGAGAGTTTAAGAATTATTTGTGGTTGAATGTGAGGATGTGGATGAATATGAGAAATGAAATTCTTATTATGCAATCTCTAGTATCAGAAACACACCTGTAGCAAAAGGAAAAGGGCACGAGTGAGCAAAAGATGAATGCCCAAGCCCAATCTCCCCTCTGAGGTGGTTGGTAGGATGGAGTCGACAATGGAACGGTCATTCATCTTGAGCCCACTTCATATTTCTTTTCCGGCACTACTTTAAGTACTCTACCTTGATTAACGGAGAATGTGGAAGGAAGGAGGAGGAGGTGAAGGGGCTTTCTGCCGACCTTACTTTTACAGTGGAGTCAGGCAGAAAGCCCATAATCTAATTCGGCCATATTGGGAGCCAAATTGGGAGCCAAATTTGGGATAAAAAGAGAGGCAGAGTATTAAAAAGTGGGTCCAGTGAAAATGCCTTATGCAACCTGGCACAGAATGTGATTCTTATATTACTGCTATACAGAAGTGTTTGTATTTAAAGTTGAAGTTTTTAAATGAGGACTGAATTATAGTGAAGGTATGATGATGGTAGAGAACAGTATGAAGTAATTGTATAAAGTGTTAGAGAGTTTAAGAATTATTTGTGGATGAATGTGAGGATGTGGATGAATATAAGAAGTTAAATTCATATTATGCAATCTCTAGTATCAGAAACACACCTGTAGCAAAAGGAAAAGGGCACGAGCGAGCAAAAGATGAATGCCCAAGCCCAATCTCCCCTCTGAGGTGGTTGGTAGGATGGAGTGGATAATGGAACAGTCATTCATCTTGAGCCCACTTCATATTTCTTTTGCGACCCTACTTTTGGTACTCTGCCTTGATTAACGGAGAATGTGGAAGGAAGGAGGAGGAGGAGGTGAAGGGGCTTTCTGCCGACCTCACTTTTACAGTGGAGTCAGGCAGAAAGCCCATAATCTAATTCGGCCATATTGGGAGCCAAATTGGGAGCCAAATTTGGGATAAAAAGAGAGGCAGAGCATTAAAAAGTTGGTCCAGTGAAAATGCCTTATGCAACCTGGCACAGAATGTGATTCTTATATTACTGCTATACAGAAGTGTTTGTATTTAAAGTTGAAGTTTTTAAATGAGGACTGAATTATAGTGAAGGTATGATGATGGTAGAGAACAGTATGAAGTAATTGTATAAAGTGTTAGAGGGTTTAAGAATTATTTGTGGTTGAATGTGAGGATGTGGATGAATATGAGAAATGAAATTCTTATTATGCAATCTCTAGTATCAGAAACACACCTGTAGCAAAAGGAAAAGGGCACAAGTGAGCAAAAGATGAATGCCCAAGCCCAATCTCCCCTCTGAGGTGGTTGGTAGGATGGAGTCGACAATGGAACGGTCATTCATCTTGAGCCCACTTCATATTTCTTTTCCGGCACTACTTTAAGTACTCTACCTTGATTAACGGAGAATGTGGAAGGAAGGAGGAGGAGGTGAAGGGGCTTTCTGCCGACCTTACTTTTACAGTGGAGTCAGGCAGAAAGCCCATAATCTAATTCGGCCATATTGGGAGCCAAATTTGGGATAAAAAGAGAGGCAGAGTATTAAAAAGTAGGTCCAGTGAAAATGCCTTATGCAACCTGGCACAGAATGTGATTCTTATATTACTGCTATACAGAAGTGTTTGTATTTAAAGTTGAAGTTTTTAAATGAGGACTGAATTATAGTGAAGGTATGATGATGGTAGAGAACAGTATGAAGTAATTGTATAAAGTGTTAGAGAGTTTAAGAATTATTTGTGGATGAATGTGAGGATGTGGATGAATATAAGAAGTTAAATTCTTATTATGCAATCTCTAGTATCAGAAACACACCTGTAGCAAAAGGAAAAGGGCACAAGTGAGCAAAAGATGAATGCCCAAGCCCAATCTCCCCTCTGAGGTGGTTGGTAGGATGGAGTGGATAATGGAACGGTCATTCATCTTGAGCCCACTTCATATTTCTTTTCAGGCCTTACTTTTGGTACTCTGCCTTGATTAACAGAGAATGTGGAAGGAATTAGGAGGAGGTGAAGGGGGTTTCTGCCGACCTCACTTTTACAGTGGAGTCAGACAGAAAGCCCATAATCTATTTCGGCCATATTGGGAGCCAAATTGGGAGCCAAATTTGCGATAAAAAGAGAGGCAGAGTATTAAAAAGTAGGTCCAGTGAAAATGCCTTATGCAACTTGGCACAGAATGTGATTCTTATATTACTGCTATACAGAAGTGTTTGTATTTAAATTTGAAGTTTTTACATGAGGACTGAATTATAGTGAAGGTATGATGATGGTAGAGAACAGTATGAAGTAATTGTATAAAGTGTTAGAGAGTTTAAGAATTATTTGTGGATGAATGTGAGGATGTGGATGAATATGAGAAGTGAAATTCTTATTATGCAATCTCTAGTATCAGAAACACACCTGTAGCAAAAGGAAAAGGGCACGAGTGAGCAAAAGATGAATGCCCAAGCCCAATCTCCCCTCTGAGGTGGTTGGTAGGATGGAGTGGATAATGGAACGGTCATTCATCTTGAGCCCACTTCATATTTATTTTCCGGCCCTACTTTTGGTACTCTGTCTTGATTAACGGAGAATGTGGAAGGAAGAGGAGGTGAAGGGGATTTCTGCCGACCTCACTTTTACAGTGGAGTCAGACAGAAAGCCCATATTCTAATTCGGCCATATTGGGAGCCAAATTGGGAGCCAAATTTGGGATAAAAAGAGAGGCAGAGTATTTAAAAGTAGATCCAGTGAAAATGCCTTATGCAACCTGGCACAGAATGTGATTCTTATATTACTGCTATACAGAAGTGTTTGTATTTAAAGTTGAGTTTTTTACATGAGGACTGAATTATAGTGAAGGTATGATGATGGTAGAGAACAGTATGAAGTAGTTGTATAAAGTGTTAGAGAGTTTAAGAATTATTTGTGGATGAATGTGAGGATGTGGATGAATATGAGAAATGAAATTCTTATTATGCAATCTTGTAGCAAAAGGAAAAGGGCACGAGTGAGCAAAAGATGAATGCCAAAACCCAATCTCCCCTCTGAGGTGGTTGGTAGGATGGAGTGGATAATGGAACAGTCATTAATATTGAGCCCACTTCATATTTCTTTTCCGGCCCTACTTTTGGTACTCTGCCTTGATTAACGGAGAATGTGGAAGGAAGGAGGAGGTGGTGAAGGGGCTTTCTTCCGACCTCACTTTTACAGTGGAGTCAGGCAGAAAGCCCATAATCTAATTCGGCCATATTGAGAGCCAAATTGGGAGCCAAATTTGAGATAAAAAAGAGAGGCAGAGTATTAAAAAAGTAGGTCCAGTGAAAATGCCTTTAAATGCAACCTGGCACAGAATGTGATTCTTATATTACTGCTATACAAAAGTGTTTGTATTTAAAGTTGAGGTTTTTACATGAGGACTGAATTATAGTGAAGGTATGATGATGGTAGAGAACAGTATGAAGAAGTTGTATAAAGTGTTAGAGAGTTTAAGAATTATTTGTGGATGAATGTGAGGATGTGGATGAATATGAGAAGTGAAATTCTTATTATGCAATCTCTAGTATCAGAAACACACCTGTAGCAAAAGGAAAAGGGCACGAGCGAGCAAAAGATGAATGCCCAAGCCCAATCTCCCCTCTGAGGTGGTTGGTAGGATGGAGTGGATAATGGAACAGTCATTCATCTTGAGCCCACTTCATATTTCTTTTGCGACCCTACTTTTGGTACTCTGCCTTGATTAACGGAGAATGTGGAAGGAAGGAGGAGGAGGTGAAGGGGCTTTCTGCCGACCTCACTTTTACAGTGGAGTCAGACAGAAAGCCCATAATCTAATTCGGCCATATTGGGAGCCAAATTGGGAGCCAAATTTGGGATAAAGAGAGAGGCAGAGTATTAAAAAGTAGGTTTAGTGAAAATGCCTTATGCAACCTGACACAGAATGTGATTCTTATATTACTGCTATACAAAAGTGTTTGTATTTTAAGTTGAAGTTTTTACATGAGGACTGAATTATAGTGAAGGTATGATGATGGTAGAGAACAGTATGAAGTAGTTGTATAAAGTGTTAGAGAGTTTAAGAATTATTTGTGGTTGAATGTGAAGATGTGGATGAATATGTGAAGTGAAATTCTTATTATGCAATCTCTAGTATCAGAAACACACCTGTAGCAAAAGGAAAAGGGCACGAGTGAGCAAAAGATGAATGCCCAAGCCCAATCTCCCCTCTGAGGTGGTTGGTAGGATGGAGTGGATAATGGAACGGTCATTCATCTTGAGCCCACTTCATATTTCTTTTCTGGCCCTACTTTTGGTACTCTGCCTTGATTAACGGAGAATGTGGAAGGAAGAAGGAGGAGGTGAAGGGGCTTTCTGCCGAACTCACTTTTACAGTTTTCAGACAGAAAGCCCATAATCTAATTCGGCCATATTGGGAGCCAAATTGGGAGCCAAATTTGGGATAAAAAGAGAGGCAGAGTATTAAAAAGTTGGTCCAGTGAAAATGCCTTTAAATGCAACCTGGCACAGGATGTGATTCTTATATTACTGCTATACAGAAGTGTTTGTATTTAAAGTTGAGGTTTTTACATGAGGACTGAATTATAGTGAAGGTATGATTATGGTAGAGAACAGTATGAAGTAATTGTATAAAGTGTTAGAGAGTTTAAGAATTATTTGTGGATGAATGTGAGGATGTGGATGAATATGAGAAATAAAATTCTTATAATGCAATCTCTAGTATCAGAAACACACCTGTAGCAAAAGGAAAAAGTGCAGGAGTGAGCAAAAGATGAATGCCCAAGTCCAATCTCCCCTCTGAGGTGGTTGGTAGGATGGAGTGGACAATGGAACGGTCATTCATCTTGAGCCCACTTCATATTTCTTTTCCGGCCCTACTTTTGGTACTCTGCCTTGATTAACGGAGAATGTGGAAGGAAGGAGGAGGTGGTGAAGGGGCTTTCTTCCGACCTCACTTTTACAGTGAAGTCAGGCAGAAAGCCCATAATCTAATTCGGCCATATTGGGAGCCAAATTGGGAGCCAATTTGGGATAAAAACAAAATTTATGCTTACCTGATAAATTTATTTCTCTTGTGGTGTATCCAGTCCACGGATTCATCCATTACTTGTGGGATATTCTCCTTCCCAACAGGAAGCTGCAAGAGGATCACCCACCTCAGAGCTGTCTATATAGCTCCTCCCCTTACGTCCACCTCCAGTCATTCGACCGAAGACAAGCAAGAGAAAGGAGAAACTATAGGGTGCAGTGGTGACTGTAGTTTAAAAATAAAAAACACCTGCGGGCGGGCGGGCCGTGGACTGGATACACCACAAGAGAAATAAATTTATCAGGTAAGCATAAATTTTGTTTTCTCTTGTAAGGTGTATCCAGTCCACGGATTCATCCATTACTTGTGGGATACCAATACCAAAGCTATAGGACACGGATGAAGGGAGGGACAAGGCAGGTGCTTAAACGGAAGGCACCACTGCCTGTAAGACCTTTCTCCCAAAAATAGCCTCAGAAGAAGCAAAAGTATCAAATTTGTAGAATTTTGAAAAAGTATGAAGCGAAGACCAAGTCGCCGCCTTACAAATCTGTTCAACAGAAGCCTCATTTTTAAAAGCCCATATGGAAGCCACCACTCTAGTGCAATGAGCTGTAATTCTTTCAGGAGGCTGCTGGCCAGCAGTCTCATAAGCTAAGCGAATTATACTTCTTAACCAAAAGGAAAGAGAAGTTGCTGAAGCCTTTTGGCCTTTCCTCTGTCCAGAGTAGACAACAAACAATGCAGATGTTTGATGAAAATCTTTAGTAGCTTGTAAATAAAACTTTAAAGCACGAACCACGTCAAGATTGTGTAATAGACGTTCCTTTTTAGAAGAAGGATTAGGACACAGTGACAGAACAACAATCTCCTGCTTGATATTCTTATTAGATACCACCTTAGGAAGAAACCAAAGTTTGGTATGCAAAACTACCTTATCTGCATGGAAGATCAGATAAGGGGAATCACACTGCAAGGCAGATAACTCTGAAACTCTTCGAGCCGAAGAGATAGCTACCAAAAACAGAACCTTCCAAGATAAAAGCTTGATATCTATGGAATGCAGAGGTTCAAACGGAACCCCTTGAAGAACTTTAAGAACTAAATTTAAACTCCATGGCGGAGCAACAGGTTTAAACACAGGCTTGATTCTAACTAACGCCTGACAAAATAATAGACAGAGCAGAAATCTGTCCCTTTAAGTAACTAGCTGACAATCCCTTCTCCAATCCTTCTTGGAGAAAAGATAATATTCTGGGAATCCTGACTTTACTCCATGAGTAACCCTTGGATTCACACCAATGAAGATATTTACACCATATCTTATGATAGATTTTCCTGGTGACAGGCTTTTGAGCCTCAATTAAGGTATCAATGACCGATTCGGAGAAACCACGTTTTGATAAAATCAAGCGTTCAATCTCCAAGCAGTCAGACACAGAGAAATAAGATTTGGATGGTTGAAAGGACCCTGCCTCAGCGGTAGAGTCCATGGTGGAAGGGATGACATGTCCACCAGATCTGCATACCAAGTCCTGCGGGGCCACGCAGGTGCTATCAAAATCACAGAAGCTCTCTCCTGCTTGATCTTGGCAATCAGACGAGGGAGCAGAGGAAACGGTGGAAACACATAAGCCAGGTTGAAAGACCAAGGCGCTGCTAGAGCATCTATCAACGCTGCCTTGGGATCCCTGGACCTGGAAGCTTGGCGTTCTGATGAGACGCCATGAGATCCAGTTCTGGTTTGCCCCAAAGTTGAATCAACTGTGCAAACACCTCCGGATGGAGTTCCCACTCCCCTGGATGAAAAGTCTGTCGACTTAGAAAATCCGCCTCCCAGTTCTCTACTCCTGGGATATGGATAGCTGATAGATGGCAAGAGTGAACCTCTGCCCATAGAATTATTTTTGAAACCTCCAACATTGCTAGGGAACTCCTTGTTCCTCCTTGATGGTTGATGTAGGCTACAGTCGTGATGTTGTCCGATTGAAATCTGATGAACCTTACCGCAGCTAGCTGAGGCCAAGCCTGAAGAGCATTGAATATTGCTCTTAGTTCCAGAATGTTTATTGGAAGGAGTGTCTCCTCCTGAGTCCACAAGCCCTGAGCCTTCAGGGAGTTCCAGACTGCACCCCAGCCCAGAAGGCTGGCATCTGTCGTTACTATTGTCCAATCTGGCCTGCAGAAGGTCATACCCTTGGACAGATGGACCCGAGATAACCACCAGAGAAGAGAATCCCTGGTCTCTTGATCCAGATTTAGTAGAGGGGACAAATCTGTGTAATCCCCATTTCACTGACTGAGCATGCAGAGTTGCAGCGGTCTGAGATGTAGGCGGGCAAATGGCACTATGTCCATTGCTGCTACCATTAAGCCAATTACTTCCATACACTGAGCCCCTGAAGGGCGAGAAGTAGAATAAAGAACACGGCAGGAATTTAGAAGTTTTGACAACCTGGCCTCTGTCAGGTAAATCTTAATTTCTACAGAATCTATCAGAGTTCCTAGGAAGGAAACTCTTGTGAGAGGGGATAGAGAACTTTTTCTTCATTCACTTTCCACCCATGCGACCTCAGAAATGCCAGAACAATGTCTGTATGGGACCTGATGATTTGAAAATTCGACGCCTGTATTAGAATGTTGTCTAGGTAAGGGGCTACTGCTATACCCCGCGGCCTTAGGACCGCTAGGAGTGACCCCAGAACCTTCGTAAAGATTCTTGGTGCCGTAGCTAACCCAAAGGGAAGAGCCACAAACTGGTAATGCCTGTCTAGGAAGGCGAACCTGAGAAACTGATGATGATCTCTGTGTATCAGAATGTGCAGATAAGCATCCTTTAAGTCCACGGTAGTCATATATTGACCCTCCTGGATCATAGGTAGGATGGTTCGAATAGTCTCCATCTTGAAGGATGGGACCCTGAGAAATTTGTTTAGGATCTTGAGATTTAAGATTGGTCTGAAGGTTCCCTCTTTCTTGGGAACCACAAACAGATTTGAATAAAAGCCTATCCCCTGTTCCTCCTTTGGAACTGGGTGGATCACTCCCATAACTAGGAGGTCTTGAACACAATGTAAGAATGCCTCTCTCTTTATCTGGTTTGCAGATAATTGTGAGAGATGAAATCTTCCTTTAGGGGAAGAAGGTTTGAAGTCCAGAAGATATCCCTGGCACACAATTTCCAACACCCAGGGATCCTGGACATCTCTTGCCCGAGCCTGGGCGAAGAGAGAAAGTCTGCCCCCTACCAGATCTGTTACCGGATCGGGGGCTGATCTTTCATGCTGTCTTAGAGGCAGCAGCAGGTTTTTTGATCTGCTTTCCTTTGTTCCAAGCCTGGTTAGGTCTCCAGACCGGCTTGGACTGGGCAAAATTTCCCTCTTGTTTTGTATTAGAGGAAGTTGAAGCTGCGCCACTCTTGAAGTTTCGAAAGGCACGAAAATTAGGCTGTTTGGTCCTTAATTTGTTGGACCTATCCTGAGGAAGGGCGTGACCTTTTCCTCCAGTAATATCAGAAATGATCTCCTTCAGTCCAGGCCCGAATAGGGTCTGCCCTTTGAAGGGAATGTTGAGAAGCTTAGACTTTGAAGTAACGTCAGCTGACCAGGATTTAAGCCATAGCGCCCAACGCTCCTGAATAGCAAAACCTGAGTTCTTAGCCGTTAGTGTGGTTAAATGAACAACGGCGTCAGAAACAAATGAATTGGCTAGCTTAAGGGCTTTAAGCTTGTCAAGGATATCATCCAATGGGGTTTCTACCTGTAGAGCTTCTTCTAAAGACTCAAACCAGAAGGCCGCAGCAGCAGTGACAGGGGCAATGCATGCAAGGGGCTGGAGAATAAAACCTTGTTGAATAAAATTTTTCTTAAGGTAACCCTTTTGTCCATTGGGTCTAGAAAAGCACAACTGTCCTCGTCAGGGATAGTTGTACGCTTCGCTAGAGTAGAGACTGCTCCCTCCACCTTAGGGACTGTTTGCCACAAGTCCTGTGTAGCGGCATCTATCGGAAACATCTTTTTAAAAACAGGAGGGGGAGAGAACGGTACACCTGGTCTATCCCATTCCTTAGTAATAATTTCTGAAATTCTCTTAGGTATTGGAAAAACATCAGTGTAAACAGGCACTGCGTAGTACTTATCCAATTTACACAATTTCTCTGGGACTACAATGGCGTCACAGTCATCCAGAGTTACTAAAACCTCCCTGAGCAACATGCGGAGGTGTTCAAGCTTAAATTTAAATGTAGACATATCAGAATCAGGTTGAAGTGTCTTCCCTGAGTCAAAAAAATCACCCACAGATAGAAGCTCTCCTTCTTCGGCTTCTGCACATTGTGAGGGTATATCGGACATAGCTACTAAAGCATCAGAGAGCTCTGTATTTTTTCTAGTCTCAGAGCTGTCTCGCTTTCCTTGTAACCATGGCAGTTTGGACAATACTTCTGTAAGAGTATGATTCATAACTGCCGCCATGTCTTGTAAAGTATACGCAATGGGCGCGCTAGAAGCACTTGTCGCCTCTTGAGCGGGAGTTAAAGGCTCTGACACGTGGGGAGAGTTAGTCGGCATAACTTCCCCCTTGTCAATTTCCTCTGGTGATAAATCTTTTAAAGCCAGAATATGGTCTTTATAACTTATAGTAAGATCAGTGCATTTGGTACACATTCTAAGAGGGGGTTCCACAATGGCTTCTAAACATAATGAACAAGGAGTTTCCTCTATTTCAGACATGTTTAACAGACTAGTAATGAGACCAGCAAGCTTTGAAAACACTTTAATTAAAGGGACACTGTACCCAAAACTTTTCTTTCGTTATTCACATTGAGCATGAAATTTTAAGCAACGTTCTAATTTACTCCTATTATCAAATTTTCTTCATTCTCTTGGTATCTTTATTTGAAATGCAAGAATGTAAATTTAGATGCCGGCCCATTTTTGGTGAACAACCTGGGTTGTCCTTGCTGATTGGTGGATAAATTCATCCACCAATAAAAAAGTGCTGTCCAGAGTACTGAAACCAAAAAAAAGCTTAGATGCCTTCTTTTTCAAATAATGATAGCAAGAGAACGAAGAAAAATTGATAATAGGAGTAAATTAGAAAGTTGCTTAAAATTGAATGCTCTTTCTGATTTACAAAAGAAAAAAAATTGGGTACAGTGTCCCTTTAACCCCTTAATGACCGGACCATTTTTCAATTTTCTTACCCTTAATGACAATGGCTATTTTTACATTTCTGCAGTGTTTGTGTTTAGCTGTAATTTCCCTCTTACTCATTTACTGTACCCACACATATTATATACCGTTTTTCTCGCCATTAAATGGACTTTCTAAGGATACCATTATTTTCATCATATCTTATAATTTCCTATAAAAAAAATATAAAATATGAGGAAAAAATTGAAAAAAACACACTTTTTCTAACTTTGACCCCCAAAATCTGTTACACATCTACAATCACCAAAAAACACCTATGCTAAATAGTTTCTAAATTTTGTCCTGAGTTTAGAAATACCCAATGTTTACATGTTCTTTACTTTTTTTGCAAGTTATAGGGCCATAAATACAAGTAGCACTTTGCTATTTCCAAACAACTTTTTTTCAAAATTAGCGCTAGTTACATTGGAACCCTGATATCTGTCAGGAATACCTGAATATCCCTTGACATGTATATATTTTTTTTTAGAAGACAACCCAAAGTATTGATCTAGGCCCATTTTGGTATATTTCATGCCACCATTTCACCGCCAAATGTCATCAAATAAAAAAAAAAGTTCACTTTTTCACAAATTTTGTCACAAACTTTAGGTTTCCCACTGAAATTATTTACAAACAGCTTCTGCAATTAAGGCACAAATGGTTGTAAATGCTTCTTTGGGATCCCCTTTGTTCAGAAATAGCAGACTTATATGGCTTTGGGGTTGCTTTTTGGTAAGTAGAAGGCCGCTAAATGCTGCTGCGCACCACACGTAAATTATGCCCAGCAGTTAAGGGGTTAAATTAGGTAGCTTGTAGGGAGCTTGCAGGGTTAATTTTAGCTTTAGGGTAGAGATCAGCCTCCCACCTGACACATCCCTCCCCCTGATCCCTCCCAAACAGTTCTCTTCCCTCCCCCACCCCACAATTGTCCCCGCCATCTTAAGTACTGGCAGAAAGTCTGCCAGTACTAAATAAAAGGAGTTTTTCTTTTTTTTAATAAAAAAAAAAAAATGTTTTAGCTGTGATGGACCCCTGCCTTAGCCCCAACCTCCATGATCCCCCCCCCCAGCTCTCTAACCCTCTCCCCTACCTAATTGCCGCCATCTTGGGTACTGGCAGCTGTCTGCCAGTACCCAATTTGCCCCCCAAAAAAGTGTTTTTTTTATTATCTTTTAATACCATTTTAATTTTTTCTGTAGTGTAGCAGCCCCCCACAATACCCCAACCCCCTCCCCCTCCCAGATCCGATATATATTTAATTTTTCCCCCTCTTCCCACTCATTGGTGTCAGTGTGGGTAGGTAATCGCGCGCGCGCACGCTCCCGGCACCCGGCGTGCACATTGCACTAACAGGAGCCGGATGCCGGGTAGCGATGGGCCGCCCACCCGCCTCCCTGTTGCGCTCCCACCCACCAACGAACCGGCCGCATCGCTACCGGTGCAGAGAGGGCCACAGAGTGGCTCTCTCTGCATCGGATGCTTTCTAAAGGGTATTGCAGGATGCCTCAATATCGAGGCATCACTGCAATACCCTGAGAGCTGCTGGAAGCGATTGCGATCGCTTCCAGCACTCTCTTAGACAAGTGACGTACCAGGTACGTCCATTGTCACTAACTGCAAGTTTTTGCAGGACGTACCTGGTACGTCACTTGTCATTAAGGGGTTAATGTGAAAAAGCATATAAAAAACGGTACTGTGCCTTTAAGGGAAAAAAACAAACACAAAAACTGCAAAACAGTGAAAAAAAGCAGTTAACTCTATGAAATTTTTACAGTGTATATAATAGACTAAAATAGCATTGCACCCACTTGCAAATGGATGATTAACCCCTCAGGTTCAAAAACGAAGCAAATAAACGGTAAAAACCATTATAACAGTCACAAGCAAACTGCCACAGCTCTACTGTGGCTCCTACCTTCCCTTAAAACAACTTTTTTAGGCACAAAAACCCTTTACAGAGGTCCAATATGTCAGGGGACTCCTTCAGGGAAGCTGGATGTCTCAGGATGTAATAAACAACTGCGCAATTAGAGCGCGAAAATAGGCCTCTCCCATCATGCACTCAAAGTCAGAGGGCCTTAAAAAACTATTCCTAGGAGTAAAATAACAGCCATGTGGAAAACAAGGCCCCAAATAAAAATTTATCACCTCAAGTAAAAAACGTTCCTTATATATATAACGTTTTACATACTAAGCCATAATAGAAAGTAATATGAAAATTACCCTTTACTGCAAGCATAATGCCAGTCATTATTAAATCACTGCAATCAGGCTTACCTTAACTATATCAGGCACTGTCAGCATTTTCTAGTTCTTATCATCCTCTAGAAAAAAATATACTGAACATACCTCAGGGCAGTTAATTCTGCAGGCCGTTCTCCCAGCTGAAGTTTCCCCATCTCTTCAGTTATGTGTGAGAACAGCAGTGGACCTTAGTTACAACCTGCTAAGATCATCAAAAACCTCAGACAAATACTTCTTCTAATTTCTGCCTGAGGTAAAAAAACAGTACAACGCCAGCACCGTTTAAAAATAACAAACTTTTGATTGAAGATAAACTACACTAATTCACCACATCTCTCTAGCTATTTCCCTTGTCTAGAGCTGCAAGAGAATGACTGGTGGTGTTAGTTAGGGGAGGAGCTATATAGACAGCTCTGCTGTGGGTGATCCTCTTGCAGCTTCCTGTTAGGAAGAATATCCCACAAGAAATGGATGAATCCGTGGACTGGATACACCTTACAAGAGAAAAGAGAGGCAGAGTATTAAAAAGTGGAGTCAGACAGAAAGCCCATAATCTAATTCGGCCATATTGGGAGCCAAATTGGGAGCCAAATTTGGGATAAAAAGAGAGGCAGAGTATTAAAAAGTAGGCCCAGTGAAAATGCCTTATGCAACCTGGCACAGAATGTGATTCTTATATTACTGCTATACAGAAGTGTTTGTATTTAAAGTTGAGGTTTTTACATGAGGACTAAATTATAGTGAAGGTATGATGATGGTAGAGAACAGTATGAAGTAGTTGTATAAAGTGTTAGAGAGTTTAATAATTATTTGTGGATGAATGTGAGGATGTGGATGAATATGAGAAATGAAATTCTTATTATGCAATCTCTAGTATCAGAAACACACCTGTAGCAAAAGGAAAAATGGCACAAGTGAGCAAAAGATGAATGCCCAAGCCCAATCTCCCCTCTGAGGTGGTTGGTAGAATGGAGTGGACAATGGAACGGTCATTCATCTTGAGCCCACTTCATATTTCTTTTATGGCCCTACTTTTCGTACTCTGCCTTGATTAACGGAGAATGTGGAAGGAAGGAGGTGAAGGGGCTTTCTGCCGACCTCACTTTTACAGTGGAGTCAGACAGAAAGCCCATAATCTAATTCGGCCATATTGGGAGCCAAATTGGGAGACAAATTTGGGATAAAAAGAGAGGCAGAGTATTAAAAAGTAGGTCCAGTGAAAATGCCTTATGCAACCTGGCACAGAATGTGATTCTTATATTACTGCTATACAAAAGTGTTTGTATTTAAAGTTGAGGTTTTTACATGAGGAATTAATTATAGTGAAGGTATGATGATGGTAGAGAACAGTATGAAGTAATTGTGTAAAGTCTTAGGGAGTGTAGGAATTATTTATGGATGAATGTGAGGATGTGGATGAATATGAGAAGTGAACTTCTTAATATGCAATCTCTAGTATCAGAAACACACCTGTAGCAAAAGGGAGAAGGGCACAAGTGAGCAAAAGATGAATGCCCAAGCCCAATCTCCCCTCTGAGGTGGTTGGTAGGATGGAGTGGACAATGGAACGGTCATTCATCTTGAGCCCACTTCATATTTCTTTTCCGGCCTTACTTTTGGTACTCTGCCTTGATTAACGGAGAATGTGGAAGGAAGGAGGAGGAGGTGAAGGGGCTTTCTGCCGACCTCATTTTTACAGTGGAGTCAGGCAGAAAGCCCATAATCTAATTCGGCCATATTGGAAGCCAAATTGGGAGCCAAATTTGGGATAAAAAGTGAGGCAGAGTATTAAAAAGTAGGCCTAGCGAAAATGCCTTATGCAACCTGGCACAGAATGTGTTTCTTATATTACTGCTATACAGAAGTGTTTGTATTTAAAGTTGAGGTTTTTACATGAGGACTGAATTATAGTGAAGGTATGATGATGGTAGAGAACAGTATAAAGTAGTTGTATAAAGTGTTAGAGAGTTTAAGAATTATTTGTGGATGAATGTGAGGATGTGGATGAATATGAGAAGTGAAATTCTTATTATGCAATCTCTAGTATCAGAAACACACCTCTAGCAAAAGTAAAAGGGCACAAGTGAGCAAAAGATGAATGCCCAAGCCCAATCTCCCCTCTGAGGTGGTTGGTAGGATGGAGTGGACAATGGAACGGTCATTCATCTTGAGCCCACTTCATATTTCTTTTCCGGTCCTACTTTAAGTACTCTGCCTTGATTAATGGAGAATGTGGAAGAAAGGAGGAGGAGGTGAAGGGGCTTACTGCCGACTTCACTTTTACAGTGGAGTCAGACAGAAAGCCCATAATCTAATTCGGCCATATTGGGAGCCAAATTGGGAGCCAAATTTTCGATAAAAACAAAATTTATGCTTACCTGATAAATTTATTTCTCTTGTGGTGTATCCAGTCCACAGATTCATCCATTACTTGTGGGATATTCTCCTTCCCAACAGGAAGCTGCAAGAGGATCACCCACCTCAGAGCTGTCTATATAGCTCCTCCCCTTACGTCCACCTCCAGTCATTCGACCGAAGACAAGCAAGAGAAAGGAGAAACTATAGGGTGCAGTGGTGACTGTAGTTTAAAAATAAAAAACACCTGCGGGCGGGCGGGCCGTGGACTGGATACACCACAAGAGAAATAAATTTATCAGGTAAGCATAAATTTTGTTTTCTCTTGTAAGGTGTATCCAGTCCACGGATTCATCCATTACTTGTGGGATACCAATACCAAAGCTATAGGACACGGATGAAGGGAGGGACAAGGCAGGTGCTTAAACGGAAGGCACCACTGTCTGTAAGACCTTTCTCCCAAAAATAGCCTCAGAAGAAGCAAAAGTATCAAATTTGTAGAATTTTGAAAAAGTATGAAGCGAAGACTAAGTCGCCGCCTTACAAATCTGTTCAACAGAAGCCTCATTTTTAAAAGCCCATATGGAAGCCACCGCTCTAGTGGAATGAGCTGTAATTCTTTCCGGAGGCTGCTGGCCAGCAGTCTCATAAGCTAAGCGAATTATACTTCTTAACCAAAAGGAAAGAGAAGTTGCTGAAGCCTTTTGGCCTTTCCTCTGTCCAGAGTAGACAACAAACAATGCAGATGTTTGACGAAAATCTTTAGTAGCTTGTAAATAAAACTTTAAAGCACGAACCACGTCAAGATTGTGTAATAGACATTCCTTTTTAGAAGAAGGATTAGGACACAGTGACAGAACAACAATCTCCTGATTGATATTCTTATTGGATACCACCTTAGGAAGAAACCAAAGTTTGCTACGCAAAACTACCTTATCTGCATGGAAGATCAGATAAGGGGAATCACACTGCAAGGCAGATAACTCTGAAACTCTTTGAGCCGAAGAGATAGCTACCAAAAACAGAACCTTCCAAGATAAAAGCTTGATATCTATGGAATGCAGAGGTTCAAACGGAACCCCTTGAAGAACTTTAAGAACTAAATTTAAACTCCATGGCGGAGCAACATGTTTAAACTCAGGCTTGATTCTAACTAACGCCTGACAAAAGAATAGACAGAGCAGAAATCTGTCCCTTTAAGAAACTAGCTGACAATCCCTTCTCCAATCCTTCTTGGAGAAAAGATAATATCCTGGGAATCCTGACTTTACTCCATGAGTAACCCTTGGATTCACACCAATGAAGATATTTACACCATATCTTATGATAGATTTTCCTGGTGACAGGCTTTCGAGCCTGAATTAAGGTATCAATGACCGATTCAGAGAAACCACGTTTTGATAAAATCAAGCGTTCAATCTCCAAGCAGTCAGACACAGAAAAATTAGATTTGGATGGTTGAAAGGACCCTGAAGTAAAAGGTCCTGCCTCAGCGGTAGAGTCCATGGTGGAAGGGATAACATGTCCACCAGATCTGCATACCAAGTCCTGCGTGGCCACGCAGGTGCTATCAAAATCACTGAAGCTCTCTCCTGCTTGATCTTGGCAATCAGACGAGGGAGCAGAGGAAACGGTGGAAACACATAAGCCAGGTTGAAAGACCAAAGCGCTGTTAGAGCATCTATCAGCGCTGCCTTGGGATCCCTGGACCTGGAAGCTTGGCGTTCTGACGAGACGCCATGAGATCCAGTTCTGGTTTGCCCCAAAGTTGAATCAACTGTGCAAACACCTCCGGATGGAGTTCCCACTCCCCTGGATGAAAAGTCTGTCGACTTAGAAAATCCGCCTCCCAGTTCTCTACTCCTGGGATATGGATAGCTGATAGATGGCAAGAGTGAACCTCTTCCCATAGAATTATTTTTGAAACCTCCAACATTGCTAGGGAACTCCTTGTTCCCCCTTGATGGTTGATGTAGGCTACAGTCGTGATGTTGTCCGACTGAAATCTGATGAACCTGACCGCAGCTAGCTGAGGCCAAGCCTGAAGAGCATTGAAGATTGCTCTTAGTTCCAGAATGTTTATCGGAAGGAGTGTCTCTTCCTGAGTCCACAAGCCCTGAGCCTTCAGGGAGTTCCAGACTGCACCCCAGCCCAGAAGGCTGGCATCTGTCGTTACTATTGTCCAATCTGGCCTGCAGAAGGTCATACCCTTGGACAGATGGACCCGAGATAACCACCAGAGAAGAGAATCCCTGGTCTCTTGATCCAGATTTAGTAGAGGGGACAAATCTGTGTAATCCCCATTTCACTGACTGAGCATGCAGAGTTGCAGCGGTCTGAGATGTAGGCGGGCAAATGGCACTATGTCCATTGCCGCTACCATTAAGCCGATTACTTCCATACACTGAGCCCCTGAAGGGCGAGAAGTAGAATAAAGAACACGGCAGGAGGTTCCGGTGGAGGAGGAACAAGGCAAGCTAACCTGAGCTCACTGCTCCAGCCCAACAGCTGCTGGCGGTGAAACTTTCGCGCCCTGCCTCAAGTCTTGAGGCTGCTTCTTTCAGGGCAACCAGGGGACTGCCATCCCTCTGGCATATGCCAAAACATCGATACCCGAACTCACTTCTTGTGGTCTAAAATCCTTTACCTGAGTATACAGGTGCGGTGCTAATAAGTGGTATCCCTGCCTCAAGTCATCTCACTTCCTCAGACATTTGCCTCTATCTTCTAGCAAGTGCCGGATTGCCAAACCAATTGTCCCCTCTCTCCTTGTTGTCGCTGCCCGCCGCCTCAGAGTGGCTAATTCTAAGCCTAAAGAATACAGTATTTCTTCAACCCTGTAAGGTGAGCCTCCCAGGACTTTTTTCTTCTGTCAGACTTACCCTGCCGACGAGTGCCCGCCTCATCCCTCCCCCACCGGTGCTGCGTGGGAGGTGGACGGGATTTACTCTGTTTTGGAGCCGGCGGTGTGATTTTGCTTTTCACGCTCCTGTATATTGCTTTCTTCTCTCCCCTCCCACCGGTGCTGCGTGAGGGGAGACGAAGCTTGAGTCTTTCACTGGATCGGGAGGCAGGAGGAAGTGTGGGTGGCCACCTCAGGGAGTGAATTGTTTCATCAGATCCTGGACGTCGGAGAAGAATACGGCGGGCAGACAGACGACACAGGAGGGGGTAAGTCAAGTTGCAGAGCACGGCTTTGTATATAAATTTCTTTTTGGCACATCATTAACTTTCTAAAAGGGACACGTAGTAAAGAAATACAGAGTTAATAGACCGGGGTTAATTGGCTTGGAAACTTTCCTGGAAGTGGGCCTCTAAAACCACTTAAAGAACACATTCTCTCGTCTATACTCTGTAGGTGAATTGCTGGCACCTGGCTAACTTAACACATATTCAATACCTTGGAAAGACCTAGGGGGAGAAGGACTAAATTACTGTTTGAAATTCTTACTAGTATCTCCAACTCTTAATTGGACAACCTTGGGAAAAGCAGAGAGTGGAGAAAAAGATACAAAGTGGCACTCACTAATTAAGAATGGACATAATTGTAGCTAGCACAAGCACAAAATTTGTTTCTCCTTAAGTACATGCTGTATTGTGCTTCTTTTTCTTTTTTGTTTTGTTCGCTGAGCTGAATTTTGATACAAAAGTTATTTACTATTGCATAAGTGAATTTTAACACCTCATTAAACATAATAAGCAGAGGCAAAGTAAGGAAGCTAAGCTAGTTATATATGGAATATATGCTAGACTATTTAACAAGAAACATGGGGGTTATTATAATTGGTGCTATAGAAATGTTTTTTGCAAATTAGAATACTCTCTATTTAAAGGCTTATTTATGCAAAGTACAAATAGATAGCTCTATAAATAGAATTGGGCTCTCAAGAGCAGGGTCTGTAAAGTATAAGATTGTTTTTGTCTAGAGGGTTTATCTATTTGCAGTAGTTAAAAGCTTCAGTATATCTAATTCTTATTTTTGTTTGCCTTAAAAACCCTGCATGATAGGGTTCTCTTCTTTTCTGTTAATTCATAGTTTTGTGGTATTGCTATCGTCTGCCTAAAGATCTACACTTATATAAGTATGTAAAGGTAAAGAGTTAGTGAAAGGTTTAATATACTATTCAGGTCTCTCCAGATCAGAATTTATTTCAGGGTTAATGACCCTTGCTTTGCTGAACTGATTTGTTAAAGTGAAAGACTTCAGAAGTCTTAAAGGTGAACCTTGAATTAAAGGGAAACCTATACAATTAAACTCTGAACTCTTGGAAGGCTTTAGCCTCTACTTCAAATTAAAAGGTATAATTCTCTAAAAACTGATAGATAGGTGTGAAGAAGAGTAAAACTTTGGGTTCTTTCAACCTTAGCGTGGCTGGGTAAACCCACATCTGTCTGGTCAGTGTAACCTTATAGTTTATTACAACAACTTGTATCGAACTCAATGTTTGGCTGACTTTAAAATATTCTAGATGTTGATTGTAGACATTGCCTCTACAATTCCTTAATCCTTCTATAGACAAATGTCATGGCTGGCCAAGTGACCCCCTTACACTTCTCTTAAGGATTTTTTTCCTTAAGCAAATCTGAGATTTATTGGCTTCGAAAGAATAAAGACTCATTTCTGAATAGTCCTTTTAAAACAGTCAAAGACTCATTTAAGTACTTAGGTATAGTAATACCCACTAATCCACAGGACCTTTACAATCTTAATATCCCCCCAATTCTAACAGCATTTAAAGACAAACTCAGATTATGGGAAAACTTACCCCTCTCTATATCAGGACGGATAGCCCTGTTCAAAATGGTTCTACTTCCTAAATTACTGTATATATTACAGAATACAGCATTAATATTATTTGACAGGGACATCCGAAGCCTAAATAGCTGGCTCAGAAGCTTTATATGGCAGAAAAGAAAACCTAGGATATCCCTGAATAAATTAACACACGCCAAGTTATTTACAGGATTTGCACTACCTAACTTGCGGCTTTATAACCTCGCTTTTCTAGCACGTATATCTGCTGACTGGATTTCAGGCAATAATTATGTTCTGAATAATGCATTAGAAGAGAATATATGTGATCCATATCTTCCTTGTGCTTTACTTCACTGTGCGTTTAAAGATATGCCTACTAGAATTAAGAAAATCAAAGCGATTATTAATCCATTAAAGGCTTGGTGGAGGATAGGGAAACTCTTGTCCTTTAATTGTAAGGTCTCCAAATATCTCCCCTTAAGAGGGAACCCTTTATTTCAAGCTGGTATTGACTCTGCAGTTTTCAAAAACTGGCAATCAGTAGGATTAAAAACGTTAATGCAATTTGTTGATGAGGACAATAAGTGTTTCAAAACATTTGAAGAAATTAAAAACAGCTTCAATCTCTCCAATAAGAAGTTCTTTGCATTTTTGCAGGTGAGGCATTTTGTGTCTGGGCTAATGAGAGAGGGGGAATGGAACTGGGAACTCGGCGAAATTGAGGATTGGTTAACATTAGTTAAAAAAGGTCGTATGTCCATCTCATATTGTTACTATTTACTAGGAGCCAAAGAAGGGAAACACACTTTGGAGAAAGTGGCTCAAGATTGGAGACTAATCCTGGAACAAGAGTATATAAATTGTAAATTTATTCAAAAATCTATTCACATGGTGGCACAGGCCACTCTCTCAACAACATGGAGAGAAACACACCTTAAATTGTTGCATAAATTTCATTATACACCAGAAAAAGGTCATAAACTCCAGAACCCTAATTTTTATAAATGTCCTAAATGTTCCCTGGTTGCTGCAGACATTATACACATGATGTTTAAATGTCCCCTGATTAGACAATTCTGGTGCAAACTCGAATACTGGATTAATACCTCCCTTAAGATTTCCCCTTTTGAGCTTTCGGAAATTCTCATTATATTCTGTTGCGACAATCTGGTAGAACAACAAATGAATAAAAAGATAATAAAAGTCTCTATTTTAGCAGCCAGATATTTAATATTTAAAAAATGGAAGACGAAAGAAATACCCACGGTAGTCGAAGTAAAAAAAATTCTTAAAAAACAATGTATTATACAGGGAGTGCAGAATTATTAGGCAAATGAGTATTTTGACCACATCATCCTCTTTATGCATGTTGTCTTACTCCAAGCTGTATAGGCTCGAAAGCCTACTACCAATTAAGCATATTAGGTGATGTGCATCTCTGTAATGAGAAGGGGTGTGGTCTAATGACATCAACACCCTATATCAGGTGTGCATAATTATTAGGCAACTTCCTTTCCTTTGGCAAAATGGGTCAAAAGAAGGACTTGACAGGCTCAGGAAAGTCAAAAATAGTGAGATATCTTGCAGAGGGATGCAGCACTCTTAAAATTGCAAAGCTTCTGAAGCGTGATCATCGAACAATCAAGCGTTTCATTCAAAATAGTCAACAGGGTCGCAAGAAGGGTGTGGAAAAACCAAGGCGCAAAATAACTGCCCATGAACTGAGAAAAGTCAAGCGTGCAGCTGCCAAGATGCCACTTGCCACCAGTTTGGCCATATTTCAGAGCTGCAACATCACTGGAGTGCCCAAAAGCACAAGGTGTGCAATACTCAGAGACATGGCCAAGGTAAGAAAGGCTGAAAGACGACCACCACTGAACAAGACACACAAGCTGAAACGTCAAGACTGGGCCAAGAAATATCTCAAGACTGATTTTTCTAAGGTTTTATGGACTGATGAAATGAGAGTGAGTCTTGATGGGCCAGATGGATGGGCCCGTGGCTGGATTGGTAAAGGGCAGAGAGCTCCAGTCCGACTCAGACGCCAGCAAGGTGGAGGTGGAGTACTGGTTTGGGCTGGTATCATCAAAGATGAGCTTGTGGGGCCTTTTCGGGTTGAGGATGGAGTCAAGCTCAACTTCCAGTCCTACTGCCAGTTTCTGGAAGACACCTTCTTCAAGCAGTGATACAGGAAGAAGTCTGCATCCTTCAAGAAAAACATGATTTTCATGCAGGACAATGCTCCATCACACGCGTCCAAGTACTCCACAGCGTGGCTGGCAAGAAAGGGTATAAAAGAAGAAAATCTAATGACATGGCCTCCTTGTTCACCTGATCTGAACCCCATTGAGAACCTGTGGTCCATCATCAAATGTGAGATTTACAAGGAGGGAAAACAGTACACCTCTCTGAACAGTGTCTGGGAGGCTGTGGTTGCTGCTGCACGCAATGTTGATGGTGAACAGATCAAAACACTGACAGAATCCATGGATGGCAGGCTTTTGAGTGTCCTTGCAAAGAAAGGTGGCTATATTGGTCACTGATTTGTTTTGTTTTTGAATGTCAGAAATGTATATTTGTGAATGTTGAGATTTTATATTGGTTTCACTGGTAAAAATAAATAATTGAAATGGGTATATATTTGTTTTTTGTTAAGTTGCCTAATAATTATGCACAGTAATAGTCACCTGCACACACAGATATCCCCCTAAAATAGCTATAACTAAAAACAAACTAAAAACTACTTCCAAAACTATTTAGCTTTGATATTAATGAGTTTTTGGGTTCATTGAGAACATGGTTGTTGTTCAATAATAAAGTTAATCCTCAAAAATACAACTTGCCTAATAATTCTGCACTCCCTGTAGAGCAACGTGACACGAATATCAATAACGAAATAGATATTAGAATTTTTTTTGATAAATGGGCACCATTTATTAAATCTCTTCCTACTACAGAGATAGATTACATTATTTTTCCCTTCCAGAACACAGAGATGGTTCTATTAGGGATATGGTAACTGTATAAGGTCCGGAGATGTCGGGAGAGGGAGGGAGAGGAAGAGGGTCTGAGGTAAAACCTCTTCCCTTTTTTTTTTTTTTTTTTTTTTGTCTTGTTTTGGTTTGGTCTGTTGTGTTTTGTCCTTTGTTGTTATTATTTTTATCACCAGTAGGTGCTTGGAATTAAGGTATTATGGAAAAAGTGAATAAAATATTTCAACAGGAAATCCTAAGATATAAGACCTAATAGAATGTAATTATTATTTAGAGCACTATAGGTCAGTATTGCTGAGGAATTGTTTAAATTTATTTGTTGGTGGTTTTTCTCTTATCTTCTTTTTTTCGAAAATTAGGTAATTGTATATACATGTTGAAATATATATAATAAAAATGAATTTAAAAAAAAAAGAACACGGCAGGAATTTAGAAGTTTTGACAACCTGGCCTCTGTCAGGTAAATCTTCATTTCTACAGAATCTTTCAGAGTTCCTAGGAAGGAAACTCTTGTGAGAGGGGATAGAGAACTTTTTTCTTCGTTCACTTTCCACCCATGCAACCTCAGAAATGCCAGAACAATGTATGATTTGAAAATTCAACGCCTGTATTCGAATGTTGTCTAGGTAAGGGGCTACTGCTATACCCCGCGGCCTTAGGACCACTAGGAGTGACCCCAGAACCTTCGTAAAGATTCTTGGTGCCGTAGCTAACCCAAAGGGAAGAGCCACAAACTGGTAATGCCTGTCTAGGAAGGCGAACCTGAGAAACCGATGATGATCTCTGTGTATCGGAATGTGCAGATAAGCATCCTTTAAGTCCACGGTAGTCATATATTGACCCTCCTGGATCATAGGTAGGATGGTTCGAATAGTCTCCATCTTGAAGGATGGGACCCTGAGAAATTTGTTTAGGATCTTGAGATCTAAGATTGGTCTGAAGGTTCCCTCTTTCTTGGGAACCACAAACAGATTTGAATAAAAGCCTAGCCCCTGTTCCTCCTTTGGAACTGGGTGGATCACTCCCATAACTAGGAGGTCTTGAACACAATGTAAGAATGCCTCTCTCTTTATCTGGTTTGCAGATAATTGTGAGAGATGACATCTTCCTTTTGGGGAAGAAGGTTTGAAGTCCAGAAGATATCCCTGGCACACAATTTCCAACACCCAGGGATCCTGGACATCTCTTGCCCGAGCCTGGGCAAAGAGAGAAAGTCTGCCCCCTACCAGATCCGTTACCGGATCGGGGGCTGATCTTTCATGCTGTCTTAGAGGCAGCAGCAGGTTTTTTTATCTGCTTTCCTTTGTTCCAAGCCTGGTTAGGTCTCCAGACCGGCTTGGACTGGGCAAAATTTCCCTCTTGTTTTGTATTAGAGGAAGTTGAAGCTGCCCCACTCTTGAAGTTTCGAAAGGCACGAAAATTAGGCTGTTTGGTCCTTAATTTGTTGGACCTATCCTGAGGAAGGGCATGACCTTTTCCTCCAGTAATATCAGAAATGATCTCCTTCAGTCCAGGCCCGAATAGGGTCTGCCCTTTGAAGGGAATGTTGAGAAGATTAGACTTTGAAGTAACGTCAGCTGACCAGGATTTAAGCCATAGCGCCCTACGCGCCTGAATAGCAAAACCTGAGTCCTTAGCCGTTAGTTTGGTTAAATGAATAACGGCGTCAGAAACAAATGAATTGGCTAGCTTAAGTGCTTTAAGCTTGTCAAGGATATCATCCAATGGGGTTTCTACCTGTAGAGCCTCTTCTACAGACTCAAACCAGAAGGCCGCAGCAGCAGTGACAGGGGCAATGCATGCAAGGGGCTGGAGAATAAAACCTTGTTGAATAAAATTTTTCTTAAGGTAACCCTTTTGTCCATTGGGTCTAGAAAAGCACAACTGTCCTCGTCAGGGATAGTTGTACGCTTCGCTAGAGTAGAGACTGCTCCCTCCACCTTAGGGACCGTTTGCCACAAGTCCCGTGTAGCGGCATCTATGGGAAACATCTTTTTAAAAACAGGAGGGGGAGAGAACGGTATACCTGGTCTATCCCATTCCTTAGTAATAATTTCTGAAATTCTCTTAGGTATTGGAAAAACATCAGTGTAAACAGGCACTGCGTAGTACTTATCCAATTTACACAATTTCTCTGGGACTACAATGGCGTCACAGTCATCCAGAGTTGCTAAAACCTCCCTGAGCAACATGCGGAGGTGTTCAAGCTTAAATTTAAATGTAGACATATCAGAATCAGGTTGAAGTGTCTTCCCTGAGTCAAAAAAATCACCCACAGATAGAAGCTCTCCTTCTTCGGCTTCTGCACATTGTGAGGGTATATTGGACATAGCTACTAAAGCATCAGGGAGCTCTGTATTTTTTTCTAGTCCCAGAGCTGTCTCGCTTTCCTTGTAACCCTGGCAGTTTGGACAATACTTCTGTAAGAGTATGATTCATAACTGCCGCCATGTCTTGTAAAATATACGCAATGGGCGCGCTAGAAGTACTTGTCGCCTCTTGAGCGGGAGTTAAAGGCTCTGACACGTGGGGAGAGTTAGTCGGCATAACTTCCCCCTTGTCAATTTCCTCTGGTGATAAATCTTTTAAAGCCAGAATATGGTCTTTATAACTTATAGTAAGATCAGTGCATTTGGTACACATTCTAAGAGGGGGTTCCACAATGGCTTCTAAACATAATGAACAAGGAGTTTCCTCTATGTCAGACATGTTTAACAGACTAGTAATGAGACCAGCAAGCTTTGAAAACACTTTAATTAATGTGAAAAAGCAGAAAATAAAAAACGGTACTGTGCCTTTAAGGGAAAAAAAAAACACAAAAACTGCAAAACAGTGAAAAAAAGCAGTTAACTCTATGAAATTTTTACAGTGTATATAATAGACTAAAATAGCATTGCACCCACTTGCAAATGGATGATTAACCCCTCATGTTAAAAAACGAAGCAAAAAAACGGTAAAAACCGTTATAACAGTCACAAGCAAACTGCCACAGCTCTACTGTGGCTCCTACCTTCCCTTAAAACAACTTTTTTAGGCATAAAAACCCTTTACAGAGGTCCAATATGTCAGGGGACTCCTTCAGGGAAGCTGGATGTCTCAGGATGTAATAAACAACTGCGCAATTAGAGCGCGAAAATAGGCCTCTCCCATCATGCACTCAAAGTCAGAGGGCCTTAAAAAACTATTCCTAGGAGTAAAATAACAGCCATGTGGAAAACTAGGCCCCAAATAAAGATTTATCACCTCAGTAAAAAACGTTCCTTATATATATAACGTTTTACATACTAAGCCATAATAGAAAGTAATATGAAAATGACCCTTTACTGCAAGCATGATGCCAGTCGTTATTAAATCACTGCAATCAGGCTTACCTTAACTATATCAGGCACTGTCAGCATTTTCTAGTTCTTATCATCCTCTAGAAAAAAATATACTGAACATACCTCAGGGCAGTTAATTCTGCAGGCCGTTCTCCCAGCTGAAGTTTCCCCATCTCTTCAGTTATGTGTGAGAACAGCAGTGGACTTTAGTTACAACCTGCTAAGATCATCAAAAACCTCAGACAAATTCTTCTTCTAATTTCTGCCTGAGGTAAAAAAACAGTACAACGCCGGCACCGTTTAAAAATAAACTTTTGATTGAAGATAAACTACACTAATTCACCACATCTCTCTAGCTACTTCCCTTGTCAAGAGCTGCAAGAGAATGACTGGTGGTGTCAGTTAGGGGAGGAGCTATATAGACAGCTCTGCTGTGGGTGATCCTCTTGCAGCTTCCTGTTAGGAAGGAGAATATCCCACAAGAAATGGATGAATCTGTGGACTGGATACACCTTACAAGAGAAAAGAGAGGCAGAGTATTAAAAAGTAGGTCCAGTGAAAATGCCTTATGCAACCTGGCACAGAATGTGATTCTTATAATACTGCTATACAGAAGTGTTTGTATTTAAAGTTGAAGTTTTTACATGAGGACTGAATTATAGTGAAGGTATGATGATGGTAGAGAACAGTATAAAGTAATTGTATAAAGTGTTAGAGAGTTTAAGAATTATTTGTGGATGAATGTGAGGATGTGGATGAATATGAGAAGTGAAATTCTTATTATGCAATCTCTAGTATCAGAAACACACCTGTAGCAAAAGGAAAAGGGCACGAGTGAGCAAAAGATGAATGCCCAAGCCCAATCTCCCCTCTGAGGTGGTTGGTAGGATGAAGTGGATAATGGAACGGTCTTTCATCTTGAGAACACTTCATATTTCTTTTCCGGCTCTATTTTTGGTACTCTGCCTTGATTAATGGAGAATGTGGAAGGAAGGAGGAGGAGGTGAAGGGGCTTTCTGCCGACCTCACTTTTACAGTGGAGTCAGACAGAAAGCCCATAATCTAATTCGGCCATATTGGGAGCCAAATTGGGAGCCAAATTTGGGATAAAGAGAGAGGCAGAGTATTAAAAAGTAGGTTTAGTGAAAATGCCTTATGCAACCTGGCACAGAATGTGATTCTTATATTACTGCTAAACAGAAGTGTTTGTATTTACAGTTGAAGCTTTTACATGAGGACTGAATTATAGTGAAGGTATGATGATGGTAAAGAACAGTATGAAGTAATTGTATAAAGTGTTAGAGAGTTTAAGAATTATTTGTGGATGAATGTGAGGATGTGGATGAATATGAGAAATGATATTCTTATTATGCAATCTCTAGTATCAGAAACACACCTGTAGCAAAAACACAATTTATGCTTACCTGATAAATTTATTTCTCTTGTGGTGTATCCAGTCCACGGATCATCCATTACTTGTGGGATATTCTCATTCCCAACAGGAAGTTGCAAGAGGACACCCACAGCAGAGCTGTTATATAGCTCCTCCCCTAACTGCCATATCCAGTCATTCGACCGAAAACACGCAGAGAAAGGAGAAACTATAGGGTGCAGTGGTGACTGTAGTTTAAATGAAAAAATTACCGGCCTTAAAATGACAGGGCGGGCCGTGGACTGGATACACCACAAGAGAAATAAATTTATCAGGTAAGCATAAATTGTGTTTTCTCTTGTAAGGTGTATCCAGTCCACGGATCATCCATTACTTGTGGGATACCAATACCAAAGCTAAAGTACACGGATGAAGGGAGGGACAAGGCAGGTACTTAAACGGAAGGTACCACTGCCTGTAAAACCTTTCTCCCAAAAATAGCCTCCGAAGAAGCAAAAGTTTCAAATTTGTAGAATTTTGAAAAAGTATGAAGCGAAGACCAAGTCCCCGCCTTGCAAATCTGTTTAACAGAAGCCTCATTTTTAAAGGCCCAAGTGGAAGCCACAGCTCTAGTAGAATGAGCTGTAATCCTTTCAGGAGGCTGATGGCCAGCAGTCTCATAGGCTAAGCGGATTATGCTTCTTAGCCAAAAAGAAAGAGAGGTTGCCGAAGCCTTTTGACCTCTCCTCTGTCCAGAGTAGACAACAAACAAAGCAGATGTTTGACAAAAATCTTTAGTAGCTTGTAAGTAAAACTTTAAAGCACGAACCATGTCCAGATTGTGTAATAGACGTTCCTTCTTTGAAGAAGGATTAGGACACAAGGATGGAACATATTCTTGTTGGATACCACCTTAGGTAAAAACCCAGGTTTGGTACGCAGGACTACCTTATCCGTATGAAAGATCAGATAAGGAGAATCACATTGTAAAGCAGATAACTCGGAGACTCTATGAGCCGAGGAAATAGCTACCAAAAACAGAACTTTCCAAGATAAAAGTTTGATATCTATGGAATGAAGAGGTTCAAACGGAACTCCTTGAAGAACCTTAAAAACCAAATTTAAGCTCCATGGGGGAGCAACAGGTTTAAACACAGGCTTTATTCTAACCAAAGCCTGACAAAATGCCTGAACATCTGGAACATCTGCCAGATGCTTGTGCAAAAGAATAGACAGAGCAGAAATCTGTCCTTTTAAGGAACTAGCTGACAATCCTTTTTCCAAACCATCTTGGAGAAAAGATAATATCCTGGGAATCCTAACCCTTGGATTCACACCAATAAAGATATGTACGCCATATTTTATGGTAAATTTTCCTGGTGAGAGGCTTTCGTGCCTGTATTAAGGTATCAATGACTGACTCAGAGAAGCCACGCTTTGCTAAAATCAAGCGTTCAATCTCCAGGCAGTCAGTCTCAGAGAAATTAGATTTGGATGGTTGAAAGGACCCTAAAGTAGAAGGTCCTGTCTCAGAGGCAGAGTCCATGGTGGAAAGGATGACATGTCCACCAGATCTGCATACCAGGTCCTGCGTGGCCATGCAGGCGCTATCAAAATCACTGATGCTCTCTCCTGCTTGACCTTGGCAATTAGTCGAGGGAGCAGAGGAAACGGTGGAAACACATAAGCCAGGTTGAAAGACCAGGGCGCTGCTAGAGCATCTATTAGCATCGCCTTGGGATCCCTGGACCTGGATCCGTAACAAGGAAGCTTGGCGTTCTAGCGAGATGCCATGAGATCCAGTTCTGGTTTGCCCTAACGATGAATCAATTGTGCAAACACCTCCGGATGGAGTTCCCACTCTCCCGGATGAAAAGTCTGACGACTTAAAAAATCCGCCTCCCAGTTCTCTACACCTGGGATATGGATAGCTGATAGGTGGCAAGAGTGAGTCTCTGCCCAGCGAATTATCTTTGAGACTTCTAACATCGCTAGGGAACTTCTTGTTCCCCCTTGATGGTTAATGTAAGGCACAGTCGTGATGTTGTCCAACTGAGGCCAAGCCTGAAGAGCATTGAATATCGCTCTTCCAGAATATTTATTGGAAGGAGTGTCTCCTCCTGAGTCCATGATCCCTGAGCCTTCAGGGAGTTCCAGACTGCACCCCAACCTAGAAGGCTGGCATCTGTTGTTACAATTGTCCAATCTGGCCTGCGAAAGGTCATACCTTTGGACAGATGGACCCGAGATAGCCACCAGAGAAGAGAATCCCTGGTCTCTTAAACCAGATTTAGTAGAGGGGACAAATCTGTGTAATCCCCGTTCCACTGACTGAGCATGCATAGTTGCAGCGGTCTGAGATGTAGGCGTGCAAACGGCACTATGTCCATTGCCGCTACCATTAAGCCGATTACTTCCATGCACTGAGCCACCGAAGGGCGTGGAATGGAATGAAGAACACGGCAGGAATTTGGAAGCTTTGATAACCTGGACTCCGTCAGGTAAATTTTCATTTCTACAGAATCTATCAGAGTCCCTAGGAAGGAAACTCTTGTGAGTGGGGATAGAGAACTCTTTTCCTCGTTCACTTTACACCCATGCGATCTCAGAAATGCCAGTACTACGTCCATATGAGACTTGGCAATTTTGAAATTTGACGCCTGTATCAGGATGTCGTCTAAATAAGGGGCCACTGCTATGCCCCGCGGCCTTAGGACCGCCAGAAGCGACCCTAGAACCTTCGTAAAGATTCTTGGGGCTGTAGCTAATCCAAAGGGAAGAGCTACAAACTGGTAATGCCTGTCTAGAAAGGCAAACCTGAGAAACCGATGATGATCTTTGTTATCGGAATGTGAAGATAAGCATCCTTTAAATCCACTGTAGTCATATATTGACCCTCCTGGATCATAGGTAGGATGGTACGAATAGTTTCCATCTTGAATGATGGAACTCTGAGGAATTTGTTTAAGATCTTTAGATCCAAAATTGGTCTGAAGGTTCCCTCTTTTTTGGGAACCACAAACAGATTTGAGTAAAAACCCTGTCCCTGTTCCTCCTTTGGAACTGGATGGATCACTCCCATAACTAGGAGGTCTCGTACACAGTGTAAGAATGCCTCTCTCTTTATCTGGTTTGCAGATAATTGTGAAAGGTGAAATCTCCCTTTTAGGGGGGAAGCTTTGAAGTCCAAAAGATATCCCTGGGATATAATTTCCAACACCCAGGGATACTGGACATCTCTTGCCCACGCCTGGGCGAAGAGCGAAAGTCTGCCCCCTACTAGATCCATTACCGGATAGGGGGCCGTTCCTTCATGCTGTCTTAGAGGCAGCAGCAGGCTTTTTGGCCTGCTTACTTTTGTCCCAGGTCTGGTTTGGTCTCCAGACCGTCTTGGACTGAGCAAAAGTTTCCTCTTGTTTGCATTAGAGGAAGTTGATGCCGCACTTGCCTTGAAGTTTCAAAAGGCACAAAAATTAGACTGTTTGGCCCTTGATTTGGACCTGTCCTGAGGAAGGGCATGACCTTTTCCTCCAGTCATATCAGCAATAATCTCCTTCAAACCAGGCCCGAATAGGGTCTGCCCCTTGAAGGGAATGTTAAGCAGCTTAGATTTTGAAGTCACGTCAGCTGACCATGATTTAAGCCATAGCGCCCTGCGCGCCTGTATAGCAAAACCAGAATTCTTAGCCGTTAGTTTAGTCAAATGAACAATGGCATCAGAAAACAAAGGAATTGGCTAGCTTAAGTGCTCTAAGCTTGCCAAGTATGTCATCCAATGGAGTCGCTACCTGTAAAGCCTCTTCCAGAGACTCAAACCAGAACGCCGCAGCAGCAGTGACAGGAGCAATGCATGCAAGGGGCTGTAGGATAAAACCTTATTGAATAAACATTTTCTTAAGGTAACCTTCTAATTTTTTATCCATTGGATCTAAAAAAGCACAACGGTCCTCGACAGGGATAGTAGTACGCTTTGCTAAAGTAGAAACTGCTCCCTTCACCTTAGGAACTGTCTGTCATAAGTCCCGTGTGGTGGCGTCTATTGGAAACATTTTTCTAAAAATAGGAGGGGAAGAGAACGTCACACCTGGTCTATCCCATTCCTTATTAATAATTTCTGTAAACCTTTTAGGTATTGGAAAAACATCAGTACACACCGGCACTGCATAGTATTTATCCAGTCTACACAATTTCTCTGGCACTGCAATTGTATCACAGTCATTCAGAGCAGCTAAAACCTCCCTGAGAAACACACAGAGGTGTTCAAGCTTAAATTTAAATGTAGAAATATCAGAATCAGGTTGCATCATCTTTCCTGAGTCAGAAACATCACCTAGGAGCGCCAAATTAAGGCAGAGAAAATGAAATAAAATATGCCAACGACTGTTAGAGTAAAGCTCTATATATCATAAAGGATAACAAGTAAATGGGGTGGATAAATGACACCCTAAGATATAAAAAAGGCTGACACCAATATTCCTATTGATATCTTATGTAGATAAATACAGATTTTGTATATAAATACAAATGCGATACAATTTATTACAAATGCAAATGGGATACAATTTATCACAGTTACAACTTAATGGGTAAAATCATGGATCCATGTTACAGTACATACAAATTATATAAAACACAATCATATAGTATAAAAAAGATTTGTATAAAATGCAGATGGTAATAAAATGGATATTGAAATAGATATAGCTGGAATTGGGTACAATATTCCCTAAACACTGTGCAAAATTGCATAAAAAATTGCATAAAAAACTCCAAATGTAAGGTGACAAACTGTGGTGACAAAAAAATGCAAAGGAAGGGGGGGGCCCTCAAAAATCAAACATGTGGAAGTGATCAAAAAATGTCCATACAAAAATATGAGAAAAAATGAAAAAATGAAAAGTGAAAAAGGTTTTGAATGTAAATACGTGTCCGTGATGAAAAATCAATTTGAAACAAAGTTAGTGATATAAAGTTCCAAAATAAAGGTGTGTGTATGTGAATGAATCTTCCTTAAGTCTCCTCAAATGAAGGTTCCAAATAATATGGATATGGTGGGTAGAGCAATGTCCGGTAAAACCTGGGGTGTAATCCCTATATCCAACCTATAAAAGAAATACACAATAGTCTTGAAAAAGGCCCAGTTTTGGGCCGAAACGCGTTGGCAGAATTGGTGAGCTTTTATCCTACAATACATGTTATTTGTTAGCAATATTGCACTATTGTGTATTTCTTTTATAGGTTGGATATAGGGATTACACCCCAGGTTTTACCGGACATTCCTCTACCCACCATATCCATATTATTTGGAACCTTCATTTGAGGAGACTTAAGGAAGATTCATTCACATACACACACCTTTATTTTGGAACTTTATATCACTAACTTTGTTTCAAAGTGACTTTTCATCACGGACACGTATTTAACATTCAAAACCTTTTTCACTTTTCATTTTTTCATTTTTTCTCATATTTTTGTATGGACATTTTTTGATCACTTCCATGTGTTTGATTTTTGAGGGCCCCCCCCTTCCTTTGCATTTTTTTGTCACCACAGTTTGTCACCTTACATTTGGAGTTTTTTATGCAATTTTTATGCAATTTTGCACAGTGTTTAGGGAATATTGTACCCAATTCCAGCTATATCTATTTCAATATCCATTTTATTACCATCTGCATTTTATACAAATCTTTTTTATACTATATGATTGTGTTTTATATAATTTGTATGTACTGTAACATGGATCCATGATTTTACCCATTAAGTTGTAACTGTGATAAATTGTATCCCATTTGCATTTGTAATAAATTGTATCACTTTTGTATTTATATACATAATCTGTATTTATCTACATAAGATATCAATAGGAATATTGGTGTCAGCCTTTTGTATATCTTAGGGCGTCATTTATCCACCCCATTTACTTGTTATCCTTTATGATATATAGAGCTTTACTCTAACAGTCGTTGGCATATTTTATTTCATTTCCTCTGCCTTAATTTGGCGCTCCTAGGTCTTTTTTCCTTAATTTTAGATCCACATTTAAGGGTTGGCTAGGTACCCTTTTGTACCCAGGAGCTAGTGGGAACACTGTATAAGCGCTGTGAGATATTGTAGTATCAGAAACATCACCCACAGACTGAAGCTCTCTTTCCTCAACTTCTGCATATTGTGAGGCAGTATCAGACATGGTTCTTAAAGCGTCAGTATGCTCTGCATTTCGTCTAACCCCAGAGCTATCTCGCTTACCTCTAAATTCAGGTAGTCTGGTTAATACCGCTGACAGTGTATTATCCATGACTGCCGCCATGTCTTGTAAAGTAATCGCTATGGGCGCCCTAGATGTACTTGGCGCCATTTGAGCGTGAGTCCCTTGAGCGGGAGTCAAAGGATCTGACACGTGGGGAGAGTTAGTCGGCATAACTTCCCCCTCGTCAGATTCCTCTGGTGATAAATTTTTTTAAAGACAGAATATGATCTTTATTGCTTAAAGTGAAATCAGTACATTTGGTACACATTCTAAGAGGGGGTTCCACCATGGCTTTTAAACATAATGAACAAGGAGTTTCCTCTATGTCAGACATGTTTGTACAGACTAGCAATGAGACTAGCAAGCTTGGAAAACACTTTAAATCAAGTTAACAAGCAAATATAAAAAACAGTACCGTGCCTTTAAGAGAAACAAATTTTGTCAAAATTTGAAAAACAGTGAAAAAAGGCTGTAAATCAAACGAAATTTTTACAGTGTATGTAATAAGTTAACAGAGCATTGCACCCACTTGCAAATGGATGATTAACCCCTTAATTAAAAAAAAAGGATAAAAAAAACGATATAGACGTTTTTTAACAGACACAACAAACTGCCACAGCCTGCTGTGGCCCTACCTTCCCCAATAAACAACTTTGGAAAGCATTTGAGCCCTTTAGAGATGTCCTATAGCATACAGGGGACTCCTGAGGGAAGCTGGATGTCACAGTTTATAATTTTAACTGCAACAACTGTAACTTTTATACTACAACAGTGGAAAGCCTCAGGAAACTGTTTCTAGGCAAAAATTTAAGCTAGCCATGTGGAAAAAACTAGGCCCCAATAAAGTTTTATCACCAAAGCATATATAAAAACAATTAAACGTGCCAGCAAACGATTTATATTGCAATTTTATAAGGGTATTACCCCTGAGAGTAAGCATGATACCAGTCGCTATTAAATCACTGTATTCAGGCTTAACTTACATTAATCCAGTATCAGCAGCATTTTCTAGAATTTTCCATTTCTAAAAAAAATTGTAACTGCACATACCTCATAGCAGAGTAACCTGCACGCCATTCTCCCGCTGAAGTTACCTCTCTCCTCAGACATAGGTGAGAACAGCAATGGATCTTAGTTACAACCTGCTAAGATCATAGAAAACTCAGGCAGATTCTTCTTCTATTTACTGCCTGGGATAAAATAGTACAACTCCGGTACCATTTAAAATAACAAACTTTTGATTGAAGATAAAAAACTAACTATATTTCACCACTCTCTCTTACTACCTCCATGCGTGTTGAGAGTTGCAAGAGAATGACTGGATATGGCAGTTAGGGGAGGAGCTATATAACAGCTCTGCTGTGGGTGTCCTCTTGCAACTTCCTGTTGGGAATGAGAATATCCCACAAGTAATGGATGATCCGTGGACTGGATACACCTAACAAGAGAAAGGAAAAAGTGCAGGAGTGAGCAAAAGATGAATGCCCAAGCCCAATCTCCCCTCTGAGGTGGTTGGTAGGATGGAGTGCACAATGGAACGGTCATTCATCTTGAGCCCACTTCATATTTCTTTTCCGGCCCTACTTTAAGTACTCTACCTTGATTAACGGAGAATGTGGAAGGAAGGAGGAGGAGGTGAAGGGGCTTTCTTCCGACCTCACTTTTACAGTGGAGTCAGGCAGAAAGCCCATAATCTAATTTGGCCATATTGGGAGCCAAATTGGAAGCCAAATTTGGGATACAAAAGAGAGGCAGAGTATTAAAAATTAGGTCCAGTGAAAATGCCTTTAAATGCAACCTGGCACAGAATGTGATTCTTATATTACTGCTATACAGAAGTGTTTGTATTTAAAGTTGAAGTTTTTACATGAGGACTGAATTATAGTGAAGGTATGATGATGGTAGAGAACAGTATGAAGTAATTGTATAAAGTGTTAGAGAGTTTAAGAATTATTGGTGGATGAATGTGAGGATGTGGATGAATATGAGAAGTGAAATTCTTATTATGCAATCTCTAGTATCAGAAACACACCTGTAGCAAAAGGAAAAGGGCACGAGTGAGCAAAAGATGAATGCCCAAGCCCAATCTCCCCTCTGAGGTGGTTGGTAGAATGGAGTGGACAATGGAACGGTCATTCATCTTGAGCCCACTTCATATTTCTTTTCCGGCCCTACTTTTGGTACTCTACCTTGATTAACGGAGAATGTGGAAGGAAGGAGGAGGAGGTGAAGGGGCTTTCTTCCAACCTCACTTTTACAGTGGAGTCAGGCAGAAAGCCCATAATCTAATTCAGCCATATTGGGAGCCAAATTGGGAGCCAAATTTGGTATAAAAAAGAGAGGCAGAGTGTTAAAAAAGTTGGTCCAGTGAAAATACCTTATGCAACCTGGCACAGAATGTGATTCTTATATTACTGCTATACAGAAGTGTTTGTATTTAAAGTTGAGGTTTTTACATGAGGACTGAATTATAGTGAAGGTATGATGATGGTAGAGAACAGTATGAAGTAGTTGTATAAAGTGTTAGAGAGTTTAAGAATTATTTGTGGATGAATGAGAGGATGTGGATGAATATGAGAAATAAAATTCTTATTATGCAATCTCTAGTATCAGAAACACACCTGTAGCAAAAGGAAAAACGGCACAAGTGAGCAAAAGATGAATGCCCAAGCCCAATCTCCCCTCTGAGGTGGTTGGTAGGATGGAGTGGATAATGGAACGGTCATTCATCTTGAGCCCACTTCATATTTCTTTTACGGCCCTACTTTTGGTACTCTGCCTTGATTAACGGAGAATGTGGAAGGAAAGAGGAGGAGGTGAAAGAGATTTCTTCTACAGTGGAGTCAGGCAGAAAGCCCATAATCTAATTCAGCCATATTGGGAGCCAAATTTGGGATAAAAAAGAGAGGCAGAGTATTAAAAAATAGGTCCAGTGAAAATGCATTTAAATGCAACCTGGCACAGAATGTGATTCTTATATTACTGCTATACAGAAGTGTTTGTATTTAAAGTTGAGTTTTTTTTTTTTTTTTTATGTTTTAGATTTTTATTGAGCATTAAACAAATATACAAAACATGCTTTCTCAATGTTACATAAAATGTTAGCATAGACAAGCATTTGACAAAAACAATTTAAACAAGGTCTACAAAGGTATTATGACATAAAGGGCTAATGTTCCTTATCTGAGAGTTCTGAACAGTCCATAACATAAGCCCGTATTGGTAATGTGTTGCTGAAATTTTTTTTTTAAAGTATATATAAAGTTGCTAGTAATAGCAAAGAAAACTGTAATTATTGTTATTAAGTAACATACGAGAGTCCCAACAGGGGACCAGGAACAACAATTGGGTTTTCTCAACAGATATCAACATTTTTGTCTGACATGGAGTATGATAAAGAAACACAAATACGACAGAGTCAGGGGAAAGGAGAAAGAGAAAAGAGGAGAAAAAAAAATGGGGGTAGGAATACAAATATGAGAGGGACTACCCATCAGCCGGAGGGCTCCACAACTCCCACATGGTGTTGTAAATTTCTAAATTCCCGCTTTTCATATAATGGTATCTCACAAGTTTTAGTAGTAAGGCAACCTGTGCTTTCCACTCCGATAATGATGGGATATCTCTAGTTTTCCATTTCCTTGGAATGAGGGACTTGATACTATTTAACATGAGGTAGAGAAGGGACCTTTTGGGTTTGTTCTTAACCTTAGGTAGACTCAGGAAAATCAGGATACCCGGGTCGTTTGGAATCTGTAGCCCTAGTTTGTAATTTATTTCTGTTAACACATCCGACCACAAGGAGCCCAGCACCTCGCAAGACCACCAAATATGTAATATGTCGGCCTCTTCTCCACATCCCCTCCAACACCTCCCACTCCACCTCCCATAAATCCGGCAAATTCTAGTCGGGGTCAGGTACCACCTGGCCATTAATTTGTAATTCATTTCTATAATGCTTGATGAGATCGAGGCCTCCTTTAATTGCTTAAAGGCTCTGTCCCACTCCTGAGAGTTAATTTGTCTATCTAAATCTGTAGCCCATCTATGTATGAATGACGGATACAACGTTCCCTCGTTAGTAGAGAGAATAGAATAAATTTTGGAGATGGTGTGTTTAGGTTGTGATTGATGTGTGTATAGGCTTTCAAAGGCCATGAGTGGTCTGAAGAAATCACTTTTATTTTTGTGTGACTGTATATAGTGCACTAAACATGTGTAGTCGAGCCAGGATGAGAAGCTCATTCCGCATTTCTCCTCTATTTCTTCTTTTGGCAGTATTTTCGTCCCTGCCAATATGTTACTTATTGTCAGGAGCTTAATGTGCGGGCGGGATTATGTACACAGGGAAGAGTACCAGAGAAAGCCTCTAGGTTGGGTCTAGATGGGGTCATGGGCGCGAAGTGAGAGGAGACATGGGATGAGGTCTTTACGATCCCATCCCATTTTGCAAAGAACTCCATCCAGAGGGGGTAGTGGGTGACCTTTGTAGGTCTAGCCTTGGACGGCGTCCATGCCAGTGTGCCCATATTGTCTATATGTAAGATTGCTCGATCCAACTGTACCCATCTTTTATCTAATGAGTTATGGCACCATTCTATCAGGTGCTGCAAAATTGTGGCCCTTCTATAGAGCTCGATGTTGGGGACTCCCAGGCCTCCTCTAAGTCTGGGAAGGTGCAAAGTGGTTTTCGGGATGCGAGGTTTGGATTTTTGCCAAATGTATTGTCCTATGATGTTTTGAAGGCTGGGAATGTATTGTCTAGGTAGGGGAATGGGGAGAGTCTGGAATAGGTAGAGGATCCTTGGAAGGATATTCATTTTAACAACCTGCGTCCTACCGATCCAGGAGATCTGTTTATTACTCCAGCTGGATAGGTCGTTGGAAATACTAACTTTAAGGGGTTCATAGTTGGTTTGAAATAAATCCTGGGGATTTGAAGTGAGGTATATCCCGAGATATTTCATTTTGAAGGGTTGAATTACCAGCGATGTGGCAGTCTTCAAGAATGTCATGGCCTCCGGCGGCAAGTTGGTATTTAATATTTCCGATTTGAAAACGTTAAGATGGAAATTAGAGAGGGCTCCATACTCGTTAAATTCACTTAGGAGAGCTGTCAATGATTGGGAGGGGTCGGTTAGGGAGAAAATAAAGTCATCAGCATATAAGGCTAATTTGTGTTCAGTGTCTTTAATTGTTATGCCTGAGATCTGAGGGTTAAGCTTGATCTTTTGAGCCAGGGCCTCGATGGATAGGGCAAAGAGGAAAGGGGACAAAGGACAACCCTGTTGTGTTCCATTCGTGATAGCAAAAGAATCAGAGAGGATGTCATTAACCCTTATTCTAGCAGTAGGACTGGAGTATAAGGCAAAGATTCTAGAGATAAAGTCTTTGCTGATGTTCATTTGTCTCAAAACTGAGCCAAGGAACCTCCAGCTCACCCTATCAAAAGCCTTTTCGGCATCCGTAGAAACTAGGATCATGGGAATATTGTTATTACGTGCATATGAAGTGAGTTGTAAAATTCTAAGGGTGTTATCCCTCGCCTCTCTTCCAGGGACAAAGCCAACTTGGTCAGGGGCAATTAATTTAGTAAGGATTCTGTTAAGCCTGTCCGCCAGTATTTTGGCGTACAGTTTGACATCTACGTTTAATAGGGATATTGGTCTGAAATTCTCGGGCTTTATGGGTGGTTTCCCCGGTTTGGGCAGGACCGTGATATAAGCTTCCAACATGTGTTTAGGGAACCCTCCCCCGTCCTCTATGTTATTAAATAATTGCGTAATGCCAAGAATCAGCATTGCAGCAAATGTGTTGTAATATTTAATCCCAAAGCCATCTGGGCCCGGGCTTTTCCCAGATGGGGAATTTAATAGCGTGAAGGAGTTTCTCATGGGTAATACGGTTGTCTAATGCTGTAGAGTCAAAAATGTCTAAACGTGGTAGGTCTAATTTGGCCAGATAGCTTTGTAACTCCTTAGAGTCATCGTCATCACCATCAGACCCGGCGGGGCCAGTCGAGGGATGAAGGTTGTTTAGGGATTCGTAGTAGGTACGAAAGATTTCTGCGATAGCTGCGCTATCTGATTTAATGTTACCCGATTTGTCCTGTATTGAGTGAATGTAGGCCCTCAAACGTTTGCGACGTAAGGCCCTTGCGAGGAGTCTATCTGACTTATTACCGTGTGTGTAGTAGTATTGTTTTAATGCAAGAGCCTGTTTCTGGTGATCTATTTGTAAGAAATCTCTTAGGTTAGTGCGCGCTAAAGTCATTGAGTCCATAAGAGTAATGTCAGTCGGGGTTCGTTTATGTAAATGTTCCGCTTTTGAGAGTGTCGTGAGGAGGTGGTTGTATCGTGCTAAAGTCATTGAGTCCATAAGAGTAATGTCAGTCGGGGTTCGTTTATGTAAATGTTCCGCTTTTGAGAGTGTCGTGAGGAGGTGGTTGTATCTCTCTCGGTGTTGTTTATTAAGTCTGGCCTGATGTTTGATCAGTAGCCCCCTGATAACGCATTTATGCGCTTCCCACACTATTGAATTTGAGGTGTCCCCTGTGTCATTAATTTGAAAATATTCGGTAATGGCTGCCTCTATGTCCAGTTTGACCAGAGGGTCATCCAAGAGGTGATCATTTAGTCGCCATTGAAATGGGACCATGGGATATTCAGACCATTCCACTGAACATCTAGGGTAGGATCTAGGGGTGAATTAAAGTCCCCTCCTATAATAAGTGCGCCCTGTCTAATGTCCAGTATGTGGTTAGAAAGTTTTCTCATAAAGATTCCTTGCGATTTATTTGGGAAGTAGGCGTTAACTATAGTAATGGGTCTGCCCTGTAGAATAATATATCTGCCCTCCGGGTCCCTGTCTGCCTGTAACAATTGAAAGGAAGTGGTATGCTTGAAAAGCACTCCCACTCCATTTTTCTTATTTGGGCCTGAAGCAAAATATGCCAGGGGGTAGTCCCTATAATTCCATGTTGGTTCCCGTCCTTTCTTAAATTGAGATTCCTGTATTAGTATGATGTCTCCCCCTATTCTTTTAAAGTCTTTTAGAATTATGTTGCGCTTAGCGGGACTATTCAGTCCTTTGGTATTTATAGTTACAAATTTGAGGAGTTTAGAGGGCATTGTAAGATAGGAATAAGTGGGGGGGAAAAAAAGAGGGGGGGGGAGAATAAGGTCAAAAGTGCGGTGTGGTGAATAAAAAGGTGTATCAAACACTATCTGTGTGCTGCACTGGGAGGGTGAAACAAAAAGACAAGTATTTAAATACAAAAGTGACGGTATGGAAAGAAAGAAGAAAAAGTGGCAAGAAGAGGAAAGAGCTCCTCCTCCCTTTGGGGTTGAAGGAATATACATTAAAAGAAAAGAGTGAAAAACACTCCTAGACAGGCTCCCGGCCAGCTAAATGAGCATAGGAGTTTGATTTGATAAGAGAGCAATAGCACATAGCAATGTACATTGGTAAAAGGTGCGAGAGTACTTTATACATCTACCATGAAAAAGACTGTAGTGATCGTATGGCATACTGATAGCGTGCTAACATCATAAGTAGTCTCATTGAGATTGCTACAATACAGTATTACATTTCAACAGTGAGTGCGGGTAAGGCTAACCAGTGCTCCAGGAAGCGCCCTTAACATTTTAGTTGCAATGTAACAGAATGGGAGCAAGCAAAGGATCAACTGTAAAACAGGTGCTTACTTACACATAGTGCAATCCAGACAGGGCATATGGGTTAACATAACACATCACTGAAGACAGTGCATGAAAATTAGGTCTCTGTCAACATCAGCAGGATCACATATATTGATGAGGTTACATCCTACTCTCTGTTAGTTAGTTAAGTAAGAGAACTAAAACGGGGCAGTTGATTACATTGTACTTAGTAGAAACGCTCATTTAAACTGCTGCCTCTAATTGTAATATTTAGAGCCCTTATATAAGATCTCTAAGTGTATGGGGAACCCAATTATTATTATTATTATTATTATTATCAAGTATTTGTAGAGCGCCAACAGATTCCGCAGCGCTGTAAACATAGTCGGTGTGCAGGATAGCTTTTGTAGGGGTCAAGTGGGTAGAGGGCCCTGCCGAGAGTTTCACTGTTGTAGTCGGCTCCTATGAAGCGATCTGTAAACAGCTGGGCCCATAGGCTTACAATCTAAGGGGTTCAAGGGGAAAGCAATGGCGTTAGGAAAGGTTAGTGTTGGTTGTATGCATTCCTGAATAGTAGAGTTTTAAGGGAGTGCTTGAAGCTGTTAAAACTAGGGGAGAGTCTTATGGAGCGAGGCAGGGAATTCCACAAGATGGGGGCCAGTCTGGGGAAGTCCTGTAAACGTGAATGTGAGGAAGTAACAAGAGAGGAGGAGAGGAGGAGATCCTGAGCTGATCGAAGGGGATGGGAGGGAGAGTATCTAGAGACAAGTTCTGAGATGTAGGGGGGAGCAGTGCAGTTGAGAGCTTTATATGTCAGGGTGAGGATTTTATGTTTAATCCTAGAGGCAAGAGGAAGCCAGTGAAGGGATTGGCAGAGAGGTGCAGCAGATGAAGAGCGACGAGTAAGGAAGATGAGCCTGGCAGAGGCATTCATAATGGATTGTAAAGGAGCTATGCGGCAGCTAGGTAGACCAGAGAGGACGGAATTGCAGTAGTCGAGGCGGGAAAGGATGAGAGAGTGGATTAAAATCTTGGTTGTATCTTGTGTAAGGAAATGTCTAATTTTAGCAATGTTTTTAAGGTGGAAGCGACAGGCTTTAGCCAAGGGGGCCTAGTTATCAAGTCGTCAACCTCAAATACGCTGGAATTCCACAGCGTATTTGTGGTGAGGCTGATTCGCCTTAGTTATCAAAGGCTAGAGACCGGCAAAAGTAGAATTTTGTGACGTAAACTTCGATCCGCCGGACTCAGTCCGACACAGATCGATTCTTACGTCACTCCAGATATTTCCGCACACAAGCGCGGCACAATCTGACTACTTTTGCTAGTTATCAAAAAACTAGCAGGTACGCTCGGCACTTTTCCGGCCCAGCGTACCTAGTTTTCAAACCGCCACCCTGGAGGCGGCGGATCCCATAGGAATCAATGGGAGTCTGACCATAGCGAAAGTACAAGTTCGCTGCTCCCAGATATCCCATTGATTCCTATGGGAGCTGTCTACACCTAACACCCTAACATGTACCCCGAGTCTAAACACCCCTAATCTGCCCCCCTACACCGCCGCAACTAAATAAAGTTATTACCCCCTAAACCGCCGCTCCCGGAGCCCACCGCAACTATAATAAATGTATTAACCCCTAAACCGCCACTCTCTGACCCCGCCACAACTATAATAAATGTATTAACCCCTAAACCGCCGCTCGCGGAGCCCACCGCCACCTACATTATACCTAGTAACCCCTATCCTGCCCCCCTATACCGCCGCCCTCTATAATAAAGTTATTAACCCCTATCCTGCCGATCCCGCACCTCGCCGCAACTAAATAAATAGTTTAACCCCTAAACCGGCGCTCCCGGACCCTGCCGCAACCTATATTAAATTTATTAACCCCTAATCTGCCCCCCCTACACCGTCGCCACCTATAATACATTTATTAACCCCTATCCTGCCCCCCACTACACCGCCGCCACTGTAATAAATTTATTAACCCCTAAACCTAAGTCTAACACTAACCCTAACACCCCCCTAACTTAAATATTATTTAAATAAATCTAAATAATATTTATATTATGAACTAAATTAATCCTATTTAAAACTAAATACTTACCTTTAAAATAAACCCTAATATAGCTACAATATAAATAATAATTATATTGTAGCTATCTTAGGATTTATTTTTATTTTACAGGCAAATTTCAATTTATTTTAACTAGGTAAAATAGCTATTAAATAGTTATTAACTATTTAATAGCTTACCTAGCTAAAATAAAGAGAAATTTACCTGTAAAATAAAAACTAACCTAAGTTACAATTACACCTAACACTACACTATACTTAAATAAATTATTCCTATTTAAAACTAAATACTTACCTGTAAAATAAACCCTAAGATAGCTACAATGTAATTAATAATAACATTGTAGCTATCTTAGGATTTATATTTATTTTACAGGTAACTTTGTATTTATTTTAGCTAGTTAGAATAGTTATTAAATAGTTATTAACTATTTAATAACTACCTAGCTAAAAGAAATACAAAATTACCTGTAAAATAAATCCTAACCTAAGTTACAATTAAACCTAGCACTACACTATCATTAAATTAATTAAATAAATTAACTACAAATAACTACAATTAAATACAATTACATAAACTAACTAAAGTACAAAAAATAAAAAAAGCTAAGTTACAAAAAATAAAAAAAATAAGTTACAAACATTTTAAAAATATTACAACAATTTTAAGCTACTTACACCTAATCTAAGCCCCCTAATAAAACAACAAACCCCCCCAAAATAAAAAAATGCCCTACCTATTCTAAATTTAAAAAGTTCAAGGCTCTTTTACCTTACCAGCCCTTAAAAGGGCCTTTTGTGGGGCATGCCCCAAAGAATTCAGCTCTTTTGCCTGTAAAAGAAAAATACAACCCCCCCCCAACATTAAAACCCACCACCCACATACCCCTAATCTAATCCAAACCCCCCTTAAAATAACCTAACACTAATCCCCTTAGGATCATCCTACCTTGAGTCGTCTTCACTCAGCCGAGCAGTGATGGAACCGAAGAGGAGATCCGGAGCGGCAGAAGTTATCCTCCAAGGGGCGCTGAAGAAATCTTCCATCCGATGAAGTGATCCTCCAGTCGGCACTGAAGAAGTCTTCCATCCGGGCGATGTCATCTTCCAAGAGGCGCTGAAGAAGTCTTCTATCCGGGCGATGCCATCTTCCAAGCAGGGTCTTCAATCTTCAAACTTCATCCCGCCAACGCGGAACATCCTTCTTTACCGACGGACTACCGACGAATGAAGGCTCCTTTAAGGGACGTCATCCAAGATGGCGTCCCTTCAATTCCGATTGGCTGATAGGATTCTATCAGCCAATCGGAATTAAGGTAGGAAAAATCTGATTGGCTGATTGAATCAGCCAATCAGATTCAAGTTTAATCCGATTGGCTAATCCAATCAGCCAATCAGATTGAGCTCGCATTCTATTGGCTGATCAGAACAGCCAATAGAATGCGAGCTCAATCTGATTGGCTGATTGGATCAGCCAATCGGATTGAACTTGAATCTGATTGGCTGATTCCATCAGCCAATCAGAATTTTCCTACCTTAATTCCGATTGGCTGATAGAATCCTATCAGCCAATCGGAATTCGAGGGACGCCATCTTGGATGACGTCCCTTAAAGGAGCCTTCATTCGTCGGTAGTCCGTCGGGGAAGAAGGATGTTCCGCGTTGGCGGAATGAAGATGGATCCTGAAGAAGAAGATTGAAGACCCCGCTTGGAAGATGACATCGCCCGGATGGAAGACTTCTTCAGCGCTGCCTGGAGGATCACTTCATCGGATGGAAGACTTCTTCAGCGCCCCTTGGAGGATTACTTCTGCCGCTCCGGATCTCCTCTTCGGTTCCATCGGTGGGTCGGCTGGCTGAAGACAACTCAAGGTAGGATGATTTTTAGGGGGATAGTGTTAGATTTATTTAAGGGGGGTTTGGGTTAGATTAGGGGAATGTGGGTGGTGGGTTTTAATGTTGGGGGGGTTGTATTTTTCTTTTACAGGCAAAAGAGCAGTTTTCTTTGGGGCATGCCCCGCAAAAGGCCCTTTTAAGGGCTGGTAAGGTAAAAGAGCTTTGAACTTTTTTAATTTAGAATAGGGTAGGGCATTTTTTTTATTTTGGGGGGATTTGTTATTTTATTAGGGGACTTAGATTAGGTGTAATTAGCTTAAAATTGTTGTAATATTTTTAAAATGTTTGTAACTTATTTTTTTTATTTTTTGTAACTTAGCTTTTTTATTTTTTGTACTTTAGCTAGTTTATGTAATTGTATTTAATTGTAGTTATTTGTAGTTAATTTATTTAATTAATTTAATGATAGTGTAGTGTTAGGTTTAATTGTAACTTAGGTTAGGATTTATTTTACAGGTAATTTTGTATTTCTTTTAGCTAGGTAGTTATTAAATAGTTAATAACTATTTAATAACTATTCTAACTAGCTAAAATAAATACAAAGTTACCTGTAAAATAAATATAAATCCTAAAATAGCTACAATGTAATTATTAATTACATTGTAGCTATCTTAGGGTTTATTTTACAGGTAAGTATTTAGTTTTAAATAGGATTAATTTATTAAAGTATAGTGTAGTGTTAGGTTTAATTGTAACTTAGGTTAGTTTTTATTTTACAGGTACATTTCTCTTTATTTTAGCTAGGTAGCTATTAAATAGTTAATAACTATTTAATAGCTATTGTACCTAGTTAAAATAAATTGAAAGTTGCCTGTAAAATAAAAATAAATCCTAACATAGCTACAATATAATTATTATTTATATTGTAGCTATATTAGGGTTTATTTTACAGGTAAGTATTTAGCTTTTAATAGGAATAATTTATTTAATAAGAGTTAATTTATTTTGTTAGAATTAAATTATATTTAACTTAGGGGGGGTGTTAGGGTTAGACTTAGCTTTAGGGGTTAATAAATTTATTAGAGTAGCGGTGAGGTCCGGTCGGCATATTAGGGGTTAATACTTGAAGTTAGGTGTCGGCGATGTTAGGGAGGGCAGATTAGGGGTTAATACTATTTATTATAGGGTTATTGAGGCGGGAGTGAGGCGGATTAGGGGTTAATAACTTTATTATAGTAGCGGTGAGGTCCAGTCGGCAGATTAGGGGTTAATAAATATAATATAGGGGTCGGCGGTGTTAGGGGCAGCAGATTAGGGGTTCATAGGGATAACGTAGGTTGCGGCGGTGTACGGAGCGGCAGATTAGGGGTTAAAAAATATGCAGGGGTCAGCGATAGAGGGGGGGGGCAGATTAGGGGTTAATAAGTATAAGGTTAGGGGTGTTTAGACTCGGGGTTCATGTTAGGGTGTTAGGTGCAGACTTAGGAAGTGTTTTCCCATAGGAAACAATGGGGCTGCGTTAGGAGCTGAACGCTGCTTTTTTGCAGGTGTTAGGTTTTTTTTCAGCTCAAATGCCCCATTGTTTCCTATGGGGGAATCGTACACGAGCACGTTTTTGAAGCTGGCCGCGTCCATAAGCACCGCTGGTATTGAGAGTTGCAGTGGCGGTAAATATGCCTGTACGCTCCCTTTTTGGAGCCTAACGCAGCCCTTCTGTGAACTCTAAATACCAGCGGTATTTAACCCTTTAAGGACACAGCTTTCAGTTTGCTCAATTGTTTTATGACGGAAAAATTCCGTCATATGTCCTTAAGAGGTTAAAAGGTGCGGGGAAAAAAAAGCCAGCGTTAGATACGCGGGTCGTTACCGACAAAACTCTAAATCTAGCCGTTAGAATCTCATTGTGTTAACTGAATGAAAGGCTATTTGTAAATAAGGCTAGTTTTAAAGGTAAACTTTCATGAGTTTTGTAAGAAGTATAGCATATCTAAAACAATTTTTTAAAAAAACGTGTATAATATTGTTTCATATTCTGGTATTACAAATATATTCCAATAAGCTCATAGATATTAACTAAATAAAAGAATTCAGATATTTATATTAATTTAATGGTTTCTAGTAGATGCATATTGATTGAGGGTTGATATTTTTAAAGGATAATTATTAAATACATTGTATTATAACCCTGCCATAGGCTGATATATTATTTGGAGAGCACTACTGCTAAGATTCTTTTAACCCCTTAATGACCGGACCATTTTTCAATTTTCTTACCCTTAATGACAATGGCTATTTTTACATTTCTGCAGTGTTTGTGTTTAGCTGTAATTTCCCTCTTACTCATTTACTGTACCCACACATATTATATACCGTTTTTCTCGCCATTAAATGGACTTTCTAAAGATACCATTATTTTCATCATGTCTTATAATTTATTAAAAAAAAAAAATAATAAAATATGAGGAAAAAATGGAAAAAAACACACTTTTTCTAACTTTGACCCCCAAAATATGTTACACATCTACAATCACCAAAAAACACCCATGCTAAATAGTTTCTAAATTTTGTCCTGAGTTTAGAAATACCCAATGTTTACATGTTCTTTGCTTTTTTTTGCAATTTATGGGGCAATAAATACAAGTAGCACTTCGCTATTTCCAAACCACTTTTTTTCAAAATTAGCGCTAGTTACATTGGAACCCTGATATCTGTCAGGAATACCTGAATATCCCTTGACATGTATATATATTTTTTTTAGAAGACAACCCAAAGTATTGATCTAGGCCCATTTTGGTATATTTCATGCCACCATTTCACCGCCAAATGTGATAAAAAAAAAAAAGTTCACTTTTTCACAAAATTTGTCACAAACTTTAGGTTTCCCACTGAAATTATTTACAAACAGCTTCTGCAATTATGGCACAAATGGTTGTAAATGCTTCTCTGGGATCCCCTTTTTTCAGAAATAGCAGACATGTATGGCTTTGGGGTTGCTTTTTGGTAATTAGAAGGCCGCTAAATGCCGCTGTGCACCACACGTGTTTTATGCCCAGGAGTGAAGGGGTTAATTAGGGAGCTTGTAGGGAGTTTGTAGGGTTAATTTTAGCTTTAGTGTAGTGTAGTAGACAACCCCAAGTATTGATCTAGGCCCATTTTGGTATATTTTATGCCACCATTTCACCGCCAAATGCGAGCAAATAAAAAAAAAACTTTACATTTTTCACAATTTTAGGTTTCTCACTGAAATTATTTACAAACAGCTTGTGCAATTATGGCAGAAATTGTTGTAAAAGCTTCTCTGGGATCCCCTTTGTTCAGAAATAGCAGACTTATATGGCTTTGGCGTTGCTTTTTGGTAATTAGAAGGCCGCTAAATGCTGCTGCGCACCACACGTTAATTATGCCCAGCAGTGAAGGGGTTAAATTAGGTAGCTTGTAGGGAGCTTGCAGGGTTAATTTTAGAGATCAGCCTCCCACCTGACACATCCCACCCCCTGATCCCTCCCAAACAGCTCTCTTCCCTCCCCCACCCCACAATTGTTCCCGCCATCTTAAGTACTGGCAGAAAGTCTGCCAGTACTAAATAAAAGAGTTTTTTTTTTTTTTTAAATAAAAATAATAAAGTATTTTAGCTGTGATGGACCTCTGCCTTAGCCCCAACCTCCCTGATCCCCCCTCCAGCTCTCTAACCCTCTCCCCTACCTAATTACCACCATCTTGGGTACTGGCAGCTGTCTACCAATACCCAGTTTGGCCCCAAAAACCCCCCAAAAAGTATTTTTATTTTATTTTTACTTAAAAAACTATTTCTGTAGTGTAGCAGCCCCCCACAATACCCCCACCCCCACCCCCTCCCAGATCCTTTTATATTTTTTTAAAAAAATCCCTTTTTTTTCCCCTTTCTGCCCTCATTCATTGGTGTCAGTGTGGCTAATGGGTGCACGTGCACGCGCGCACGCTCACGTGCACACACGCGCATCGTGCACGCACGCGCACCGTGCACGCGCACCCTCACACCCGACACTATCGCTACTGGTGCAGAGAGGGCCACAGAGTGGCTCTCTCTGCATCGGAGGCTTGTAAAGGGGTATTGCAGGATGCCTCCATATCGAGGCATCACTGCAATACCCTCAGAGCTGCTGGAAGCATTTGTGATCGCTTCCAGCACTCTGTTTGACAACTGACGTACCAGGTACGTCCATTGTCATTAACTGCTTGTTAATGCATGACGTACCTGGTACGTCAGTTGTCATTAAGGGGTTAAATATACTCACAGTACACACACTGTAATGAGTTTTATGTACACACAGTGGAATGAGTATTTCTTACACACAGTATAATGATTATTATGTACACACAGTGTAATGAGTATTATGTACACACAGTGTAATGAGTATTATGTACACACAGTGTAATGAGTATTATGTACACACAGTGTAATGAGTATTATGTACACACAGTGTAATGAGTATTATGTACACACAGTGTAATGAGTATTATGTACACACAGTGTAATGAGTATTATGTACACATAGTGTAATGAGTATTATGTACACACAGTGTAATGATTATTATGTACACACAGTGTAATGAGTATTATGTACACACAGTGTAATGAGTATTATGTACACACAGTGTAATGAGTATTATGTACACATAGTGTAATGAGTATTATGTACACACAGTGTAATGAGTATTATGTACACACAGTGTAATGAGTATTATGTACACACAGTGTAATGAGTATTATGTACACACAGTGTAATGAGTATTATGTACACACAGTGTAATGAGTATTATGTACACACAGTGTAATGAGTATTATGTACACACAGTGTAGTAAGTGTTATGTATACACAGTGAAAAACAGTTAAGAGTGAGTGCACCTATTGGATTGAGACAGCTCAACCCTGATAAACAGCTGTTCCTTCAAACAACTGTGAGGGATCGATGGGGTAAAAAACAAGTGAGGGGAGCTGTGTGTATTTCAATACATAAATAATATGTGTTACCGTGACCTTTAAATGAGCTTCTCGTATTGGTTTCAAAATTCAATCATAATATATATTGCGCTGTGATAAGGTAAACAAATAGGTGAAAATTGGGTGAAAAATAGTGAAAATATGACTACAAGAGGTTAAAAAACAAAATATTTAATTGTTGCCATACAAAACAATATTGGACTAGATAATATATTCTGATAGGATAATAAGTGGTAAAGAGCTTTATTACCTTGCGTATATTATATATTAAAATTCCTTAATCAAAAGTTAAAATTGACAATAAATTCACAATAAATTTATGCTATAGTGTTCAAAGCAAATGATAAAAACAGATTAAGTTAAAATAATTAACGTAGGAGGTGGAAATAAATGTTCATCTGATGAATTGCAAGTATCTTTTGATGTGACTTTAAATGTGACTTTTAGTTGGAAATGAAATTACTCACAGTTTGCAGGAAATAGGTTTTCCAGGTGTCTGATTGGTTGAAACAGACAAGCCTTTATGTGAATAAAATAATTTTTCGCTGTAGTTAAAACTTGTAGATCAAAATTGTAGATGAAGATAACAACTACTGGATGGTAAAGATGCTGAAACTGTTTACCTAAACTGGGTTTGCAGGAGTTTCAGTTGTTGATAAAACTTGGTTCTGTATATTTAAACTGTTATCTAAGACTTGGTTTGCAGGAGTTTCAGTTGTTGGTATGACTTAATTATAGAAACTGTTTACCTTGTATTTATTTGCTGGAGTTTCAGTGATTGATGGTTGGTCTGTAGTGAAACTGTTTACCTTGGAAAGGTCTGAAACTCCTGCAAACCTTTCCAAGGTAAACAGTTTCACTACAGATCAACCATCAATCACTGAAACTCCAGCAAACCCTGGGAGGGTATATAGTTTCAGCTACAAACAGACACCTACAAAGAGAAGCGTTCAAACACCTCACGCAACCAGAAAAATAGAAACTCCAGCAAATAAATACAAGGTAAACAGTTTCTATAATTAAGTCATACCAACAACTGAAACTCCTGCAAACCAGGGGCTCCATGTACTAAGCAGTCAGCGAGCTACCCGCAACAAATCTCGCGTCAAAATTCGCAAACTGATATGTACAAAGCTGTCAATTATGTTAAAACTCGCATCTTTAAAATTGCGAGCGTACTTATCCGCCAAACCTCGCTACCGCTCCATTTTTCACTGTAATTAGACACATTTGACCACCAACTCGCCAAAAACGAATGTACTAAAAAATCTATTTGTCCGCTCGCTACAATTTCCGCTCCCACCTCGTTATTTTTGCCTCGCCACCTTTTAGGTGGCGGGCAAGGTACAAAACAATAGGAAAGTCAATCTAGACGCCAGTCTAGACATATATAAAAGGCAGTAATATCAGCATTGTACAGCATAACTGGCGTCTAATTTGTCTCTCATTTCCATGTACATAAATTGCGCCAAATTTGTCGACTGTAATTAAAGAGTAATCTATATTTTAAATTTGTATTGTATAGTTGTCAATCTTTATAATTATTTTTATATTAATATTTATATATTATCAGATCCAGATGAAGCCATATCCAAATTGTAAATAAATATTACAAAAATAACGCTGTTATCACTCTTCAAAAAATTTAGAACAATAATAAAGTTGTTTAGATAAGTTGAACTTTTATAGGAGCAAAATTCTATTCCCGCGACTACTACGATGTTCGTGACACCTTGCATGTCACGTGTTAATAATTGGCCAGACAATTCAACTGAAAGTTAAAAGTACATCAGCTTAGTCGCTGCGAGCGAGACGTCAAATTTATCAATAATCCGCCACTGCTCGCGGCGGGCTAGACTTGTCTATTTATTGGGGGATTATTAGTACATAGTGACAGCGGACACCATTTCGCCCGCGGCGAGTAACGGCGAGTTTATCCGCGTCTAAAATGACGGATGAATTGACGGCTTAGTACATGGAGCCCCAAGTCTTAGATAACAGTTTAAATATACAGAACCAAGTTTTATCAACAACTGAAACTCCTGCAAACCCAGTTTAGGTAAACAGTTTCAGCATCTTTACCATCCAGTAGTTGTTATTTTCATCTACAATTTCGATCTACAAGTTTTAACTACAGCGAAAAATTATTTTATTCACATAAAGGCTTGTCTGTTTCAACCAATCAGACACCTGGAAAAATTATTTCATGCAAACTGTGAGTAATTTCATTTCCAACTAAAAGTCACATTTAAAGTCACATCAAAAGATACTTGCAATTCATCAGATGAACATTTATTTCCACCTCCTACGTTAATTATTTTAACTTAATCTGTTTTTATCATATGCTTTGAACACTATAGCATAAATTTATTGTGAATTTATTGTCAATTTTAACTTTTGATTAAGGAATTTTAATATATAATATACGCAAGGTAATAAAGCTCTTTACCACTTATTATCCTATCAGAATATATTATCTAGTCCAATATTGTTTTGTATGGCAACAATTAAATATTTTGTTTTTTAACCTCTTGTAGTCATATTTTCACTATTTTTCACCCAATTTTCACCTATTTGTTTACCTTATCACAGCGCAATATATATTATGATTGAATTTTGAAACCAATACGAGAAGCTCATTTAAAGGTCACGGTAACACATATTATTTATGTATTGAAATACACACAGCTCCCCTCACTTGTTTTTTACCCCTTATGTATACACAGTGTAATGAGTATTATGTACACAAAGTGTAGTAAGTGTTACGTATACACAGTATAATGAGTGTTATGTACACACAGTATAATGAGTATTATGTACACACAGTGTAATGAGTATTATGTACACAAAGTGTAGTAAGTGTTATGTATACACAGTATAATGAGTATTACGTACACACAGTATAATGAGTATTATGTACACACAGTGTAATAAGTTATGTACACACAGTGGACTGAGTATTATGTACACACAGTGGAATGAGTATTATGTACACACAGTGGAATGAGTATTATGTTGAGACAGTGGAATGAGTATTATGTACAAACAGTGGAATGAGTATTATGTACACACAGTGTAATGAGTATTATGTACACACAGTGTAATGAGTATTATGTACACACAGTGTAATGAGTTTTATTTACACACAGTGGATTGAGTATTATGTTGATACAGTGGAATGAGTATTATGTACACACAGTGTAATTAGTATTTTGTACACACAGTGTAATGAGTATTATGTACACACTGTGTAATGAGTATTATGTACACACCGTGTAATGAGTATTATGTACACACAGTGTAATGCCTACAATGTTCACTCAGTATAATGAGTATTATGTACACACAGTGGAATGAGTATTATCTACACACAGTGTAATGTCTACGATGTTCACTCAGTATAATGAGTATTATGTACACACAGTGTAATGAGTATTATTTACACACAGTATAATGGATTATGTACACACAGTGTAATGAGTATTATGTACACACAGTGTAGTAAGTGTTATGTATACACAGTATAATGAGTGTTATGTATACACAGTATAATGAGTATTATGTACACACAGTGTAATGAGTATTATGTACACACAGTGGAATGAGTATTATGTACACACAGTGGAATGAGTGTTATGTACACACAGTGGAATGAGTGTTATGTACACACAGTGGAATGAGTGTTATGTACACACAGTGGAATGAGTGTTATGTACACACAGTGGAATGAGTATTATGTACACACAGTATAAGGATCATTATGTACACACAGTGTAATGAACATTATGTACACACAGTGTAATGAGTATTATGTACACACAGTGGAATAAGTGTTATGTACACACAGTGTAATGAGTATTATGTACACACAGTGTAATGGGTTATGTACACACAGTGTAATGAGTATTTTGTACACACAGTGTAATGAGTTTTATGTACACACAGTTGAATGAGTATTTTGTACACACAGTGTAATGGGTTATGTACACACAGTGTAATGGGTTATGTACACACAGTGTGATGGGTTATGTACACACAGTGTAATGAATATTATGTACACACAGTGGAATGAGTATTATGTACACACAGTGGAATGCCTACGATGTTCACTCAGTATAATGAGTATTATGTACACACAGCGTAATGTCTATGATGTTCACTCAGTATAATGAGTATTATGTACACACAGTGGAATGAGTATTATCTACACACAGTGTAATGGGTTATGTATACACAGTGTAATGAGTATTATGTACATACAGTGGAATGAGTATTATGTACACACAGTGGAATGGGTTATGTACACACAGTGTAATGAGTATTATGTACACACAGTGGAATGAGTATTATGTTTGCACAGTGTAATTAGTATTAAGTACACACAGTGTAATGAATATTATGTACACAAAGTGTAGTAAGTGTTATGTATACACAGTATAATGAGTGTTATGTACACACAGTATAATGAGTATTATGTACACACAGTGTAATGAGTATTATGTACACAGTGGAATGAGTATTATGTATAGATAGTGTAAGGAGTGTTATGTACACACAGTGTAATGAGTATTTTGTACACACAGTGTAATGGGTTATGTACACACAGTGTAATGAGTATTATGTACACACAGTGGAATGAGTATTATGTACACACTGTGTAATGAGTATTATGTATACACCGTGTAATGAGTATTATGTACACACAGTGTAATGCCTACAATGTTCACTCAGTATAATGAGTATTATGTACACACAGTGGAATGAGTATTATCTACACACAGTGTAATTTCTACGATGTTCACTCAGTATAATGAGTATTATGTACACACAGTGTAATGAGTATTATTTACACACAGTGTAATGGGTTATGTACACACAGTGTAATGAGTATTATGTACACACAGTGGAAAGAGTATTATGTACACACAGTGTAATGGTTTATGTACACACAGTGTAATGAGTATTATGTACACACAGTGGAATGAGTATTATGTTGGCACAGTGTAATTAGTATTAAGTACACACAGTAGAATGAGTGTTATGTACACAGTGTAATGATTATTATGTACACACAGTGGAATGAGTATTTTGTACACACATTGGAATGAGTATGTTGTACACACAGCGGAATGAGTATTATGTACACACAGTGTAATGAGTTTTATGTACACACAGTGTAATGAGTATTTTGTACACACAGTGGAATGAGTATTATGTACACACAGTGGAATGAGTTTTATGTACACACAGTGGAATGAGTATTATGTACACACTGTGTAATGAGTATTATTTACACACAGTGTAATGGGTTATGTACACACAGTGTAATGAGTATTATGTACACACAGTGGAAAGAGTATTATGTACACACAGTGTAATGGTTTATGTACACACATTGTAATGAGTATTATGTACACACAGTGGAATGAGTATTATGTTGGCACAGTGTAATTAGTATTAAGTACACACAGTAGAATGAGTGTTATGTACACAGTGTAATGATTATTATGTACACACAGTGGAATGAGTATTTTGTACACACAGTGTAATGGGTTATGTACACACTTATGTACACACAGTGTAATTTCTACGATGTTCACTCAGTATAATGAGTATTATGTACACACAGTGTAATGAGTATTATTTACACACAGTGTAATGGGTTATGTGCACACAGTGTAATGAGTATTATGTACACACAGTGGAAAGAGTATTATGTACACACAGTGTAATGGTTTATGTACACACAGTGTAATGAGTATTATGTACACACAGTGGAATGAGTATTATGTTGGCACAGTGTAATTAGTATTAAATACACACAGTAGAATGAGTGTTATGTACACAGTGTAATGATTATTATGTACACACAGTGGAATGAGTATTTTGTACACACAGTGTAATGAGTTATGTACACACTTATGTACACACAGTGGAATGAGTATTATGTACACACATTGGAATGAGTATGTTGTACATACAGCGCAATGAGTATTATGTACACACAGTGTAATGAGTTTTATGTACACACAGTGTAATGAGTATTTTGTACACACAGTGGAATGAGTATTATGTACACACAGTGGAATGAGTTTTATGTACACACAGTGGAATGAGTATTTTGTACACACAGTGGAATGAGTATTATGTACACACTGTGTAATGAGTATTATGTACTCACAGTGGAATGAGTATTATGTACACACAGTGGAATGAGTATTATGTACACACAATGGAATGAGTATTTTGTACACACAGTGTAATGGGTTATGTACACATAGTGTAATGAGTATTATGCACACACAATGGAATGAGTATTTTGTACACACAGTGTAATGGGTTATGTACACATAGTGTAATTAGTATTATGTACACACAGTGTAATGAGTATTATGTACACACAGTGTAATGAGTATTATGTACACACAGTGGAATGAGTATTATGTACACACAGTGTAATGAGTATTATGTAGACACAGTATAGTAAGTGTTATGTATACACAGTATAATGAGTGTTATGTATACACAGTATAATACGTATTATGTACATACAGTGGAATGAGTATTATGTACACACAGTGGAATAAGTATTATGTACACACAGTGTAATGAGTATTATGTACACACAGTGTAATGAGTATTATGTACACACAGTGTAGTAAGTGTTATGTATACACAGTATAATAAGTGTTATGTACACACAGTGGAATGAGTATTATGTACACACAGTGGAATGAGTATTATGTACACACAGTGGAATGAGTGTTATGTACACACAGTGGAATGAGTGTTATGTACACACAGTGTAATGAGTGTTATGTACACACAGTGTAATGAGTATTATGTACACACAGTATAATGATTATTATGTACACACGGTGTAATGAGTATTATGTACACACGGTGTAATGAGTATTATGTACACACAGTATAATGAGTATTATGTACACGCAGTGGAATAAGTGTTATGTACACACAGTGGAATGAGTATTATGTACACACAGTGGAATGAGTATTATGTACACACAGTGTAATGAGTATTATGTACACACAGTGGAATAAGTGTTATGTACACACAGTATAATGAGTATTATGTACACATAGTGTAATGAGTATTATGTACACACAGTTTAATGAGTATTATGTACACACAGTGTAATGAGTATTATGTACACATAGTGTAATGAGTATTATGTACACACAGTTTAATGAGTAGTATGTACACACAGTGTAATGAGTATTATGTACACACAGTGTAATGAGTATTATGTACACACAGTGTAATGGGTACTATGTATTTCCGGTATAATGAGTATTTGTAATCTCAGTATAATCAATTTTATGTACACTCAGTGTAATGAATATTACGTTCACTCAGTACAATGTGTATTATGTACTCACTGAATAATAAGTAATTTTGTTTTTACACAGTGTAAGAGGTATTATGTAGTGTATAATAATATATGTATAAAATAAATATGTTGCTTACAAGGATGTTATCAATGTCTTAATAAAATTTAATATGATAACAAATAATGATAAACAAAAATGCATAAAACAGCAGTACAACAATCAGATCAGACATATATTAAACTCAGTGTAATATCCAAAATAGACTAGTAATAGCAATAGTAAAAGATTCTAAACATTAGCCTAAAAACAAAAACAAAAAATAATAATTCTATATAATAAAAGGCCAAGTGTGTTTGTCCGAAGATGTCATGAGCAGTAGAAACTGCACGCGAGGACAAACAAACCTGGCCTTCCAACTTATCTGGCGTGTGGTGGAGTGGGCGTGACCATGCAGGTGTGACGTGGGCGTGGCTGGACGCGATGTGGGAGGGGCCGGGCGTGACATGGGCGGGGCCGGGTGGGGCCAACTGCTGAGACAAAGAGCTCTAAAGAGGGGGGATAGAGAGAGCGGAAGAGGGGGGATAAAGAGAGGGAGAGAGACAGCAAAAGAGAGGGGGAGAGTGCACAAAAGAAAGGGGGGAGAGAGCGCAAAAAAGAGGGGGGAGAGAGCGCAAAAGAGAGGGGGAAGAGAGCGCAAAAGAGAGGGGGGAGGGAGCGCAAAAGAGAGGGGGAGAGTGCAAAAGAGAGGGGGGAGAGAGCACAAAAGAGGGGGAGAGAGCACAAAAGAGAGGGGGGAGAGAGCACAAAAGAGAGGGGGGAGAGAGCACAAAAGAGAGGGGGAGAGAGCACAAAAGAGAGGGGAGAGAGAGCACAAAAGAGAGGGGAGAGAGAGCACAAAAGAGAGGGGGGAGAGAACGCAAAAAAGAGGGGGAGAGAGCGCAAAAGAGAGGGGGAGAGAGCGCAAAAGAGAGGGGGAGAGAGCGCAAAAGAGAGGGGGAAGAGAGCACAAAAGAGAGGGGGAGAGAGCGCAAAAAAGAGGGGGAGAGAGCGCAAAAGAGAGGGGGTAGAGAGTGCAAAAGAGAGGGGGAGAAAGCGCAAAAGAGAGGGGGAGAGAGCGCAAAAGAGAGGGAGAGAGCGCAAAAGAGAGGGGGAGACAGCAAAAGAGAGGGGGGAGAGAGAGAGCAAAAGAGGGGGGGAGAGAGAGAGCAAAAGAGAGGGGGGAGAGAGAGCAAAAGAGAGGAGGAAGAGAGAGAGCAAAAGAGAGGGGGAAGAGAGAGAGCAAACGAGAGGGGGAAGAGAGAGAGCAAAAGAGAGGGGGAAGAGAGAGAGCAAAAGAGAGGGGGGAGAGAGAGAGCAAAAGAGAGGGGGGGGGGAGAGAGCAAAAGAGAGGGGGAGAGAGAGAGCAAAAGAGAGGGGGGAGAGAGAGAGCAAAAGAGAGGGGGGGAGAGAGAGAGCAAAAGAGAGGGGGGAGAGAGAGAGCAAAAGAGAGGGAGAGAGAGCACAAAAGAGAGGGAGAGAGAGCACAAAAGAGAGGGGGAGAGAGCACAAAAGAGAGAGGGAGAGAACGCAAAAAAGAGGGGGAGAGAGCGCAAAAGAGAGGGGGAGAGAGTGCAAAAGAGAGGGGGAGAGAGCACAAAAGAGAGGGGGGAGAGAGCAGAAAAGAGAGGGGGAAGAGAGGGGCGAGAGAACACAAAAGAGAGGGGGAGAGAGCGCAAAAAAGAGGGGGGAGAGAGCGCAAAAGAGAGGGGGTAGAGAGCGCAAAAGAGAGGGGGAGAGAGCGCAAAAGAGAGGAGGAGAGAGCGCAAAAGAGAGGGTGAGAGAGAGCGCAAAAGAGAGGGGAAGACAGCAAAAGAGAGGGGGAGAGAGAGAGCAAAATAGAGGGGGGGGAGAGAGAGAGCAAAAGAGAGGGGGAAGAGAGAGCAAAAGAGAGGGGGAAGAGAGCAAAAGAGAGGGGGAAGAGAGAGAGCAAAAGAGAGGGGGGAGAGAGAGAGAGAGAGAGAGCAAAAGAGAGGGGGGAGAGAGAGAGCAAAAGAGAGGGGGGAGAGAGAGAGCAAAAGAGAGGGGAGAAAGAGAGAGCAAAAGAGAGGGGGGATAGAGAGAGAGAGCAAGGGGTGGGACCGCTGTACTGCAAAAAATGGCCCGTGTATACGAGCTTTAGGACTAGTAAACAATAAAAAAATAACAGCTAATCAGGCTCAGATGTGGTCGCTGGTGATTCAGAACACAGGGATTCACAGTCGGATTCAGACAGAGAGCTGGAATACAAAGGATCCCAAATCAAAGAAGGAAAACGAACCAAGCACAAGGTGTACACTTCTACTTACACCGGAGAGGTTCACAAATGGCGATGTCCTTACCTTCACTGGCAGTAACTCCGTGCAGATCCCATATGTGAGCTCAGGCTAGACTGGAATGTGTTCTGTCTTTATCAACGAAACCGGATTGGCAAACAGACTCTGGGAATCCTTCAATCTACGGAAGACGACGAGGGACAGGATGAAGCAACAGGGGCGGAGCAATGCGTTTCAGCCCGTACAGGGCCTTTGTCAAGCTCAAGAGAGGAGAGTGCAATAAGTTTTTAAACGGTGATGTTTCATCTCATTGGTTCCTACAGAGAGGCGTGTTTGATAGAGAAATGCCAAAACAGCGCTAAACAGTTCATATATAGCAAATTGCCTGTACAGAACTTTTGAAAGACAAATATTAATTACACTAATAGATACCTAATGCATTGTAAACTGCTACATTGTAAATAAAAAGAAACAGTCCTTATACAAATGAAAACAGTGATATTTTATAATGTGAAAATCTCATCGACACAAGTGGCTTCATTTATCAGTGTTAAGATCCATCACTCTATAATAGCGATTTGGCCACAACATATAAATGAATGAATAAAGACCAATAGTTCTAATTGTCTTATTTCATAAAGAGATGAGCAACATATTTATTGTACCACATTCAATAGTTGGCAATTATGATAAAACAGTTATAAAGCAATCCTAATAAAAAGAAAGATTGCATAAAAGTAAACATTCTTTTTGTTTTCTAAGAAGTATTATGTACACAGGTCTGCTCTTTTATTTTTCAAACGAGTTCAGGTGATTAGACTGGGAGCTAAAATGTCTCGCTTCACTGTGCTAGCCCGTAAGGCTCTATGGTAAAAATCTTGGCAAGCTTTTTGGCTTTACCTTATAAGAAATCTCTTTTTGGACATGGTCTGGCAGAAATCTTTTCTGAGTTTACAGGTGGAAAGGGATCTTTCCTACCCCAGGACAAGAAGAATAGACCTAGGGGTTGACAGTCTTAATTGATGTTCCTTTCGCAACTTTAAAGGTACAGAAGTTCTCCCCTCCTCTTCCAGACCCATCAAGGTCCACTTGGCAATCCAGCCAGCCCCGGAACAAATCTAATAGCCTTCCGCTGACTCTAAATCGGCATGAAGGGCCCGCCCCCGATCTGAGTTTGAATCATGTGGGGGGCAGGCTTTCCCTTTTTCGGGAGGCTTGGATACACACGATGGCATAGTATCCCAGAGTTACATAATAGGATTATAGTTTTGCCTTCCATGGGGCAGACTCCTCCTATCTAGATTATCCCCAAACTAGGTAATGAGGGAGGCCTTCTTAAATTGCGTAAAGAACCTATTCTCCCTGGGATTTATTGTTCCAGTCCCTCTAAAGAATCTAGGTCTAGGATTCTATTCAAATCTTTTTGGGCTCCCAAAAAAAGGAGGGAATTTTTCCTTTTTCGTGGACCTAGAGGGTCTAAACAAATTCCTCAGGGTTCCATACCTCAAGATGGTAAATATCGTTCCATTTTTCCATTAGTCAAGGAAGGTTCTTTTCATGACTTCCATAGACCTGAACGACACGTATTTACAGGTTCCCATTCACTGGGATAATTTCCAGTTTCTATGGTTTTTGTCACAGCTCCTTGAATATTCTCAATGGTACTGGGGGCGCTATTGGCTGTGTTTAGATTCCAGTGAATTACTGTAGCGCCTTTTCTGGACAACATCTTGGTTCAGGCGTCATCTTTTCAACTAGCCCAATCTCATACAGATGCTGTTGTCTTTTCTACGTTCCCAGGGGTGAAAGGTGAATTTGGAGAAAAGTTCTCTTATTCCATCTACCAAAAAGTGTTTCCTAGGGACTATAAAAGATTCCCTGTCCATAAAGATTTTTCTGACGGAGGTCAGAAAAGACAGGATTCTTGCCTGTCTTTTGTCCATCTGGGGCCCAATGCATGGAGGTGATTGGTCTGATGGTGGCATCCATGGACATCATTCCTTTTGCTCGGTTTCATCTACGACTGCTGCAGCTTTGTATGCTCTGTCAATGGAATGGAGATCTTTCGGATTTATCTCAGAGGATAAATCTGGACACTCTACCAAGAGTCTCTCTCGTGTGGTGGGTGTCACATGAAAATCTGTCTCGGGGCATCTTGCCTTCTGAGAGCTTCCTGGGAAATTGTGACTACGGACGACAGTTTGTCAGGCTAGGGAGCTGTTTGGGGCCCTCTAAAGGCTCAGGGCCTGTGGTCTCGGGAAGAGTCATCTCTTCCCATAAACATCTTGGAGTTGAGAGCTATCTTCAATGCCCTATCATGGTGGCCTCTACTGTCGTTGGTCTTGTTTATAAGATTTCAATCGGACAACATCACTTCAGTGGCTTACATCAACCACCAGGGAGGGACTCGGAGTTCCTTAGCCATGAAGGAGGTGACTCTCATTCTACAGGGAGTGCAGAATTATTAGGCAAGTTGTATTTTTGAGGCTTAATTTTATTATTGAACAACAACCATGTTCTCAATGAACCCAAAAAACTCATTAATATCAAAGCTGAATAGTTTTGGAAGTAGTTTTTAGTTTGTTTTTAGTTATAGCTATTTTAGGGGGATATCTGTGTGTGCAGGTGACTATTACTGTGCATAATTATTAGGCAACTTAACAAAAAACAAATATATACCCATTTCAATTATTTATTTTTACCAGTGAAACCAATATAACATCTCAACATTCACAAATATACATTTCTGACATTCAAAAACAAAACAAAAACAAATCAGTGACCAATATAGCCACCTTTCTTTGCAAGGACACTCAAAAGCCTGCCATCCATGGATTCTGTCAGTGTTTTGATCTGTTCACCATCAACATTGCGTGCAGCAGCAACCACAGCCTCCCAGACACTGTTCAGAGAGGTGTACTGTTTTCCTCCTTGTAAATCTCACATTTGATGATGTACCACAGGTTCTCAATGGGGTTCAGATCAGGTGAACAAGGAGGCCATGTCATTAGATTTTCTTCTTTTATACCCTTTCTTGCCAGCCACGCTGTGGAGTACTTGGATGCGTGTGATGGAGCATTGTCCTGCATGAAAATCATGTTTTTCTTGAAGGATGCTGACTTCTTCCTGTACCACTGCTTGAAGAAGGTGTCTTCCAGAAACTGGCAGTAGGACTGGGAGTTGAGCTTGACTCCATCCTCAACCCGAAAAGGCCCCACAAGCACATCTTTGATGATACCAGCCCAAACCAGTACTCCACCTCTACCTTGCTGGTGTCTGAGTCAGACTGGAGCTCTCTGCCCTTTACCAATCCAGCCACGGGACCATCCATCTGGCCCATCAAGACTCACTCTCATTTCATCAGTCCATAAAACCTTAGAAAAATAAGTTGAGATATTTCTTGGTCCAGTCTTGACGTTTCAGCTTGTGTGTCTTGTTCAGTGGTGGTCGTCTTTCAGCCTTTCTTACCTTGGCCATGAGTATTGCACACCTTGTGCTTTTGGGCACTCCAGTGATGTTGCAGCTCTGAAATATGGCCAAACTGGTGGCAAGTGGCATCTTGGCAGCTGCACGCTTGACTTTTCTCAGTTCATGGGCAGTTATTTTGCGCCTTGGTTTTTCCACACGCTTCTTGCGACCCTGTTGACTATTTTGAATGAAACGCTTGATTGTTCGATGATCACGCTTCAGAAGCTTTGCAATTTTAAGAGTGCTGCATCCCTCTGCAAGATATCTCACTATTTTTGACTTTTCTGAGCCTGTCAAGTCCTTCTTTTGACCCATTTTGCCAAAGGAAAGGAAGTTGCCTAATAATTATGCACACCTGATATAGGGTGTTGATGTCATTAGACCACACCCCTTCTCATTACAGAGATGCACATCACCTAATATGCTTAATTGGTAGCAGGCTTTCAAGCCTATACAGCTTGGAGTAAGACAACATGCATAAAGAGGATGATGTGGTCAAAATACTAATTTGCCTAATAATTCTGCACACAGTGTATAGTGGGCGGAAACCCACAATTGTCTCCTATCTGCCATTCACATTCCAGGAGTGGACCACTGGGAAGCAGATTTTCTGAGCAGACAGACCTTTCATCCCGGGAGGGGGCTCTCCATTCCGAAAGTGTCCTCTCAGATATCCCTCAAGTGGGGGGGTTCCAGAGTTGGATCTGATGTCACCCCGCCAAGATTCCAAAGTACTGTTCAAGGTCAAGAGATCCTCAGGCCGTTCTGATGCTCTAGGTTTTCTCTGGCTTATCTGTTTCCTCTGCTCTCCTTCCACAAGTCATTGCTCGTATCAAACAGGTGAGAGCATTGGTGATACTAATAGCTCCTGCATGGCCTCACAGGATCTGGTTTGCGGATCTAGTGAGGATGTTATCTCTACCTCCTTGGAGGTTACCTCAGAGAAAAGACCTTCTACTTTGGGATCCTTTCCTCCATCCAAACCTAGATTCTTTGAAGCTAACTGCTTGGAGATTTAACGCCTAGTTCTGTCCAAACGTGGTTTTTCTGAGGTGGCCATTGAAACTATGATTCAGGCTCGGAAACCAGTTGCTCGCAAGATTTACCATATATGGCGTAAATTTATTTCCTGGTGTGAATCTAAGGGGATCTCCTGGAGCCCGGTGAGGATTCCCTGGATTTTGTCTTTTCTTCAGGATGGACTGGATAAGGGTTTATCGGTCAGTTCTCTAAAGGGTCAGATTTCTGAGTTATCTATCCTTTTGCACAAATGTCTGGCAGACGTACCAGATGTTCAAGCCTTTGTACAGGAACTGGTTAGAATCAGGCCTGCATTTAAACCTGATGCTCCCCCCATAGAGCCTTAATTTAGTTCTTAAAGTTTTGCAGCAGGCTCCGTTTGAGCCAATGCATGTTGTTGATATAAGACTTATCGTGGAAGTTTTGTTTCTTGTTGCCATTTTGTCCACTCGCAGAGAGTCTGAGCTTTCAGCCCTGCAGTGTGAATCCCCCTACCTTGCTTTTCATGCTGATAAGGCGGTCCTTCGTACTAAATTGGGGTTTCTCCCTTAGGTGGTATCGGATTGAAACATTAACCAGGAAATTGTTGTTCCTTCTTTTTGTTCTAATCCTTCTTCTCAAAAGGAACTTGTTTTGCATAACTTGGATGTTCTGCGGGCTCTAAATTTTTACTTACACGCTATTAAAGATTTTCATAAATCTTCTACCCTGTTTGTTGTTTTCTCTGGAAAGCGTAAGGGTCAGAAGGCCACTTTTACTTCTCTACCTCTTTGGTTGAGACATTTGATTCGTTTGGCTCATTCCACTAGGGCTGTCATCTCTTCTTGGGCTTTAAAAAATGAAGCTTCTGTAGCTCTGATTTGCAAGGCGGCAATATGGTCCTCTTTGCATACTTTTTCCAAATTCTACAAATTTGATACTTTTGCCTCGGCTGAGGCTTCTTTAGGAGAAAGGTTCTTCAAGCAGTGGTGCCTTCTGTTTAGGTCCTCCTGCCTTTTTCTCCCTCCCTGTTCATTCCGTGTCCTCTAGCTTGGGTATTGGTTCCCACTAGTAATTGGAATGACGTTGTGGACTCTCCATGTCATAGGAAAGAAAACAAAATTTATGCTTACCTGATAAATTTCTTTCTTTCCGGACATGGAGAGTCCACGACCCCGCCCTCTTTTTTAATTATGATTTGGCAGTTTTTTTGTGTAAACCTCAGGCACCTTTTCACCCTTGTGTTTCTTCATTTCCATTGGCTGAATGACTGGGGTTATGGATAAGGCAGTTACACTTAACAGCTTTGCTGGGGTGCTCTTTTCCTCCTCCTGCTGGCCAGGAGTTGAATAACCCACTAGTAATTGAAATGACGTTGTGGACTCTCCATGTCCGGAAAGAAATTTATCAGGTAAGCATACATTTTGTTTTCAATCAGCAGATTTGTGACTCCACCGAGACAATCCATCTATTCTCTCTGCCCCTGAGCACATCTGGCGAGTCAGATTATGGAACTGAAGAGAGGAACTCGACATCACCTCTCTGAAACATCTACTATTGCTGTACATATTCGGCCTTGTCTTATTAGACTTGGTCGGGATTTCTTACATGGACACCCGAGAATCCCTTTCTATGCCTCAGACAGACAGAAGCAGTTGTCACCATGGTCCCCCAAGTTTGTAGTCCACCTGATAGCAATCAGCATTACTGCTATAGACACCAAGGCAGTATGAGAACCGTGGATCATCATAACCCCATAACTTATTATTTTACTGACCAGGACCCGACACTTGACTAAAACGTTTGGTTACAACGCCGACTTCTCACTGCCTGTGAAAGGGCTATAATTTTATTCATTTTGATTGTGCTATTGAGCTGTTTGTTATACCATTGACAATAACAACTTTGCAACTTGAAATAAAAATAAACCCTTACATTGTGTGTTCTAATGATTATTTGACGTAATCTTTTTCTGGTTCTGCTGCACCCTCTACCCCACAGCTTGGTACAACGTTATTATATTTTTACCATACACACCAGTAATTTGTATTTCTGTAACTTATATATCAGTACTTGAATACCATTACTTTTGGGGACCTTTAATATCACAGTGTGTAATGTATTGCACAGCCTGCACAAAGTCCCATGTCCAATAAACTACTACATAAGTTAACATGATTTCTCTCTGTTAGCGAGATCACACTATCTGATAGGAATCTCTACTGGAAGACGCACTGTCCCTGTCTCCTGATACTGACCTGAACTTTCTGTTTCATTACATGATTTTGTTCATTTCTGACAACACTCTGTGTTCCCTCCTAACTCGGACGTATCCGCTACAATCACAGAACACATTTAGACACGTTATCTTGGCAGCACTCCGCTGTCTCTCTGACCTGGGCATTTATAGGGGCTTATTCTTGCAATATTTATAAATGACTTGATAAACATATTAATTCCATATGTCATCTAAAGTAAAAACCCTGACTTAGGACAGACACAAACAACACTGGATATTACATCACACAAATCTTATAGGGCCATTACTGGCACTTTAGTAAAACAAAGAATAGAGAATATTTTATCTGAAATGTATTATTCACATAAAGGCTTAGGGCATTTATTATATGAATTTAAACAGTTCTTGAGGGAAGTCACCATTAAAAATAACACATTTCCGATATAGAGAATACACAACTAGGCCTTTGGGCAGTATAATTTAGGGGGTAACAATATTTAATGGGTTGATCAGTTCTCTCTAATACTCAATCATTACAAATCACTGGTCCCTGTCTGTGAGTGGCAGTGGATATATGATCCTGTCTGTGACTGGGAGTGGGTATGTGATCATGTCTGTGAGTGGCAGCGGGTGTACAATCCTGTCTGTGACTGGCAGCGGTATGTGAACCTGTTTGTGAGTGGCAGCGGGTATACAATCCTGTCTGTGACTGGCAGTGGGTGTGTGATCCTGTCTGTGACTGGCAGTGGGTGTGTGATCATGTCTGTGTCTGGCAGTGGGTGTGTGATCCTGTCTGTGACCGGCAGTGGGTGTGCGATCCTGTCTGTGACTGGCAGTGTGTATGTGTGCCTGTCTGTGTCTGGCAGTGGGTGTGTGATCCTGTCTGTTACTGGCAGTGGGTGTGTGATCCTGTCTGTTACTGGCAGTGGGTGTGTGATCATGTCTGTGACTGGCAGTGGGTGTGTGATCCTGTCTGTGACTGGCAGTGGGTGTGTGATCCTGTCTGTGACTGGCAGTGGGTGTGTGATCCTGTCTGTGACTGGCAGTGGGTGTGTGATCCTGTCTGTGACTAGCAGTGGGTGTGCGATCCTGTCTGTGTCTGGCAGTAGGTGTGTGAACCTGTCTGTGACTGGCAGTAGTGTGTGATCCTGTCTGTGACTGGTAATGATTGAGTGCCCCTGTCTGTGAGTGGCAGTGGGTGTGTGATCCTGTCTGTCACTAGCGTGCTGTGATATCCTATCTGTGAAGCTACCTATCTAGATATCTCTTAAACAAAGAATAACATGTGAACAAAGCAAATTTAATAATAGAAGAAAATTGGATTTTTTTTTTTAAATATTGTATTCTTTATCTAAATCATGAAAGAAAAAAATTGTGTTTAATTTCACTTTAAGTGTTTCTCTGCTGGAGCCGATCTAGGGACCAGGTAGTCAAATCTGCACTAATTATGGCCTCAAATCCAAAATTCTTGTTTCATGCTGAAAAATGGAAACAGCCTTTTTTTCAAATCAATACGATCACGATACTGAGTCAAGCACAAACAAGCTTGATAACTCCCACAATATTCAATCTCCATTTACTCACGACGGCGCTGCTAATAACTGATAAGGACGGTCACCAAAAAACGAAATGATAAAAAATACAACTTCTCACCAGCTGCTCGTCCGCTTTTATTTAATTTTGCCATTTTTTTATCATTTTAATTTAGAAAATAATGTGTTTTCCAGTTGCGAGAATTGATCAAAGACACTGCAGAATTCATAGGCATAACTTTACTAATATATATATAATAAGATAATGTACTGTAAAACAACGCAAATACCAAGGGGCCCCTAAATGATAAAATAGACAGACAGTGATACCATTACAGCCATATAAGCCGTATTCAGGCACAGGCAGCCAATAAGAAGCAAGAAAGAAGCAGAGGTCACGTCACATCTATCTTTATTAAATTGTCTACATCACAAATCCGCTCGAGAAAAGATTTTAGAAACAAGTAATGGTTAACGAGAGCTTAGAAAACTCCTTTAATACCAAAACCCCTCAGTGTTGCAGGCTTATGAAAAACAGAATTTATGCTTACCTGATAAATTACTTTCTCCAACGGTGTGTCCGGTCCACGGCGTCATCCTTACTTGTGGGATATCTCTTCCCCAACAGGAAATGGCAAAGAGTCCCAGCAAAGCTGGCCATATAGTCCCTCCTAGGCTCCGCCCACCCCAGTCATTCGACCGACGGACAGGAGGAAATATATATAGGAGAAACTATATGGTACCGTGGTGACTGTAGTTAGAGAAAATAATTCATCAGACCTGATTAAAAAACCAGGGCGGGCCGTGGACCGGACACACCGTTGGAGAAAGTAATTTATCAGGTAAGCATAAATTCTGTTTTCTCCAACATTGGTGTGTCCGGTCCACGGCGTCATTCTTACTTGTGGGAACCAATACCAAAGCTTTAGGACACGGATGAAGGGAGGGAGCAAATCAGGTTACCTAAACGGAAGGCACCACAGCTTGCAAAACCTTTCTCCCAAAAATAGCCTCCGAAGAAGCAAAAGTATCAAATTTGTAAAATTTGGCAAAAGTGTGCAGTGAAGACCAAGTCGCTGCCTTACATATCTGGTCAACAGAAGCCTCGTTCTTGAAGGCCCATGTGGAAGCCACAGCCCTAGTGGAGTGAGCTGTGATTCTTTCAGGAGGCTGCCGTCCGGCAGTCTCATAAGCCAATCGGATGATGCTTTTAAGCCAAAAGGAAAGAGAGGTAGAAGTCGCTTTTTGACCTCTCCTTTTACCAGAATAAACAACAAACAAGGAAGATGTTTGTCTGAAATCTTTTGTAGCCTCTAAATAGAATTTTAGAGCACGGACTACGTCCAAATTGTGTAACAAACGTTCCTTCTTTGAAACTGGATTCGGACATAAAGAAGGTACAACTATCTCCTGGTTAATAATTTTGTTAGAAACAACCTTAGGAAGAAAACCAGGCTTAGTACGCAAAACCACCTTATCTGCATGGAACACCAGATAGGGCGGAGAACACTGCAGAGCAGATAACTCTGAAACTCTTCTAGCAGAAGAAATTGCAACCAAAAACAGAACTTTCCAAGATAGTAACTTAATATCTATGGAATGTAAAGGTTCAAACGGAACCCCTTGAAGAACTGAAAGAACTAGATTTAGACTCCAGGGAGGAGTCAAAGGTCTGTAAACAGGCTTGATCCTAACCAGAGCCTGAACAAATGCTTGAACATCTGGCACAGATGCCAGTCTTTTGTGTAGTAAGACAGATAAAGCAGAGATCTGTCCCTTTAGAGAACTTGCAGATAATCCTTTCTCCAAACCTTCTTGTAGAAAGGATAGAATCTTAGGAATTTTTATCTTATTCCACGGGAATCCTTTGGATTCACACCAACAGATATATCTTTTCCATATTTTATGGTAAATCTTTCTAGTTACCGGTTTTCTGGCCTGAACCAGAGTATGTATCACAGAATCTGAAAACCCACGCTTCGATAGAATCAAGCGTTCAATCTCCAAGCCGTCAGCTGGAGGGAGACCAGATTTGGATGTTCGAATGGACCCTGAACAAGAAGGTCCTGTCTCAAAGGTAGCTTCCATGGTGGAACCGATGACATATTCACCAGGTCTGCATACCAAGTCCTGCGTGGCCACGCAGGAACTATCAAGATCACTGAGGCCCTCTCCTGATTGATCCTGGCTACCAGCCTGGGAATGAGAGGAAACGGTGGAAATACATAAGTTAGGTTGAAGGTCCAAGGTGCTACTAGTGCATCTACTAGAGTCGCCTTGGGATCCCTGGATCTGGACCCGTAGCAAGGAACCTTGAAGTTCTGACGAGACGCCATCAGATCCATGTCTGGAATGCCCCATAATTGAGTTATTTGGGCAAAGATCTCCGGATGTAGTTCCCACTCCCCAGGATGGAATGTCTGACGACTCAGAAAATCCGCCTCCCAGTTTTCCACACCTGGGATGTGGATCGCAGACAGGTGGCAGGAGTGATCCTCCGCCCATTGAATTATTTTGGTCACTTCTTTCATCGCCAGGGAACTCCTTGTTCCCCCCTGATGATTGATATACGCAACGGTCGTCATGTTGTCTGATTGGAACCTTATGAATCTGGCCTTTGCTAGTTGAGGCCAAGCCCTGAGAGCATTGAATATCGCTCTCAGTTCCAGAATGTTTATCGGGAGAAGAGACTCTTCCCGAGACCATAGACCCTGAGCTTTCAGGGATTCCCAGACCGCGCCCCAGCCCACTAGACTGGCGTCGGTCGTGACAATGACCCACTCTGGTCTGCGGAAGCTCATTCCCTGGGACAGATGGTCCAGGTTCAGCCACCAACGGAGTGAATCTCTTGTCTTCTGATCTACTTGAATCATTGGAGACAAGTCTGTATAGTCCCCATTCCACTGTTTGAACGTGCACAGTTGTAATGGTCTTAGATGAATATGTGCAAAAGGAACTATGTCCATTGCTGCAACCATCAACCCTACTACTTCCATGCACTGCGCTATGGAAGGACGAGGAACAGAATGAAGAACTTGACAAGAGCTTAGAAGTTTTGACTTTCTGACCTCTGTCAGAAAAATCCTCATTTCTAAGGAATCTATTATTGTTCCCAAGAAGGGAACTCTTGTCGACGGAGACAGAGAACTTTTTTCTATGTTCACCTTCCATCCGTGTGATCTGAGAAAGGCCAGAACGATGTCTGTATGAGCCTTTGCTTTTGACAGGAACGACGCTTGTATTAGAATGTCGTCCAAGTAAGGTACTACTGCAATGCCCCTCGGTCTTAGAACCGTTAGAAGGGACCCTAGTACCTTTGTGAAAATCCTTGGAGCAGTGGCTAACCCGAATGGGAGGGCCACAAACTGGTAATGCTTGTCCAGAAAAGCGAACCTTAGGAACTGATGATGTTCTTTGTGGATAGGAATATGTAGGTACGCATCCTTTAGATCCACGGTAGTCATAAATTGACTTTCCTGGATAGTGGGTAGAATCGTTCGAATGGTTTCCATCTTGAACGATGGTACCCTGAGAAATTTGTTTAGGATCTTCAAATCCAAAATTGGTCTGAAAGTTCCCTCTTTTTTTGGGAACTACGAACAGATTGGAATAAAATCCCATTCCTTGTTCCTTTATTGGAACTGGGTGTATCACTCCCATCTTTAACAGGTCTTCTACACAATGTAAGAACGCCTGTCTTTTTATTTGGTTTGAGGATAAGTGAGACATGTGAAACCTTCCCCTTGGGGGTAGTTCCCTGAATTCCAGGAGAAAACCCTGAGAAACTATTTCTAGCGCCCAGGGATCCTGAACATCTCTTGCCCAAGCCTGAGCAAAGAGAGAGAGTCTGCCCCCCACTAGATCCGGTCCCGGATCGGGGGCTACTCCTTCATGCTGTTCTGTTAGCAGTGGCAGGCTTCTTGGCCTGCTTACCCTTGTTCCAGCCTTGCATCGGTTTCCAGGCTGGTTTGGGTTGTGAGGCATTACCCTCTTGCTTAGAGGATGCAGAATTAGAGGCCGGTCCGTTCCTGAAATTGCGAAAGGAACGAAAATTAGACTTATTTTTGGCCTTGAAAGGCCTATCTTGTGGAAGGGCGTGGCCCTTTCCCCCAGTGATGTCTGAAATAATCTCTTTCAATTCTGGTCCAAATAGAGTTTTACCTTTGAAAGGGATGTTAAGCAATTTTGTCTTGGATGACACATCTGCTGACCAAGATTTTAGCCAAAGCTCTCTGCGCGCCACGATAGCAGACCCTGAATTTTTCGCCGCTAATCTAGCTAATTGCAAAGCGGCATCTAAAATAAAAGAGTTAGCCAACTTAAGTGCGTGAACTCTGTCCATAACCTCCTCATATGGAGTCTCTCTACTAAGCTAGTTTTCTAGTTCCTCGAACCAGAACCACGCTGCTGTAGTGACAGGAACAATGCAGGAAATGGGTTGTAGAAGGTAACCTTGCTGTACAAAAATCTTTTTAAGCAAACCCTCCAATTTTTTATCCATAGGATCTTTGAAAGCACAACTATCTTCGATAGGAAAAGTAGTGCGTTTGTTTAGAGTAGAAACTGCCCCCTCGACCTTAGGGACTGTCTGCCATAAGTCCTTTCTGGGGTCGACCATAGGAAATAATTTCTTAAATATAGGGGGGGGGAACAAAAGGTATGCCGGGCTTTTCCCACTCCTTATTTACTATGTCCGCCACCCGCTTGGGTATAGGAAAAGCGTCGGGGTGCACCGGAACCTCTAGGAACTTGTCCATCTTGCATAATTTCTCTGGAATGACCAAGTTGTCACAATCATCCAGAGTAGATAACACCTCCCTAAGCAGTGCGCGGAGATGTTCTAATTTAAATTTAAATGTCACAACATCAGGTTCAGCTTGTTGAGAAATTTTTCCTGAATCTGAAATTTCCCCATCTGACAAAACCTCCCTCATGGCCCCTTCAGATTGGTGTGAGGGTATGACAGAACAATTATCATCAGCGCCCTCCTGCTCTTCAGTGTTTAAAACAGAGCAATTGCGCTTTCTCTGATAAGTAGGCATTTTGGATAAAATATTTGCTATGGAGTTATCCATTACAGCCGTTAATTGTTGCATGGTAATAAGCATTGGCGCACTAGATGTACTAGGGGCCTCCTGTGTGGGCAAAACTGGTGTAGACACAGTAGGAGATGATGTAGTATCATGTTTACTCCCCTCATCTGAGGAATCATCTTGGGCAATTTCATTATCTGTGGCAGTACTGTCCTTACTTTGTTTGGACGCTATGGCACAATTATCACATAAATTTAAATGGGGAGACACATTGGCTTTCATACATATAGAACATAGCTTATCCAAAGGCACAGACATGTTAAACAGGCTTAAACTTGTCAACAAAGCACAAAAAACGTTTTAAAACAAAACCGTTACTGTCTCTTTAAATTTTAAACAGAAAACACTTTATTACTGAATATGTGAAAAAGTATGAAGGAATTGTTCAAAAATTACCAAAATTTCACCACAGTGTCTTAAAGCATTAAGAGTATTGCACACCAAATTTCAGAGCTTTAACCCTTAAAATAACGGAACCGGAGCCGTTTACAAATTTAACCCCTATACAGTCCCAGCTATAGCCTTTGCTGAGACCCAACCAAGCCCAGAGGGGAATACGATACCAATTGACGCCTTCTAGAAGCTTTTCCAGCAAATTTCAGATCCTCACACATGCATCTGCATGCCCTGCTCTCAAAAAACAACTGCGCAGTAATGGCGCGAAAATGAGGCTCAGTCTACAACTAGGAAGGCCCCCTGACTGGAAAAGGTGTCTAACATAGTGCCTGCCGTTTAATAAACGTTCCCCAAGTTTATAAATGCGAATTGTCAGCATAAATATGAATAAAATGCCCAAATAAAGCAATCGATTTAGCCCATAAAAATGTCTACCAGTTTTTTAGCCCATATTAAGCCCTTTATTCTGTTTGTTTGACTAAGAAAATGGCTTACCGGTCCCCATGAGGGGAAATGACAGCCTTCCAGCATTACATGGTCTTGTTAGAAATATGGCTAGTCATACCTTAAGCAGAAAAGTCTGCTAACTGTTTCCCCCAACTGAAGTTACTTCATCTCAACAGTCCTATGTGGAAACAGCAATCGATTTTAGTTACTGTCTGCTAAAATCATCTTCCTCTCACAAACATAAATCTTCATCCTTTTCTGTTTCAGAGTAAATAGTACATACCAGCACTATTTTAAAATAACAAACACTTGATAGAAGAATAAAAACTACATTTAAACACCAAAAAACTCTTAACCATCTCCGTGGAGATGTTGCCTGTGCAACGGCAAAGAGAATGACTGGGGTGGGCGGAGCCTAGGAGGGACTATATGGCCAGCTTTGCTGGGACTCTTTGCCATTTCCTGTTGGGGAAGAGATATCCCACAAGTAAGGATGACGCCGTGGACCGGACACACCAATGTTGGAGAAATGGATATTAAACTCACGCATATGAAAGAGTTATTTAAAAGTGGTAAAAAGTTAAAGCTGTTGAAACTAACAATATATATATAAATATAATATATAGTATCTACAGGTACAAAACCCTTTATCCGAGGAAGAACTTTGTATTTCGGAATAGTTTGTATTTGTGAATATTTGTATATTTGCATCTGTACAATGGGACAGTAAAGTACAGTACTGCTATCAGAAAGGTAATATTTGTTGTTTTATGGTTAAATCGTTTTTATTAGCATATTTATCAAACAAATAATAACATGTTACAGATGGGAATGAGATGGTCGCCCTTTCCCTATTCGCACCCTCAGATTGTGATACCTATTCCAATATGGAGAGAATAAATTGTCCCAAACAAGTATGGTCTTGTATATGCTTTGATTACAGTCTTTCCACTACGAGTCTGTTTCCTTATCCATCTCTAGAGGCATGAACCCCCCTGCGTTCTGTACTTACTTTAGCAATCTCTCTCCTCCTTTGCAGATGAGTATAGGTTAATCTAAGGTCATCTACTTTGACCGTATCACTTCTGGTGGTGCACTATTACTGATAATCCCCATCAACCCAAAGTAAGATCAATAACATATACAAAACAGAATCAATAAGAGAAAAAACAAAAAAGGAACTTGAGCAAGACAAAAAAAAAATTGAATAAAAAATTTGAGACACCGAGTCTCTCCCTGTAGCCCTGCCTAGCTGATGGGGCCCCTTTCTACCTCATCTTTGTTTGGTGTATCTAGATGTCGGCCATTCCCTTCAATATCCAATAATACAAGACCTTATCAAAGGTGTCCCTTGTATCCATCATCCTAGCTGCAGATTCATACATTCTATAAGTTAGGGAAATTTTATTGCTAACCTCCAACCAAGTTGGTGCACCCACCTTCCAGTACCTTGCAATACAGGATCAGGCAACAGTGTTTAATATTTTAATAAATATGTTGATATGCATGTTATATCGTCTTATTGGTTCATGTAGGAGAGCATGATGAATAGATAATTGAATGCGTTCATCTAATAGGTCACTAAGCAGGGCTGATATCTTTTCCCAAATGGGTCTTATCTGTCCGCATTCCCACCACATATGACAATATGTTCCTATCTCCCCACATCCTCTATAGCATAATCTATTTGGATAGGTGGACATGTGTGACATCTTTAGAGGTGTTAGATACCAACAAAATATGTTTTTTATAGTATTTTCCCTTAAGCTAGCGCTCACCAATCCCTTGCAAGCGGAGTTAAATATGTCATCCCAAACCGTCTTATCTTTTGTTATGTTCAGGTCTGTCTCCCATTTCAGAATGACGCTAGACTTCGTTTTACTAGAAAGGGATTGTATAGTGATGTATAATCTAGAAATAAAGTGTTTCAGTCTGCTTGAGGATTTTAACATAAGTTCCAAGGAAGTGGATTCACAACTTTGTGTCCTTTTTATATATTGCTGAATAATTGTGTTAAGTTGAAGGTAATGGTACCAGTGTAATTTGATGGGGTGTAAAACTGTCTGTAACTGATTAAACGTCATTGCTTTCCTATTATCCAGTACATCCGCCACTCTGTACAATCCCTTATTGGCCCATTTATCAACTATATTTTGATTATCTCTGGGGAAAATATATTGTAGGGCTGTTGTGAACGAATATTGAGGAATCAAGCCTTTATTTTTAGCAACCATCGACCAAGTACGCTTGGACAGTTCCAAAACCGGGGAGTGATATTGTTTGTCGCCTCTGTCCCTAATTGACCCTTCCCATAGTATCTCGTCTGGATGAGAGGAACCATGTAGCTCGGCCTCTAGTTTTATCCAGGTTATGTTGTCTGTTTTTTCTCCTAGCAGTGCCGATTGTGCTAGTCTAGCTGCTTTGTAATATTCAATTAAGTTGGGGGCTCCCCCCCCAAGCTTTTGTGTCTTGTAATTATAGCACTAGGTATTCTTGCCATTGTTTTCCCCCTTATGAATGGCACTAGTTCCCTCTGTAGAATCTCCAGATCGCGTTCTGGGACCCTGACAGGGACAGCCCTTAACAGATATAGTAATCGTGGTAATATATTCATTTTGACTGCTGCCAGTCTACCTAACCATGGACAAATGGTATCCACAGCACCAATTAGGTAAAAGAAAATACCTTTATTTTCACATTACATGCAACGTTTCGGCCTTCACAGCCTTAATCATGCATACAAAACACTTCAGCCTCTGTCCACAGTATATAGGCTGATCAATTAAAACATTAATTACAAACAGATTTGACAAAATGTTTCACACAGAGCAATTACTCCCTCTAGTGTTAGTCATATTTTACTACATCCTATAAAATTTAACTCTCAAGTTACCAAAAATAAAGTATATTACTGACACATTTTACCAATCTTACCGATAAACTTTACCTATGTGTTTAAGTGAACAAGTGACTTTACCTATGTGTTTAAATAAACCAAAACTAACTAATAAACTTTTTGAAGATTATTCCAAAATAATCCCATTATGGCCTTTAAGAGGGTTAGAAATTTGAGAGACACACTGATTAAAAATGATTTGGGACCCTCCAAAAGTCTTAAACAAAGCCATATGCGTCAGAAATCTTATGGTTCTTATCCCTGTCTAGGGTGCTCTAATTGCCATGCAATGATAAAAGGGAAAGAATTTTCCCATCCAAGAACAGGGCATAAATATAAAATCAATGGTTATTATACATGTGAGAGACATCCTACGTAATCTATCTTATTAAATGCCTGTGTTCTCTTATTTACATTGGAGAATCGACTAGAAAAGGCAGGGAAAGAATTAATCAGCATAAGTCCAACTTGAGATGTGGTAATAAAGAAGCTCCTGTCTCTAATCATTTTATCCAGGCAGGTCACAACATAAGTCAAATTAGGTGGCAGATTATTGACCATGTAGGTACATTAAGAGGAGGGGGTGACAGGGAGAGGATCCTTAAACAAAAAAAACTTACTGGATCCATAAATTAGATTGTATGTACCCTAAATGGTTAAATAGAGAAATATATTTCTCTGTCTTTCTCTAAATGTAACAAATTAAATATTCAAAAAAAAAATTTCTTCAAAAAGTTTATTAGTTAGTTTTTGTTTATTTAAACACATAGGTAAAGTCACTTGTTCACTTAAACACATAGGTAAAGTTTATCGGTAAGATTGGTAAAATGTGTCAGTAATATACTTTAGGAGTGTTACTATAGATATAAGATTGCAGTAAGACTTCTTCCTATATATTTTCTTGTTTTTAATGACACTTGTACATTCAGTGGAAACTCCTCTAGTAATAGTATTTTTGGTAACTTGAGAGTTAAATTTTATAGGATGTAGTAAAATATGACTAACACTAGAGGGAGTAATTGCTCTGTGTGAAACATTTTGTCAAATCTGTTTGTAATTAATGTTTTAATTGATCAGCCTATATACTGTGGACAGAGGCTGAAGTGTTTTGTATGCATGATTAAGGCTGTGAAGGCCGAAAGGTCGCATGTAATGTGAAAATAAAGGTATTTTCTTTTACCTAATTGGTGCTGTGGATACCATTTGTCTATGTTGCTGTAAGGGTGGCAGTAACCCTTTCTCCACGGGCATCATACAGAATTAAAACCTACTTTAAGGAACCAACAGGTGCTGTACTCATTTACTACTTTTAGTCTACCTAACCATGAGAATGTAAATGTCCTCCATTTATTTAAATCTTTCCATATTTCTGTGTAGATGGGTAGATAATTGTAACACGCAAAAACAAAACAAGTATATAGGCTGCGCTTCTCTAACTTAAACCCAGAATCTAATGCATAAGTTAAAAGCAGTAGTATTCGTATTAAATCTGCACCTGGGTATGATAACGGTATCAGTATTATACCATATGGAACCATATGCAAGAAAATATATTCACATCCGCATATCTTAATTCATATCTTATCTATAAATATACTATACACTTGATGGAAAGAATGTCTAAATTATATACTGAAAGTTATCGTGAACAATAATATACAAAAAATGTAATAAAGATTCAAACTAAATGGGAATTGTACACAAAGTATGCAAACTATACTTCCCAGATCCAAGTATACGTGTGAACTGTGGATAGGATGCCGCACTGTTCAAAGGTGCAGAAATCTGTGCTCCTGCTCCCAAAATCGACACTAGCATAAAAACAGGAAAGACAGAGCGCAACCACCTCTGAACATAAAAGCAGTTTATTCCAAGTATTAGCTGAAGACGAGACACATATAAGTGTGCATAAACAGCACGTACATAAAACAAGTAAATTGCAGGCACAAAAAAGTCACCAGTAGTGTGAGTCCTTCGTAGGAGTTCTGGAGCCGCAAATCTTTTTCTCAGCTCCTCTGTACGTCCACAATCCAATCGAGCTGTTGCCGGGAAAACCTTGGACGCCACCCGAAATGATTGTAATAGACACAGCGTCACAGGCTCCCTGTCTGAAGCCCCTGTGCGCTGTTCCGCTCTGGTTCGAACCTGTAGTACACTCTACGCGTTTCGTCGGGTTGCCACCCGACTTTATCAAGAGATGATTTCATCATGATAGATGTGTCCTTTTTAAGGGTGGCTGGTTTGACACGCCTCCGGTGTGGAAAGTTCTGATTGGCTAATGATCAAAGCCCAACATAAAAAAGCATCTTTGAAGTCCATCACAGAACCCTAATAAAAATAGTAATAAAAAAAGTACTAAACGGAAGAATATAAAACATGAACCTGGTAAAAACCCTAATAACACGCAATAAAAAAAGCCTTTTATTAACATGAGATAATATACTTCAAGAAGTCATCGACTTTAACATTTAAAAGCTTAAAATTGGTTGCTTAAATATGTTAGGTCCTAGATCCCTAAACAATATCATGTAACAATATAAAATCCATAAATAAAGGTAGAGTAGATAATTAAAAAGATAAGTAAAAAATGGTTTTATAGACACCTAAATGTTTCTTGGAGTGCATGCAATATATAGTCTGTAATTAATAAAAAAAACGTAATAACATGCAAGAGAACTTGCTATGGGATTTAAAACACAGGGAATTGAATGAGACATACCATAGAGATACCTGTGTAGAAGAGTCAGGCTTAAATACCCCTCAATTACACCCAACTTGACCTAACCAAGAAGGGCAAGACTAGCCTAAAATACAAGGAAGGAAGGCCAGAGTGCCCTGAAGCAAGAACCTACACTAACATGGGATACCCAGAGACTATAGAATTGAACAATGTTAAGGGCTTACATGAAAGTCTGGAGATCCAAATAAATTTTTAGACCTTTTGGATTCTCAGTATTGAGAGTTCCAAGTTCGTGAATCCAAAAAGTTTCACGCTGCCTGAGTCTCCTCAATCTGTTTTTAGAACAATCAGGAGGGATCCAATCCAATACCATGATTTTAGACCACTATTGTTAGCTTTATGGAAATATTTGAAGTGACACGGAACACTATGGTTCTCTATTCCATTTTTAATATTACCTAGATGTTCATTGAACCTGTTACTAACCAGTCTTTTGGTACGACCTATATAGTAACAATTGCACTCACATCTCAGAAGATACACTACATAATTGGATTTACAGGAAAATTTCTCTTTAATTTTGTACGATTTAGTTTTATCTATATTGTCAAAAGTGTCTCCTCTGATGATGTTTTTGCACATGTTACAATTTTTTGAACCACAGGGCCAAGTTCCATTCTTTCTGCTGAGCCAATGGGTATTCGAAATTTTTGCAGGGGGTTTGACCAAAACAAATTTAGATGGTGCCAGGGTATTCTTCAGATCTTTATTTTTCTTGAAGGTAATAGTTGGATGATCGGGTAAACTGGCCCCTAGGATTGGATCCAATGTCAGGATCCTCCAATGTTTTTTAAGATATTGCTAATATCTTCACTACCTTGGCTGTAGGTGGTGATAAATCGAATTTCCTCTTTTCCAGAAGATACCCTCTTATTCCTTTTATTGGGCTCTAGCATAATGCTCCTATCCATGTTCGATATTTTTTCTTTAACAGAAGTCAAGAGGGAGTTGTCATAGCCCTTTTCAGCAAATCTAGAGACTAGGGACCTTGATTCAATCAGGTAATCCTCATGATGTGTGCAATTTTTGCGTACCCTCTGGTACTGTCCGAGGGGAATATTCCTTTTCCACCTCGGGAGGTGTCCGCTATTGGCACTAAGGAATCCGTTCTTATCAGTCGGTTTCCGAAAATATTTTACAGCGATGTAGTCGCTCTGATCTACAAATAATATTAGATCTAAAAATTCCATTTCTTCTCTATGTATCTTGCTGGTAAATTTAAGGTTTATATTATTATTATTTAGATGTTCAATGAATTTTGTGGCTTGTTCCTCCTGGCCCTCATCATCGATGTACCTATAATAATTAATTATGTTGGTACTGAAGGGATTATGGTTCCAAACATACCTATTTTCAAAGAAATTCACAAAAAGGTTGGCATAGGTAGGATCATCCAACTATTACCTTCAAGAAAAATAAAGATCTGAAGAATACCCTGGCACCATCTAAATTTGTTTCGGTCAAACCCCCAGCAAAAAGTTTGAATACCCATTGGCTCAGCAGAAAGAATGGAACTTGGCCCTGTGGTTCAAAAAATTGTAACATGTGCAAAAACATCATCAGAGGAGACACTTTTGACAATATACATAAAACTAAATCGTACAAAATTAAAGAGAAATTTTCCTGTAAATCCAATTATGTAGTGTATCTTCTGAGATGTGAGTGCAATTGTTACTATATAGGTCGTACCAAAAGACTGGTTAGGAACAGGTTCAATGAACATCTAGGTAATATTAAAAATGGAATAGAGAACCATAGTGTTCCGTGTCATTTCAAATATTTCCATAAATCTAACAATAGTGGTCTAAAAATCATGGTATTGGATTGGATCCCTCCTGATTGTTCTAAAAACAGATTGAGGAGTCTGAGGCAGCGTGAAACTTTTTGGATTCACGAACTTAGAGCTCTCAATACTGACAATCCAAAAGGTCTAAATATTGATTTGGATCTCCAAGCTTTCATGTAAGCCCTTAACATTGTTCAATTCTATAGTCTCTGGGTATCCCATGTTAGTGTAGGTTCTTGCTTCAGGGCACTCTGGCCTTCCTTCCTTGTATTTTAGGCTAGTCTTGCCCTTCTTGGTTAGGTCAAGTTGGGTGTAATTGAGGGGTATTTAAGCCTGACTCTTCTACACAGGTATCTCTATGGTATGTCTCATTCGATTCCCTGTGTTTTAAATCCCATAGCAAGTTCTCTTGCATGTTATTACGTGATTTTTATTAATTACAGACTATATATTGCATGCACTCCAAGATACATTTAGGTGTCTATAAAACTATTTTTTACTTATTTTTTTAATTATCTACTCTACCTTTATTTATGGATTTCATATTGTTACATGATATACAATCATTTCCGGTGGCGTCCAAGGTTTTCCCGGCAACAGCTCGATTGGATTGTGGACGTACAGAGGAGCTGAGAAAAAGATTTGCGGCTCCAGAACTCCTACGGAGGACTCACACTACTGGTGACTTTTTTGTGCCTGCAATTTACTTGTTTAATGTACGTGCTGTTTATGCACACTTATATGTCTCTCGTCTTCAGCTAATACTTGGAATAACCTGTTTTTATGTTCAGAGGTGGTTGCGCTCTGTCTTTTCTGTTTTTATGCTAGTGTCGATTTTGGGAGCAGGAGCACAGATTTCTGCACCTTTGAACAGAGCGGCATCCTATCCACAGTTCACATGTATATTTGGATCTGGGAAGTATAGTTTGCATACTTTGTGTACAATTCCCATTTACTTTGAATCTTTATTACATTTTTTGTATATTATTGTTCACGATAACTTTCAGTATATAATTTAGATATTCTTTCCATCAAGTGTATAGTATATTTATAGATAAGATATGAATTAAGATATGAGGATGTGAATATATTTTCTTGCATATGGTTCCATATGGTATAATACTGATACCGTTATCATACCCAGGTGCAGATTTAATACAAATACTACTGCTTTTAATTTATGCATTAGATTCTGGGTTTAAGTTAGAGAAGTGCAGCCTATATACTTGTTTTGTTTTTGCGTGTTACATTTTTCTGTGCTAATAGACAGCGAATCTCTCTACCCACAATTTTACTACGAATCGGTATTACTATTAGTACCATGTGTTGAATGTCAATTGAAGATTAGTTATACACAATATACATTTAAGTTATCTTAACAGCACCATTCAGTTTGGGTTTTTGTATATGAATTAAAACCCTATTGGCCTCATTTCTCCCTAACTGGAGGATTTAGTTACTTCGCTTTTGAACATTATATACAAGGACTATTGGTTTTGAGCACATCTATTAATTATCCATCAATCTTAATTACAAAAAATAAGATTTGATAAATATTACTAGAAAAGATATGGAAACAACTCCAGGCACCAATGAGTGGTCATTTGGGGATTCTGAATCTAGACATAATAGACAGCGAGCACAGAATATACTCAATTTAGAGACCACGGGTCCCTCTGAAGTCCCCATAGAAAATCCCATAGACTTATTTAGGGATTTAGAAAAACTGTTAAATAATGACACGAAGGAATGGCAGGACCTTTTATTATTAGACAACTATGGGTTACATGAGGTGGTCCCTAGGGTCCTAAGGATATTTAAGCACCCAGCGTTTGATTTGGAAGAAGTGAAGCTAACCACTGACTGGGAAAAGGCCCTTCAGGACTGCTCCATGACACTGATTAAAATTCTCATAAAGCACAGGGAATCAAAATTAAAAAAAGGTGAAATTAGCCATAGATACTATATTACCCAAAATCCAACCCTTCCAAGGGGAGGAAAGGTGGAGAAAACTAAATGAGAATATACAGGATAGTTTAGTCACTCTCTCTTGAGGCGGATGTTACCAGCTCCTTTTTTTGGGTTGGGTCCGTTCCTTGGAGGGGAGGTCGGAGATCCGTCTGCTCTCTTGGGTCTGACCATGTACTTGCTCTTGACCCTGTTATCCTCCCTGGAGGGGGGTTCACGGGTGTTCCTTCCTCCACTGGTTGCATTGCTGCCAGTGTTGGATGTCTCTGGGGGCTGATTTTTCCTGGCGGGAGTTTCCATCAATAATTCGGCACTCTGTGGGATGGGGTCCCGTGATGACTTAGGGTCTGTTAACTAAACTATCCTGATTTTATTGATTTTATTTTAAAACATAATTATTTCCAATTTGATTCACAATTTTATTTACAGTTGCAAGGCACAGCGATGGGGACTACTTTTGCCCCATCCTATGCCAACCTTTTTGTGAATTTCTTTGAAAATAGGTATGTTTGGAACCATAATCCCTTCAGTACCAACATAATTAATTATTATAGGTACATCGATGATGTTATCCTTACATGGAAGGGCCAGGAGGAACAAGCCACAAAATTCATTGAACATCTAAATAATAATAATATGAACCTTAAATTTACCAGCAAGATACATAGAGAAGAAACAGAATTTTTAGATCTAAAATTATTTGTAGATCAGAGCGACTACATCGCTGTAAACATTTTTCGGAAACCGACTGATAAGAACGGATTCCTTAGTGCCAATAGCGGACACCTCCCGAGGTGGAAAAGGAATATTCCCCTCGGACAGTACCAGAGGGTACACAGAAATTGCACACATCATGAGGAATACCTGATTGAATCAAGGTCCCTAGACTCTAGATTTTACCCGATCATCCAACTATTACCTTCAAGAAAAATAACGATCTGAAGAATACCCTGGCACCATCTAAATTTGTTTCAGTCAAACCCCCAGCAAAAAGTTTGAATACCCATTGGCTCAGCAGAAAGAATGGAACTTTGCCCCGTGGTTCAAAAAATTGTAACATGTGCAAAAACATCATCAGAGGAGACACTTTTGACAATATACATAAAACTAAATCGTACAAAATTAAAGAGAAATTTTCCTGTAAATCCAATAATGTAGTGTATCTTCTGAGATGTGAGTGCAATTGTTACTATATAGGTCGTACCAAAAGACTGGTTAGTAACAGGTTCAATGAACATCTAAGTAATATTAAAAATGGAATAGAGAACCATAGTGTTCCGTGTCACTTCAAATATTTCCATAAAGCTAACAATAGTGGTCTAAAAATCATGGTATTGGATCCCTCCTGATTGTTCTAAAAACAGATTGAGGAGTCTCAGGCAGTGTGAAACTTTTTGGATTCACGAACTTGGAACTCTCAATACTGAGAATCCAAAAGGTCTAAATATTGATTTGGATCTCCAGGCTTTCATGTAAGCCCTTAACATTGTTCAATTCTATTGTCTCTGGGTATCCCATGTTAGTGTAGGCTCTTGCTTCAGGGCACTCTGGCCTTCCTTCCTTGTATTTTAGGCTAGTCTTGCCCTTCTTGGTTAGGTCAAGTTGGGTGTAATTGAGGGGTATTTAAGCCTGACTCTTCTACACAGGTATCTCTATGGTATGTCTCATTCGATTCCCTGTGTTTTAAATCTCATAGCAAGTTCTCTTGCATGTTATTACGTGATTTTTATTAATTACAGACTATATATTGCATGCACTCCAAGATACATTTAGGTGTCTATAAAACTATTTTTTTAATTATCTACTCTACCTTTATTTATGGATTTCATATTGTTACATGATATTGTTTAGGGATCTAGGACCTAACATAGTTAAGCAACCAATTTTAAGCTTTTAAATGTTAAAGTCGATGACTTCTTTAAGTATATTATCTCATGTTAATAAAAGGCTTTTTTTATTGTGTTATTAGAGTTTTTACCAGGTTCATGTTTTATATTCTTCCGTTTAGTACCTTTTTCATTACTATTTTTATTAGGGTTCTGTGATGGACTTCAAAGATGCTTTTTTATGTTGGGCTTTGATCATTAGCCAATCAGAACTTTCCACACCGGAGGCGTGTCAAACCAGCCACCCTTAAAAAGGACACACATCTATCATGATGAAATCATCTCTTGATAAAGTCGGGTCGCAACCCGACGAAACGCGTAGAGTGTACTACAGGTTCGAACCAGAGCGGAACTGCGCACAGCGGCTTCAGACTGGGAGCCCGTGACGCTGTGTCTAATACAATCATTTCCGGTGGCGTCCAAGGTTTTCCCGGCAACAGCTCGATTGGATTGTGGACGTACAGAGGAGCTGAGAAAAAGATTTGCGGCTCCAGAACTCCTACGGAGGACTCACACTACTGGTGACTTTTTTGTGCCTGCAATTTACTTGTTTTATGTACGTGCTGTTTATGCACACATATGTGTCTCATTCTCAGCTAATACTTGGAATAAACTGCTTTTATGTTCAGAGGTGGTTGCGCTCTGTCTTTTCTGTTTTTATGCTAGGGTAGATAATTGTATTTGTATAATTGGCCATATCTTGATGTAAGATGGATCCCAAGATATTTAAGTGAATTCTTGGCCCATTTAAAATCAAAGTTTGCTTCTATCGTTTTCTTAGTATGTGGAGGTATAGCTATTGTTAGAGCTTCGCATTTTTCGTGGTTAACCTTATAGCCTGAGACATCAGAGAATTGGACTAATATGTTATACAGGTTGGGTAATGAAATAAAGGGTTTAGTGAATGTCAATGTCAATAGGATATCATCAGCGAATAAGGACAATTTATATTTCTGATCTGCTATTTTTGCTCCCGTAATGTCTGGGCAATTTCTTATCCTGGCCGCTAGGGGCTTAATACATAGGGCAAATATTAAAGGAGAAAGGGGGCATCCTTGCCTTGTTCCATTTCTAATGGGGAAAAGTCTAGATTTGTATCCTGATGCCGTAACCTGAGGGCAATGAATATATCCTCTGTATTGCGTTAAACGCTTCCTCAAAGCCCATGTAAGCCAATACCTCCCTCATATAGTCCCAGTCTATTCTATTGAATGCCTTCTCCGCATCCAGTGAAAGAAGCAGAGAAGGCATCCGAGTCATCCCCAAGTAATCTATTAAGTTTATCATTCGTCTAATATTGTCTGGAGCTTCTCAATCTTTAATGAAACCCACTTGGTCTGGGTGTATCAGCGAGGGGAGCATAGGCTTCAATCTATTGGCAAATATTTTTATTAAAATCTTTAAGTCCTGATTTATGAGGGAAATGGGGTGATAGTTGGAGCAAGATTTGGGATCCTTCCCCGGCTTTGGGATCACCACAATTTTAGCGTGAAGTAAATCAGGGGGAATCTCTAGGCCATCTAGGATGTTGTTACATAGTTCTGTGATGTGTGGTGTTAGTATCTCTTGAAAGGTTTTATAATATTCACTGGTAAAGCCGTCTGGGTCCGCGGCCTTGCCTGTTTTAAGATCTCTAATGACTGCTCTAACTTCCAAATTTGTGATTGGAGAGTTTAAAGTCTCTTTGTCGACTTCAGAAATGATTTTTAGGTTGAGTTCACGAAGGAAAGCTTTAGTTTTCGAGATTAGCGTTGGAGAGGATATTACTTTCTTACCGTCATAAAGGGCCCCATAAAAGTCTGCAAACGCATCTACTATCTGTTGGGGGTGGGTAGTTAATTTGCCGTTGGAGAGTAGGATGGATGGAATGCTTAACATTTTGTTACGTTCTCTTAATTTATGAGCTAAATATCTGTCCGGTTTATTTGAAAAGACATAGTACTGCGTCTTTAATTTCTGTATGGCTCTAAAGGATTGGGCATTCAATAAGGTTGCTAAAGAGGTTTGTTTGGTTTCTAAAGTTGTAAGAATACTAGGTCTCAGGGTGAGTCTATGCAGAGTTTCTAATTTCTCTATTTCTAGATGTAGTTGAGCGATGTGTAGGTTGTATTGTTTTCTTAGGAGCGCCTTGTTCTTAATCAACACTCCCTTAAGGTATGCTTTGTGTGCGGCCCACGGAAAAATTGGGTCAGTAGTGGAACCCGTTTGTATTCCAAAACTCAACCAATGTCTCCAGTGATATCGTTTAATTTTGTTGGGTCTTTAAGGTATGAGGAGTCAAAGGTCCATGTTCTGGATCTCTGTCTGTCTATTACTCCGTCCATGCGTATAGAGAGAATAGAGTGATCTGACCACACACATGCATGAATCGATGAGGACCTTAACAATGGCTGTAAAATTTGGCAATGTAAATATAATCTATTCTAGTATAGCTCTTATGTGCTGATGAATAGAAGGTTGTATCTGTGGTTACCCCGTAAAGGGTGACCCATGTATCTGCAAGCGTATGTGGAGCTAAATGTTCTTGCATGCCATTAACTAATCTATTATGTCTTTGTGCTTTGGGAAGTTTATTAGATGCGTCTAACTTTTTTGCCATCGTGATATTAAAGTCTCCTGCTAATATGAGTTTGTACTGGGACCATTCAGTGAGTAGATTTGAAATATTTCTAAAAAAAACGTGCTGATTCTCATTTGGTGCATATACATTACATAAAATGATGGCTGAGTCAGCAATTTGTCCCTTGACTATCAGGTACCTGCCTTCTTCATCAGCAATTGAATTTTCGTGTTTAAACCCCAGCGAGGAGTGAAACAAGATTGATACCCCTCGTTTTTTCTTTTCATTGGTTGAGTGGTAATGTTGTGCAAAAGTCCTAGACCAGTCTTTAGGAATCAATGACTTAGTGAAGTGGGTTTCCTGAAGGAAGATTATTTTAGCCTCTAATCTATTATATTGATTGATTGCTGTGCGGCGTTTTACATCTGTATTTAATCCCCTAACGTTATGTGTAATCAGGTGTATTTGAGAGGTCATGGTAGTAGTTTAGGGGGGTCTGATCTGTATTGGGATGGCATGACTGGTTTGTGAGTGACACCAACCTGTAACCAGTGGGTGTTTTCTAGGTAACACTTTGAATATTCTGAGTATCAAAGTCTGAGGAATTGTTCTCGGTGTCTCTGAAAAAACTGAAATAAAAAAAGTAAATACATAATAACAACAACAACAACAACATTAACAACAATGAACCATGAAAATCTAAACAATAGCATTTCCCACACTGTGTGGACACAACAACCAATTTTCCTTGCATCCATATAGCGGACGCCCTAGCTGCTCATATATATATTAACTAGCTTATAAGTAAAAAAAAACAAAACAGTATTATCTAAGAGATCCGATAGTCCGGCTGCCTCAAGTTTGATACTTTTGTCTGGACAGCTAAAGGGTACTCCTCTTCCAGAATCCTCTCTACGGCGAGTCTCTTCTAGCTTTTCTCAATGGTAATTGAATAAGATCAAGGTGTAATTGCTACATCCTTGCTGGGTTGTTAATCTGGAACAATACGTTCCTAGTCTCTCTCCCAGGTGGTGGTACAGTTCCCGTTAATTTCATTTCTTAGATCTTTTTTTATTCACTCTAGCCCATCCTGATGGGTTCTGAGTCTGAGGTTTCTGTGGAGGTTGGTCTGCTTCTGGGATAAGTGGTGAATCCAAACCCAGCATCTTACATGTGGAAGGAATCTCTTCTGGCTCTTTTAGTGTGATAATTTTGTTATCTTTTGCGATGTGGAGGGCAAAAGGAAAGCCCCCCCGTATCTGATTTGGTGTTTTCGTAGAAGTGTAGTGAGAGGGCGCAATTGGCTTCTCCTTTGCAGTGTTTTTAAATTTAGATCCTGGAAAACTGGATTATGGAGCCCTGAAATTTAAAGGTTGGGTTATCTTGTGAGGCCTGTAGGATACGTTCCCTGTCTTGAAAAAAACATAATTTATGCTTACCTGATAAATGTATTTCTCTTGTAGTGTATCCAGTCCACGGATCATCCATTACTTGTGGGATATTCTCCTTCCCAACAGGAAGTTGCAAGAGGATCACCCACAGCAGAGCTGCTATATAGCTCCTCCCCTCACTGCCATATCCAGTCATTCGACCGAAACAAGACGAGAAAGGAGAAACCATAGGGTGCAGTGGTGACTGTAGTTTAATTAAAATTTAGACCTGCCTTAAAAGGACAGGGCGGGCCGTGGACTGGATACACTACAAGAGAAATACATTTATCAGGTAAGCATAAATTATGTTTTCTCTTGTTAAGTGTATCCAGTCCACGGATCATCCATTACTTGTGGGATACCAATACCAAAGCTAAAGTACACGGATGATGGGAGGGACAAGGCAGGAACTTAAACGGAAGGAACCACTGCCTGTAGAGCCTTTCTCCCAAAAACAGCCTCCAAAGAAGCAAAAGTGTCAAATTTGTAAAATTTTGAAAAGGTGTGAAGCGAAGACCAAGTCGCAGCCTTGCAAATCTGTTCAACAGAGGCCTCATTTTTAAAGGCCCAGGTGGAAGCCACAGCTCTAGTAGAATGAGCTGTAATCCTTTCAGGGGGCTGCTGTCCAGCAGTCTCATAGGCTAAGCGTATTATGCTCCGAAGCCAAAAGGAGAGAGAGGTTGTCGAAGCTTTTTGACCTCTCCTCTGTCCAGAGTAAACGACAAACAGGGCAGATGTTTGACGAAAATCTTTAGTAGCCTGTAAGTAAAACTTCAAGGCACGGACTACGTCCAGATTATGCAAAAGACATTCCTTCTTGAAGAAGGATTAGGACACAATGATGGAACAACAATCTCTTGATTGATATTCCTGTTAGAAACCACCTTAGGTAAAAACCCAGGTTTGGTACGCAGAACTACCTTGTCTGAATGAAAAATCAGATAAGGAGAATCACAATGTAAGGCAGATAACTCAGAGACTCTTCGAGCCGAGGAAATAGCCATCAAAAACAGAACTTTCCAAGATAAAAGTTTAATATCAATGGAATGAAGGGGTTCAAACGGAACTCCCTGAAGAACTTTAAGAACCAAGTTTAAGCTCCACGGGGGAGCAACAGTTTTAAACACAGGCTTAATCCTAACCAAAGCCTGACAAAATGCCTGGACGTCTGGAACTTCTGCCAGACGCTTGTGCAAAAGAATAGACAGAGCAGAGATCTGTCCTTTTAAAGAACTAGCTGATAAGCCTTTGTCCAAACCCTCTTGGAGAAAGGACAATATCCTAGGAATCCTAACCTTACTCCATGAGTAACTCTTGGATTCACACCAATAAAGATATTTACGACATATCTTATGGTAGATTTTCCTGGTGACAGGCTTCCGAGCCTGTATTAAGGTATCAATGACTGACTCGGAGAAGCCACGCCTTGATAGAATCAAGCGTTCAATCTCCATGCAGTCAGTCTCAGAGAAATTAGATTTGGATGATTGAAAGGACCTTGTATTAGAAGGTCCTGCCTCAGAGGCAGAGTCCATGGTGGAAGAGATGACATGTCCACTAGGTCTGCATACCAGGTCCTGCGTGGCCACGCAGGCGCTATCAGAATCACTGATGCTCTCTCCTGTTTAATTTTGGCAATCAGTCGAGGGAGCAGAGGAAACGGTGGAAACACATAGGCCAGGTTGAAGAACCAAGGAGCTGCTAGAGCATCTATTAGCGTTGCTCCCGGGTCCCTGGACCTGGATCCGTAACAAGGAAGCTTGGGGTTCTGACGAGACGCCATGAAATCCAGTTCTGGTTTGCCCCAACGATGGACCAGTTGAGCAAACACCTCCGGATGGAGTTCCCACTCCCCCGGATGAAAAGTCTGAACCACAAACAGATTTGAATAAAATCCCTGTCCTTGTTCCGTCCGCGGAACTGGATGGATCACTCCCATTACTAGGAGGTCTTGCACACAGCTTAGGAATGCCTCTTTCTTTATCTGGTTTGCTGATTTGATGTTTGAAGCGGAGGAAGTTGATGCTGCTCCTGCCTTGAAATTTCGAAAGGCACGAAAATTAGACTGTTTGGCCTTTGATTTGGCCCTGTCCTGAGGAAGGGTATGACCCTTGCCTCCAGTAATGTCAGCAATAATTTCCTTCAAGCCAGGCCCGAATAAGGTCTGCCCCTTGAAAGGAATGTTGAGTAATTTAGACTTTGAAGTCACGTCAGCTGACCAGAATTTAAGCCATAGTGCCCTACGCGCCTGGATGGCGAATCCGGAATTCTTAGCCGTTAGTTTAGTCAAATGAACAATGGCATCAGAAACAAATGAGTTAGCTAGCTTAAGCGTTCTAAGCTTGTGAATAATTTCATTCAATGGAGCTGTCTGGATGGCCTCTTCCAGGGCCTCAAACCAGAATGCCGCCGCAGCAGTGACAGGCGCAATGCATGCAAGGGGCTGTAAAATAAAACCTTGTTGAATAAACATTTTCTTAAGGTAACCCTCCAATTTTTTATCCATTGGATCTGAAAAAGCACAACTGTCCTCAACCGGGATAGTGGTACGCTTTGCTAAAGTAGAAACTGCTCCCTCCACCTTAGGGACCGTCTGCCATAAGTCCCGTGTAGTGGCATCTATTGGAAATTTTTTCTAAATATAGGAGGTGGGGAAAAGGGCACACCGGGTTTATCCCACTCCTTGCTAATAATTTCTGTAAGCCTTTTAGGTATAGGAAAAACGTCAGTACACACCGGCACCACATAGTATCTATCCAGCCTACACAATTTCTCTGGAATTGCAACTGTGTTACAGTCATTCAGAGCAGCTAATACATCCCCAAGCAATACACGGAGGTTCTCAAGCTTAAATTTAAAATTAGAAATCTCTGAATCAGGTTTCCCCGAGTCAGAGATGTCACCCACAGACTGAAGCTCTCCGTCCTCATGTTCTGCATACTGTGACGCAGTATCAGACATGGCTCTAACAGCATTTGCGCGCTCTGTATCTCTCCTAACCCCAGAGCTATCGCGCTTGCCTCTTAATTCAGGCAATCTAGATAATACCTCTGACAGGGTATTATTCATGATTGCAGCCATGTCCTGCAAGGTAATCGCTATGGGCGTCCCTGATGTGCGCCATATTAGCGTGCGTCCCCTGAGCGGGAGGCGAAGGGTCTGACACGTGGGGAGAGTTAGTCGGCATAACTTCCCCCTCGACAGAACCCTCTGGTGATAATTCTTTTATAGATAAAGACTGATCTTTACTGTTTAAGGTGAAATCAATACATTTAGTTCACATTCTCCTATGGGGCTCCACCATGGCTTTCAAACATAATGAACAAGTAGGTTCCTCTGTGTCAGACATGTTTAAACAGACTAGCAAAGAGACTAGCAAGCTTGGAAAACACTTTAAAACAAGTTTACAAGCAATATAAAAAACGTTACTGCGCCTTTAAGAAACACAAATTTTCCCAAATTTTGAAATAACAGTGAAAAAATGCAGTTACACTAACGAAATTTTTACAGTGTATGTAATAAGTTAGCAGAGCATTGCACCCACTTGCAAATGGATGATTAACCCCTTAATACCAAAAACGGAATAACAAATGACAAAAACGTTTTTAAACAGTCACAACAACTCCCACAGCTCTACTGTGGCTTTTTACCTCCCTCAGTACGACTTTTGAAGCCTTTTGAGCCCTTCAGAGAAGTCCTGGATCATGCAGGAAGAAGCTGGATTTCTGTGTCTGTAATTTTTGCTGTGCAAAAAAAACGCCAAAATAGGCCCCTCCCACTCATATTACAACAGTGGGAAGCCTCAGGGAACTGTTTCTAGGCAAAATTCAAGCCAGCCATGTGGAAAAAACTAGGCCCCAATAAGTTTTATCACCAAACATGCCAGCAAACGTTTTAAAATACACTTTTATAAGAGTATGCATCTCTATTAATAAGCCTGATACCAGTCGCTATCACTGCATTTAAGGCTTTACTTACATTACTTCGGTATCAGCAGCATTTTCTAGCAAATTCCATCCCTAGAAAAATATTTTAACTGCACATACCTTATTACAGGAAAACCTGCACGCTATTCCCCCTCTGAAGTTACCTCACTCCTCAGAATATGTGAGAACAGCAAAGGATCTTAGTTACTTCTGCTAAGATCATAGAAAACGCAGGCAGATTCTTCTTCTAAATACTGCCTGAGATAAACAGTACACTCCAGTACCATTTAAAAATAACAAACTTTTGATTGAAGAAATAAACTAAGTATAAAACACCACATTCCTCTTACGACCTCCATCTTAGTTGAGAGTTGCAAGAGAATGACTGGATATGGCAGTGAGGGGAGGAGCTATATAGCAGCTCTGCTGTGGGTGATCCTCTTGCAACTTCCTGTTGGGAAGGAGAATATCCCACAAGTAATGGATGATCCGTGGACTGGATACACTTAACAAGAGAAAGGAGAACTTGATTATGACATCTCTGGGTGGTGCATCTCCCTTGGACTTTGCTCTTAAAGCTCTGTGAGCCCTTTCCATATTGTAGTTCATATCCTCTCTGTCTCCAGTTATCTGTTTAAAGAGTTGCTGTAGATATGTCTTAAGGTCAGAGTTCATGATTGTTTCTGGAATCCCCTTCAGCCGAAGATTATTCCGTCTCCCTCTGTTCTCGAGGTCATCTATCTTCTCCTCTAGCTCTGCAATAGACTGTTGTTGCTGGGAGAGATTCTGGGACACCATGGACATTTCTTCTGTGCAGGGTTCTTGTTAGGCTTTTCTCCTTTGTTAGACTTTCTGGCTGACATATTACCTTTACCCCTTCTCACCAAAGGGCTCGGTCCTATATAAAATATGGGTGGGTGGTCTTTAGTATATAATTGTTTCTATCTATCTTTACAGTGCCATAAAGAAAAACTAGCTTGCTTGGTGCTATGAGTTTCTATAGTTTCATAGCCAGTCTGATTTGTAAATCTTATCAAATGGAGCTATGTTTCTCTACTGCCACCTGCTGGCTAGTCACTCTCCCCTCTTGTTAGCACCTTCTAAGTATGTCAGAACTTGAAAGTTTTCTTTATATCAGATTCCTGTAGGCCAGGGCTTATCTAGCATTCTTGCAGATTCTCATATGGTCATATTACCTATTATTCCAAGTAACTGAAACATGTGCCACCTTCCCTGTAAAGCTTGTCTAAATATGCATCCAGCTTCTCAAGCTTTGTTTTTTTATATATGAAGGCTACTAGCGTATTTTTTAGCATTGCTTTCCCCCACTCTGAATATATTTGTGTGCCTGTGAGTTCTTTTTATATGCCTTTCATTTCTATCCGCCTCCTCAATCCCCCTACGTTATCTGGTCACATGCCCTGTGGTGTCTTTTACCGGAGTGCCGGTTTATAATGGCGGCTTGTACTTGCGGTCAGGAGCTGGCTCTCCCGAGCATCCCGAGGTGCTGTGTCTGCCTCCCACCGGCAACCTCTCCTCTTTCCTCCTAGAGCGGCCTGTGTCTCTGTTCAGTCCGCCGCAGGACTCGATCAATTTGGCGCGCTTTAGAACCCTCGGCTAAAACATGTAGAGTCCAGCTTGAGCTCCGAATCCGCTTTATAGCCGGTGTCTTAAATTAATATGTCTACCATTGGAATTTCACTACCGCGTCACTTCCGGTGACGTCTAGTCAGCTGCTGGAGGGTTGTGGCGCTCTCTGCGCATGTTTAAGGCAGCATGTTTAAACAGCGCTCACTGGAGGCCCAACCTCCTACAAACAGCTGACAACTTACTTTAGAACATCGGTGTTCTAAAGTAAGTTGTCTACCGCGTAGGAATTACCGCCCGATCGCTCTCTGTCCTCTCCATAACAAAGATTTCATTTTGCAATCATTTTGAAATAGGAACTAAACACAGCAAGTAAAAACTTTATAGCAATATCTCAAATTAGTAAAAGCTGTACCGTGCTGTATTTTTGTGTATTATATTTTTGTGTTTTCTGAATGATCATTTCCTAAAGCCTCCATTAGACATTGGTGGAAGCAAGATGTCAGATAATTCATAACGAGGTAAAAACGACTGAGGATTATATTGGAGGCTTTAGGAAATGATCATTCAGAAAACACAAAAATACAGCACAGTACAGCGTTGACTAATTTGCGATATTGCTATAAAGGTATAGAACGGCAAAAAAAGAAATAAATACAGCAAGTAAAAACTATTTCAAAAGTATTGCAAAATAAAATCTATGTTATGGAGAGAAGGACAGAACGATCAGGCGCCAATTCCTACGCGGTACATAACTTACTTTACAACACCAATGTTCTCAAGTAAGTTGTCCGCTATTCTGCCTTAAACAGCTGTTTGTAGGAGGTTGGGACTCTAGCGCATGAGCAGTGAGTGCCACAAACCTGCAGCAGCTGATTAAAGTCACCGGAAGTGACGCGGTAGTCACATTCCTACGCGGTAGACAACTAACTTTAGAACACCGGTCACATCCCCATCAGGCACTACTCCTCTATCTTTTGCCCGGGGATAAGACCCCTATTATAACTGTTGTACTGTCTTTAATTTTCAATGCAGCCGGGAGATTTGAAACTAAGCGTCCATTACATAGCTTGGCTAGGCTCCGCCTCCCAATATTTGTTGTTTTAAATGAATATTTATTATTATTTGCATTTTATAACACGAAAACAAAACTAAAGAGCCAGGCAGAGATGATTGTGACTAATTTTATTTTTAAACAAATATTAATGAAAAAGTCTGGATTTCAGAATAATTCTGGATTTGGGGATTTTTATCTGTGCTTCAGAATCTAATATTTCTATATAGGCCTAGATTACAAGTGGTGCGATATCATTAGGAGCGCAAATGCGATTGCGGTATTTTTTGAGCTCGCATCCACATTACAGGTGCGGCGGTGTTTAAATGATCACAAATTTGTTTGCGCAACCTTGCGGTAATTTATACTCCCCATATTTTCTATGGGCGGCATAAGCGTAAATGCGCCCTCGTATTACAAGTTGAAAGTAAATGCGATCGCTTGAACGCAATAGCATTTTACACGATTTGAAGGTTCGCATAAAGAGTTTGGGCTGAGAAAAAAGTTGTACTAAACACACACAAAAAATATAATAAAGTTTTTCTACCTACACTATCCGCCCCCTACACTATTAACCCCTAAACTGCCACACCACCATCACAATAAACTCCCTACTCTAATTAACCCCTAAACCACCACTACCCTCACCGCAATAGACTCCCTACTCTACTTACCCTCTAAACTGCTAATACCCACAACGCAATAACCCCTTACTCTATTAACCACTAAACCGCCATTACCCCAATCGCAAACTAACACTTAACAAATTAACCTCCTAACCGCCACAACCCCCTAACAGCTAATCGCCCCAAGACCCCTAACCGAAGACCCACTACATTACAAAAAATGTAAAAAAAACATTACCATTACATTTATTATTATTTTTTACCAAAAAAAAAAAAAATTATGGAAAACAGCACACTTGCAATTTAGGTAACAGAATCAGACTTCCACATCTACAACAGTGAATAATCAATTGGATTCCAGCCTCATTTTAAAATGACCTTTCTTCTTTGCAGGGTTCACAGGAACAAACTACAAGGTTTTGGCAACTTTCTAATTTACTCCTATTATCATTTTTACTTCGTTCTCTTTGTATCTTTATTTGAAAAGCAGGAATTTAAGCTTAGGACCCGGCCCATTTTTGATTCAGCACCTGGGTAGCGCTTGCTGATTGGTGGCTAAATGTAGCTCCTAAGCTCACATTCCTGCTTCTCAAAACAAGCACAACGTTTTTTACTTTCAACCTGTAATACGAGCGATACACAACACGTGCAAAAAGTTAACTTCCAGCAATGTTAACGCTCGAGCGGGAGAGGTAATTAATGCTCCACTTGTAATATAGCCCATAATAAGAACACGCTGCTTTTAAAAGGGACGTTCCACTGAAAATTAAATTGATATAAATTTATTATAGCATGTAATTTCAGCACTAGTGACCCTGCAAAATGTATGATTAACCCCCAACAAAGGAGTTAAACGCAGAGCTTAAGACGCAGACATTGCAGCTCTTGACTAGTACATGACTGGTACATGACTGAACAGAATACGCATGTAGCCACCAATCACAAGCCACACGTTGCAATCTTACAGTTGATAAGCTGTGTGGTAGATAAATACATAGTTAGACAGGGACATTAATGCTAAAATAATGTGCTGTAATGAATTAGCGGATAACTTCCCTTTAAGACATTTCAATCTATATACAAGGACAGTATTTTTAGACACACAATCAAGTAACATTCCTTTTTTATTTATTTTCACAGTTCTGAAAAGGTAGAAAACCACTGAGCAGGTAAAGATGTCATCCCTTATTGCGAGCGCAAGTGAAAACCTAATTCCAGACCTGTATTACCCAACAGTGCAACATCACTGGTTCCGTAGAAGTATATTCTCCTACAGGTTCTGTTTTGCGCCAGACCATGGCTCTGCGCACAATGTGGATAACGAAAATAAATAGAAATTAATTTATCTCTGGAAAAGTCCCCCAGAGCGCGAGAGCTCTGCTGTGATAGATCACTCAGATCTGGAATGTAGGTTCACCGTTATATTATTCACACTTCTGTAACAGTCAGCAGGTGTGAGGCTTCTGTGACCTGCCCCCAGGGATCTTACACTGGCCCATTAACCCTTCACACCATCCTGGCGTTATAGCTCAGACCGTGAGCGTGTAATACGAGGTCCCTTTCGTATCTCCTTCCTCTTTTCTTCTTTCCGTCTTCTCTTCTCTTCTTCTCGTAACGCTTTCTGAAACGCATCTGTGCTGGACAAAAACTGAAAAAAGAAAATATTTATATCAGTAATAATGTTAAATCTAGCAAGGAAAATATTTAGCTTTATTTAAACAGTTCTTGAGACGTCACCATTACACATCTAATAACTATCATACTGATAAAGTCGCTTCATTTGTGATACATTAATCTGCAGCTTGTGAGTAGGATACGGGTGGCGATTGGTGGCTATGTGCACATGCTTGCTGGCAAATGGTGGCTACGTGCACATGCTTGCTGGCGAATGGTGGCTACGTGCATATGCTTGCTGGCGAATGGTGGCTACGTGCATATGCTTGCTGGTGATTGGCGGCTACGTGCATATGCCTGCTGGCGATTGTGGGCTACGTGCATATGCTTACTGGTGATTGGCGGCTACGTGCATATGTTTCATGGTGATTGGCGGCTACGTGTATATGCCAGCTGGAGATTGGTGGCTACGTGCATATGCTTGCTGGTGATTGGCGGATACGTGCATATGCTTGCTGGTGATTGGCGGCTACGTGCATATGCCTGCTGGTGATTGTGGGCTACGTGCATATGCTTGCTGGTGATTGGCGGCTATGTGCATATGATTAATGAATCTCACTCTATTGATGGGCGGTGAGACAACTCAACCATGAAAACAAACAGTTTTTTTCGTCAGTAGAGGAACATTCATTTTACAAACCTGCAATCCTGTCCCCTTTAACACCCAGTGTTAGTGCAGGACAGACATACAAAGGGACAGACAGAAAAGGATATGACTATAAAGTGCAATAATCCTCTCTTCTCACCTCCATGTTGTCTGTCTTGAACGGATTCCTGTAATCCGGGGATTTCTCGCTGATCCCCAACTCTTGAGACATCTGTAAGACAAAACCCCCCACAAAGTTCCGTCATTTCAGCACAGAGGAATATTCAGGACTGAGATGTGAACCCACTCCCCATGTTAAATGCGGACGTTAAAGGGACGTCTACCGTGTAGATGAAAGAGCAGCAAGAAATCTTTTTTAAAATACCTTTTGCATGAATAAAGGTTAAATAAAACATAGTAACATTACATAGTAGATAAGGTTGAAAGAAGACAGAAATCCACTGCGTTCAACCTATACAAATCTTACCCGATTTACAATAAAAGCTCCAAATGAGCTTAACTTAATCCCTTTCAAAGCAATTTAATTTTCTAGCCAGAAATGTATCTAAACCATTTTTAAATGTACCTAAGGTATTGGCATTTACTACCTCCTCAGGTAATGAGTTTCACAATTTGATTGCTCTTACAGTGAACAAACCGTTTACATTGCTGGAGATTAAATCTAATTTCCTTCAGTGTAAATTGTGGCCTCTTGTCACAAACATTTTTTTTTTTTTACTTTTAAAGTACATAGTTGTGCACAACTCATAACTTAGGTATCTACTGTTCATTGGCTGATAGTGGCAGCTTCCACAAAAAGTTAGGGACACCCATTTTTCAAAAAACATAGTACTGTAATATATTTAGTAAAAGCCGCTAGTTTGCGACATTCCCTCCATGCAGAAAATGGCTGGGCTTACAGGATATGTTTGATATAGGTCATGTGAGCGTTTATTTTACAGCACACAAATCTACAGCTGCAATACGTCATGCGCTCAAATGTGCCTGCACCTCAGTGAAACAAAGAATATTGGACATTTTCATTCATTTTAAACAAATTTTCAAACCATTCAAATTCCTTTTACTGAATGTAACATTGAACTATGGAATATTATTATATAGAATATTAAATACAAATACTGAAATGTGTGACTCTCAAACCACAATGTAAGGTTACTGGCATCAGTAGTTAAATTTAATACTCAATCGTTACATTCAATATTAAATTCTTATTTGTTTAATAGAAAGATTCAAATCACAGAAGAAATATCACATTCTATATAATATCACAGCTATTTGCTTATCCCTACTAAATACCCTGTGTCATTATGTTGCACAATGAAGGTGTCCGTGCCTAGGGCTGCATAGTCTCTTTTAAAAGGGATATTTAAATGCAGAAATGATGAGCTATAATTTGTTACGGAACATTACGTACTCACTACTCTAATGCCAACTATAAACCTAATCCTCTATGTGATATCTCACTCCATTTATAGTGGTCACTGCCCCTCAAACAGTTACTTCATATCATTACAAAACACTAAGAGATCTACTGTGCATCCAATTAAAAGACAGTGACTATACTAAGCCCCTCCCATGTCACAGGCCCCGTTGTGAGATCACTAGGTTTTCTTACCAGCCCCAGCAGCTGAGAGTGAGGCCCATCGTCAAAGATCCTGCTCAGGTTGCAGAAGCCGATCCCCCACCGGATCAGGTTGTTCCAATTTGAGTTGCGATCAAAATAATGATGAACAATCTTTGGAAAACGTAAAACGACATCACCAAAGAAAGCAGAATTTTCCACAGTGTGTGAATAGGCTGTAAACAGAGAGCAAGAGGGTTCCTTTGTACAGTGTGCAGTAATCCTACTGGGATTATGGGTATCCGAGTGTGAGGACATAAAAATATAGTGTATGCTGAGATCTCGTTACCCATGACAACCAGATGCGATAACAGTCTATAAAATGTATCTGTATTTATGCACTCCTGGCCTGTCAGGTAAATAACATAAATTATGCTTACCTGATAATTCATTTCCATCTGTATGGGAAGAGTCCACAGCTGCATTCCTTACTTGTGGGAAATACTGAACCTGGCCACCAGGAGGAGGCAAAGACACCCCAGCCAAAGGCTTAAATACCTCCCCCACTTCCTCATAACCCCAGTCATTCTGCCGAGGGAACAAGGAACAGTAGGAGAAATCTCAGGGTGAAAAATGTGCCAGAAGAAAATATTTTAAATTTAGGGCCACCCATCGGAGAACACGGGCGGGAGCTGTGGACTCTTCCCATACAGATGGAAATGAAATTATCAGGTAAGCATAATTTATGTTTTCCATCTTAATATGGGAAGAGTCCACAGCTGCATTCTATACTTGTGGGAAACTTATACCCAAGCTCTAGAGTACACGGAATGCTAAGGGGAGGGAAAAAAGAGAGGCGGACCCTAATCTGAGGGTACCACAGCCTGCAAAACCTTTTTTCCCCGAAGGCTGCTTCCGCAGAAGCAAAAACATCAAGCTTGTAACATTTTGGAAAAAGTATGTAAGGAGAACCAGGTAGCCGCCTTACAAATCTCATCCATAGAGGCCTCATTTTTGAAGGCCCAAGAGGAAACCACTGCTCTCGTAGAATGAGCCGTAATCCTCAGAGAAGGCTTATGTCCCGCCTTTCTTATGCTAAACGGATGACACTCCTCAGACAAAAAGATAAGGAAGTCAAAGAGGCCCTCTGACCCCTACGCTTCCCGGAAAAGAGAACAAACAGAGAAGGAGGTTTGTCTAAATTCCTTCGTGGCCCGAAGATAGAACTTCAAGGAACAAACCACATCCAGAAATACGTTATAAATGTTCCTTCGACAAAGAAGGATTAGGATATAAGAAAGGAACCACAATCTCTTGATTGATGTTGCGATTGACCCAACCTTAGGAAGAAAACCTAAATTGGTTCAGAGAACAGCCTTATCGGCATGAAAAGCCAGATATGGAGGGACGCATTGCAAGGCAGCAATCACAGATACTCTGCACGCAGAAGCAATAGCCAGTAGAAAGGAATCTTCCAAGACAACAATTTAATGTCTACTTCATGCATAGGCTCCAACGGAGCCCGTTGTAAAACCTTAAGGACAAGATTTAAACTCCAAGGAGAAGCCTTAGATCTAAACACAGGTTTGATCCCAGCAGAGCCTTAACAAATGGCTGCATATCTGGAAGCTCTGAAAACCTCTTGTGCAGTAACACAGACAGGGCCGAAAACTGTCCCTTCAGAGGACTTGCAGAAAAGCCCTTCTCCAGTTCACAAACAATAAGTAGGTCCTCCACACCTTATGATAGATGTGACGAGCAACCAGCTTACGAGCTCGAATGAGAGTAAAAATAACTCTCTCATAAAACCCTCTCTTGGCTAGGACTAAGCGTTCAATCTCCACGCAGTCAGCGTCAGAGAATCTAGACATTGATGAACAAAGACACCTTGGTCAGCAGATCCCTGCGACAAGGTAACTTCCACGGAGGAGATGATGACATACCCACTAGATCCGCGAGCCATATCCCTTGCGGCCAAGACGGAGCAGTCAGTATCACTGACGCCTGCTTGACTCAAGCCACTACACTAGGAAGTAGTGGTAACGGTCGGAAAGGCTAAATTAGACTGAACCTCCAAGGCACCGCTAATGCATCTGTAAGCTCTGCCTTAGGATCCCTGTACCTCGACCCCTATCTGGATAGCTTGGTATTGAGACGTTATAAGATCTTCCTCTTGCAAATCTCTGCAAACACTCGGGATGGAAAGACCATTCTCCCGGATGAAAGGATTGTCTGCTAAGGAAATCCGCTTCCCAACTGTCCACACCCGGAATGTGGATCGCTGACAGCAAACAAATGCGGGTCTCCCCCACACCAGAATCCGAGATACTTCCCTCAAAACTATGGAGCTTCTCGTTCCCCCCTGATGGTTGATGTAAGCCACCGAGGATATATTCTTTGATTGGAATCTGATTAACTGGGACAAACCGAGCAGAGGCCAAGCCTTCAGAGCATTGTATATCACCCAAAGATCCAAAATGAGATCAGGAGGGAGCTATACCTCCTGAGACCAGAGGTCCTGTGCCTTCCTGGCACACCAAACAGCTCCCCATCCTGACAGACTCGCAACCGTAGTCACAGTCACCCAGGATGTTCTTGAGACGGAAGTCCCTCAGGACAAGTGATCCAGACAAAACCACCAAGAGAGCGATTCTCCCGATTGGTTGTCCAGAGAAATCTGTTGAGACAGATCCGAATGATCGCCGTTCCACTAGTTCAGCATGCGCAGTTGCAACAGTCTGAGGTGAAACCTGGCAAAGAAATGATATCCAAACTGGACACCATGAGACCAATCACCTCCATACACCAAGCCACAGATGGCCTTAAGGAGATCTGGAGGGCAAGACATGTTGAAGCTAGCTTGCAACGTCTCTGGTCTGTTAGAAATATTCTCATGTCTATGGAGACTATTATAGTACCCGAGAATTCTACCCTGGTACTTAATACAAGAGAACTCTCTCTAGATTATCTGCCATCCATGGGATCGAAGAAGACAGAGGAGATATTCCGAATGGTCCACTCTTCAAAAATTTCTTTAGCTAGACCAAACAGAAGAGCAATAAACTGGAAGTGCTGGTCCAGGAATGCAAACCTTAGGAACTGGTCCTTGAGGATTGGTACGAGAAGGGAGAATCCTTCAGATCTATTGTGGTCATGAATTACCCCTCTCAAACGAGGGGAAGAATGGACCTTATTGTCTCCATCTTAAATGAGGGGACATTTAAAAACCTGCTTAAGCACTTTAGGTCCAGAATTGGACGGAAAGTTCCCTCCTTCTTAGTGACCACGAAAAGGTTTCAATAGTATCCCAAATCTCTCACTGCGATAGGCACCAGGACAATAACTCCTAGAGGACAGATCCTGTACATACCCCAGAAAGGCGTCCCTCCTTTCTGGTAGGGAAGACAGGAAGAATCTGCCCTTGGGTGGCTGAGACTTAAAACCTATCTTGTGGGGGGCGGAGCCAGCAACCGATCAAGAGAGACGTGTCTAGGAGAGCTCCTGCTGTAATTTATCTAATTATGTGGTAATCTGGGGTTAACCCTCTGTGATTTACCCCAAAAAAGCTAATCTAGCCCTAGCAGGATACTTCCTACTCCATTAGAGGACCTCAGCGAATTACCACTGCGGATACCACCTTTCTTAATTACCCACTCCAGCTAGGAAACGTCTAGGCTCTTACGGCCTACAACAGTCATGGCGTCAAAAGATATGGAAATCTGGCCAGACATATACGCAGCTCTGCAGGACCTGAGTCTACAGATGTCGATTGGGTTTGCCGACATATTAACCCATCTAAGACCTACCGTCACACAGTGTGAACCTTTAGAGCAGGACAATGTGGAAAACGTCACTACATCGTTTCAACAAGATCGTTCCTGTAGGCTAGGAGAATGGCTATCGGGCTCTACACTAGACGTTCCTGAGACACCTGGTGTCTTTACTGATCACTCTCTATCCAGCAATAACCCGGCTCAGAGAGATGCGGCGGATGACTTAAAACAGAACTCCATTCACTCGTTGGTAAAGAGGAAGCTTCTTGTAAACACCAGACAGGTAAACAAGTCTTTTGAAGCTCAGAGCCGAAAACTGTTACTGCCGTCAGATCACAGCCATTCAGGCCGCGACTTTGCAGTGGAGCATGAGAGCAGAGGCGTCACGAAACCGTTTAATACAATGGAGACTTTATGGAGACACAGCCACATAATTGATAACTACGATCTGTCTGATTACCTTTTTCCACTGAGTCATGCCCAGACTGCCTTTCATACTACACCGGAGACAGACTTACAGAGTGGGACACTATCTGAGCCATGCAGGAGAGTCATTATATTGCATACCACAGTACTTCTAGATCCCTTTGATCCGGGTGGCTGGCGCAAATGGCTGGCGCATTGTAGGAAGATCGGAGCTCTTTGTGTGTGGAAGTTTTTCGGTTGATGTTGCCCTATTAATGAAAGTGGGGGAAAAAAAAAAAAAGAGAAAACACTTCCTATGCTATAAGAACGCGGCTCAAGTTTATCGAGTAAGATGCAGAGACTCCTGTGAGATCCTGGACTTAGATAGCATCTAGAATGGTTTTTATAATTACGTGCTGACTCTGCCTTATAATGTTCTACATGACATGTTATGTCTCAGGTTATCATATACAATTTGCCTCTATATACAGTGAATGCAAGGTTTTGCAGAACGTGTTTTATGTATGTCTAGTGTGACTCCTGGTGAAACTCCTTACTATGGATAACTGCTGCAATAACTCCACGTACAATTTTAGATTGGTGGACTGTTAGTACGCTGTTCAAGTGTTTTCTTTTGTTGGTTCTTTTAATGTGCCTAGTTTACCATTCATAACATTTCTTACCCATAGCATTTCTTAAGATTACGTGAATCTCCACATAGCGCATCTCATTGTAATCTCCTTTATTGTATTAACGCATATTCCCTTCCACATCCTGATCCACAACAGATATATACACTCCCATGCATTTCCCTCTGGGAGCCTTTTGCTTTCAGGATAGACACTTTGCTTTGGGGTAAGATACTGCACAGTTTTTATTGTAACTTGGAAGCATTTCAATTATTATGCAGGACTCTGATTATTGACACCTATCTACCAGTTAACTCACATACTTTATGAAAGCTGGGGAACTTCCATCTATCAGTTACATGGTGGATTTGAGATAATTCCTGTTATGGCTCTTTTTATTTCAATGTTTTTATTCACTGTAAGTTAGATGTCCACTCTGATAGTTTAGGGTTATTCATCTCTATCATTCATTAATATCATTCAACTCTGTACAGTATGTGGTAGTGAGAGGTATTATTAAGTTACTACTATCATTGCCTGTGAAATATACATAAGCTGGAACTTCTACACTTATAGGGTTAACTCCTAAATCTAATGATACAGCTCTGTTATTTTTGTTATAGTCTATATGTTTAGTGATATGTAACAGTACCTCAATTCATTGCGGTTTATTACCCTAACTAGTATTTTTACTTGCCTACTATACCTCTGGGAACATCCCTGGATCCCCCGATCTATTACCACAGTCACGACTCTATATTATACTTTTGTAGCTGCATAAAGAGTGGTGCTGGCTTTGTTAATCTATATTAGTTATTGCCCTGATTAGATTTTTTTAAATCTAGTAATCTATTGAAAAGTTCTGGGCTAAATACTAAACAATCTATTTATCTGTCCACTGCCACTTACCACTTGAAATACCCACTCATATATTCTCACCAGGTTATTACAGAAATTCTTTGAACTAATCATACTATGTTTATGTTTTGTTGTATTTATGTTCCTAGGATATGGCATTCCTTATGTTGAGTTAATACTAAATTACTAGTCTCTGGTGGGCTCCTCCCCTCCCTTTCCCGCCGGTACTGGTTGCCTGCGGGTCATACCCCTATGCCTTTCTCCCACATCACCTATAGTTGGTAACTCCCTAGGGGAGGGGCTCACCTGAAAATTTCTCATGCTCCGTGCGCACTAATGTCCCCCTCCTCAATTAATAATGCTGGGAGCTACCGCAATCCATTTTATAGAGAGTCAATCCCTAGTCTTGGTCATGATACAGTTGTATTATATGTCTAATTCTACTCCAGTCTTCATGTCCCGTATACTAAGATTCATTCTGGTATATAAAGCATTGTTCCCAGGTTATAATGAGACTAATGAAAGATCTCCACTATATCCCTTTAATTAAGTATTCCAATTTATACTCTGTCTAGATACTATTAGGAGTGTACTTGGCAATTAAAACTAGTGCTCACTTAGAGTCCTGATAACAGGGAGTCTAAGATTGACGTCACAACTGGCTCCGCCCTCCATCCCCCCCCCCCCCCCCTTATTACATATCGAGCGGCTCTTGCCCGCTGCATCCCCCCCCCTTTACTCTATAAGGCTAATCCCTCCCCTGGCCCTAATTGTTTCTGAGTGGACACTTTAATTTACTTCCTATATGGCCTAGGGAGGACTATTTTTGTTTTATTGTTATTACTTTTATTATAAAACTGGAGTCTTATTGTTAATCGCCCAAATTCTATAACATTACGTGTGATGTTTGGATTTATTATACCCTTAATGTAGGGTTTTGTTTGTAACACTTATCCAATAATATTGTAATTGCACTTTTCTGTAATTGCTTTGGGGCATAACCTTGGTTGTATCTGTTTATGACTTCAATAAAAAATATATTTAAAAAAAAAAAAAAAAAAACAACCTATCTTGTAACCCTGAGCTATGACCTCCAGGACCCATTGATCCTGCACGTCCCTGAACCAAGCGCCTGAAAAGAGCGACATACTGCTCCTAAACGATCCAGAAGAGGACGAGGACTGCCTATTCTTGCCGATGTAGATTCATCTGGCTTCTTGCTCTGCTTGGATTTATTCCAGGACTGAGTCGGCTTCCAAGAGTCCTTGGTTTGCTCTGACTTAGCGGAGGACTGCTGACATGGGCTTTATCAGAACGAAAATCGTCCCTTAGATTAGTTCATATACTCTTGCGGTAGAAGGGCACCCTTGCCCCCTGTGACCGTGGAGATAATTTGAGTCCAGGCCAAAATCATTCCCTTAAAGAGAGGGAAGAAGTCTAGACTTAGAAGTCATATCTGCAGACCATGACTTCAGCCAGAGCCCGACGGGCCTGAACAAAAAAAAGCTGAATCCACAGCATTCAAGCGAATAAACTGCCTAATAGCAGCACAGATAAAAGAATTAACAACCCTCAAGGCTGTAAATCTTTTCTGAGTAACGTCGAGGGGATCCTCCACCCCGATCAAATCCTATAAGGAGTCACACCAGAAGGTAGTTTCCCCAGTAACCGCGGCAACAGCTGCTGCTGGTTGAAACAAATATCCTGTATGTTGAAACATCTTTCTTAACAGAGTTTACATCTTTTATCCATGGGCTCTTCAAACGAAGAACTTTCCTCAAGCGGGATAGTAGTATGTTTAGCAAGGTTGAAGATAGCACCATCCCATTTAGGAACTAGACCCCACAACTCCATTGAGAGTCCAGGACCGGGGACAATTTGTTAAAGGGAGGGAAAAGGAATCCAATCCTGTCCCATTCATTCTTCATAATGTTCGCCATCTAACAGGAGCAGGGAAGTATAAGGTACCACCCTGTCCTCAAACTCTATCAAATTTAGGAATTAAAAGTTCATCAGGCAATTTGGCCTCTGGAACCTCTGAATTCGCCAAAAACTTCCTTTAGAAGAAAGCGCAAATTCCAAAACTAAAGTCTGGTTCCTCTGCAGCCGGAGGTTTAGAGGCAGCAGACTCCGACCCAGAATGTTCATACTTTGAAGTCTCAGAAAGAACTTCATCCTCGGATAACCCTCAGTTAAATCTAATAAATTATCTGATGTACTCTGGGAAGGAGTGCAATATGTAACCTTTCGCTTGCGCTTAGCAGGGCGAGGTAAAGCACTAAAGGGCGCAGACACCGCCGTCTGAACTGCGCAGTAACGTCTGGGGAAAAAAGGCCCCCTCAAGATGGAGGATCAGCAATGCTATGGGAAACTGCATGTGTAGAGAAATAAGAATGTAGGGTACGCACCTCACTGGACGACAACTCCTCAGAGGTGGACATCTCCGTGGTATCAAACATGTTTGATATTATCACATTATCAAGGCATATGGAATATGAGAGGGCGGAACTAAGGCCTCCTCACCATATACACAGGAATTGCTCTTTAGGAAGAGAGGGAGTGCCCTTTAAAGTAACAAAATCCCCCATTACTAGTGCAATAAAGGGAGAACTAGAAAATAAAACATCTTGTTTTATTAAAAAAAAAAAAAACAGCACCGTTATACCCCAATGGCTGGGGCACTCACCACCTCCTATGACCCAGACAGTAAAGAGATTTATGACTCCTCTCTGATAGACACCCGGTCAGGAAAAAGGGAATGAATCACATGGTGCACAATGCAGGACCATCCCTGCTATGAGAAAAAGCGCCAAGCTTGTAAGCTGCATGGCTCTCAAAGTGAAACCTGTATATTCCATAACAGCCTATGAGCCCATAACATCTCACACATAAAAGCAGCATAAAATTAAATAAACATAGAAGATTATTCCCCCTTGTTCAAAAATCCCCGTAAGGAGATATTAACCCTTGATTCTATAAAGATAAAAGGAGTCATACTGTGACTCTGTCTTCTTGCGTTATCATACATGAATAAAATATAAAACGATCTTATCAGAATCTATGCCGTGGAACAGGAACACGGCCCTTCAAGTGTGACAGATAGTCCTGTGACGAAAGGCAAAGAATGACTGGGGTTATGAGGAAGTGGAGGGAGGTATTTAAGCTGGGGTGTCTTTGCCTCCTCCTCGTGGTCAGGTTCAGTATTTCCCACAAGTAAGGAATGCAGCTGTGGACTCTTCCCATATTAAGATGGAAACTAGTTTGTGTAAGTTATGTGTATACTGTAACCAGCATGACCCTTGTTTTACACATATGCTGCCCTAGCTGTGACTGCAGTTTAAGGCTAATACTGTATATTGTAACCAGCGTGACCCTTGTATAACACATATCACATATGCTGCCCTAGCTGTAACTGCAGTGTACAGTGTAAGAATAATACTGTATATTGTAACCAGCGTGACCCTTGTATAACATCACATATACTGCCCTAGCTGTGACTGCAGTGTACAGTGTAAGGTTAATACTGTATATTGTAACCAGCGTGACCCTTGTATAACACATATCACATATACTGCCCTAGCTGTGACTGCAGTGTACAGTGTAAGGTTAATACTGTATATTGTAACCAGTGTGACCCTTGTATAACACATATCACATACTGCCCTAGCTGTAACTGCAGTGTACAGTGTAAGACTAATACTGTATATTGTAACCAGCGTGACCCTTGTATAACACATATCACATACTGCCCTAGCTGTAACTGCAGTGTACAGTGTAAGACTAATACTGTATATTGTAACCAGCGTGACCCTTGTATAACACATATCACATATACTGCCCTAGCTGTGACTGTAGTGTACAGTGTAAGACTAATACTGTATATTGTAACCAGCGTGACCCTTGTATAACACATATCACATATGCTGCCCTATCTATGACTGCAGTGTACAGTGTAAGGCTAATACTGTATATTGTAACCAGCGTGACCCTTGTATAACACATATCACATATACTGCCCTAGCTGTGACTGCAGTGTACAGTGTAATACTAATACTGTATATTGTAACCAGCGTGACCCTTGTATAACACCTATCACATATACTGCCCTAGCTGTAACTGCAGTGTAATACTAATACTGTATATTGTAACCAGCGTGACCCTAGTATAACACATATCACATATACTGCCCTAGCTGTGACTGCAGTGTACAGTGTAAGACTAATACTGTATATTGTAACCAGCGTGACCCTTGTATAACACATATCACATATACTGCCCTAGCTGTGACTGCAGTGTACAGTGTAAGACTAATACTGTATATTGTAACCAGCGTGACCCTTGTATAACACATATCACATATACTGCCCTAGCTGTAACTGCAGTGTACAGTGTAAGACTAATACTGTATATTGTAACCAGCGTGACCCTTGTATAACACATATCACATATACTGCCCTAGTTGTGACTGCAGTGTACAGTGTAATACTAATACTGTATATTGTAACCAGCGTGACCCTTGTATAACACATATCACATATACTGCCCTAGTTGTGACTGCAGTTTACAGTGTAAGACTAATACTGTATATTGTAACCAGCGTGACCCTTGTATAACACATATCACATATACTGCCCTAGTTGTGACTGCAGTGTACAGTGTAATACTAATACTGTATATTGTAACCAGCGTGACCCTTGTATAACACATATCACATATGCTGCCCTTTCTATGACTGCAGTGTACAGTGTAAGACTAATACTGTATATTGTAACCAGCGTGACCCTTGTATAACACATATCACATATACTGCCCTAGCTGTAACTGCAGTGTACAGTGTAAGACTAATACTGTATATTGTAACCAGCGTGACCCTTGTATAACACATATCACATACACTGCCCTAGTTGTGACTGCAGTGTACAGTGTAAGACTAATACTGTATATTGTAACCAGCGTGACCCTTGTGTAACACATATCACATATACTGCCCTAGTTGTGACTGCAGTGTACAGTGTAATACTAATACTGTATATTGTAACCAGCGTGACCCTTGTATAACACATATCACATATACTGCCCTAGCTGTGACTGCAGTGTACAGTGTAAGGCTAATACTGTATATTGTAACCAGCGTGAACCTTGTATAACACATGAACTAAAACAACAAAAAACACAAGCGCATCCGAGAATCACTGTATCTTTCTTTATTTTTATAAAAGTAAAGCCATAAAAATGTACACTTACAAGATAAGTGCAAATAATGTGCACGTAATAATTAAAGCTGCTCTCCACTTCCAGCACAAGCTGTAGTATCTGGTCTTTGCAATGGGAGCTATGTGTCCGCTCTCCAGTCTTTATTTCTCCAGTTCAGTGGCTCAGCTTGTCCGGTATTATTTCACCGGTAATGTACGATTGTCCCCCTCAATAGGCAAGGTTTGTTTAACTTTCCTCCCGAACGCTTTTCATTCACTCTCGGGTGAACTTTCTCAACGGGCTTTGTATGCTGATCAGCTGTTGGTCTGTGCTTTAAATTTACCGGGTTTGGCTCTCATTGGTTAGTGTCATATTGCTCACACTTACATAGTATCTGAGCTTCCTTCGTTAGACCTGATAATTCATTAGTACAAATGCTCTACGGATGTTGGATTGTAACATTTCTTAAAACATTTATGTTGGTAAAATAACTCATTTGTAAGAAACTGTTTACAAGTACCACCTATTGATATGTATCTTAAAATTATTTCCACATTAAAAAATAATCTACAATCAACTTTTTTTTAAAAAAATACTTAAAATCACTTGAAAAATGGTAAAATTATGAATTGATACAAAACATTCAGAAAATAATTTAACAAACAATTTTTAAAAGATGTAATTTGATAAGTATTAATTGAACTTTATTTTGATACTGAAAGTCACTAACAGACAGAACATTCTACATACTTAAAATAATAAAATCCAGTTTAACCCCTTAACGACACGCGTCGTACAGGGTACGTCTTGCACAAACTGGTCTTTAAAGACCAGCGACGTACCCTGTACGACGTTGGGGTTGAAAGCGGCTGGAAGCGATCCTGATCGCTTCCAGCCGCTTTCCGGTTATTGTAGTGATGCCTCGATATCGAGGCATCACTGCAATAACATTTTTCCCCATCCGATGCAGAGAGAGCCACTCTGTGGCCCTCTCTGCACCGGACATCGATGCCGCGATCGTTGGTGGGTGGGAGCAGACGTGGGAGGCGGGTGGGCGGCGATCGATGATGACCGGTGGGCGGGATCGTGGGCGGGATTGCTGGGGGGGCGCGCACGGACGCGCGCGCGTGCACAGGGGAGGCGGGCGGGCGCGTGCACGGGGAGGGAGCGGGTGGGAACCGTTACACTATGGAACAGTGGTTTATATTTAGAGGGAGAGAGGGGGGATAAATATGTTAATCGAAGGGATCTGGGAGGGGGTGGGGGTTTAGTCTTGGGGGGGGAAGCTACACTACAGAAAAGTGGGGAAAAATTAAAAAATATACTTTAAAAAAAAATATATTTTTTTTGTAAACTGGGTACTGGCAGACAGCTGCCAGTACCCAAGATGGCTCCCAATAATGTAGAGGGGGAGGGTTAGAGAGCTGTTTGGGGGGGGATCAGGGAGGTTTGGGGCTAAGAGGGATCCTACACAGCAGCATATGTAAATATGCTCCCAAAAAAAAAAAGAAAAAAAAAAAAGATACCTTTTATTTTAGTACTGGCAGACTTTCTGCCAGTACTTAAGATGGCGGGGACAATTGTGGGGTGGGGGAGGGAAGAGAGCTGTTTGGGAGGGATCAGTGGGTCTGATGTGTCAGGTGGGAGGCTGATCTCTACACTAAAGCTAAAATTAACCCTGCAAGCTCCCTACAAGATCCCTAATTAACCCCTTCACTGCTAGCCATAATACACGTGTGATGTGCAGCGGCATTTAGCAGCCTTCTAATTACCAAAAAGCATTGCCAAAGCCATATATGTCTGCTATTTCTGAACAAAGGGGATACCAGAGAAGCATTTACAACCATTTGTGCTATAATTGCACAAGCTGTTTGTAAATAATTTCAGTGAGAAACCTAAAATTGCGAAAAAAATTACGTTTTTTTTTAATTTGATCGCATTTGGCGGTGAAATGGTGGCATTAAATTTACCAAAATGGGCCTAGATCAATACTTTGGGTTGTCTACTACACTACACTAAAGCTAAAATTAACTCTACAAGCTCCCTACATGCTCCCTAATTAACCCCTTCACTGCTGGGCATAAAACACGTGTGGCGCGCAGTGGCATTTAGCAGCCTTCTAATTACCAAAAAGCAACGCCAAAGCCATATAAGTCTGCTATTTCTGAACAAAGGGGATCCCAGAGAAGCACTTACAACCATTTATGCCATAATTGCACAAGTTGTTTGTAAATAATTTCTGTGAGAAACCTAAAGTTTGTGAAAAAGTGAACATTTTTTTTTATTTGATCGCATTTGGCGGTGAAATGGTGGCATGAAATATACCAAAATGGGCCTAGATCAATACTTTGGGATGTCTTCTAAAAAAAAATATATACATGTCAAGGGATATTTAGGTATTCCTGACAGATATCAGGGTTCCAATGTAACTAGCGCTCATTTTGAAAAAAAGTGGTTTTGAAATAGCAAAGTGCTACTTGTATTTATGGCCCTATAACTTGCAAAAAAAGCAAAGAATATGTAAACATTGGGTATTTCTAAACTCAGGACAAATTTTAGAAACTATTTAGCATGGTTGTTTTTTGGTGGTTGTAGATGTGTAACAGATTTTGGGGGTCAAAGTTAGAAAAAGTGTGTTTTTTTCCATTTTTTCCTCATATTTTATAATATTTTTAATAGTAAATTATAAGATATGATGAAAATAATGGTATCTTTAGAAAGTCCATTTAGTGGCGAGAAAAACGGTATATAATATGTGTGGGTACAGTAAACGAGTAAGAGGAAAATTACAGCTAAACACAAACACCGCAGAAATGTAAAAATAGCCCTGGTCCTTAAGGGAAAGAAATTTAAAAATGGCCGTGTCCTTAAGGGGTTAAACAAACTATCATTAAATTTTACTTGGTTTATTTATATTTTCTTTTTTAAAAATATTTTTTTTAAAATAATAATAATTGCTATGAATTGACGTTATACTACTCTTTACCTATTTTTTGGGACAGACTTATATTACACTACACCATAAATGCTTGAAGATCAATTTCTATATTTAATCCTCTTGGGCTCAGACTTCCTAATTGATGGATCCACTTGGTTTCAGCTTTTCTGAGTTTTAATAAGCGATTGCCATAATTATTATGATTAGTAACATGCTCCAACACTTTGAATGTAATTCCTACACTACTACACTGATGTTTTAATTTGCAATGATGGGATACACTATGGCCTTCCAAGCCATTTTTTATATTATTCAAATGTTCAGACTCTCCTTTTTATTTTACGTTTAGTGCGCCCTATATATATTAATCCACAAATACACATCATTTGGTACACTACATATGTTGAATTACATGTAGTTCTATCTTTGATCTTAAATTCATTAGTTCTATCCCAATTCCAGGTACTCTCTGATGTTCCATCTATAATAGGGCATAAACAACAGTCTGTTTTCCTACACCTATATGTTCCTCGTTTAAGTGATAACCAATTTGACAGGGTTCCCTCATTTTTAGGTCTTGTAGCTTTTAATTTAGATGGAGCAATTAAACTCTTGATATCCCTATTTTTTCTATACACTACATCAGGCCGCTCATCTAATTCTCCTGCTAATACTGGATCAGCTAATAAAATTTTCCAATCTTTGTTTAAAATTGATCTAACTCCCTGTACTCCTTCACTATATGTTGTTATAAAAGTAGTATTATTCTTCTTCTTTCTTACACTTGATACTTTATTTTCTTTATCCATTAGCAGCCTATTTCTATCATATTCTAACCCTCTTTGTTTAGCTTCTTCCACCACTGATTTTTCATAGCCTTTTAGTAGGAATTTATTACCCATTATATCTGCTTCATACATATAATTAGTAACATCTGTACAATTCCTCTGTATGCGCCTAAATTGCCCACTTGGGATATTTTTCTTCCAAAGGGGTAGGTGGCCACTCGTGGCATGTAAAAATCCATTTTTATCAGTGGCTTTTCTAAAATTCCTCACTGCTATCTTATTTGAGTCATCTATATACAAAACCAGATCCAAAAATTCTATATCTGTAGATGAAATTTTACTAGTGTACTCAAGATTATATTTGTTGTTATTTATATATTTTATGAAATCCTCTGCTTCTTCTATTGATCCCTTCCAGATCATAATAATGTCATCTATAAATCTATAGTACTTGTATATATTAGAATTAAACCTATGTTTACCCCAAAACATGGAATTTTCAAAATGCCCCATATAAATATTAGCGTAAGATGGGGCCATATTGGTCCCCATTGCTGTTCCTTGAATTTGATTGTAATACTTTCCTTCGAACAAAAAATAATTATGGGTTAATATATAAGAAATACTATCACCTATGAATTTCACATGTATATCTGGGATATTCCACGCTATACTAGTTTCTTTAAATGCTTCTATACCTAATTTGTGGGGGATTTTTGTGTATAACGAGGATACATCACAAGATATCCACAAGAAGTCTTCTTGCCATCCTATACCTTCAAAAATATTTATAGTGTGGGTTGTATCTTTAAGGTACGATCTAACCTTTTTTGCCATTGGTTGAAGATACCAATCAACATAAATTTATAAATTGCTACTTAGTGAACCAATTCCTGACACAATTGGTCTTCCCGGAGGGTTGGTGCTGTTTTTGTGGACTTTTGGGATGTGGTAAAACGTGGGTACATTAGGACTGACTTTATATATAAACTTAAATTCCTCATCATCAATGATATTACTATCCTTTGCTTTCATCAATAATGAATATAATTCACCTTTATATTGTTCAGTCGGATTTCTATCTAGAATAGCATATACTTGTCTATCCCCTAATAACACTTGTGCTTCTTTTAGATAGTCACTTTTATTTTGTATGACAGTTCCACCTCCTTTATCTGATTGGCGAATTACTATTGTACTGTCATTTGTTAGATTCTTAAGGGCTTGTCTTTCTCTCATATTAAGATTGTCATTATATTTATTTACAAACTTCCCTTGGTTTTTCTCAAAATATAATTTTAAATCTTCAGTAACTAGTTTGTTATAGGTATATATATATTCTCCCTGTGCTTGATGTGGGTAAAAGGTAGAACGAGATTTCAACCCACTATGTCTTAATTCTTGTTCCTCTTCATAAACACTACAATTAAGTATTTCATCTAGGTTTATATCTACGAGGTTACTTGCTAAGTCCGAGGATGCTTGCCTACAGCTTTCCTGTTCTAAATATTTAAGACAATTTATAGTTTTTATGTCCTCTAAGTTGAAATTAGTTACACTACTTTTCTGCACAGTATTATTATATTCTTTAATGTAGTATCTTTTAAGGGTTAGCTTTCTAATGAATTTTTGCAAGTCAATGTATGTATCAAATTTATTAGGGGCTTTCTTGGGGGCAAATTTTAAGCCCTTACTCAGTAGGCTAATTTCTTCGTCTTTAAGCACTCTATCTGAAAGGTTAAAAATATCTTTCTTTGCAGTCTCTAATTCCACCTTCTTTGTTTGTTTCTGCTGAAGTCTGGCACCTCCTCTACATCCTCTCTTTGTTCCCACCCTCTTTTGGCTACTCTCTGATTCTGATTTTGTTGCCCCCATTGTCTCTGTTCTAGTGGTCTCGAGTACGTGTTCTGTGTGTATGGTGGCGGCCTCTGTTTCTTTCGTATAAAAAATGATTCTCATTATGTTGTGTATTATACGATGTTCTAGAATTCCCATTATATTGGGAATTATATATTGGTCTAGAGTTATCAATAGGTTGGTGACTTATATTCTCTTTTGGTTTAGCTCCCTCCCTATTCCATATTGGAGGTGAAATCGATACATACATTGACTTGCAAAAATTCATTAGAAAGCTAACCCTTAAAAGATACTACATTAAAGAATATAATAATACTGTACAGAAAAGTAGTGTAACTAATTTCAACTTAGAGGACATAAAAACTATAAATAGTCTTAAATATTTAGAACAGGAAAGCTGTAGGCAAGCATCCTCGGACTTAGCAAGTAACCTCGTAGATATAAACCTAGATGAAATACTTAATTGTAGTGTTTATGAAGAGGAACAAGAATTAAGACATAGTGGGTTGAAATCTCGTTCTATCTTTTACCCACATCAAGCACAGGGAGAATATATATATACCTATAACAAACTAGTTACCGAAGATTTAAAATTATATTTTGAGAAAAACCAAGGGAAGTTTGTAAATAAATATAATGACAATCTTAATATGAGAGAAAGACAAGCCCTTAAGAATCTAACAAATGACAGTACAATAGTAATTCGCCAATCAGATAAAAAAGGTGGAACTGTCATACAAAATAAAAGTGACTATCTAAAAGAAGCACAAGTGTTATTAGGGGATAGACAAGTATATGCTATTCTAGATAGAAATCCGACTGAACAATATAAAGGTGAATTATATTCATTATTGATGAAAGCAAAGGATAGTAATATCATTGATGATGAGGAATTTAAGTTTATATATAAAGTCAGTCCTAATGTACCCACGTTTTACCACATCCCAAAAGTCCACAAAAACAGCACCAACCCTCCGGGAAGACCAATTGTGTCAGGAATTGGTTCACTAAGTAGCAATTTATCCATTTATGTTGATTGGTATCTTCAACCAATGGCAAAAAAGGTTAGATCGTACCTTAAAGATACAACCCACACTATAAATATTTTTGAAGGTATAGGATGGCAAGAAGACTTCTTGTGGATATCTTGTGATGTATCCTCGTTATACACAAAAATCCCCCACAAATTAGGTATAGAAGCATTTAAAGAAACTAGTATAGGGTGGAATATCCCAGATATACATGTGAAATTCATAGGTGATAGTATTTCTTATATATTAACCCATAATTATTTTTTGTTCGAAGGAAAGTATTACAATCAAATTCAAGGGACTATATGGCCCCATCTTACGCTAATATTTATATGGGGCATTTTGAAAATTCCATGTTTTGGGGTAAACATAAGTTTAATTCTAATATATACAAGAACTATAGATTTATAGATGACATTATTATGATCTGGAAGGGATCAATAGAAGAAGCAGAGGATTTCATAAAATATATAAATAACAACAAATATAATCTTGAGTTCACTAGTAAAATTTCATCTACAGATATAGAATTTTTGGATCTGGTTTTGTATATAGATGACTCAAATAAGATAGCAGTGAGGAATTTTAGAAAAGCCACTGATAAAAATGGATTTTTACATGCCACGAGTGGCCACCTACCCCTTTGGAAGAAAAATATCCCAAGTGGGCAATTTAGGCGCATACGGAGGAATTGTACAGATGTTACTAATTATATGTATGAAGCAGATATAATGGGTAATAAATTCCTACAAAAAGGCTATGAAAAATCAGTGGTGGAAGAAGCTAAACAAAGAGGGTTAGAATATGATAGGAATAGGCTGCTAATGGATAAAGAAAATAAAGTATCAAGTGTAAGAAAGAAGAAGAATAATACTACTTTTATAACAACATATAGTGAAGGAGTACAGGGAGTTAGATCAATTTTAAACAAAGATTGGAAAATTTTATTAGCTGATCCAGTATTAGCAGGAGAATTAGATGAGCGGCCTGATGTAGTGTATAGAAAAAACAGGGATATCAAGAGTTTAATTGCTCCATCTAAATTAAAAGCTACAAGACCTAAAAATGAGGGAACCCTGTCAAATTGGTTATCACTTAAACCAGGAACATATAGGTGTAGGAAAACAGACTGTTGTTTATGCCCTATTATAGATGGAACATCAGAGAGTACCTGGAATTGGGATAGAACTAATGAATTTAAGATCAAAGATAGAACTACATGTAATTCAACATATGTAGTGTACCAAATGATGTGTATTTGTGGATTAATATATATAGGGTGCACTAAACGTAAAATAAAAAGGAGAGTCTATGAACATTTGAATAATATAAAAAATGGCTTGGAAGGCCATAGTGTATCCCATCATTGCAAATTAAAACATCAGTGTAGTAGTGTAGGAATTACATTCAAAGTGTTGGAGCATGTTACTAATCATAATAATTATGGCAATCGCTTATTAAAACTCAGAAAAGCTGAAACCAAGTGGATCCATCAATTAGGAAGTCTGAGCCCAAGAGGATTAAATATAGAAATTGATCTTCAAGCATTTATGGTGTAGTGTAATATAAGTCTGTCCCAAAAAATAGGTAAAGAGTAGTATAACGTCAATTCATAGCAATTATTATTATTTTTTTTTAAATATTTTTAAAAAAGAAAATATAAATAAACCAAGTAAAATTTAATGATAGTTTGTTTAAACTGGATTTTATTATTTTAAGTATGTAGAATGTTCTGTCTGTTAGTGACTTTCAGTATCAAAATGAAGTTCAATTAATACTTATCAAATTACATCTTTTAAAAATTGTTTGTTAAATTATTTTCTGAATGTTTTGTATCAATTCATAATTTTACCATTTTTCAAGTGATTTTAAGTATTTTTTTTAAAAAAAGTTGATTGTAGATAATTTTTTAATGTGGAAATAATTTTAAGATACATATCAATAGGTGGTACTTGTAAACAGTTTCTTACAAATGAGTTATTTTACCAACATAAATGTTTTAAGAAATGTTACAATCCAACATCCGTAGAGCATTTGTACTAATGAATTATCAGGTCTAACGAAGGAAGCTCAGATACTATGTAAGTGTGAGCAATATGACACTAACCAATGAGAGCCAAACCCAGTAAATTTAAAGCACAGACCAACAGCTGATCAGCATACAAAGCCCGTTGAGAAAGTTCACCCGAGAGTGAATGAAAAGCGTTCGGGAGGAAAGTTAAACAAACCTTGCCTATTGAGGGGGACAATCGTACATTACCGGTGAAATAATACCGGACAAGCTGAGCCACTGAACTGGAGAAATAAAGACTGGAGAGCGGACACATAGCTCCCATTGCAAAGACCAGATACTACAGCTTGTGCTGGAAGTGGAGAGCAGCTTTAATTATTACGTGCACATTATTTGCACTTATCTTGTAAGTGTACATTTTTATGGCTTTACTTTTATAAAAATAAAGAAAGATACAGTGATTCTCGGATGCGCTTGTGTTTTTTGTTGTTTTAGTTCGTGTGTAAGGAGGATCTGGACACAAGTAGGATCCTGAGACAAGCAGCAACGGAAAGATCACACATATCAGCTGGAAATATATCGTGAAGGAGTATCTAAGCCATACTAACTTCATCTGGACTCTAACACACTGTGGGACCTATTCAGACTTAAGTGGTTGAACTGCGGTATTTATACCTTGAATATTGTATTAAACATTTGTATATGTATAATTGATTTTTATTAGCCTATAGAATTGCCCACTAGGATAGGAAAATATACATATAGTAAGAAACATAACTAAATTATTTGTGGGAGAAAAGTATCAGTATTTCACCATTTGAGAGTTTATAATTGTTCAAAAAAGGAATTTTTTTCATTTTTTTCATTTTAGAATTTTAAATTGTGGTATTTAATAGGTGTATCCTATATCAATTCATTTTTTGCGCTGCCACATTTTTTGTATTTAGATAGAGCTTGTATAACACATATCACATATACTGCCCTAGCTGTGACTGCAGTGTACAGTGTAAGACTAATACTGTAAATTGTAACCAGTGTGACCCTTGTATAACACATATCACATATACTACCCTAGCTGTGACTGCAGTGTACAGTGTAAGACTAATACTGTATATTGTAACCAGCGTGACCCTTGTATAACACCTATCACATATACTGCCCTAGCTGTGACTGCAGTGTACAGTGTAAGACTAATACTGTATATTGTAACCAGTGTGACCCTTGTATAACACATATCACATATACTGCCCTAGCTGTGACTGCAGTGTACAGTGTAAGACTAATACTGTATATTGTAACCAGCGTGACCCTTGTATAACACATATCACATATACTGCCCTAGCTGTGACTGCAGTGTACAGTGTAAGACTAATACTGTATATTGTAACCAGCGTGACCCTTGTATAACACATATCACATATACTGCCCTAGCTGTAACTGCAGTGTAATACTAATACTGTATATTGTAACCAGTGTGACCCTTGTATAACACATATCACATATACTGCCCTAGCTGTGACTGCAGTGTACGACTAATACTGTATATTGTAACCAGCGTGACCCTTGTATAACACATATCACATATACTGCCCTAGCTGTGACTGCAGTGTACAGTGTAATACTAATACTGTATATTGTAACCAGTGTGACCCTTGTATAACACATATCACATATACTGCCCTAGCTGTGACTGCAGTGTACAGTGTAAGACTAATACTGAATATTGCAACCAGTGTGACCCTTGTATAACACATATCACATATACTGCCCTAGCTGTGACTGCAGTGTACAGTGTAATACTAATACTGTATATTGTAACCAGTGTGACCCTTGTATAACACATATCACATATACTGCCCTAGCTGTGACTGCAGTGTACAGTGTAAGACTAATACTGTATATTGTAACCAGCGTGACCCTTGTATAACACATATCACATATACTGCCCTTGCTGTGACTGCAGTGTACAGTGTAAGACTAATACTGTATATTGTAACTAGCGTGACCCTTGTATAACACATATCACATATACTGCCCTAGCTGTAACTGCAGTGTAATACTAATACTGTATATTGTAACCAGTGTGACCCTTGTATAACACATATCACATATACTGCCCTAGTTGTGACTGCAGTGTACAGTGTAAGACTAATACTGTATATTGTAACCAGCGTGACCCTTGTATAACACATATCACATATACTGCGCTAGTTGTGACTGCAGTGTACAGTGTAATACTAATACTGTATATTGTAACCAGCGTGACCCTTGTATAACACATATCACATATACTGCCCTAGTTGTGACTGCAGTGTACAGTGTAAGACTAATACTGTATATTGTAACCAGCGTGACCCTTGTATAACACATATCACATATACTGCCCTAGCTGTGACTGCAGTGTACAGTGTAAGACTAATACTGTATATTGTAACTAGCGTGACCCTTGTATAACACATATCACATATACTGCCCTAGCTGTGACTGCAGTGTAAAGTGTAATACTAATACTGTATATTGTAACCAGTGTGACCCTTGTATAACACATATCACATATACTGCCCTAGTTGTGACTGCAGTGTACAGTGTAAAGCTAATACTGTATATTCTAACCAGTGTGACCCTTGTATAACACATATCACATATACTGCCCTAGCTGTGACTGCAGTGTACAGTGTAATACTAATACTGTATATTGTAACCAGTGTGACCCTTGTATAACACATATCACATATACTGCCCTAGTTGTGACTGCAGTGTACAGTGTAAAGCTAATACTGTATATTGTAACCAGCGTGACCCTTGTATAACATCACATATACTGCCCTAGCTGTGACTGCAGTGTACAGTGTAAGAGTAATACTGTATATTGTAACCAGCATGACCCTTGTATAACACATATCACATATACTGCCCTAGTTGTGACTGCAGTGTACAGTGTAAGGCTAATACTGTATATTGTAACCAGCATGACCCTTGTATAACACATATCACATATACTGCCCTAGTTGTGACTGCAGTGTACAGTGTAAGACTAATACTGTATATTGTAACCAGTGTGACCCTTGTATAACACATATCATATATGCTGCCCTAGCTGTAACTGCAGTGTAAGGCTAATACTGTATATTGTAACCAGCGTGACCCTTGTATAACACATATCACATATACTGCCCTAGCTGTGACTGCAGTGTACAGTGTAAGACTAATACTGTATATTGTAACCAGCATGACCCTTGTATAACACATATCACATATACTGCCCTAGTTGTGACTGCAGTGTACAGTGTAAGACTAATACAGTATATTGTAACCAGTGTGACCCTTGTATAACACATATCACATATACTGCCCTAGTTGTGACTGCAGTGTACAGTGTAATACTAATACTGTATATTGTAACCAGCGTGACCCTTGTATAACACATATCACATATGCTGCCCTAGCTGTGACTGCAGTGTAATACTAATACTGTATATTGTAACCAGTGTGACCCTTGTATAACACATATCACATATACTGCCCTAGTTGTGACTGCAGTGTACAGTGTAATACTAATACTGTATATTGTAACCAGCGTGACCCTTGTATAACACATATCACATATGCTGCCCTAGCTGTGACTGCAGTGTAATACTAATACTGTATATTGTAACCAGTGTGACCCTTGTATAACACATATCACATATACTGCCCTAGTTGTGACTGCAGTGTACAGTGTAAAGCTAATACTGTATATTGTAACCAGTGTGACCCTTGTATAACACATATCACATATACTGCCCTTGCTGTGACTGCAGTGTACAGTGTAAGACTAATACTGTATATTGTAACCAGCGTGACCCTTGTATAACACATATCACATATACTGCCCTTGCTGTGACTGCAGTGTACAGTGTAAGACTAATACTGTATATTGTAACCAGTGTGACCCTTGTATAACACATATCACATATACTGCCCTAGTTGTGACTGCAGTGTACAGTGTAATACTAATACTGTATATTGTAACCAGCGTGACCCTTGTATAACACATATCACATATGCTGCCCTAGCTGTGACTGCAGTGTAATACTAATACTGTATATTGTAACCAGTGTGACCCTTGTATAACACATATCACATATACTGCCCTAGTTGTGACTGCAGTGTACAGTGTAAAGCTAATACTGTATATTGTAACCAGTGTGACCCTTGTATAACACATATCACATATACTGCCCTAGTTGTGACTGCAGTGTACAGTGTAAAGCTAATACTGTATATTGTAACCAGTGTGACCCTTGTATAACACATATCACATATACTGCCCTAGTTGTGACTGCAGTGTACAGTGTAATACTAATACTGTATATTGTAACCAGCGTGACCCTTGTATAACACATCTCACATATACTGCCCTAGCTGTGACTGCAGTGAACAGTGTAATACTAATACTGTATATTGTAACCAGCGTGACCCTTGTATAACACATATCACATATACTGCCCTAGCTGTGACTGTAGTGTACAGTGTAAGGTTAATACTGTATATTGTAACCAACGTGACCCTTGTATAACACATATCACATATACTGCCCTAGTTGTAACTGCAGTGTACAGTGTAAGGTTAATACTGTATATTGTAACCAGCGTGACCCTTGTATAACACATATCACATATACTGCCCTAGCTGTGACTGCAGTGTACAGTGTAAGACTAATACTGTATATTGTAACCAGCGTGACCCTTGTATAACACATATCACATATACTGCCCTAGCTGTGACTGCAGTGTACAGTGTAAGACTAATACTGTATATTGTAACCAGCGTGACCCTTGTATAACACATATCACATATCCTGCCCTAGCTGTGACTGCAGTGTACAGTGTAAGACTAATACTGTATATTGTAACCAGCGTGACCCTTGTATAACACATATCACATATACTGCCCTAGCTGTGACTGCAGTGTACAGTGTAAGGCTAATACTGTATATTGTAACCAGCGTGACCCTTGTATAACACATATCACATATACTGCCCTAGCTGTGACTGCAGTGAACAGTGTAAGGCTAATACTGTATATTGTAACCAGCGTGACCCTTGTATAACACATATCACATATACTGCCCTAGCTGTGACTGCAGTGTACAGTGTAAGGCTAATACTGTATATTGTAACCAGCGTGACCCTTGTATAACACATATCACATATACTGCCCTAGCTGTGACTGCAGTGAACAGTGTAAGGCTAATACTGTATATTGTAACCAGCGTGACCCTTGTATAACACCTATCACATATACTGCCCTAGCTGTAACTGCAGTGTAATACTAATACTGTACATTGTAACCAGCGTGACCCTTGTATAACACATATCACATATACTGACCTAGCCGTGACTGTAGTGTACAGTGTAATACTAATACTGTATATTGTAACCAGCGTGACCCTTGTATAACACATATCACATATACTGCCCTAGCTGTAACTGCAGTGTACAGTGTAAGACTAATACTGTATATTGTAACCAGTGTGACCCTTGTATAACACATATCACATATACTGCCCTAGCTGTGACTGCAGTGTACAGTGTAAGGCTAATACTGTACATTGTAACCAGTGTGACCCTTGTATAACACATATCACATATACTGCCCTAGCTGTGACTGCAGTGTACAGTGTAAGACTAATACTGTATATTGTAACCAGCGTGACCCTTGTATAACACATATCACATACACTGCCCTAGCTGTGACTGCAGTGTACAGTGTAAGGTTAATACTGTATATTGTAACCAGCGTTACCCTTGTATAACACATCTCACATATACTGCCCTAGCTGTGACTGTAGTGTACAGTGTAATACTAATACTGTATATTGTAACCAGCGTGACCCTTGTATAACACATATCACATATACTGCCCTAGCTGTGACTGCAGTGTACAGTGTAAGGCTAATACTGTACATTGTAACCAGCGTGACCCTTGTATAACACATCTCACATATACTGCCCTAGCTGTGGCTGCAGTGTACAGTGTAAGACTAATACTGTATATTGTAACCAGCGTGACCCTTGTATAACACATATCACATATACTGCCCTAGCTGTGACTGCAGTGTACAGTGTAAGGCTAATACTGTACATTGTAACCAGTGTGACCCTTGTATAACACATATCACATATACTGCCCTAGCTGTGACTGCAGTGTACAGTGTAAGGCTAATACTGTATATTGTAACCAGCGTGACCCTTGTATAACACATATCACATATACTGCCCTAGCTGTGACTGCAGTGAACAGTGTAAGGCTAATACTGTATATTGTAACCAGCGTGACCCTTGTATAACACATATCACATATACTGCCCTAGCTGTGACTGCAGTGTACAGTGTAAGGCTAATACTGTATATTGTAACCAGCGTGACCCTTGTATAACACATATCACATATACTGCCCTAGCTGTGACTGCAGTGTACAGTGTAAGACTAATACTGTATATTGTAACCAGTGTGACCCTTGTATAACACATATCACATATACTGCCCTAGTTGTGACTGCAGTGTACAGTGTAATACTAATACTGTATATTGTAACCAGTGTGACCCTTGTATAACACATATCACACAGATGCTGCCCCATACCGTCCTTAATCTTCTCATCTTCAGGGAAGGAACCATCAGGCCGCACTCCAGCAGCGATCAGGACAGCTCGCGAGTCTTCTAGTACCTGAAGCAGAGAGAAGAAGAAGATGCTAATTCTCCTGTGTAATAATAGCAGAAGTCTGCCAACCCCCTGAGACGCTGCACAAACAGCTGGCGTGGCACTTATGCTCTGGGGATGCCAGTGTGAGGCATCTTGCTCTCACATGCCACAAACATACCATGATCTCAGAATCGCTCTAACAAAGTACACAAGTTAATAACTTCATTTATCACACACACAGGACCTTACATCCGAGTCTGTCTGCAGCGCACAACAGTTAGATTCACACACACACACACACATGCACACACAGAAATACACACACACTAATTTGCATGCATGCACACACAGAAACACACACACACATGCATGCACACACACACTAATTTTCATGCATGCACACACAGAAACACACACACACACCTGCATGCACACACACACACACTAATTTGCATGCATGCACACACAGAAACACACACACATACACACACATGCATGCACACACAGAAACACACACTAATTTGCATACACACACAATGATACACATATACACACACACAGAAACACACATTCATTTGCATGCACACACACACAGATACACATACACAGAAACACACATTCATTTGCATGCACACACACAGAAACACACATTCATTTGCATGCACACACATTGATACACATACACACACACAGAAACACACATTCATTTGCATGCACACACGCACAATGATACACATACATACACACACACATTCTTTTGCATGCACACACAGATACACACACAATAATACACATACACACACGATACACATATACACACACACACACAGAAACATTCATTTGCACACACACAAAACACACATTCATTTGCACGCACACACACACACAGAAAAACACATTCCTTTGCACGCACACATACAGATACACACGATACACATATACACACATTCATTTGCACGCACACACGATACACACACATATATATATATATATATATACACATATATATATACAAATACACACACACACATTTGCACGCACACACAGATACACACAATGATACACATACACAGAAACACACATTCATTTGCACGCACACACTTGCACGCACACACAGATACACACAATGATACACACATTCATTTGCATGCACACACAGATACACACAATGATACACGCACACACAGATACACACGATGCACACATTCATTTGCATGCACACACAGATACACACAATGATACACATACACACATACACAGAAACACACATTCATTTGCACACACAGATACACACAATGATACACATACACACATACACAGAAACACACATACACAATGATACACATATACACACACACAGAAACACATTCATTTGCATGCACACACACACACACACACGATACACACTACACACAATGATACATATACACACGATACATATACACACACACGCACCCTGAGATACACACATGCATACACTACACATATACACGCACACACAGATGCACACGCACACTCTGAAACACACACAATACACATAAATGCACACACAGATGCACACAATACACATACACACAATACACATAAATGGACACACACAATACACATACACAAAATATACGTATGCACACACTCTGATACACACATGCAATACAAATATACAAACACAACACACGATACAAATATACACACACACTCTGATACACACACAATACACATACACGCACACATAATCTACACATACACACTCTGATACGTACATAATACACATACTTACATACACACACGCATGCATACTCTGATACACAATACAAATATACACACACACGCACACATAATATACACATACATACTCTGATACACACATAATACACATACTTACATACACACACATGCATACTCTGATACACAATACAAATATACACACACGCACACATAATATACACATACACATACATACTCTGATACACACATAATACACATACTTACATACACACACATGCATACTCTGATACACAATACAAATATACACACACGCACACATAATATACACATAAACATACATACTCTGATACACACATAATACACATACTTACATACACACGCATACTCTGATACACAATACAAATATACACACACAATACACACACTCACACATAATATACACATACATACTCTGATACACACATAATACACATACTTACATACACACACGCATGCATACTCTGATACACAATACAAATATACACACACACAATACACACACGCACACATAATATACACATACACACGCATACTCTGATACACACATAATACACATACATACACATGCACCCACACACACATTCTGATACACACACAAATATACACACACAATACACACACACGCATGCACACACAGATGCACACACACACACACACACATGCACGCATACCCTGATACACAATACAAATATACATACACACAATACACACACACAAATAATATACACATACATGCACATACACACACACACTCTGATACACACATACTTACATACACACACGCTCACTCTGATACAGACATGCACACACACACAAACACACATGCACACAGATACACAGTCTAGCCATTGGCCAATAATAAACAGGTGAGAACTAGATAATAAGTTGGTCAGAACCAAACACACATTAATGAGACAAAAGCAAACTATAAGGAATAGCCCATGCTACAGTACAGAGGTCAGGAACTAGTGGGCCGTATAGATTTAGCGCACAAACAACAACACAGGGACCTGCTTACCTTGAAGAGCCCCTTTAACATGATGTCTATAATCTTGTACTGCTGGTTGACATCGTTCAGCTCTATGAGATTATTCAGGGCGTTGATCTGATCCTTCCTCTTTACCTCAAACAGTTTCTTATCTGCAACAGGCTAAGGGCTATAGAACAGTAGCAGCGAGATATTTTCCTCAGTGACGTTCAGTAGCCAGACTCTACTAAAGCCAGCAACTGCCGTTAATCTGGTTAAATTAATATACTTTTTACCTCTGTGATTTCCTTGTATCTAAGCCTCTGCAGACTGCCCCTTATCTCAGTTATATTAATATACTTTTTACCTCTGTGATTACCCTGTATCTAAGCCTCTGCAGACTGCCCCCTTATCTCAGTTATATTAATATACTTTTTACCTCTGTGATTACCTTGTATCTAAGCCTCTGCAGACTGCCCCTTATCTCAGTTATATTAATATACTTTTTACCTCTGTGATTACTTTGTATCTAACCCTCTGCAGTCTGCTCCTTATCTCAGTTATATGAATATACTTTTTACCTCTGTGATTACCTGGTATCTAAGCCTCTGCAGACTGCCCCTTATCTCAGTTATATTAATATACTTTTTACCTCTGTGATTACCTTGTATCTAAGCCTTTGCAGACTGCTCCTTATCTCAGTTATATTAATATACTTTTTACCTCTGTAATTACCTTGTATCTGAGCCTCTGCAGACTGCTCCTTATCTCAGTTATATTAATATACTTTTTACCTCTGTGATTACCTTGTATCTGAGCCTCTGCAGACTGCTCCTTATCTCAGTTATATTAATATACTTTTTACCTCTGTGATTACCTTGTATCTGAGCCTCCGCAGACTGCTCCTTATCTCAGTTATATGAATATACTTTTTACCTCTGTGATTACCGTGTATCTAGTCCTCTGCAGACTGCTCCTTATCTCAGTGCTATTTACAATCTTGCACTTCAGCCAATCAATTCCGACACTTAAATAGCTCCACGGGAGTGTGCACAATGATATCTATATGGCACCCATGAACTAGCATTGTCTGCCTATGAAAAGCTATAAAAATATTTTGAGAGAAAGGCAGCCTGCAGGGGCTTTGAAACAAGCAGATATTTAGAGGTTTAAATGTCATAAAGTCTTTTTTATCAGTAACAATTTTGGAGTAGACTGTCCCTTTAATGCATTGTACTTTACACTTTTAGTGTGTATTTTTATTGAGCACTATACTGTATTTTACGTATCTCTCCTTCACATACAGAAACGTAGGTTACACCCGTTAGTGAAATACCAATCAGTGTATAATTTGCTTTAGATAATCGTGTGACAGGACCCGCGATACCATTCAATGTTTAGAAATCGTTATCTGCCGTAAGCAGGCGCAAGATTCTTATTATCCGTATAGTTTGTTAGGGGCAGCAATACAAAGATTAGATGCTGTAACTAACTAGCACGTTTTCATGCAAAAATATGTTTGTCCCTTTATTATCTATTTGATGCCCATGAAACTGACTCATACCATGTATTATACTCACCAAGCACAACAACTAATACAACTCCCAAAAGAGTTAAAAGGATACAGATTTCAAACGCAGTGTCTTTCTTGTGCTTGTTGCTGTCAGAAGCGATCCCCAGAGGTAGAAGAATGGCCAAGACGAAGCTCCAGACGCAGATAAGATCCATCACAGCGCCTGCAGGAGATGACAAGGTAACTCACAGACGTGTAAAGTGATATTCACAGCTGTACCTGGAGGGTGATATCCAACAGCTCCCTGCGCCTTGCTGAGCTCTGATCCCCACGTGATGGCTCGTATTGTAGATACGTCAAACTCAGCAGCCCTCAAGGCAAATGGCTTCAACGTATTATTAGATATAGAGATAGATAGGCTGGTAGATAGATAGATAGATGATTGATACATAGATAGATAGATACTGTAGATAGATAGATGAAAGATAGATAGGGAAATAGATAGATACGATAGATAGATAGGCAAAAAGATAGATGAGAGATAGATCCATAGCTAAATAATGTAGATAAATAGATGAAAGATAAATAGATAGGCAAATAAATAGATGATTGATACATAGATAGATACTATAGATAGATAGATAGATAGATAGATAGATCCATAGCTAGATACAGTAGATACTGTAGATAGATCCATAGATGGATAGATAGGCAAATAGATAGGCGGATAGATCCATAGATAGATAGGCAGATAATTGATAGATGATAGGCAAATAGATAGATACATAGATAATTTAAAAGGGATATGAAAAAAGTTTCCCATTTACTTCTATTATCAAATTTGCTTTTTGTTCCCATCATCTTCTGTGTTGAAGAGATACCTAGGTAGCATCTGGAGAACTTCATGGCAGTGCTGTCATGTAGAGCTCTTGCAAATGAATAACATTCTTGCAAAACTGCTGCCATATAGAGCTCCAGACACGTGCACGCTCCTGAGCTTACCTTCCTGCTTTTCAACAAAAGATACCAAGAGAACAAATACAATTTTGATAACAAAAGTAAATTAGAAAGTTATTAAGAATTGCTGCTCTATCTGAAAGAAACATTTTGTTTCATGTCCCTTTAATCATTTCATAAGGTTTTACACTAAATATTGTTTCAGCTTCCTGTTGACTATTTGGCTACAACACGAATGACATAAAAGGCATTGTTGAAAAATTTGCTGAGAGAAAAACATTTCATATATCTCAAAAATGCCAGACAGCAGTGCCGATCTACACTTCTAATATTTATTGTATCCAGTGGCGCTGTACGTCCTTGGGAACAGGCGATGTCAGAGGGGATCTGACCCACAGGAGGGAATTTATAATAGAAAATACAGCTACGAACACAAATACACGACATCTTGTAGTCCCCCCCCCCCCCCCCCCAATATGTTATGTGAATATTTGCAAAAGATACTATTACTGGAGTTCTATTCCCATATTGTGACATCAAGAGAGGCAGATTCAGCTGAAAACAAATAACTCCTGTGCTTGTTCATTGGGATGGTGCCCACTTAGGTAAAAGTCTCACATTACCTTCTACCAGAGAATAAAACGTCTATGTATATCATTTCATGTCCTGAAAGAAAGTCAAGTAACTACAGGGGTCTCAGAGGCTTGAGACTTGGCACACACCTCTAGTGATTCCATCTTGTAAACCAGGGCACACAGCGTAAGTAGAATGTATGGATTTGCCTTTACAAATATGGCGGCAGGGTTTTAAAGATGGCCACCAATGCCGTACAGAAAAACTGTCTCCATATTTGTACAGGAAATCTGAGCATCTCCAGCTCTGAGGAATATGGATGTCTGATATTAATCAGGAATGCTTTTGAATTATACTGCTAGGTGTTTGTTGATCTTTGGAAAGGGTGCTGTTAAAATTGGGGGCCCACAACACCCTTTGTCCTGGGGCGCAATGAGGTTTAGTTAGGCTTCCACATACACAGTTTAATGCTCATTTGGCACCAGGCTATCATACCTTTCTCTGACGCCCCGGCCTCCTTCTTCAGCCCCTTCTCAGCGCTGTCTGACACGTCTTTATCTCCCTATATCCTTATTTCAACCATCTATTAATACACAGCACCACTGCTCTACTACCGCCCAACAGATCCCAGACTCATCTTCCTTACACATCGCTCCTCAACATTCTCCCCAGTGGCTTCTCTTAGTGTCAAGTATAACGTTTAGAAATATAACAAGCTCTTAGTAACACAGCACCTAATATAACAAGCTCTTAGTAACACATCACCTAATATAACAAGCTCTTAGTAACACAGCACCTAATATAACAAGCTTTTAGTAACACATCACCTAATATAACAAGCTCTTAGTAACACAGCACCTAATATAACAAGCTTTTAGTAACACATCACCTAATATAACAAGCTCTTAGTAACACATCACCTAATATAACAAGCTTTTAGTAACACATCACCTAATATAACAAGCTCTTAGTAACACATCACCTAATATAACAAGCTTTTAGTAACACATCATCTAATATAACAAGCTCTTAGTAACACATCACCTAATATAACAAGCTCTTGGTAACACATCACCTAATATAACAAGCTCTTGGTAACACATCACCTAATATAACAAGTTTTAGTAACACATCACCTAATATAACAAGCTCTTGGTAACACATCACCTAATATAACAAGCTCTTAGTAACACATCACCTAATATAACAAGCTTTTAGTAGCACATCACCTAATATAACAAGCTCTTAGTAACACATCACCTAATATAACAAGCTTTTAGTAACACATCACCTAATATAACAAGCTCTTGGTAACACATCACCTAATATAACAAGCTCTTGGTAACACATCACCTAATATAACAAGCTCTTGGTAACACATCACCTAATATAACAAGCTCTTGGTAACACATCACCTAATATAACAAGCTCTTGGTAACACATCACCTAATATAACAAGCTCTTGGTAACACATCACCTTATATAACAAGCTCTTGGTAACACAGCACCTAATATAACAAGCTCTTGGTAACACAGCACCTAATATAACAAGCTCTTGGTAACACAGCACCTAATATAACAAGCTCTTAGTAACACATCACCTAATATAACAAGCTTTTAGTAGCACATCACCTAATATAACAAGCTCTTAGTAACACAGCACCTAATATAACAAGCTTTTAGTAACACATCACCTAATATAACAAGCTCTTGGTAACACATCACCTAATATAACAAGCTCTTGGTAACACATCACCTAATATAACAAGCTCTTGGTAACACATCACCTAATATAACAAGCTCTTGGTAACACATCACCTAATATAACAAGCTCTTGGTAACACATCACCTAATATAACAAGCTCTTGGTAACACATCACCTAATATAACAAGCTCTTGGTAACACATCACCTAATATAACAAGCTCTTGGTAACACAGCACCTAATATAACAAGCTCTTGGTAACACAGCACCTAATATAACAAGCTCTTGGTAACACACCACCTAATATAACAAGCTCTTGGTAACACATCACCTAATATAACAAGCTCTTGGTAACACAGCACCTAATATAACAAGCTCTTGGTAACACACCACCTAATATAACAAGCTCTTGGTAACACACCACCTAATATAACAAGCTCTTGGTAACACAGCACCTAATATAACAAGCTCTTGGTAACACAGCACCTAATATAACAAGCTCTTGGTAACACAGCACCTAATATAACAAGCTCTTGGTAACACAGCACCTAATATAACAAGCTCTTGGTAACAGATCACCTAATATAACAAGCTCTTGGTAACACAGCACATTCCTCTATCATTATCTGCTAATATTCTCACCTGCCCCACAGCTCTGAACATGACCTACAGCACTTCTCATATCTTCTTCAACACTTACTTATGACTCCTGTAGACCTGCACCTACTCTGGGGAATGTTCTGATTCACTCTGTACAACTAGCAGCATTCCATAAAAATATCATCCAACACTAACCTATCAATCTGATTTCTCACCTAGGCTTCCTTTATTTCTGGTAGCTCTTCCCTTTACACTTCCTGTGCCGCTGTCAGACCTTTTGTGGGGAAAATGACATATGTATTATATAAAAAAGAAAAATACTCTTATTTTATTGTTGCTTTATTGCTTGCATATAACTATAACCCTTGCAAAGGTGGTTATAGCAACATACACTGAAAAGAACGTAGTACTTTTTTAAAAGAATTTAATTTGAATTAGTCTCTATTAATTTTATTTTAATACTTACCTACCTAAACTCATTAGTGCTGACCTGTGCTGTAGACCACCTTCTGTTAATTAAATAGTACCTTATGGGAAGGGTATGTGCCCTTTACTGTTAGGGTAACGGTCATCTTCCTGATTTAACTCTCTAAAACATACAGTATCTCACAAAAGTGAGTACACCCCCTCACATTTTTGTAAATATTTTATTATATCTTTTCATGTGACAACACTGAAGAAATGACATTTTGCTACAATGTAAAGTAGTGAGTGTACAGCCTGTATAACAGTGTAAATTTTCTGTCCCCTCAAAATAACTCAACACACAGCCATTAATGTCTAAACCGTTGGCAACAAAAGTGAGTACACCCCTAAGTGGAAATGTCTAAATTGAGCCTAAAGTGTCAATATTTTGTGTGGCCACCATTATTTTCCAGCACTGCCTTAACCCTCTTGGGTATGGAGTTCACCAGAGCTTCACAGGTTGCCACCGGAGTCTTCTTCCACTCCTCCATAAAGACATCACGAAGCTGGTGGATGTTAGAGACCTTGCGCTCCCCCTCCTTCCGTTTGAGGATGCCCCACAGATGCTCAATAGGGTTTAGATGTGGAGACATGCTTGGCCCGTCCATCACCTTTACCCTCAGCTTCTTTAACAAGGCAGTGGTCACTTTGGAGGTGTGTTTGGGGTCGTTATGTTGGAATACTGCCCTGCGGCCCAGTCTCTGAAGGGAGGGGATCATGCTCTGATTCAGTATGTCACAGTGCATGTTGGCATTCATGGTTCCCTCAATAAACTGTAGCTCCCCAGTGCTGGCAGCACTCATGCAGGCCCAGACCATGACACTCCCACCACCATGCTTGACTGTAGGCAAGACACACTTGACTTTGTACTCCTCACCTGGTTGCTGTCACACACGCTTGGCACCATCTGAAGGCTGATACCTCTCTATGTGTGCGTGTGTGTGTGTGTGTGTGTTTATACACAGGCTGATATCTCTATGTGTGTGTGTGTTTATACACAGGCTGATATCTGTGTGTGTGTGTGTGTGTGTGTGTTTATACACAGGCTGATATCTCTATGTGTGTGTGTGTGTGTGTTTATACACAGGCTGATATCCCTATGTGTGTGTGTGTTTATACACAGGCTGATATCCCTATGTGTGTGTGTGTTTATACACAGGCTGATATCCCTATGTGTGTGTGTGTTTATACACAGGCTGATATCTCTATGTGTCTGTGTGTGTGTTTATACACAGGCTGATATCTCTATGTGTGTGTGTGTGTGTTTATACACAGGCTGATATCTCTATGTGTCTGTGTGTTTATACACAGGCTGATATTTCTATGTGTGTGTGTGTGTGTTTATACACAGGCTGATATCTCTATGTGTGTGTGTGTGTGTTTATACACAGGCTGATATCTCTATGTGTGTGTGTGTTTATACACAGGCTGATATCTCTATGTGTGTGTGTGTTTATACACAGGCTGATATCCCTATGTGTGTGTGTGTGTTTATACACAGGCTGATATCCCTATGTGTGTGTGTGTTTATACACAGGCTGATATCTCTATGTGTCTGTGTGTGTGTTTATACACAGGCTGATATCTCTATGTGTGTGTGTTTATAAACAGGCTGATATCTGTGTGTGTGTGTGTGTGTGTTTATACACAGGCTGATATCTCTATGTGTGTGTGTGTGTTTATACACAGGCTGATATCTCTATGTGTGTGTGTTTATAAACAGGCTGATATCTGTGTGTGTGTGTGTGTTTATAAACAGGCTGATATCTCTATGTGTGTGTGTGTGTTTATACACAGGCTTATATCTCTGTGTGTGTGTGTTTATAAACAGGCTGATATCTGTGTGTGTGTGTGTGTTTATAAACAGGCTGATATCTCTATGTGTGTGTGTGTGTGTTTATACACAGGCTGATATCTCTATGTGTGTGTGTTTATAAACAGGCTGATATCTGTGTGTGTGTGTGTGTTTATAAACAGGCTGATATCTCTGTGTGTGTGTGTTTATACACAGGCTGCTATCTCTATGTGTGTGTGTTTATAAACAGGCTGATATCTGTGTGTGTGTGTGTGTGTGTGTGTGTGTGTGTTTATAAACAGGCTGATATCTCTATGTGTGTGTGTGTGTGTGTGTGTGTTTATAAACAGGCTGATATCTCTATGTGTGTGGGTGTGTTTATACACAGGCTGATATCTCTATGTGTGTGTGTTTATAAACAGGCTGATATCTGCGTGTGTGTGTGTGTGTGTTTATAAACAGGCTGATATATCCATGTGTGTGTCTGTGTTTATAAACAGGCTGATATCTCTATGTGTGTGTGTGTGTGTGTGTGTGTGTGTGTGTGTTTATACACAGGCTGATATCTCTATATGTGTGTGTGTTTATACACAGGCTGATATCTCTATATGTGTGTGTGTGTGTGTTTATACACAGGCTGATATCTATGTGTGTGTGTGTGTGTGTGTGTGTATGTGTTTATACACAGGCTGATATCTCTATGTGTGTGTGTGTTTATACACAGGCTGATATCTCTATGTGTCTGTGTGTGTGTTTATAAACAGGCTGATATCTCTATGTGTGTGTGTGTGTGTGTGTGTGTGTGTTTATACACAGGCTGATATCTATATGTGTGTGTGTTTATACACAGGCTGATATCTATATGTGTGTGTGCTTATACACAGGCTGATATCTATATGTGTGTGTGTGTGTGCTTATACACAGGCTGATATTTGTGTGTGTGTTTATAAACAGGCTGATATCTCTATGTGTGTGTGTGTGTGTGTGTTTATACACAGGCTGATATCTATATGTGTGTGTGTTTATACACAGGCTGATATCTATATGTGTGTGTGCTTATACACAGGCTGATATCTATATGTGTGTGTGTGTGTGTTTATACACAGGCTGATATTTGTGTGTGTGTTTATATACAGGCTGATATCTATATGTGTGTGTGTTTATACACAGGCTGATATCTCTATGTGTGTGTGTGTGTGTTTATACACAGGCTGATATCTGTGTGTGTGTGTGTGTTTATACACAGGCTGATATCTCTATGTGTGTGTGTGTGTGTGTGTTTATACACAGGCTGATATCTCTATGTGTGTGTGTGTGTTTATACACAGGCTGATATCTCTATGTGTGTATGTGTGTGTGTGTGTTTATACACAGGCTGATATCTCTATGTGTGTGTGTGTGTTTATACACAAGATGATATATCTCTATGTGTGTGCGTGTGTTTATACACAAGATGATATATCTCTATGTGTGTGCGTGTGTTTATACACAGGCCGATATCCCTATGTGTGTGTGTGTGTGTTTATACACAGTGTGATATCTCTATGTGTGTGTGTGTTTATACAGAGGCTGATATCTCTATGTGTGTGTGTGTGTGTTTATACAGAGGCTGATATCTCTATGTGTGTGTGTGTTTATACACAGGCTGATATCTCTGTGTGTGTGTTTATACACAGGCTGATATCTCTATGTGTGTGTGTGTGTTTATACACAGGCTGATATCTCTATGTGTGTGCGTGTGTTTATACACAGGCTGATATCTCTATGTGTGTGTGTGTGTTTATAAACAGGCTGATATCTCTATGTGTGTGCGTGTGTTTATACACAGGCTGATATCTCTATGTGTGTGTGTGTTTATACACAGGCTGATATCTCTATGTGTGTGTGTGTTTATACACAGGCTGATATCTCTATGTGTGTGTGTTTATAAACAGGCTGATATCTGTGTGTGTGTGTGTGTGTGTGTGTGTGTGTGTTTATAAACAGGCTGATATCTCTATGTGTGTGTGTGTGTGTTTATACACAGGCTGATATCTCTATGTGTGTGTGTTTATAAACAGGCTGATATCTGTGTGTGTGTGTGTGTGTGTTTATAAACAGGCTGATATCTCTATGTGTGTGTGTGTGTTTATACACAGGCTGATATCTCTATGTGTGTGTGTTTATAAACAGGCTGATATCTGTGTGTGTGTGTGTGTGTTTATAAACAGGCTGATATCTCTATGTGTGTGTGTGTGTGTTTATACACAGGCTGATATCTCTATGTGTGTGTGTTTATAAACAGGCTGATATCTGTGTGTGTGTGTGTGTGTTTATAAACAGGCTGATATCTCTATGTGTGTGTGTGTGTTTATACACAGGCTGATATCTCTATGTGTGTGTGTTTATAAACAGGCTGATATCTGTGTGTGTTTATAAACAGGCTGATATCTCTATGTGTGTGTGTGTTTATACACAGGCTGCTATCTCTATGTGTGTGTGTTTATAAACAGGCTGATATCTGTGTGTGTGTGTTTATAAACAGGCTGATATCTATGTGTGTGTGTGTGTGTGTGTTTATAAACAGGCTGATATCTCTATGTGTGTGTGTGTGTTTATAAACACACACACATAGATATATCAGCCTGTGTATAAACACACACACACACATAGAGATATCAGCCTGTTTATAAACACACACACATAGAGATATCAGCCTGTGTATAAACAGGCTGATATCTGCGTGTGTGTGTGTGTTTATAAACAGGCTGATATCTCCATGTGTGTGTCTGTGTTTATAAACAGGCTGATATCTCTATGTGTGTGTGTGTGTGTGTGTGTTTATACACAGGCTGATATCTCTATGTGTGTGTCTGTGTTTATAAACAGGCTGATATCTCCATGTGTGTGTCTGTGTTTATAAACAGGCTGATATCTCTATGTGTGTGTGTGTGTGTGTGTGTGTGTTTATACACAGGCTGATATCTCTATATGTGTGTGTGTGTGTTTATACACAGGCTGATATCTATGTGTGTGTGTGTGTGTGTGTGTGTGTGTGTGTGTGTATGTGTTTATACACAGGCTGATATCTCTATGTGTGTGTGTGTTTATACACAGGCTGATATCTCTATGTGTGTGTGTGTGTGTTTATAAACAGGCTGATATCTCTATGTGTGTGTGTGTGTGTGTGTGTGTGTGTGTGTTTATACACAGGCTGATATCTATATGTGTGTGTGTTTATACACAGGCTGATATCTATATGTGTGTGTGTGTGTGTGTGTGTTTATACACAGGCTGATATCTATATATATGTGTGTGTGTGTGTGTGTGTGTGTGTTTATACACAGGCTGATATTTGTGTGTGTGTGTTTATATACAGGCTGATATCTATATGTGTGTGTGCTTATACACAGGCTGATATCTATATGTGTGTGTGTGTGTGTGTGTGTGTTTATACACAGGCTGATATTTGTGTGTGTGTTTATATACAGGCTGATATCTATATGTGTGTGTGTTTATACACAGGCTGATATCTCTGTGTGTGTGTGTGTGTGTTTATACACAGGCTGATATCTGTGTGTGTGTGTGTGTGTGTTTATACACAGGCTGATATCTCTATGTGTGTGTGTGTGTGTGTTTATACACAGGCTGATATCTCTATGTATGTGTGTGTGTTTATACACAAGATGATATATCTCTATGTGTGTGCGTGTGTTTATACACAGGCCGATATCCCTATGTGTGTGTGTGTGTGTTTATACACAGTGTGATATCTCTATGTGTGTGTGTGTTTATACAGAGGCTGATATCTCTATGTGTGTGTGTGTTTATACAGAGGCTGATATCTCTATGTGTGTGTGTGTTTATACACAGGCTGATATCTCTGTGTGTGTATGTGTTTATACACAGGCTGATATCTCTATGTGTGTGTGTGTGTGTGTTTATACACAGGCTGATATCTCTATGTGTGTGTGTGTGTGTGTGTTTATAAACAGGCTGATATCTCTATGTGTGTATGTTTATAAACAGGCTGATATCTCTATGTGTGTGTGTGTGTGTGTGTTTATACACAGGCTAATATCTCTATGTGTGTGTCTGTGTTTATAAACAGGCTGATATCTCCATGTGTGTGTCTGTGTTTATAAACAGGCTGATATCTCTATGTGTGTGTGTGTGTGTGTGTGTGTTTATACACAGGCTGATATCTCTATATGTGTGTGTGTGTGTTTATACACAGGCTGATATCTCTATATGTGTGTGTGTGTGTGTTTATACACAGGCTGATATCTATGTGTGTGTGTGTGTGTGTGTATGTGTTTATACACAGGCTGATATCTCTATGTGTGTGTGTGTTTATACACAGGCTGATATCTCTATGTGTGTGTGTGTGTTTATAAACAGGCTGATATCTCTATGTGTGTGTGTGTGTGTGTGTGTGTGTGTGTGTGTTTATACACAGGCTGATATCTATATGTGTGTGTGTTTATACACAGGCTGATATCTATATGTGTGTGTGTGTGTGTGTGTGTGTGTGTGTGTGTGTGTGTGTGTTTATACACAGGCTGATATCTATATATATATGTGTGTGTGTGTGTGTGTGTGTGTTTATACACATGCTGATATTTGTGTGTGTGTGTTTATATACAGGCTGATATCTATATGTGTGTGTGCTTATACACAGGCTGATATCTATATGTGTGTGTGTGTTTATACACAGGCTGATATTTGTGTGTGTGTTTATATACAGGCTGATATCTATATGTGTGTGTGTTTATACACAGGCTGATATCTCTGTGTGTGTGTGTGTGTGTTTATACACAGGCTGATATCTGTGTGTGTGTGTGTGTGTGTGTGTGTGTTTATACACAGGCCGATATCTCTATGTGTGTGTGTGTGTGTGTGTGTGTGTGTGTTTATACACAGGCTGATATCTCTATGTGTGTGTGTGTGTTTATACACAAGATGATATATCTCTATGTGTGTGCGTGTGTTTATACACAGTCTGATATCTCTATGTGTGTGTGTGTTTATACAGAGGCTGATATCTCTATGTGTGTGTGTGTTTATACAGAGGCTGATATCTCTATGTGTGTGTGTGTTTATACACAGGCTGATATCTCTGTGTGTGTATGTGTTTATACACAGGCTGATATCTCTATGTGTGTGTGTGTGTGTGTTTATACACAGGCTGATATCTCTATGTGTGTGTGTGTGTGTGTTTATAAACAGGCTGATATCTCTATGTGTGTGTGTGTGTTTATACACAAGATGATATATCTCTATGTGTGTGCGTGTGTTTATACACAGTCTGATATCTCTATGTGTGTGTGTGTTTATAGAGAGGCTGATATCTCTATGTGTGTGTGTGTGTTTATACACAGGCTGATATCTCTATGTGGTGTGTGTTTATAAACAGGCTGATATCTGTGTGTGTGTGTGTGTGTTTATAAACAGGCTGATATCTATATGTGTGGTGTGTGTGTTTATAAACAGGCTGATAATCTCTATGTGTGTGTGTGTGTGTTTGTGTGTGTGTGTGTGTTATATAAACAGGCTGATATCGCTATGTGTGTGTGTGTGTTTATACACAGGCTGATATCCTGTGTGTGTATGTGTTTATCACAGGCTGACTATCTCTATGTGTGTGTGTGGTGTGTGTTTATACACCGTTCTATATCTCATATGTGTGTGTGTGTGTGTGTTTATAAAACAGGCTGATATCTCTATGTGTGTGTGTTTATAAACAGGCTGATATCTCTATGTGTGGTGTGTGTTTATACACAGGCTAATATCTCCTATGTGTGTGTGTGTTTATACACAGGCTGATATCCCTATGTGTGTGTGTGTTTTTACACAGGCTGATATCCTATGTGTGTGTGTGTTTATACACAGGCTGATATCTCTGTGTGTGTGTGGTGTTTATACACAGGCTCGTTATCTCTGTGTGTGTTTATACACAGCCGTGATATCTCTGTGTGGTGTGTGAGTGTTTATACACAGGCTGATATCTCTATGTGGTGTGTGTGTGTGTGTTTATACACAGGCTGATATCTCTGTGTGTGTGTGTGTTTATACACAGGCTGATATCTCTATGTGTGTGTGTGTGTTTATACACAGGCTGATATCTCTATGTGTGTGTGTGTGTTTATACACAGGCTGATATCTCTATGTGTGTGTGTGTGTGTGTGTTTATACACAGGCTGATATCTGTGTGTGTGTGTGTGTGTTTATACACAGGCTGATATCTCTATGTGTGTGTGTGTGTTTATACACAGGCTGATATCTCTGTGTGTGTGTGTGTGTTTATACACAGGCTGATATCTCTATGTGTGTGCGTGTGTTTATACACAGGCTGATATCTCTATATGTGTGTGTGTTTATACACAGGCTGATATCCCTATGTGTGTGTGTGTTTATACACAGGCTGATATCTCTGTGTGTGTGTGTTTATACACAGGCTGATATCTCTATGTGTGTGTGTTTATACACAGGCTGATATCTCTATGTGTGTGTGTTTATACACAGGCTGATATCTCTGTATGTGTGCGTTTATACACAGGGTGATATCTCTATGTGTGTGTGTGTGTTTATAAACATGTCTCTATGTGTGTGTGTGTTTATACACAGGCTGATATCTCTATGTGTGTGTGTGTTTATACACAGGCTGATATCTCTATGTGTGTGTGTGTGTGTGTGTGTTTATAAACAGGCTGATATCTATATGTGTGTGTGTGTGTGTGTGTTTATACACAGGCTGATATCTATATGTGTGTGTGTGTGTTTATACACAGGCTGATATCTCTATGTGTGTGTGTGTGTGTGTGTTTATACACAGGCTGATATCTGTGTGTGTGTGTGTGTGTGTGTATTTATAAACAGGCTGATATCTATATGTGTGTGTGTGTGTGTGTTTATACACAGGCTGATATCTATATGTGTGTGTGTGTGTGTGTTTATACACAGGCTGATATTTGTGTGTGTGTTTATATACAGGCTGATATCTAAATGTGTGTGTGTTTATACACAGGCTGATATCTCTATGTGTGTGTGTGTGTGTTTATACACAGGCTGATATCTGTGTGTGTGTGTGTGTGTTTATACACAGGCTGATATCTCTATGTGTGTGTGTGTGTGTGTGTGTGTTTATACACAGGCTGATATCTCTATGTGTGTGTGTGTGTGTGTGTGTTTATACACAAGATGATATATCTCTATGTGTGTGCGTGTGTTTATACACAAGATGATATATCTCTATGTGTGTGCGTGTGTTTATACACAGGCCGATATCCCTATGTGTGTGTGTGTGTTTATACACAGTGTGATATCTCTATGTGTGTGTGTGTTTATAAAGAGGCTGATATCTCTATGTGTGTGTGTGTGTGTTTATACAGAGGCTGATATCTCTATGTGTGTGTGTGTTTATACACAGGCTGATATCTGTGTGTGTGTGTGTGTTTATACACAGGCTGATATCTCTATGTGTGTGTGTGTGTGTGTGTGTTTATACACAGGCTGATATCTCTATGTGTGTGCGTGTGTTTATACACAGGTTGATATCTCTATGTGTGTGTGTGTGTGTGTTTATAAACAGGCTGATATCTCTATGTGTGTGCGTGTGTTTATACACAGGCTGATATCTCTATGTGTGTGTGTGTTTATACACAGGCTGATATCTCTATGTGTGTGTGTTTATAAACAGGCTGATATCTGTGTGTGTGTGTGTGTTTATAAACAGGCTGATATCTCTATGTGTGTGTGTGTGTTTATAAACAGGCTGATATCTCTATGTGTGTGTGTGTGTGTTTATACACAGGCTGATATCTGTGTGTGTGTGTGTGTGTGTGTTTATAAACAGGCTGATATCTCTATGTGTGTGTGTGTGTTTATACACAGGCTGATATCTCTATGTGTGTGTGTTTATAAACAGGCTGATATCTGTGTGTGTGTGTGTTTATAAACAGGCTGATATCTCTATGTGTGTGTGTGTGTTTATACACAGGCTGATATCTCTATGTGTGTGTGTTTATAAACAGGCTGATATCTGTGTGTGTGTGTGTGTTTATAAACAGGCTGATATCTCTATGTGTGTGTGTGTGTTTATACACAGGCTGCTATCTCTATGCGTGTGTGTTTATAAACAGGCTGATATCTGTGTGTGTGTGTGTGTGTTTATAAACAGGCTGATATCTATATGTGTGTGTGTGTGTTTATAAACAGGCTGATATCTCTATGTGTGTGTGTGTGTGTGTGTGTGTGTGTGTGTGTTTATAAACAGGCTGATATCTCTATGTGTGTGTGTGTGTTTATACACAGGCTGATATCTCTGTGTGTGTATGTGTTTATACACAGGCTGATATCTCTATGTGTGTGTGTGTGTGTGTTTATACACAGGCTGATATCTCTATGTGTGTGTGTGTGTGTGTTTATAAACAGGCTGATATCTCTATGTGTGTGTGTTTATAAACAGGCTGATATCTCTATGTGTGTGTGTGTTTATACACAGGCTAATATCTCTATGTGTGTGTGTGTTTATACACAGGCTGATATCCCTATGTGTGTGTGTGTTTATACACAGGCTGATATCCCTATGTGTGTGTGTGTTTATACACAGGCTGATATCTCTGTGTGTGTGTGTGTTTATACACAGGCTGATATCTCTGTGTGTGTTTATACACAGGCTGATATCTCTGTGTGTGTGTGTGTGTTTATACACAGGCTGATATCTCTATGTGTGTGTGTGTGTGTGTTTATACACAGGCTGATATCTCTGTGTGTGTGTGTGTTTATACACAGGCTGATATCTCTATGTGTGTGTGTGTGTTTATACACAGGCTGATATCTCTATGTGTGTGTGTGTGTTTATACACAGGCTGATATCTCTATGTGTGTGTGTGTGTTTATACACAGGCTGATATCTCTATGTGTGTGTGTGTGTGTGTGTGTTTATACACAGGCTGATATCTGTGTGTGTGTGTGTGTGTTTATACACAGGCTGATATCTCTATGTGTGTGTGTGTGTTTATACACAGGCTGATATCTCTGTGTGTGTGTGTGTGTTTATACACAGGCTGATATCTCTATGTGTGTGCGTGTGTTTATACACAGGCTGATATCTCTATATGTGTGTGTGTTTATACACAGGCTGATATCCCTATGTGTGTGTGTGTTTATACACAGGCTGATATCTCTGTGTGTGTGTGTTTATACACAGGCTGATATCTCTATGTGTGTGTGTTTATACACAGGCTGATATCTCTATGTGTGTGTGTTTATACACAGGCTGATATCTCTGTATGTGTGCGTTTATACACAGGGTGATATCTCTATGTGTGTGCGTGTGTTTATAAACATGTCTCTATGTGTGTGTGTGTTTATACACAGGCTGATATCTCTATGTGTGTGTGTGTTTATACACAGGCTGATATCTCTATGTGTGTGTGTGTGTGTTTATACACAGGCTGATATCTATATGTGTGTGTGTGTGTTTATACACAGGCTGATATCTCTATGTGTGTGTGTGTGTTTATACACAGGCTGATATCTGTGTGTGTGTGTGTGTGTGTGTATTTATAAACAGGCTGATATCTCTATATGTGTGTGTGTTTATACACAGGCTGATATCTATATGTGTGTGTGTGTGTGTGTGTGCTTATACACAGGCTGATATCTATATGTGTGTGTGTGTGTGTGTTTATACACAGGCTGATATTTGTGTGTGTGTTTATATACAGGCTGATATCTAAATGTGTGTGTGTTTATACACAGGCTGATATCTCTATGTGTGTGTGTGTGTGTGTTTATACACAGGCTGATATCTGTGTGTGTGTGTGTGTGTTTATACACAGGCTGATATCTCTATGTGTGTGTGTGTGTGTGTGTGTTTATACACAGGCTGATATCTCTATGTGTGTGTGTGTGTGTTTATACACAAGATGATATATCTCTATGTGTGTGCGTGTGTTTATACACAAGATGATATATCTCTATGTGTGTGCGTGTGTTTATACACAGGCCGATATCCCTATGTGTGTGTGTGTGTGTTATACACAGTGTGATATCTCTATGTGTGTGTGTGTTTATAAAGAGGCTGATATCTCTATGTGTGTGTGTGTGTGTTTATACAGAGGCTGATATCTCTATGTGTGTGTGTGTTTATACACAGGCTGATATCTGTGTGTGTGTGTGTGTTTATACACAGGCTGATATCTCTATGTGTGTGTGTGTGTGTGTGTGTTTATACACAGGCTGATATCTCTATGTGTGTGCGTGTGTTTATACACAGGTTGATATCTCTATGTGTGTGTGTGTGTGTGTTTATAAACAGGCTGATATCTCTATGTGTGTGCGTGTGTTTATACACAGGCTGATATCTCTATGTGTGTGTGTGTTTATACACAGGCTGATATCTCTATGTGTGTGTGTTTATAAACAGGCTGATATCTGTGTGTGTGTGTGTGTTTATAAACAGGCTGATATCTCTATGTGTGTGTGTGTGTTTATAAACAGGCTGATATCTCTATGTGTGTGTGTGTGTGTTTATACACAGGCTGATATCTGTGTGTGTGTGTGTGTGTGTTTATAAACAGGCTGATATCTCTGTGTGTGTGTGTGTTTATACACAGGCTGATATCTCTATGTGTGTGTGTTTATAAACAGGCTGATATCTGTGTGTGTGTGTGTGTGTGTGTGTTTATAAACAGGCTGATATCTCTATGTGTGTGTGTGTGTGTTTATACACAGGCTGATATCTCTATGTGTGTGTGTTTATAAACAGGCTGATATCTGTGTGTGTGTGTGTGTGTGTGTGTTTATAAACAGGCTGATATCTCTATGTGTGTGTGTGTGTTTATACACAGGCTGATATCTCTATGTGTGTGTGTTTATAAACAGGCTGATATCTCTATGTGTGTGTGTGTGTGTTTATACACAGGCTGATATCTGTGTGTGTGTGTGTGTTTATAAACAGGCTGATATCTCTATGTGTGTGTGTGTGTTTATACACAGGCTGCTATCTCTATGCGTGTGTGTTTATAAACAGGCTGATATCTGTGTGTGTGTGTGTGTGTTTATAAACAGGCTGATATCTCTATGTGTGTGTGTGTGTTTATAAACAGGCTGATATCTCTATGTGTGTGTGTGTGTGTGTGTGTGTTTATAAACAGGCTGATATCTCTATGTGTGTGTGTGTGTTTATACACAGGCTGATATCTCTATGGTTGTGTGTTTATAAACAGGCTGATATCTCCATGTGTGTGTCTGTGTTTATAAACAGGCTGATATATCTATGTGTGTGTGTGTGTGTGTGTGTGTGTGTGTGTGTGTGTGTTTATACACAGGCTGATATCTCTATGTGTGTGTCTGTGTTTATAAACAGGCTGATATCTCCATGTGTGTGTGTTTATAAACAGGCTGATATCTGTGTGTGTGTGTGTTTATAAACAGGCTGATATCTCTATGTGTGTGTGTGTGTTTATACACAGGCTGCTATCTCTATGTGTGTGTGTTTATAAACAGGCTGATATCTCTATGTGTGTGTGTGTGTTTATACACAGGCTGATATCTCTATATGTGTGTGTTTATACACAGGCTGATATCTCTATATGTGTGTGTGTGTGTGTTTATACACAGGCTGATATCTATGTGTGTGTGTGTGTGTGTGTGTATGTGTTTATACACAGGCTGATATCTCTATGTGTGTGTGTGTTTATACACAGGCTGATATCTCTATGTGTCTGTGTGTGTGTTTATAAACAGGCTGATATCTCTATGTGTGTGTGTGTGTGTGTGTGTGTGTGTGTTTATACACAGGCTGATATCTATATGTGTGTGTGTTTATACACAGGCTGATATCTATATGTGTGTGTGTGTGTGTGTGTTTATACACAGGCTGATATATATATGTGTGTGTGTGTGTGTGTGTGTGTTTATACACAGGCTGATATTTGTGTGTGTGTGTTTATATACAGGCTGATATCTATATGTGTGTGTGCTTATACACAGGCTGATATCTATATGTGTGTGTGTGTGTGTGTGTTTATACACAGGCTGATATCTCTATGTGTGTGTGTGTTTATACACAGGCTGATATCTCCATGTGTGTGTCTGTGTTTATAAACAGGCTGATATCTCTATGTGGGTGTGTGTGTATACACAGGCTGATATCTCTATGTGTGTGTCTGTGTTTATAAACAGGCTGATATCTCCATGTGTGTGTCTGTGTTTATAAACAGGCTGATATCTCTATGTGTGTGTGTGTGTGTGTGTGTGTGTGTGTGTGTGTTTATACACAGGCTGATATCTCTATATGTGTGTGTGTGTGTGTTTATACACAGGCTGATATCTCTATATGTGTGTGTTTATACACAGGCTGATATCTATGTGTGTGTGTGTGTGTGTATGTGTTTATACACAGGCTGATATCTCTATGTGTGTGTGTTTATACACAGGCTGATATCTCTATGTGTCTGTGTGTGTGTTTATAAACAGGCTGATATCTCTATGTGTGTGTGTGTGTGTTTATACACAGGCTGATATCTCTATGTGTGTGTCTGTGTTTATACACAGGCTGATATCTATATGTGTGTGTGTGTGTGTGTGTTTATAAACAGGCTGATATCTCCATGTGTGTGTCTGTGTTTATACACAGGCTGATATCTATATGTGTGTGTGTGTGTGTGTGTGTGTGTGTTTATACACAGGCTGATATCTATATGTGTGTGTGTGTGTGTTTATACACAGGCTGATATCTATATGTGTGTGTGTGTGTGTTTATATACAGGCTGATATCTATATGTGTGTGTGTGCTTATATACAGGCTGATATCTATATATGTGTGTGTGTTTATACACAGGCTGATATTTGTGTGTGTGTTTATATACAGGCTGATATCTCTATGTGTGTGTGTGTGTGTATTTATACACAGGCTGATATCGCTATGTGTGTGTGTTTATACACAGGCTGATATCTCTATGTGTGTGTGTGTTTATACACAGGCTGATATCTCTATGTGTGTATGTGTGTGTGTGTGTGTGTTTATACACAAGATGATATATCTCTATGTGTGTGCGTGTGTTTATACACAGGCCGATATCCCTATGTGTGTGTGTGTTTATACACAGTCTGATATCTCTATGTGTGTGTGTGTTTATACAGAGGCTGATATCTCTATGTGTGTGTGTGTGTTTATACACAGGCTGATATCTCTGTGTGTGTTTATACACAGGCTGATATTTCTGTGTGTGTGTGTGTGTTTATACACAGGCTGATATCCCTATGTGTGTGTGTGTTTATACACAGGCTGATATCCCTATGTGTGTGTGTGTGTTTATACACAGGCTGATATCCCTATGTGTGTGTGTGTTTATACACAGGCTGATATCTCTATGTGTGTGTGTGTGTGTGTGTGTTTATACACAGGCTGATATCTCTATGTGTGTGTGTGTGTGTTTATACACAAGCTGATATCTCTGTGTGTGTGTGTGTTTATACACAGGCTGATATCTCTATGTGTGTGTGTGTGTTTATACACAGGCTGATATCTCTATGTGTGTGTGTGTGTTTATACACAGGCTGATATCTCTATGTGTGTGTGTTTATAAACAGGCTGATATCTGTGTGTGTGTGTGTGTGTTTATAAACAGGCTGATATCTCCATGTGTGTGTCTGTGTTTATAAACAGGCTGATATCTCTATGTGTGTGTGTGTGTGTGTGTGTGTGTGTGTGTTTATACACAGGCTGATATCTCTATGTGTGTGTGTGTGTTTATACACAGGCTGATATCTCTATATATGTGTGTGTGTGTGTTTATACACAGGCTGATATCTATGTGTGTGTGTGTGTGTGTGTATGTGTTTATACACAGGCTGATATCTCTATGTGTGTGTGTGTTTATACACAGGCTGATATCTCTATGTGGCTGTGTGTGTGTTTATACACAGGCTGATATCTCTATGTGTGTGTATGTGTGTGTGTGTGTGTGTTTATACACAGGCTGATATCTATATGTGTGTGTGTGTTTATACACAGGCTGATATCTATATGTGTGTGTGTGTGTTTATACACAGGCTGATATCTATATGTGTGTGTGTGTGTGTTTATACACAGGCTGATATCTCCATGTGTGTGTCTGTGTTTATAAACAGGCTGATATCTCTATGTGTGTGTGTGTGTGTGTGTGTGTGTGTGTTTATACACAGGCTGATATCTCTATGTGTGTGTGTGTGTTTATACACAGGCTGATATCTATATGTGTGTGTGCTTATACACAGGCTGATATCTATATGTGTGTGTGTGTGTGTTTATACACAGGCTGATATTTGTGTGTGTGTTTATATACAGGCTGATATCTATATGTGTGTGAGCTTATACACAGGCTGATATCTATGTGTGTATTTATACACAGGCTGATATCGCTATGTGTGTGTGTTTATACACAGGCTGATATCTCTATGTGTGTGTGTGTGTGTTTATACACAGGCTGATATCTCTATGTGTGTATGTGTGTGTGTGTGTTTATACACAGGCTGATATCTCTATGTGTGTGTGTGTGTGTGTTTATACACAAGATGATATCTCTATGTGTGTGTGTGTGTTTATACAGAGGCTGATATCTCTGTGTATGTGTGTGTTTATACACAGGCTGATATCTCTATGTGTGTGTGTGTGTGTGTGTTTATACACAGGCTGATATCTCTGTGTATGTGTGTGTTTATACACAGGCTGATATCTCTATGTGTGTGCGTGTGTTTATACACAGGCTGATATCTCTATGTGTGCGTGCGTTTATACACAGGCTGATATCTCTGTGTGTGTGTGTGTTTATACAGAGGCTGATATCTCTGTGTGTGGGTGTGTTTATACACAGGTTGATATCTCTGTGTGTGGGTGTGTTTATACACAGGTTGATATCTCTATGTGTGTGTGTGTGTGTGTGTGTGTGTTTATACACAGGCTGATATCTCTGTGTATGTGTGTGTTTATACACAGGCTGATATCTCTATGTGTGTGCGTGTGTTTATACACAGGCTGATATCTCTGTGTGTGTGTGTTTATACACAGGCTGATATCTCTGTGTGTGTGTGTTTATACACAGGCTGATATCTCTGTGTGTGTGTGTGTGTGTTTATACACAGGCTGATATCTCTATGTGTGTGTGTGTGTGTGTGTGTGTGTGTTTATACACAGGCTGATATCTCTGTGTGTGTGTGTGTTTATACACAGGCTGATATCCCTATGTGTGTGTGTGTTTATACACAGGCTGATATCTCTGTGTGTGTGTGTTTATACACAGGCTGATATCTCTATGTGTGTGTGTTTATACACAGGCTGATATCTCTGTATGTGTGCGTTTATACACAGGGTGATATCTATATGTGTATGTGTGTGTTTGTTTATACACAGGCTGATATATGTGTGTGTGTGTGTTTATACATAGGCTGATATCTGTGTGTGTGTGTGTGTTTATACACAGGCTGATATCTATGTGTGTGTGTTTATACACAGGCTGATATCGCCATGTGTCTGTGTGTTTATACACAGGCTGATATCGCTATGTGTCTGTGTGTTTATACACAGGCTGATATTTCTATGTGTCTGTGTGTTTATACACAGGCTGATATTTCTGTGTGTCTGTGTGTTTATACACAGGCTGATATCTCTATATGTGTGTGTGTGTATACACAGGCTGATATCTGTGTGTGTGTGTGTGTGTGTGTGTGTGTATGTGTTTATACACAGGCTGATATCTCTATGTGTGTGTGTGTTTATACACAGGCTGATATCTCTATGTGTGTGTGTGTGTGTTTATACACAGGCTGATATCTATATGTGTGTGTGTGTGTTTATAAACAGGCTGATATCTCCATGTGTGTGTCTGTGTTTATACACAGGCTGATATCTATATATGTGTGTGTGTGTGTTTATACACAGGCTGATATCTATATGTGTGTGTGTGTGTGTTTATACACAGGCTGATATCTATATGTGTGTGTGTGTGTGTGTGTTTATACACAGGCTGATATCTATATGTGTGTGTGTGTGTGTTTATACACAGGCTGATATTTGTGTGTGTGTTTATATACAGGCTGATATCTATATGTGTGTGTGCTTATACACAGGCTGATATCTATATGTGTGTGTGTGTGTGTGTTTATACACAGGCTGATATTTGTGTGTGTGTTTATATACAGGCTGATATCTATATGTGTGTGTGCTTATACACAGGCTGATATCTATGTGTGTATTTATACACAGGCTGATATCGCTATGTGTGTGTGTTTATACACAGGCTGATATCTCTATGTGTGTGTGTGTTTATACACAGGCTGATATCTCTATGTGTGTATGTGTGTGTGTGTGTGTGTTTATACACAAGATGATATATCTCTATGTGTGTTTATACACAAGATGATATATCTATATGTGTGTGCGTGTGTTTATACACAGGCCGATATCCCTATGTGTGTGTGTTTATACACAGTCTGATATCTCTATGTGTGTGTGTGTTTATACAGAGGCTGATATCTCTATGTGTGTGTGTGTGTTTATACAGAGGCTGATATCTCTATGGGTGTGTGTGTGTGTGTGTTTATACACAGGCTGATATCTCTGTGTGTGTGTGTGTGTTTATACACAGGCTGATATTTCTGTGTGTGTGTGTGTGTTTATACACAGGCTGATATCCCTATGTGTGTGTGTGTTTATACACAGGCTGATATCCCTATGTGTGTGTGTGTGTTTATACACAGGCTGATATCCCTATGTGTGTGTGTGTTTTTATACACAGGCTGATATCCCTATGTGTGTGTGTGTTTATACACAGGCTGATATCCCTATGTGTGTGTGTGTTTATACACAGGCTGATATCTCTGTGTGTGTGTGTGTGTGTGTGTGTTTATACACAGGCTGATATCTCTATGTGTGTGTGTTTATAAACAGGCTGATATCTGTGTGTGTGTGTGTGTGTTTATAAACAGGCTGATATCTCCATGTGTGTGTCTGTGTTTATAAACAGGCTGATATCTCTATGTGTGTGTGTGTGTGTGTGTGTGTTTATACACAGGCTGATATCTCTATGTGTGTGTGTGTGTGTGTGTTTATACACAGGCTGATATCTATGTGTGTGTGTGTGTGTGTTTATACACAGGCTGATATCTATGTGTGTGTGTGTGTGTGTGTGTGTGTGTGTGTTTATACACAGGCTGATATCTATGTGTGTGTGTGTGTGTGTGTGTGTGTGTGTGTGTATGTGTTTATACACAGGCTGATATCTCTATGTGTGTGTGTGTTTATACACAGGCTGATATCTCTATGTGTCTGTGTGTGTGTTTATACACAGGCTGATATCTCTATGTGTGTGTGTGTGTGTGTGTGTTTATACACAGGCTGATATCTATATGTGTGTGTGTGTTTATACACAGGCTGATATCTATATGTGTGTGTGTGTGTGTTTATACACAGGCTGATATCTATATGTGTGTGTGTGTGTGTGTGTGTGTGTTTATACACAGGCTGATATTTGTGTGTGTGTGTTTATATATAGGCTGATATCTATATGTGTGTGTGCTTATACACAGGCGTATATCTATATGTGTGTGTGTGTGTGTTTATACACAGGCTGATATTTGTGTGTGTGTTTATATACAGGCTGATATCTATATGTGTGTGTGCTTATACACAGGCTGATATCTATGTGTGTATTTATACACAGGCTGATATCGCTATGTGTGTGTGTTTATACACAGGCTGATATCTCTATGTGTGTATGTGTGTGTGTGTGTTTATACACAGGCTGATATCTCTATGTGTGTATGTGTGTGTGTGTGTTTATACACAGGCTGATATCTCTATGTGTGTGTGTGTGTGTTTATACACAAGATGATATCTCTATGTGTGTGTGTGTGTTTATACAGAGGCTGATATCTCTATGTGTGTGTGTGTTTATACAGAGGCTGATATCTCTGTGTGTGGGTGTGTTTATACACAGGTTGATATCTCTATGTGTGTGTGTGTGTGTGTGTGTGTGTTTATACACAGGCTGATATCTCTGTGTATGTGTGTGTTTATACACAGGCTGATATCTCTATGTGTGTGCGTGTGTTTATACACAGGCTGATATCTCTATGTGTGCGTGTGTTTATACACAGGCTGATATCTCTGTGTGTGTGTGTTTATACACAGGCTGATATCTGTGTGTGTGTGTGTTTATACACAGGCCGATATCTCTGTGTGTGTGTGTGTTTATACACAGGCTGATATCTCTATGTGTGTGTGTGTTTATACACAGGCTGATATCCCTATGTGTGTGTGTGTTTATACACAGGCTGATATCTCTGTGTGTGTGTGTTTATACACAGGCTGATATCTCTGTGTGTGTGTGTTTATACACAGGCTGATATCTCTATGTGTGTGTGTTTATACACAGGCTGATATCTCTATGTGTGTGTGTTTATACACAGGCTGATATCTCTGTATGTGTGCGTTTATACACAGGGTGATATCTATATGTGTATGTGTGTGTGTGTTTATACACAGGCTGATATATGTGTGTGTGTGTGTGTGTGTTTATACACAGGCTGATATCTATGTGTGTGTGTTTATACACAGGCTGATATCGCCATGTGTCTGTGTGTTTATACACAGGCTGATATCGCTATGTGTCTGTGTGTTTATACACAGGCTGATATTTCTATGTGTCTGTGTGTTTATACACAGGCTGATATTTCTGTGTGTCTGTATGTTTATACACAGGCTGATATCTCTATATGTGTGTGTGTTTATACACAGACTGATATCTCTATGTGTGTGTGTTTATACACAGACTGATATCTCTATGTGTGTGTGTGTTTATACACAGGCTGATATCTCTGTGTGTGTGTGTGTTTATACACAGGCTGATATCTCTGTGTGTGTGTGTTTATACACAGGCTGATATCTCTATGTGTGTGTGTTTATACAGAGGCTGATATATGTGTGTGTGTGTTTATACACAGGCTGATATCTTTATGTGTATGTGTGTGTGTGTGTTTATACACAGGCTGATATCTATGTGTGTGTGTGCTTATACACAGGCTGATATCTATATATGTGTGTGTGTGCATATACACAGGCTGATATATCTATATGTGTGTGTATATACACAGGCTGATATCTCCATGTGTGTGTGTGTTTATACACAGGCTGATATCTATGTGTGTGTGTGTGTGTGTGTGTATACGCAGGCTGTTGTCTATATGTGTGTGTGTGTGTGTATATACGCAGGCTGTTGTCTATATGTGTGTGTATACGCAGGCTGTTGTCTATATGTGTGTGTATACACAGGCTGTTGTCTATATGTGTGTGTATACGCAGGCTGTTGTCTATATGTGTATGTGTATACGCAGGCTGTTGTCTATATGTGTGTGTATACGCAGGCTGTTGTCTATATGTGTATGTGTATACGCAGGCTGTTGTCTATATGTGTGTGTGTATACGCAGGCTGTTGTCTATATGTGTATGTGTTTATACACAGGCTGATATCTATATGTGTGTGTGTGTGTGTGTGTGTGTGTGTGTGTGTGTGTATATATATATATATATATATATACGCAGGCTGTTGTCTATATGTGTGTGTGTATATGCAGGCTGTTGTCTATGTGTGTGTGTGTGTGTGTGTGTGTGTGTATACGAAGGCTGTTGTCTATATGTGTGTGTGTATACGCAGGCTGTCTTCTATATGTGTGTGTATACACAGGCTGTTGTCTATATGTGTGTATGTGTGTGTATATACGCAGGCTGTTATCTATATGTGTGTGTTTATACACAGGCCGATATCTATATGTGTGTGCGTTTATACACAGGCTGATATGTGTGTGTGTGTGTGTATATGCAGGCTGTTGTCTATATGTGTGTGTGTATGCAGGCTGTTGTCTATATGTGTATGTGTGTGTGTTTATACACAGGCTGATATCTATATGTGTGTGTGTGTGTGTGTTTATACACAGGCTGATATCTATATATGTGTGTGTGTGTGTGTGTGTGTGTGTGTATATATATATATATATATATATATATATATATATATATATATACGCAGGCTGTTGTCTATATGTGTGTGTGTATATGCAGGCTGTTGTCTATATGTGTGTGTGTGTGTGTGTATACGAAGGCTGTTGTCTATATGTGTGTGTGTATACGCAGGCTGTTGTCTATATGTGTGTGTATACACAGGCTGTTGTCTATATATGTGTGTGTGTGTGTATACGCAGGCTGTTGTCTATATGTGTCTGTGTATACGCAGGGTGTTGTCTATATGTGTGTGTATACGCAGGCTGTTGTCTATATATATATATATGTGTGTGTGTGTGTGTATACGCAGGCTGTTGTCTATATGTGTGTGTGTGTGTGTGTGTGTGTGTATATGCAGGCTGTTGTCTATATGTGTGTGTGTGTGTATTCGCAGGCTGTTGTCTATATGTGTGTGTGTGTGTATTCGCAGGCTGTTGTCTATATGTGTGTGTATACGCAGGCTGTTGTCTATATGTGTGTGTGTGTATACGCAGGCTGTTGTCTATATGTGTGTGTGTGTATACGCAGGCTGTTGTCTATATGTGTGTGTGTGTATACGCAGGCTCTCATCTATGTGTGGGTGTGTATAGCATGTATATACACAGGCTCTCATCTATGTGTGGGTGTGTATAGCGTGTACATACACAGGCTCTCATCTATGTGTGGGTGTGTATAGCGTGTATATACACAGGCTCTCATCTATGTGTGGGTGTGTATAGCGTGTATATACACAGGCTCTCATCTATGTGTGGGAGTGTATAGCGTGTATATACACAGGCTCTTATCTATGTGTGTGTGTATATATAGAGTGTATATACACAGGCTCTCATCTATGTGTGTGTGTGTATATAGAGTGTATATACAAAGGCTATCATCTGTGTGTGTGTGTATATATAGTGTGTGTGTATATATATATTACATGTATATACAAAGGCTATCATCTGTGTGTGTGTATAGCGTGTATATTCAAAGGCTATCATTTGTGTGTGTGTGTATAGCATGTATATACAAAGGCTATCATCTGTGTGTGTATAGCATGTATATACAAAGGCTATCATCTGTGTGTGTATAGCATGTATATACAAAGGCTATCATCTGTGTGTGTGTATAGCATGTATATTCAAAGGCTATCATTTGTGTGTATAGCATGTATATACAAAGGCTAACATCTGTGTGTGTGTATATATAGCATGTATATACAAAGGCTATCATCTGTGTGTGTGTATAGCGTGTATATTCAAAGGCTATCATTTTTGTGTGTGTGTATAGCATGTATATACAAAGGCTATCATCTGTGTGTGTATAGCATGTATATACAAAGGCTATCATCTGTGTGTGTGTGTAAAGCGTGTATATTCAAAGGCTATCATTTGTGTGTGTGTGTATAGCATGTATATACAAAGGCTATCATCTGTGTGTGTGTATAGCATGTATATTCAAAGGCTATCATTTGTGTGTATAGCATGTATATACAAAGGCTAACATCTGTGTGTATATATATATATATAGCATGTATATACAAAGGCTATCATCTCTGTGTGTGTATAGTGTGTATATTCAAAGGCTATCATTTGTGTGTGTGTGTATAGCATGTATATACAAAGGCTATCATCTGTGTGTGTGTATAGCGTGTATATTCAAAGGCTATCATTTGTGTGTGTGTGTATAGCATGTATTTACAAAGGCTATCATCTGTGTGTGTGTGTGTATAGCATGTATATACAAAGGCTATCATCTGTGTGTGTGTGTATAGCATGTATATACATAGGCTATCATCTGTGTGTGTGTGTATAGCGTGTATATTCAAAGGCTATCATTTGTGTGTGTGTGTGTGTATAGCATGTATATACAAAGGCTATCATCTGTGTGTGTGTATAGCGTGTATATTCAAAGGCTATCATTTGTGTGTGTGTATAGCATGTATATACAAAGGCTATCATCTGTGTGTGTGTGTATAGCATGTATATACAAAGGCTATCATCTGTGTGTGTGTATAGCGTGTATATTCAAAGGCTATCATCTGTGTGTGTGTATAGCGTGTATATTCAAAGGCTATCATTTGTGTGTGTGTATAGCATGTATATACAAAGGCTATCATCTGTGTGTGTGTGTATAGCATGTATATACAAAGGCTATCATCTGTGTGTGTGTGTATAGCATGTATATACATAGCCCATCATCTGTGTGTGTGTGTATAGCATGTATATACAAAGGCTATCATGTCTGTGTGGGTATAGCATGTATATACAAAGGCTATCATCTGTGTGTGTGTGTATAGCATGTATATACATAGGCTATCATCTGTGTGTGTGTGTGTGTGCGTGTGTATAGCGTGTATATTCAAAGGCTATCATTTGTGTGTGTGTGTATAGCATGTTTATACAAAGGCTATCATCTGTGTGTGTGTGTATAGCATGTATATACAAAGGCTATCATCTGTGTGTGTGTATAGCATGTATATACAAAGGCTATCATCTGTGTGTGTGTGTATAGCATGTATATACAAAGGCTATCATCTGTGTGTGTGTGTATAGCATGTATATACATAGGCTATCATCTGTGTGTGTGTATAGCATGTATATACAAAGGCTATCATCTGTGTGTGTGTATAGCATGTATATACAAAGGCTATCATCTGTGTGTGTGTGTGTATAGTGTGTATATACAAAGGCTATCAACTGTGTGTGTGTGTGTGTGTGTATAGCATGTATATACAAAGGCCATCATCTGTATGTGTGTATATAGCGTGTATATAAAAAGGCTATCATCTGTGTTTGTGTGTATAGCATGTATATACAAAGGCTATCATCTGTGTGTGTGCGTGTGTGTGTGTGTGTATAGCGTGTATATACAAAGGCTATCATCTGTGTTTGTGTGTATAGCATGTATATACAAAGGCTATCATCTGTGTGTGTGTGTGTAGCATGTATATACAAAGGCTATCATGTGTGTGTGTGTGTGTGTATAGCATGTATATACAAAGGCTATCATCTGTGTGTATGTATATAGCGTGTATATACAAAGGCTATCATTTGTGTGTGTGTATAGCATGTATATACAAAGGCTATCATCTTTGTGTGTGTGTGTGTGTGTGTGTGTGTGTATGTATAGCATGTATATACAAAGGCTATCATCTGTGTGTGTATAGCATGTATATACAAAGGTTATCCTTTGTGTGTGTGTGTATAGCATGTATATAAAAAAGGCTACCATCTGTGTGTGTGTATATACAGTGGGGCAAAAAAGTATTTAGTCAGCCACCAATTGTGCAAGTTCTCCCACTTAAGAAGATGAGAGAGGCCTGTAATTTTCATCATAGGTATACCTCAACTATGAGAGACAAAATGTGGAAACAAATCCAGACAGACAATCACATTGTCTGATTTGGAAAGAATTGAATTGCATATTATGGTGGAAAATAAGTATTTGGTCACCTACAAACAAGCAAGATTTCTGGCTCTATCAGACCTGTATCTTGTTCTTTAAGAGGTTCCTCTGTCCTCCACTCATTACCTGTATTAATGGCACCTGTTTGAACTTGTTATCAGTATAAAAGACACCTGTCCACAACCTCAAACAGTCACACTCCAAACTCCACTATGGTGAAGACCAAAGAGCTGTCGAAGAACACCAGAAACAAAATTGTAGACCTGCACCAGGCTGGGAAGACTGAATCTGCAATAGGCCAGCAGCTTGGTGTGAAGAAATCAACTGTGGGAGCAATAATTAGAAAATAGAACACATACAAGACCACTGATAATCTCCCTCGATCTGGGGCTCCACGCAAGATCTCACCCCGTGGGGTCAAAATGATCACAAGAACGGTGAACAAACATCCCAGAACCACACGGGGGGACCTAGTGAATGACCTGCAGAGAGCTGGGACCAACGTAAGAAAGGCTACCATCAGTAACACACTACGCCGCCAGGGACTCAGATCCTGCAGTGCCAGAGGTATCCCCCTGCTTAAGCCAGTACATGTCCGGGCCCGTCTGAAGTATGCTAGAGAACATTTGGATGATCCAGAAGCGGATTGGGAGAATGTCATATGGTCAGATGAAACCAAAGTAGAATTGTTTGGTAGAAACACAACTCATCGTGTTTGGAGGAGAGAGAATGCTGAGTTGCAACCAAAGAACACCATACCTACTGTGAAGCATGGGGGTAGCAACATCATGCTTTGGGGCTGTTTCTCTGCAAAGGAAACAGGACGACTGATCTGTGTACATTAAAGAATGAATGGGGCCATGTATCGTGAGATTTTGAGTGCAAACCTCCTTCCATCAGCAAGCGCATTGAAGATGAAACGTGGCTGGGTCTTTCAGCATGACAATGATCCCAAATACACCGCCCGGGCAATGAAGGAGTGGCTTCGTAAGAAGCATTTCAAGGTCCTGGAGTGGCCCAGCCAGTCTCCATATTTCAACCCCATAGAAAACCTTTGGAGGGAGTTGAAAGTCCGTGTTGCCCAGCGACAGCCCCAAAACATCACTGCTCTAGAGGACATCTGCATGCAGGAATGGGCCAACATACCATACCATACATAGATATATGATTAATACAAATAAATACATAAAGTGGAACGTTTATTACCTCTGAGTAGAGCCATTGTTATTTCTTGTGATAATGGGCCAACATACCAGCAACAGTGTGTGACAACCTTGTGAAGACTTACAGAAAACGTTTGACCTCTGTCATTGCCAACAAAGGATATATAACAAAGTATTGAGATGAACTTTTGATATTGACCAAATACTTATTTTCCACCATAATTTGCAAATAAATTATTTCCAAATCAGACAATGTGATTGTCTGGATTTGTTTCCACGTTTTGTCTCTCATAGTTGAGGTATACCTATGATGAAAATTACAGGCCTCTCTCATCTTCTTAAGTGGGAGAACTTGCACAATTGGTGGCTGACTAAATACTTTTTTGCCCCACCGTAGCGTGTATATACAAAGGCTATCATTTGTGTGTGTGTATAGCGTGTATATACAAAGGCTATCATCTGTGCGTGTGTGTATAGCGTGTATATACAAAGGCTATCATCTGTGTGTGTGTGTATAGCGTGTATATACAAAGGCTATCATCTGTGTGTGTGTGTATAGCGTGTATATACAAAGGCTATCATCTGTGTGTGTGTGTATAGCGTGTATATACAAAGGCTATCATCTGTGTGTGTGTGTGTATAGCGTGTATATACAAAGGCTATCATCTGTGTGTGTGTGTATAGCGTGTATATACAAAGGCTATCATCTGTGTGTGTATAGCATAGCGTGTATATACAAAGGCTATCATCTGTGTGTGTATAGCATGTATATACAAAGGCTATCATCTGTGTGTGTGTATAGCGTGTATATACAAAGGCTATCATCTGTGTGTGTGTATAGCATGTATATACAAAGTCTATCATCTGTTTGTGTGTATAGCATGTATATACAAAGGCTATCAACTGTGTGTGTGTATAGCATGTATATACAAAGGCTATCAACTGTGTGTGTGTATAGCATGTATATACAAAGGCTATCATCTGTTTGTGTGTATAGCGTGTATATACAAAGGCTATCATCTGTTTGTGTGTATAGCGTGTATATACAAAGGCTATCATTTGTGTGTGTGTATAGCATGTATATACAAAGGCTATCATCTTTGTGCGTGTGTGTATAGCATGTATATACAAAGGCTATCATCTGTGTGTGTGTATAGCATGTATATACAAAGGCCATCATCTGTGTGTTTGTGTGTATATACAGTGGGGCAAAAAAGTATTTAGTCAGCCACCAATTGTGCAAGTTCTCCCACTTAAGAAGATGAGAGAGGCCTGTAATTTTCATCATAGGTATACCTCAACTATGAGAGACAAAATGTGGAAACAAATCCAGACAATCACATTGTCTGATTTGGAAAGAATTGAATTGCATATTATGGTGGAAAATAAGTATTTGGTCACCTACAAACAAGCAAGATTTCTGGCTCTATCAGACCTGTATCTTGTTCTTTAAGAGGCTCCTCTGTCCTCCACTCATTACCTGTATTAATGGCACCTGTTTGAACTTGTTATCAGTATAAAAGACACCTGTCCACAACCTCAAACAGTCACACTCCAAACTCCACTATGGTGAAGACCAAAGAGCTGTCGAAGAACACCAGAAACAAAATTGTAGACCTGCACCAGGCTGGGAAGACTGAATCTGCAATAGGCCAGCAGCTTGGTGTGAAGAAATCAACTGTGGGAGCAATAATTAGAAAATGGAACACATACAAGACCACTGATAATCTCCCTCGATCTGGGGCTCCACGCAAGATCTCACCCCGTGGGGTCAAAATGATCACAAGAACGGTGAACAAACATCCCAGAACCACACGGGGGGACCTAGTGAATGACCTGCAGAGAGCTGGGACCAACGTAAGAAAGGCTACCATCAGTAACACACTACGCCGCCAGGGACTCAGATCCTGCAGTGCCAGAGGTATCCCCCTGCTTAAGCCAGTACATGTCCGGGCCCGTCTGAAGTATGCTAGAGAACATTTGGATGATCCAGAAGCGGATTGGGAGAATGTCATATGGGCAGATGAAACCAAAGTAGAATTGTTTGGTAGAAACACAACTCGTCGTGTTTGGAGGAGAGAGAATGCTGAGTTGCAACCAAAGAACACCATACCTACTGTGAAGCATGGGGGTAGCAACATCATGCTTTGGGGCTGTTTCTCTGCAAAGGAAACAGGACGACTGATCCGTGTACATTAAAGAATGAATGGGGCCATGTATCGTGAGATTTTGAGTGCAAACCTCCTTCCATCAGCAAGCGCATTGAAGATGAAACGTGGCTGGGTCTTTCAGCATGACAATGATCCCAAACACACCGCCCGGGCAATGAAGGAGTGGCTTCGTAAGAAGCATTTCAAGGTCCTGGAGTGGCCCAGCCAGTCTCCAGATTTCAACCCCATAGAAAACCTTTGGAGGGAGTTGAAAGTCCGTGTTGCCCAGCGACAGCCCCAAAACATCACTGCTCTAGAGGAGATCTGCATGCAGGAATGGGCCAACATACCATACCATACATAGATATATGATTAATACAAATAAATACATAAAGTGGAACGTTTATTACCTCTGAGTAGTGCCATTGTTATTTCTTGTGATAATGGGCCAACATACCAGCAACAGTGTGTGACAACCTTGTGAAGACTTACAGAAAACGTTTGACCTCTGTCATTGCCAACAAAGGATATATAACAAAGTATTGAGATGAACTTTTGATATTGACCAAATACTTATTTTCCACCATAATTTGCAAATAAATTATTTCCAAATCAGACAATGTGATTGTCTGGATTTGTTTCCACGTTTTGTCTCTCATAGTTGAGGTATACCTATGATGAAAATTACAGGCCTCTCTCATCTTCTTAAGTGGGAGAACTTGCACAATTGGTGGCTGACTAAATACTTTTTTGCCCCACTGTAGCGTGTATATACAAAGGCTATCATTTGTGTGTGTGTATAGCATGTATATACAAAGGCTATCATCTGTGTGTGTGTGTATAGCGTGTATATACAAAGGCTATCATCTGTGTGTGTGTGTATAGCGTGTATATACAAAGGCTATCATCTGTGTGTGTGTGTATAGCGTGTATATACAAAGGCTATCATCTGTGTGTGTGTGTATAGCGTGTATATACAAAGGCTATCATCTGTGTGTGTGTGTATAGCGTGTATATACAAAGGCTATCATCTGTGTGTGTATAGCATGTATATACAAAGGCTATCATCTGTGTGTGTGTATAGCGTGTATATACAAAGGCTATCATCTGTGTGTGTGTATAGCATGTATATACAAAGTCTATCATCTGTTTGTGTGTATAGCATGTATATGCAAAGGCTATCAACTGTGTGTGTGTATAGCATGTATATACAAAGGCTATCATCTGTGTGTGTGTGTATAGCGTGTATATACAAAGGCTATCATTTGTGTGCGTGTATAGCATGTATATACAATGGCTATCATCTTTGTGCGTGTGTGTATAGCATGTATATACAAATGCTATCATCTGTGTGTGTGTATAGCATGTATATACAAAGGCCATCATCTGTGTGTGTGTGTGTGTGTATATACAGTGGGGCAAAAAAGTATTTAGTCAGCCACCAATTGTGCAAGTTCTCCCACTTAAGAAGATGAGAGAGGCCTGTAATTTTCATCATAGGTATACCTCAACTATGAGAGACAAAATGTGGAAACAAATCCAGACAATCACATTGTCTGATATGGAAATAATTTATTTGCATATTATGGTGGAAAATAAGTATTTGGTCACCTACAAACAAGCAAGATTTCTGGCTCTATCAGACCTGTATCTTGTTCTTTAAGAGGCTCCTCTGTCCTCCACTCATTACCTGTATTAATGGCACCTGTTTGAACTTTTTATCAGTATAAAAGACACATGTCCACAACCTCAAACAGTCACATTCCAAACTCCACTATGGTGAAGACCAAAGAGCTGTCGAAGAACACCAGAAACAAAATTGTAGACCTGCACCAGACTGAATCTGCAATAGGCAAGCAGCTTGGTGTGAAGAAATCAACTGCGGGAGCAATAATTAGAAAATGTAAGACATACAAGACCACTGATAATCTCCCTCGATCTGGGGCTCCACGCAAGATCTCACCCCGTGGGGTCAAAATGATCACAAGAACGGTGAGCAAACATCATAGAACCACACGGGGGGGGACCTAGTGAATGACCTGCAGAGAGCTGGGACCAACGTAAGAAAGGCTACCATCAGTAACACACTACGCCGCCAGGGACTCAGATCCTGCAGTGCCAGAGGTATCCCCCTGCTTAAGCCAGTACATGTCCAGGCCTGTCTGAAGTATGCTAGAGAGCATTTGCATGATCCAGAAGCGGATTGGGAGAATGTCATATGGTCAGATGAAACCAAAGTAGAACTGTTTGGTAGAAACACAACTCGTCGTGTTTGGAGGAGAGAGAATGCTGAGTTGCAACCAAAGAGCACCATACCTACTGTGAAGCATGGGGGTGGCAACATCATGCTTTGGGGCTGTTTCTCTGCAAAGGAAACAGGACGACTGATCCATGTACATTAAAGAATGAATGGGGCCATGTATCGTGAGATTTTGAGTGCAAACCTCCTTCCATCAGCAAGCGCATTGAAGATGAAACGTGGATGGGTCTTTCAGCATGACAATGATCCCAAACACACCGCCCGGGCAATGAAAGGAGTGGCTTCGTAAGAAGCATTTCAAGGTCCTGGAGTGGCCTAGCCAGTCTCCAGATTTCAACACCATAGAAAACTTTTGGAGGGAGTTGAAAGTCCGTGCTGCCCAGCAACAGCCCCAAAACATCACTGCTCTAGAGGAGATCTGCATGCAGGAATGGGCCAACATACCATACCATACATAGATATATGATTAATACAAATAAATACATAAAGTGGAACGTTTATTACCTCTGAGTAGAGCCATTGTTATTTCTTGTGATGATGGGCCAACATACCAGCAACAGTGTGTGACAAACCTGTGAAGACTTACAGAAAACGTTTGACCTCTGTCATTGCCAACAAAGGATATATAACAAAGTATTGAGATTAACTTTTGATATTGATCAAATACTTATTTTCCAACATAATTTGCAAATAAATTCTTTCCAAATCAGACAATGTGATTGTCTGGATTTGTTTCCACATTTTGTCTCTCATAGTTGAGGTATACCTATGATGAAAATTACAGGCCTCTCTCATCTTCTTAAGTGGGAGAACTTGCACAAATGGTGGCTGACTAAATACTTTTTTGCCCCACCATAGCGCGTGTATATACAAAGGCTATCATTTGTGTGTGTGTATAGCATGTATATACAAAGGCTATCATCTGTGTGTGTGTATAGCGTGTATATACAAAGGCTATCATTTGTGTGTGTGTATATACAAAGGCTATCATCTGCGTGTGTGTGTATAGCGTGTATATACAAAGGCTATCATCTGTGTGTGTGTGTGTATAGCGTGTATATACAAAGGCTATCATCTGTGTGTGTGTGTGTATAGCGTGTATATACAAAGGCTATCATCTGTGTGTGTGTGTGTATAGCGTGTATATACAAAGGCTATCATCTGTGTGTGTGTGTATAGCGTGTATATACAAAGGCTATCATCTGTGTGTGTGTGTGTGTATAGCATGTATATACAAAGGCTATCATCTGTGTGTGTGTGTATAGTGTGTATATACAAAGGCTAACATGTGTGTGTGTGTGTGTGTGTGTGTATAGCATGTATATACAAAGGCTATCATTTGTGTGTGTGTGTATAGCATGTATATACAAAGGCTATCATTTGTGTGTGTGTATAGCATGTATATACAAAGGCTATAATCTGTGTGTGTGTATAGCATGTATATACAAAGGCTATCATCTGTGTGTGTGTATAGCGTGTATATACAAAGGCTATCAACTGTGTGTGTGTATAGCATGTATATACAAAGGCTATCATCTGTGTGTGTATAGCGTGTATATACAAAGGCTATCATCTGTGTGTGTATAGCGTGTATATACAAAGGCTATCATCTGTGTGTGTATATAGCGTGTATATACAAAGGCTATCATGTGTGTGTGTGTGTGTGTGTATAGCATGTATATACAAAGGCTATCATTTGTGTGTGTGTATAGCATGTATATACAAAGGCTATCATTTGTGTGTGTGTATAGCATGTATATACAAAGGCTATCATCTGTGTGTGTGTATAGCATGTATATACAAAGGCTATCATCTGTGTGTGTGTATATAGCGTGTATATACAAAGGCTATCATCTGTGTGTGTGTATAGCATGTATATACAAAGGCTATCATCTGAGTGTGTGTGTATATAGCGTGTATATACAAAGGCTATCATGTGTGTGTGTATAGCATGTATATACAAAGGCTATCATCTGTGTGTGTGTATATAGCGTGTATATACAAAGGCTATCATGTGTGTGTGTGTATATAGCGTGTATATACAAAGGCTATCATGTGTGTGTGTATAGCATGTATATACAAAGGCTATCATCTGTGTGTGTGTATATAGCGTGTATATACAAAGGCTATCATCTGTGTGTGTGTATATAGCGTGTATATACAAAGGCTATCATGTGTGTGTGTGTATATAGCGTGTATATACAAAGGCTATCATCTGTGTGTGTGTATATAGCGTGTATATACAAAGGCTATCATGTGTGTGTGTGTATATAGCGTGTATATACAAAGGCTCTAATCTCTGTGTGTGTATATACACAGGCTCTAATCTCTCTACGTATGTGTGTACACAATCTCTCACCTGTGTGTGTATAGATCAGTCACAGGCTGTTACCGTCCCCAGCTCTTTGATTGTCACACAGATTCCACACCGCTCATGCTGCTGTCTGCAGGTATCTCCACTGTCACTAGTGGCTACACCCCCTGACATCATTTCCAGGCATCATTTCCCACAATGCACTGTTTTGTAGTTTTTCCTGTTAGCAGAGTGTCATATCCTTTATGTTTGTAAACTGAGGAAACCTGCAGCTTCATATCATATAAAATCTCAGAATGCTTACAGTCAGACTTTGTTTAAAGCAGAGCTGTCCAGTCACTTTAAAAGACTGATATATACTGTGCATTTATAAACATGTATTTTGTGCACAGACCTTACTAATGCAATTACTGATATATACTGTGCATATATAAACATTTATTGTGTGCGCAGACCTTATGTAATGCAGCGCTTAATTACTGATATATACTGTGCATATATAAACATTTATTGTGTGCGCAGACCTTATATAATGCAGCACTTAATTACTGATATATACTGTACATATATAAACGTGTATTGTGTGTACAGACCTTTTGTAATGCAGCACTTAATTACTGATATATACTGTGCATATATAAACATTTATTGTGTGTGCAGACCTTATGAAATGCAGCACTTAATTACTGATATATACTGTGCATATATAAACATTTATTGTGTGTGCAGACCTTATGTAATGCAGCACTTAAGTATTGATATATACTGTGCATTTATAAACATGTATTGTGTGCACAGACCTTTTGTAATGCAGCACTTAATTACTAATATATACTGTGCATATATAAACATGTATTGTGTGCACAGACCTTTTGTAATGCAGCACTTAATTGCTGATATATACTGTGCATATATAAACATTTATTGTGTGCACATACCTTTTGTAATGCTGCACTTAATTACTGATATATACTGTGCATATATAAACATATATTGTGTGTTCAGACCTTTTGTAATTAAGCACTTAATTGCTGATATATACTGTGCATATATAAACATTTATTGTGTACAGACCTTATGTAATGCGGCACTTAATTACTTATATATATACTGTGCATATATAAACATTTATTTGTGTACAGACTTTATGCAATGCAGCACTTAATTACTGTTATATAATGTGCATATATAAACATTTATTTTGAGTGCAGACCTTTTGTAATGCAGCACTTAATTAGTGATATATACTGTGCATATATAAACATTTATTGTGTGTGCAGACCTTATGTAATGCTGCACTTAATTACTGATATATACTGTGCATATATAAACATATATTGTGTGTTCAGACCTTTTGTAATTAAGCACTTAATTGCTGATATATACTGTGCATATATAAACATTTATTGTGTGTACAGACCTTATGTAATGCGGCACTTAATTACTGATATATATATTGTGCATATATAAACATTTATTGTGTGTACAGACTTTATGTAATGCAGCACTTAATTACTGATATATAATGTGCATATATAAACATTTATTTTGAGTGCAGACCTTTTGTAATGCAGCACTTAATTAGTGATATATACTGTGCATATATAAAACAGAATTTATGCTTACCTGATAAATTACTTTCTCCAACGGTGTGTCCGGTCCACGGCGTCATTCTTACTTGTGGGATATTCTCTTCCCCAACAGGAAATGGCAAAGAGCCCAGCAAAGCTGGTCACATGATCCCTCCTAGGCTCCGCCTACCCCAGTCATTCGACCGACGTACAGGAGGAAATATGCATAGGAGAAACCATATGATACCGTGGTGACTGTAGTTAGAGAAAATAATTCATCAGACCTGATTAAAAAAACCAGGGCGGGCCGTGGACCGGACACACCGTTGGAGAAAGTAATTTATCAGGTAAGCATAAATTCTGTTTTCTCCAACATAGGTGTGTCCGGTCCACGGCGTCATCCTTACTTGTGGGAACCAATACCAAAGCTTTAGGACACGGATGAAGGGAGGGAGCAAATCAGGTCACCTAAATGGAAGGCACCACGGCTTGCAAAACCTTTCTCCCAAAAATAGCCTCTGAAGAAGCAAAAGTATCAAATTTGTAAAATTTGGCAAAAGTGTGCAGTGAAGACCAAGTCGCTGCCTTACATATCTGGTCAACAGAAGCCTCGTTCTTGAAGGCCCAAGTGGAAGCCACAGCCCTAGTGGAATGAGCTGTGATTCTTTCAGGAGGCTGCCGTCCGGCAGTCTCATAAGCCAATCGGATAATGCTTTTAAGCCAAAAAGAAAGAGAGGTAGAAGTTGCCTTTTGACCTCTCCTTTTACCAGAAAAAACAACAAACAAAGAAGATGTTTGTCTGAAATCTTTAGTGGCCTCTAAATAGAATTTTAGAGCACGGACTACGTCCAAATTGTGTAACAAACGTTCCTTCTTTGAAACTGGATTCGGACACAAAGAAGGTACAACTATCTCCTGGTTAATATTCTTGTTGGAAACAACTTTCGGAAGAAAACCAGGCTTAGTACGCAAAACCACCTTATCTGCATGGAACACCAGATAGGGCGGAGAACACTGCAGAGCAGATAACTCAGAAACTCTTGTAGCAGAAGAAATTGCAACCAAAAACAAAACTTTCCAAGATAATAACTTAATATCTACGGAATGTAAGGGTTCAAACGGAACCCCTTGAAGAACTGAAAGAACTAGATTAAGACTCCAGGGAGGAGTCAAAGGTCTATAAACAGGCTTGATTCTAACCAGAGCCTGAACAAACGCTTGAACGTCTGGCACAGCTGCCAGCCTTTTGTGAAGTAAAACAGATAACGCAGAGATCTGTCCCTTCAGAGAACTTGCAGATAATCCATTCTCCAAACCTTCTTGTAGAAAGGATAGAATCTTAGGAATTTTTATCTTGTTCCAGGGGAATCCTTTAGATTCACACCAACAGATATATTTTTTCCATATCTTATGGTAAATTTTTCTAGTTACAGGCTTTCTAGCCTGAATCAGAGTATCTATTACAGAATCTGAAAACCCACGCTTTGATAAAATCAAGCGTTCAATCTCCAAGCAGTCAGTTGGAGGGAAACCAGATTCGGATGTTCGAATGGACCTTGAACAAGAAGGTCCTGTCTCAAAGGTAGCTTCCATGGTGGAGCCGATGACATATTCACCAGGTCTGCATACCAAGTCCTGCGTGGCCACGCAGGAGCTATCAAGATCACCGAAGCCCTCTCCTGATTGATCCTGGCTACCAGCCTGGGAATGAGAGGAAACGGTGGGAATACATAAGCTAGGTTGAAGGCCCAAGGTGCTACTAGTGCATCTACTAGAGTCGCCTTGGGATCCCTGGATCTGGACCCGTAACAAGGAACCTTGAAGTTCTGACGAGAGGCCATCAGATCCATGTCTGGAATGCCCCATAATCGAGTTATTTGGGCAAAGATTTCCGGATGGAGTTCCCACTCCCCCGGATGGAATGTCTGACGACTCAGAAAATCCGCTTCCCAATTTTCCACTCCTGGGATGTGGATTGCAGACAAGTGGCAGGAGTGATCCTCCGCCCATTGAATTATCTTGGTCACTTCCTCCATCGCCAGGGAACTCCTTGTTCCCCCCTGATGGTTGATATATGCAACTGTCGTCATGTTGTCTGATTGAAACCTTATGAATTTGGCCTTTGCTAGATGAGGCCAAGCTTTGAGAGCATTGAATATCGCTCTCAGTTCCAGAATGTTTATCGGGAGAAGAGATTCTTCCCGAGACCATAGACCCTGAGCTTTCAGGGGTTCCCAGACCGCGCCCCAGCCCACCAGACTGGCGTCGGTCGTGACAATGACCCACTCTGGTCTGCGGAAGCTCATTCCCTGTGACAGGTTGTCCAGGATCAGCCACCAACGGAGTGAATCTCTGGTCCTTTGATCTACTTGAATCGTCGTAGACAAGTCTGTATAATCCCCATTCCACTGTCTGAGCATGCACAGTTGTAATGGTCTTAGATGAATTCGTGCAAAAGGAACTATGTCCATTGCTGCAACCATCAATCCTATTACTTCCATGCACTGCGCTATGGAAGGACGAAGAACAGAATGAAGTACTTGACAAGAACTTAGAAGTTTTGATTTTCTGACCTCTGTCAGAAAAATCCTCATTTCTAAGGAGTCTATTATTGTTCCCAAGAAGGGAACTCTTGTTGACGGGGAAAGAGAACTTTTTTCTATGTTCACTTTCCATCCGTGAGATCTGAGAAAGGCTAGGACGATGTCCGTATGAGCCTTTGCTTTTGACAGAGATGACGCTTGAATCAGGATGTCGTCCTAGTACGGTACTACTGCAATGCCCCTTGGTCTTAGAACCGCTAGAAGGACCCCTAGTACCTTTGTGAAAATTCTCGGAGCAGTGGCTAATCCGAATGGAAGTGCCACAAACTGGTAATGCTTGTCCAGAAAAGCGAACCTTAGGAACTGATGATGTTCCTTGTGGATAGGAATATGTAGGTACGCATCCTTTAAATCCACCGTGGTCATAAATTGACCTTCCTGGATGGTAGGAAGGATCGTTCGAATGGTTTCCATTTTGAACGATGGAACCCTGAGAAATTTGTTTAGGATCTTGAGATCTAAAATTGGTCTGAATGTTCCCTCTTTTTTGGGAACTATGAACAGGTTGGAGTAAAACCCCATCCCTTGTTCTCCTATTGGAACTGGATGAATTACTCCCATCTTTAACAGGTCTTCTACACAATGTAAGAATGCCTGTCTTTTTATTTGGTTTGAAGATAATTGAGACCTGTGGAACCTTCCCCTTGGGGGTAGTTCCTTGAATTCCAGGAGATAACCTTGAGAAACTATTTCTAGTGCCCAAGGATCCTGAACATCTCTTGCCCAGGCCTGAGCAAAGAGAGAAAGTCTGCCCCCCACCAGATCCGGTCCCGGATCGGGGGCCATCCCTTCATGCTGTTTTGGTAGCAGTGGCAGGCTTCTTGGCCTGCTTACCCTTGTTCCAGCCTTGCATCGGTCTCCAGGCTGGTTTGGGTTGAGAAGTATTACCCTCTTGCTTAGAGGATGTAGAAGTAGAGGCTGGTCCGTTTCTGCGAAAGGGACGAAAATTAGGCTTATTTCTAGCCTTAAAAGACCTATCCTGAGGAAGGGCGTGGCCCTTTCCCCCGGTGATGTCTGAAATAATCTCTTTCAAATCAGGACCAAACAGTGTTTTGCCCTTGAAAGGGATGTTAAGCAATTTTGTCTTGGAAGACACATCCGCTGTCCAAGACTTTAGCCAAAGCGCTCTGCGCGCCACGATAGCAAACCCTGAATTTTTCGCCGCTAATCTAGCTAATTGCAAAACGGCATCTAGAATAAAAGAGTTAGCCAATTTAAGTGCTTGAACTCTGTCCATAACCTCCTCATACGAAGATTCTTTATTGAGCGACTTTTCTAGTTCTTCGAACCAGAAACACGCTGCCGTAGTGACAGGAACAATGCATGAAATTGGTTGTAGAAGGTAACCTTGCTGAACAAACATCTTTTTAAGCAAACCCTCTAATTTTTTATCCATAGGATCTTTGAAAGCACAACTATCTTCTATGGGAATAGTAGTGCGTTTGTTTAGAGTAGAGACCGCCCCCTCGACCTTAGGGACTGTCTGCCATAAGTCCTTTCTGGGGTCGACTATAGGAAATAATTTCTTAAATATAGGGGGAGGAACAAAAGGTATGCCGGGCCTTTCCCATTCCTTATTTACTATGTCCGCCACCCGCTTGGGTATAGGAAAAACATCGGGGGGCACCGGAACCTCTAGGAACTTGTCCATCTTACATAATTTCTCTGGAATGACCAAATTGTCACAATCATCCAGAGTAGATAATACCTCTTTAAGCAGTGCGCGGAGATGTTCTAATTTAAATTTAAATGTTACAACATCAGGTTCAGCTTGTTGAGAAATTTTTCCTGAATCTGAAATTTCTCCCTCAGACAAAACCTCCCTCCTGGCCCCTTCAGATTGGTGTGAGGGTATGTCAGAAACGTTATCATCAGCGTCCTCTTGCTCTTCAGTGTTTAAAACAGAGCAATCGCGCTTTCTCTGATAAATAGGCATTTTAGATAAAATATTTGCAATAGAATTATCCATAACAGCCGTTAATTGTTGCATGGTAATAAGTATTGGCGCACTAGATGTACTAGGGGCCTCTTGTGTGGGCAAAACTGGTGTAGACACAGAAGGGGATGATGCAGTACCATGCTTACTCCCCTCATCTGAAGAATCATCTTGGGCACTATTATTATCTGTGGCATCATTGTCCCTACTTTGTTTGGACACTATGTCACAATTATCACATATATTTAAATGGGGAGACACATTGGCTTTCATACATATAGAACATCGCTTATCTGATGGTTCAGACATGTTAAACAGGCTTAAACTTGTCAACAAAGCACAAAAAACGTTTTAAAATAAAACCGTTACTGTCACTTTAAATTTTAAACAGAACACACCTTATTACTGAATATGCGAAAAAGCATGAAGCAATTGTTCAAAATTCACCAAAATTTCACCACAGTGTCTTAAAGCCTTAAAAGTATTGCACACCAAATTTGAAAGCTTTAACCCTTAAAATAACGGAACCGGAGCCGTTTTTACATTTAACCCCTATACAGTCCCAGGTATCTGCTTTGCTGAGACCCAACCAAGCCCAGAGGGGAATACGATACCAAATGACGCCTTCTATTAGCTTTTTCAGTGGTTCTTAGCTCCTCACACATGCATCTGCATGCCTTGCTTTCCAAAAACAACTGCGCATTAGTGGCGCGAAAATGAGGCTCTGCCTATGACTAGAGAAGGCCCCCATCTGAAAAAGGTGTCCATACAGTGCCTGCCGTTTTTTTAACAACAATCCCCAAGATTATAATAACTATAAAGAGTTATAATCTGCCAAATATGCTTAGCAAAGTAATCGTTTTAGCCCAGAAAAATGTCTACCAGTTTTTTAAGCCCTTATAAAGCCCTTTATTCTTTTACTTAATCTAAGAAAATGGCTTACCGGTCCCCATAGGGAAAATGACAGCCTTCCAGCATTACAAAGTCTTGTTAGAAATGTGGCCAGTCATACCTCAGGCAGAAAAGTCTGCCAACTGCTTCCCCCAACTGAAGTTACTTCATCTCAACAGTCCTGTGTGGAAACAGCAATCGATTTTAGTAACGTTTGCTAAAATCATCTTCCTCTTACAAACAGAAATCTTCTTCTCTTTTCTGTTTCAGAGTAAATAGTACATACCAGCACTATTTTAAAATAACAAACACTTGATTGAAGAATAAAAACTACATTTAAACACCAAAAAACTCTTAGCCATCTCCGTGGAGATGTTGCCTGTGCAACGGCAAAGAGAATGACTGGGGTAGGCGGAGCCTAGGAGGGATCATGTGACCAGCTTTGCTGGGCTCTTTGCCATTTCCTGTTGGGGAAGAGAATATCCCACAAGTAAGGATGACGCCGTGGACCGGACACACCTATGTTGGAGAAACATTTATTGTGTGCGCAGACCTTATGTAATGCAGCACTTAATTGCTAATATATACTGTGCATATATAAACATTTATTGTGTGTACAGACCTTATGTAATGCGGCACTTAATTACTGATATATATTGTGCATATATAAACATGTATTGTGTGTGCAGTACTTTTGTAATGCGGCACTTAATTACTGATATATACTGTGCATATATAAACATTTATTGTGCACAGACCTTTTTTAATGCATCGCTTAATTACTGATATATACTGTGCATATGTAAACATTTATTGTGTGCACAGACCTTTTGTAATGCAGCATTTAATTACTGATATATACTGTGCATATATAAACATTTATTGTGCGCACAGACCTTTTGTAATGCAGCATTTAATTACTGATATATACTGTGCATTTATAAACATTTAATGTGTACACAGACCTTTTGTAATGCAGCACTTAATTGATGATATATACTGTGCATATATAAACATTTATTGTGTGCACAGACCTTATGTAATGCAGCATTTATTTACTGATATATACTGTGCATATATAAACATTTATTGTGCGGACAGACCTTTTGTAATGCAGCATTTAATTACTTATATATACTGTGCATTTATAAACATTTATTGTGTGCAAAGACCTTTTGTAATGCCGCACTTAATTGATGATATATACTGTGCATATATAAACATTTATTGTGTGCACAGACCTTATGTAATGCATTTAATTGCTGATATATACTGTGCATATATAAATATTTATTGTGTGTGCAGACCTTATGTAATGCTGCACTTAATTACTGATATATACTGTGCATATATAAACATGTATTGTGTGTGCAGACCTTATGTAATGCTGCACTTAATTACTGAAATATACTGTGCATATATAAACATTTATTTGTGTGCAGACCTTATGTAATGCTGCACTTAATTACTGATATATACTGTGCATATATAAACATTTATTGTGTGTTCAGACCTTATGTAATGCTGCACTTAATTACTGATATATACTGTGCATATATAAATATTTATTGTGTGCGCAGACCTTTTGTAATGCGGCACTTAATTACTGATATATACTGTGCATATATAAACATTTATTCATAGTTGCCAACATTTTTGCAATTCCAGGGACACTTTGCAGCTATCAATTACCTGCATGAAAATGTTTACCACACCCCCTGCCCTAAAGTTCCACCCACTTTGCCAAACCCACATAATTAGCATTATTTAGCTCCACCTATGTATTTTTAAAGGACCAGTAAATACAGAAGATTTGCAAGTCAAGGGTCACCTTTATCATTTCCTTACTGAAAGACAAGGCCTAGCCTGGGTCTCTCCCCTTTTGTAACAGAACACTCCACTCCTAAACAACGCTGGTGCGTTCATTTCTGCACTTCTGTCTTTGGGACTTCTGGCCATACTTCTGCTGCAGAATTTTCTCTCCTAGATCTCTGCCAGGGAAATAGAACTGTGGCACAACTTGCCATTGAGTTTCACACCTTGGCACTAGAGACCAGTTGGGATGGCAGTACCCTCAAGTTAGCCTTTAGGAGGGGTCTGCATGAACGCATCAAAGATGAACTCACTTATCGTGATATTCCCTCTTCTTTGGATGACTTTATAACACTTTTTATCAGTCTAGACTCTCGCTTCCAGGAGAGAGAAGTCGAGAGAGACAGAACTCGGAGAGTCCTTCCCTCCTGTCCTTCAATTCGCCTGGTTTCTGCAGTATCCTCTACCTCTTCAACTCCCACCAACTAAAAGACTGTGACATTCGTCTGGGAAAAGCCAATGCTTAGGGGATAACACTGGGGTACCTCTAAGCATGATCTCTACTAAATCCCCTCACTCCTCTCGGATTCTGTTACCTGTTACCTTCACCTTCCTTCAGAATATTGTCCACACTCAAGCCTTCATTGATTCAGGGGCAGCAGGTAACTTTTTGGATCAACGTTTTATGATTCAAGCTGGCTTGCCTCCTGCAGAAAAGACATTAACTACTCTGGATGGCACCCCCCTTGGTTCAGGGTTGATCTATTTTGAGTCAGCACCCCTGACCCTGACTGTGGGAGTCCTTCATACCGAACAGCTGCAGTTCGAGGTCATTCATTCCCCAGCACAGCCTGTCATCCTTGGTCTTCCTTGGCTTCGGATACACAATCCACAGTTCGACTGGGCTGAAGGACAACTGGCCTCCTCGGGTACCTGGAGCCTTTCTAAAGTCACTCCTCTGCTCCGCATCCTCATAGCCAGTATACAGATTCCTCCAAACCTTCCCTCAGTATATGCAAACTTTGCAGATGTGTTTGAGAAAAAAGCAGCCGACATGCTGCCACCTCACTGTCCTTATGACTGCAAGATCGACCTCTTTCCCGGAGCCCCACTTCCTAAAGGTAGGGCTTATCCACTCTCCTAAGCTGAAACCAAATCCATGGAGGAGTACATCCAAGAGAACCTTGAACAATATAACTATCAAGAATCGCTATCCCATTCCTTTGATCACTGAACTGTATGACTCACTCCAGGATGTTCGCTTTTTCACCAAGCTGGACTTACGTGGGGCATACAATCTGATTCGTATTTTCCCAGGCCATGAATGGAAGACATATTTTAAGAAATATTGTACAAGACAGACCAAAGATAGTCTACAGAAGGGCTCCAACCCTGAGAAGTAGACTAGCACCCAGCAAAATAGTTAAACACACTCAACAACAATCCAAGAATAATACACAAATCAGGAAAGGCATTTTTGGTCTACAGGGAACATATAAATGTGGAAAAACCAGTTGCAATTCTTGTCAATATATTAAACATGGCAGCAAGTCTTTCAGATCTCACACTACCGGTGACATATATCCCATTCAGGGATTTTATAATTGTAATTCTTCTTTTGTTGTATACCTGTTAGAGTGTATATGCGGCCTACAATATGTAGGCCGCACCTCTAGGAAGGTCAAAACAAGATGGGAGAACACTTGCGCAATTGTAAAAATTGTAGGAAAACCAAAATCAAACACAATGTTCCAAATCATTGTTTAACCAAACATCAAGGTAACCCACATATTTTCAAATATACTATAGATTTTATCCCCAGGTCAGTAGATTACAATAGAACTAACAAACTCAGACAACGAGAAACTTTTTGGATTTTTAAGTTAAAAACACTTTTTCCCGAAGGTCTAAACGCAAATCTAGATTTAGCAGCATTCAATTAACAATCGGATTTATGACCAATGATAGATCACAGCCTTACTAAGATCTATAAACAGGATAGAAATTAACATGGCACAATAAGAACATTCTTATTACCTATATTTGGTCCATTTCTTATCACATATCAACACATCATACAAATGGTAGATTTGCTTACAATATATGGAACAATAAACACATCCTATAGCCCAATAAAATATATAATGATAACATTTCCAACGTATTAATAGTGGTTTCCATTGGGTAATACACAGATCAGAAAAACCATTTATCATATGAAAGATATACACTCATTCATTATATATTCAGTTTTAGTATTTTTCAATATTGGATAATCCCATCTGACATTATAAATATTAAGATATCAGATTATGTTTTTGATTTTAAACGACACATTAGGTACATCAAATTGACATATAATAGATTGGAATACAATACCCCTTTTTCAGATCCATGGGCCAAAAATTTATTATAATTTTTAAAAATAAAATATACAATATATAGAAAATAATAACATGAATTCACAAATCATTTTCACAAAGAACAAACATTGAAATAAATTCATAATGGTCATTATGATACATCAAAAAACCAATATTAGATGAGATGGAGAATTCCATCCAACATTATAAATGTTTAGATATCACATATGGATTATTTTAGATTTACTGGACAAATTAGGTACATTAAATTCACTTTAATATCTTGAAATATAATAACTTTTTCTCAGATCCATGAGCCACAAAAAACAATAATACAAATTTACAAATTAATTCTTTAAATAATAAATATTAGAACATTTTTCCCAACGGTCATATATACCCCCCTTTTTTTCAGAGAGTTAAAAAATGTATGCATCACAAAACTAATATCAGATAAAAAATTTAAAAAATAATTTCTTTTCATCTGTTGATCGCAGACGCTGAACATCACACACACACACACATAAAAACATACATCATATTAATAACAAGTGCACATTAGGTCTTTTCTTTGATTCAGCTTATATTAATTTCCCTCTCATATCGGTAATTTATATGTTCGTCTATCATTATCATCTTAATATCATATTTTATGTCAATTCGAGAAGTTATATTTAATTCACTACATATTTTTCTTCTAACACAAGTATACATACATTCACAAATTTTACAAACATCTTTCAGATGAATTCAGTTTTTAATATATAAAAGTGCAAGTAATCTTATTGGACTTGCATGTCCGCAAAAAATTCCGCACATCAAAACTTCTGTTTACCAGTTTCCACAGCCGTGGGGTTCGCTTTATCTATTTTATCTATTTTATTTATTTATGTTCTTTTATCAATATTTTTTTGGTCAAACTGATTTTTGAATATAATATGATCTTTTCCAATTATATATCACATTTTTCACACGATTCATACACAATTGTTTTCATACATTATCAAACAACATTACATGTCTGCGTCCAATATACATTAATTTAGTAACATTCATTATATACTCATTTATATTCACATACATATGCCTTTGATAGAAGCGATTGCTGTAATTTTTTAGATGATAAAATATGAAACAACAAATACACCCAATAGTCAGATGAAACATTGTTCATTAATTATCAGCAGATTTTATTGTGCTACATATAGATCAACATAACCTTTATACGTTCAGTTTCATCTCTTTTTTGGCAAATCACACATTATACTATAAATGTCATGATATTACACTCAAATTATTTTTAATTTACACATTATTTTACACAGTCAGGATCATTTTATTTAAGCAGATTTTGATGGGACACTTAAAATTGTTTAGAAACATACTTGCGAGGCTTTGATATATATTGTTAACAACAGTGAAGTCCACAGGTGTCCTTGTTTAATTAGTATCGACAAGATTCAGAGTGCCAATTTAGCTATGATTGGTTTTTTTCTGAAACTATGACAACTTCCGCTTTTAAAGTTACCTGTATATAAGGTCTGAATTTATGCAAATTGTATCCATTGTTTTTATGCCCGAGGAAAAGACCGGTTATTGGTCTAGAAACGCGTAGCAATTCTTATGGATTAAAGATTTCAATTTTTAATACACGGAAGTTGTCTTTTACTCTCATTTGATCCTTCCTGGAAAGGTGTTTGATCTTTTTACCTACCGCAGTCTTTGACACACAAGCTGCACAGACGTTCTTTCATTCCCAATCAAGCCACGCAGAGTACCACCTGTATGCAGCATACCTGAGGCCACCCAGTGTGCTAACCACTGAGAGTGTTAGTCCGCCTGTTAGCACCAGTTACAATACGGTGCATAACCTTTCGGTAAGCCTATATTATTATTCACCCTCATTGCTTTGAGTCAACAGTATCACGCTATGTGGCGCCCTCTTTTCTACTTCTAACTTACAGAAATCTTCACTCCGAGGACCAGAGGAGCTTTGCAGCCTGTACATTTGGTCGTACATTATCTATCCAGCACCACCGGTTTTCACGAAGGTTTATGGTTGGTGCAGAGTTTTGATTCATTTTTATTTTATAGCGCACCCCGTTCTCGGTTCCCCTCGGGGTTCCTCTTTGACTTTCATGAATGGAAGACCGCCTTCAACACAAGATCAGGGCATTACGAACACCTCGTAATGCCTTTTGGGCTGTGTAACGCCCCTGCAGTCTTCCAGGCATTTGTCAACGATGTCTTCCGTGACCTCTTCAACCGCACTGTCATCGTCTATCTGGATGACATCCTTGTTTTCTCTTCCACTTTGGAGGAGCATCATAAACACGTGAGACAGGTACTTCAACGTTTTAGAGACAATTCTTTGGTAGCCAAGCTAGAAAAATGTGAGTTTGATTAAGTTCAGATCCAATTGGTTATATCATTTCGAAAGAGGGTTTTGCCATGGATCCTGCTAAACTCACTGCAGTTCTAGAGTGGCCTCAACCTACTTCAGTAAAGGAATTACAGAGGTTCTTGGGGTTCTCCAATTATTACCGCAAGTTTATAAAGAACGTTTCTCAAACAGTCGCTCCACTCACTGAATTCACAAAACGGAACAAAGACTGTAAACATTGGCCTCCTGAAGCCATAAATGCCTTCTCTTGTCTGAAAAAGGCTTTCTGTTCTGCTCCTGTGCTCCGCCATCCTGATCCTGACCTACAGTTCACTTTAGAGGTTGATGCCTCCGAGATAGGGGCTGGAGCAGTTCTAACCCAAAGGGATCCTTTGACTTCCAAGTCACACCCTGTAGCCTTTTTCTCTAAACGCTTTCCTCCTGCAGAGAGGAATTACGATGTGGGTAATCGTGAACTCTTAGCCATTAAGATGGCTTTGACTGAATGGCGTCATTGGTTAGAGGGCATCGCCAATCCCATTCAGATTCTCACCGACCACAAGAATCTGACTTACCTAGAGACTGCTCATCAACTCAATCCTCGACAGGCCAGGTGGGACTTGTTCTTTTCCCGTTTTAACTTTTTGGTCTCTTATCTTCCTGGGACTAAGAACAAGAAGGCGGACAGCCTTTCCCGTCAGTTCCCTCACTCAAGTGATTCCTCTGAAGCTCCTATTAAACACATCATACCTCCCTCCTGTGTGGTTGCTCAACTAAATACCACCCTTTTGCAAAGATTGCAACGTGCCCATTCCAGTAAACCTCCTGGAGCCCCCGTGGCCTCCGATATCCTCTTTGTACCTTTGAACCTACACACCCCTGTGCTATCCTGGGCTCATGATAGTAAACTCTCAGGACATCTTGGTTTGACTACGACTTTTAAGCGTCTTTCCCAACATGTATGGTGGCCTACTATGAAGTCTGATGCTCAGGATTATGTGAAAGCCTGCACAACTTGTGCTGCCAATAAAACTCCCCGATCCTTTCCTCCTGGCTTGCTCCAACCATTGTCCATTCCCAAACAACCATGGACACACATAACTATGGACTTCATTGTGGACCTCCCACCTTCTGACCACCATACAGTTATCTGGGTTGTGGTGGATCGGTTCTCTAGACTGGCCCATTTTGTACCCTTAACGAAACTGCCATCGACCCAGGAATTATCGTCTCTTTTTCTCTTGCATGTGGTACGACTTCATGGCATTCCTGTGAATATTGTTTCCGACAGAGGTCCACAATTCATCAGCCTTTTGCAAGTTGATTGGAACCACTGTTTCCTTGTCTTCTGGCTACCATCCTAAGACCAATGGACTAAGAGAGTAAACCAGGATCTTGAGGCTTATCTTAGAGCCTTTGTCAACGCTCTCCATACCAACTGGTCCGAGTTGTTACCCCTAGCGGAGCTGGCAAGAAACATTCATTGGCACTTCAAGCCACAGCAGGGTATCAACCTTGTGTCTTCCCTCTTTCTGCTCAGTCCACTGGGGTTCCTGCTGCAGACCGACACGTTACTGAACTCACCATTCATTGGCAACATATTTGCTCTCAGCTACGTTCCGCTGTCTCTTGATATAAAAAGTTTGCTGATCGTCATATAACTTCTGTACGTGCCATCTTAGTAGGTGAATGTGTTTGGGTCTCTACTCATATTCGTCTACATCCACCCTGTTACAAATTGGGGCCTAGGTTTATCGGTCCTTACAAAGTCCTGAAAAGACTGTCTCGTGTTGCCTACAAAGTGGCCTTGCCCAAAACCCTGCGCATACACCCAGTCTTCCATATTTCACTACTCAAGCCTTACATCAAGAATAGATAAACCCAGCTCCGAGATCCTCCTCCTCCGCTCCTGGTCCATGGTGACCCTGAATATGAGGTTGCTAGGATCCTGGACTCCAGATACAGGCACAGGCAACTGCAGTATCTGGTACATTGGAAGGGTTACTCTGTGGCGGATCGTTCCTGGGTTTCTGCCCGTGATGTGCATGCTCCGTCTTTAATCTCTAGATTCCATGCTGCTCATCCTTTGAAGCCGACTCTGGTTCCTGGAGGGAGCCCTTGAGAAGGGGGCTATAACACGCCGCACCGCTCTAGCTGTTGCTAGGGGTGCGGCGTCTCCTTCCCTGCTCGTTGTCAGGGGCTGTCAGCTCCGGATGCATGCGGCGCTGACGTCATCCCCGCACGCTCCTCTGATGCCGGTCCGGATTCCTGTGGCGCGAATCCTGCGCCTATGTAAGTTGCACAGAAACGATCTATCACTGCCCAAGTATAGGTGTTACTTTGTGTGCTCCTGGGTGTGATAGATCGTTACTGCTATTTGCCTTATTGTTGCTGAACCCTGCCTGTCTGACTACTCTGCCTGTTAACCCCTAAATTGCTGAATTTATACTGCTACTGAACTCCTTTTATCGGACTACTCTGCCTGTTAACCCCTAAATTGCTGGATTTATATACTGATGCTGAACTCTGCTTGTCTGACTACTCTGCCTGTTAACCCCTACATTGCTGAATTGATATACTCCTGCTAAACTCTGCTTGTCTGACTACTCTGCCTGTTAACCCCTAAATTGCTGGATTGATATACTGCTGCTGAACTCTGCTTGTCTGACTTCTCTGCTTGATTAACCCCTATTGTTCTGGATTGCCTCTCTGTTGCCAAACCCTGCCTGCCTGACCATACTAGTGGTTTACCCTCGGACTGTTTTACTGTTGCCAAACTCTGCCTGACCATTCTAGTGATTTACCCTTGGACTGCTTTACCGTTGCCAATCCCTGCCTGCCTGACCATTCTAGTGGTTTACCTTTCGACTGCTTCACCGTTTCCGCTGAAGACTATCCTGCCTGTGGTGAGTGATGCTTACCTCATCTTGCGAACTTTCTCTGCTCTGGGATATTCCCTACCATTCTGGCTCTACGCCGGGATAAGAAGACTACTGGCTGAGTTCGGTCTGATAGTGCAGTATCCCACGAACATTACTAGATTCTAAAGAGGAGGAGACACACAGTCATCGCGCTAGCTAAGCTGCCTGCTACTAATTATACCGGCACAGTCCGGGACATTTAAATGGCCGGGACTGGGTCCCAAATTACGGGACTGTCCCGGCAAAAGCGGGACAGTTGGCAACTATGATTTATTGTGTGCAGACCTTTTGTAATACAGCACTTGATTACTGATATATACTGTGCAGATATTTACATTTACTGTGTATGCAGATCTTATGTAATGCAGCATTTAATTACGGATATATACTGTGCAAATACACTCACCGACCACTTTATTAGGTACACCTGTTCAATTGCTAATCAGCCAATCACATGGCAGCAACTCATTACATTTAGGCATCTAGACGTGGTGAAGACGACTTGCTGAAGTTCAAACCGAGCATCAGAATAGGGAAGAAAGGGGATTTAAGTGACTTTGAACGTGGCATGGTTTTTGGTGCCAGATGAGCTAGTCTGAGTATTTAAAAAACTGGTGATCTACTGGGATTTTCAAGCACAACCATCTCTAGGGTTTACAGAGAATGGTCTGAAAAAGAGAAAATATCCAGTGAGCAGCAGTTGTGTGGACGACAATGCCTTGTTGATGTCAGAGAAGAATGGGCAGACTGGTTTGAGATGATAGAAAGGCAACAGTAACTCAAATAACCACTCGTTACAACCAAGGTATGCAGAATACCGTCTCTGAATGCACAACACGTTGAACCTTAAAGCAGATGGGCTTAAAGCAGCAAAAGACCACACCGGGTGCCAATCCTGTCAGCTAAGAACAGGAAACTGAGGCTACAATTCACACAGGCTCACCAAAATTGGACAATAGAAGATTGGGAAAATGTTGCCTGGTCTGATGAGTCTCAATTTCAGCTGCGAAATTCAGATGGTAGGGTCAGAATTTGGCATAAACAACATGAAAGCATGGATCCATCCTGCCTTGTATCAACGGTTTCAGGCTGGTGGTGGTGGTGTAATGGTGTGGGGGATATTTTCTTGGCACACTTTGGGCCCCTTAGTACCAATTGAGCATTGTTTAAATGCCACCGCCTACCTGAGTATTGTTGCTGACCATGTCCATCTCTTTATGACTACAGTTTACCCATCTTCTGATGGCTATTTCCAGCAGGATAATGCACCATGTCATAAAGCTCAAATCATCTCAAACTGGTTTCTTGAACATGACAATTAATTCACTGTAATCCAATGGCCTCCACAGTAACCAGATCTCAATCCAACAGAGCACCTTTGGGATGTGGTGGAACGAGAGATTTGCATCATGGATGTGCAGCCGACAAATCTGCAGCAACTGCATGATGCTATCATGTCAATATGGACCAACATCTCTGAGGAATGTTTCCAACTTCTTGTTTAATCTATGCCATGAATAATTAAAGCGACACTTAACACCTGCCTTCTAATAATCATTTAAACCTACTTTTTCTTATTAGTAAAAATAAAATAATCACTGCTGTCTATTATATCTGTTCCTCTTACCCCAAACTGTTGAAGGAGATTGTTTTGAAGTACAGTGTTGATCCAGTGCTTGATTTCCTATGTAAGCTGACATATTGTAACGTACGTTTCAGGGGCACAGCAGTCACATGCTCATGATGCAGTCACATGACACACACAGCATATCACATATGGCTGCAGTGTGTAAATTGCAGTGTTTGAACATACATATTTATTTGTCACTCACATTATAAATGTATTAGCTTTCCCCATCTAACACACATATTATGCAGCACAATTGAAATAAAATGCTTTATAAGAACTGTTTATGTTTTTAACGCACCCCCCCCCCCCCCCGTTGTACTCTTCAAACTGCCCACAAGTTTTATGCTCTAAGCAAAAGCCGTTTCCAGTGCATGGCTTCAGGGCAGGCACTATTGTCATAAATCATTTGTAAGCTCCGTGAGGGAGAGGTGGGGGGGGGGGGGGAAGGCTCTCAGACACGCTGGATATACTGATATACACCGTGCAGAAGATTTCTGCTTCTTATGACCTCTCCTGCTTATGTACCAGCTAATGTGATCAGTTAGTAATGATCGTCTGTTTTATTTAGCAGTGTGATCTGCTCCTGTCACACCCTCTGATGATCACACACAGAGTTCTGCTTTAGTGACTGTGTCTTGGCAGAGGGTGTGACAGGAGCAGATCACACTGCTAAATAAAACAGACGATCATTACTAACTGATCACATTAGCTGGTACAAGTGCTTTACATAAGCAGGAGAGGTCATAAGAAGCAGAAATGGAGTATATCAGTATATCCAGCATGTCTTAAGACCGCTGCTCCTTAACTCGTCTGCCACCTCTGAGGTGGCGGACAGCAATGATTCTGATCGGATACGATCAGGATGATTGACACCCCTTGCTAGTGGCCAATTGGTCGCGAATGTGCAGGGGGCGGCAGTGCACAAGCATTTCACTAGAAATGCTTGTGCAATGATAAATGCCGACAGCATATGCTGTCGGCATTTATCGATGTGCGGCGGACATGATCCCCTACAAGGGATCATGTTCGCCCGCACATTAGTAAATCGGCCCCACACTGTAAATATATAAACAATTTTTTGTGTGTGCAGACCTTCTGTAATGCTGCACTTAATTACGGATATATACTGTGCATATATAAACATTTATTGTGTGTTATGTGACACTTAATTACTGATATAAAGGCCTCTATTTAACAAGCTCCGTAAGGAGCTTGATGGCCAGTGTTTCTGGCGAGTCTTCAGACTCGCCAGAAACAGCAGTTATGAAGCAGCGGTCACAAAGACCGCTGCTCCATAACCTGTCCTCCTGCTCTGAGCAGGCGGACACACATCGCCACAATACAACCCGATTGAGTTGATTGACACCCCCTGCTGGCGGCCCATTAGCCGCGAGTCTGCAGGGGGCGGCGTTGCACCAGCAGTTCTTGTGAGCTGCTGGTGCAATGCTGAATACGGCGAGCGTATTGCTCGCCGTATTCAGCGAGGTCTGGTGGACCTGATCCGCAGTGTCGGATCAGGTACGCCAGACCTTGATAAATATGCCCCATACTGTGCATATGTTACGGTACCAACAGTGTACCAAGGGTTAATACCAGGGAACAACGTCCTGCATAGGGAATCAGCAATTCACAAACCAGCCAGTTTTCAGGTTTAAACAGAATGACATTTATTAAAGGCTAGATGCCTAGTATTTATACAGGTTTGACACCCCCCCAGATGGGGGTTGAAAGACTGTTGTACATTACATGGAGGGAACAAGCCCTTTGACATGATACAATAGAATTATATTACTTAAACACTTCAACCACAAGACACTCTTGGCCCTTCTTATCACTTAGGCGTTTTCTCTCTGGAGGTGATCAAACAATAGAATGCTTAGCACTAATTAGATTATAGCTGGAGCCAGCAACTCTGTCTTTAGAAATTAGTTTCTTAGCTAAACACAATTAACTCCTTCAGTCCTGACAGAAGGGTCTGTCACATATCTCCCCCGTTGTGGAACACTCCGGCAGACCCGGCTTGACCCTTTGGCGGGTCAACCTGGGGATGACCGGACTAGGAGGTGGTAGGCATGTCAGTTTGCCAGGACAATCCATCTGTATTCCCGTTATGAGAGAGAATTCCTGTCCATACAAAGAAGGGTTCAACTTCCTCAGTGCCCAGACTAGGGCTAAACAGTCCTTCAAAATCCCATCAGCTTCTTTACGAGTTTTCTGTACCTGCTCTTTATAGGTATCCACAATCCCTTCATACTGACATAGGGTGCCCTTGAGTTGCTGCACCTCACTATGAGCCAGCGTCAGCTTCTCCTCAAGTGTCGCTAAGTTTGTCTTTAAGGTTTCATGTCCCACTCTCAAGCTGGTGTTTTCTGCAGTCTGTCGGTGCAGCTTGTCTAGCAGAGATTCACGTTCTAAACGTGCTTTTTCCTCTGCGCTCCTCTTCTCCTTCATCAGCGCATTGTAACGGGACCTCCACATATCAATAGCGGATAGAGATTTACTGAGCTCAGCGTCCTGGGGCTTAGCAGCAGGTGGGTCAGTCTCTGCTGCACGGATCTGGGCACGGGTAGTCACAGAGTTAACATCAGCGGGACCCATAGGAGCGTAGGCAGAAACAAGGGGGGCCAAGTCATTTCCAAGAAGAACATCAGCAGGTAAGTCCTTCTTGACCCCCACATTCACAGGTCTAGCGCCCACTCCCCAATCCAAATGTACCCTGGCAACAGGTAGGCTGAACACATCGCCCCTTGCTACCCTCACAGCCACAGTGTCTCCAGTGTACTGTTTCTCAGACACCAAGTTCTTTTGAAGCAAGGTCATGGTAGCACCAGTATCCCGTAGACCACTGACCTTCTTCCCATTCACTTTAACCAGTTGCCGGTTATTCCGGTGGGCAGCTTGCACAAGGTCTGCCTCATGTAGGATGCTCCAGCATTCTTGCGCCTCTACGTAGCGGGCCGCAGGCTGAGGATTACGTGGGATTCCGCCGGCAGGTCTTCTCCAGGACTGCGCTTGGTTCGCTGCGTTTAGGGGACACTCTGGTCTTTTGTGCCCTAGTTGCTTACATCCAAAGCATCGAATCGGTTGTGAGTAGCCCCGCAAATTGAACAGGGCTCTCTGAGGGTAGTTCGTGGCCGGAGGCCGTGTGGTATAGCGGTGCGCCGGGGTTTGGTAACCGGCAGCTGCTGGGGTGACTGGGGGTCTGTACTCCACTCTAGCAGGGGGCTTAGTGGTAGCAATGTCCAGTTTGCGGGCATCCGTATACTCATCTGCCAAGCGAGCCGCTTCCTGCAGGGTGGAGGGTTTACGGTCCCGAACCCACTCTCGAACTCCTGCGGGTAACTTGTCGAAGCAATGTTCCAACAGGAATAGCTGCAGCACCTCTTCCCCAGATATGGCTTGGCACCCCGCTATCCAGTGAGCTGCTGTGCGGTGCACCTTACATGCCCACTCAAGGTAGGAATCTCCAGCTAATTTAACAGTGTCTCTGAACCGCCTCCGGTATGCCTCCGGTGTAACCGCATACCTGGAGAGCAGAGCCTCTTTTACCGTATTATAATCCCTGACTTCCTCATCTGGAATGGCCCGAAAAGCCTCTCTGGCCCGGCCGGATAATTTTCCAGATAATATCGTGACCCAGTCCTCTGCGGGTACCTTGTGTAGTGCACATTGCCTCTCAAAATCCGCAAGGTACCCATCAATCTCTCCTTCTGTTTCCAGGAAGTTTTTAAAAACTGCAAAATTTACTTTTCTCTTTTCCATCTTAGTCAGTATTGTAATAATCCCCCTCTTCCTGAGGTTACTGGCTTGTGTAGTTGCTCTTCTGGGCGATAAGGTTCATTCCGTCGCTGCCACCAATTGTTACGGTACCAACAGTGTACCAAGGGTTAATACCAGGGAACAACGTCCTGCATAGGGAATCAGCAATTCACAAACCAGCCAGTTTTCAGGTTTAAACAGAATGACATTTATTAAAGGCTAGATGCCTAGTATTTATACAGGTTTGACACCCCCCCAGATGGGGGTTGAAAGACTGTTGTACATTACATGGAGGGAACAAGCCCTTTGACATGATACAATAGAATTATATTACTTAAACACTTCAACCACAAGACACTCTTGGCCCTTCTTATCACTTAGGCGTTTTCTCTCTGGAGGTGATCAAACAATAGAATGCTTAGCACTAATTAGATTATAGCTGGAGCCAGCAACTCTGTCTTTAGAAATTAGTTTCTTAGCTAAACACAATTAACTCCTTCAGTCCTGACAGAAGGGTCTGTCACAGCATATATAAACATTTATTGTGTGTGCAGACCTTATGTAATGCAGCACTTAATTACTGATATACACTGTGCATATATAAACATTAATTGTGTGTTCAGACCTTTTGTAATGCAACACTTAATTACTGATATATACTGTACATATATAAATATTTATTGTGTGTGCAGACCTTTTGTAATGCAGCATTAATTACTGATATATACTGTGCATATATAAACATTTTATTGTGTGTGCAGACCTTTTGTAATTCAGCACTTAATTACTGATATATGTATATATATACAAAAATTGTGTGCACAGATCTTTTCTAATGCAGCACTTAATTACTGATGTATACTGTGCATATATAAACATTTATTGTGTGCAGACCTTTTGTAATGTGGCACTTAATTGCTAATATATACTGTGCATATATAAACATTTATTGTGTGTGCAGACCTTTTGTAATGTGGTGCTTAATTGCAGATATATATACTGTGCATATATAAACATTTATTGTGTGTGCAAACCTTCTGTAATGCGGCACTTAATTACGGATATATACTGTGTATACATTATTATTATTATCGGTTATTTGTAGAGCGCCAACAGATTCTGCAGTGCTATAAACAAAGGGGGAGTACAACAAAACAAATATAGGGATCAAATGGGTAGAGGGCCCTGACAAGAGTTACACTGTTGTAGTCAGCTCTTAAGAAGGTGATCTACAAACAGCTGGACTCTTCAGAGGATAGCAATGGAGGAGTGGAACTGGTATAAAGTAAGGTTAGCATAGGTTGTAAGCATCCCTGAACAGTAGAGTCTTTAGGGAGCGCTTGAAGCTTTCAAAACTAGGAGAGAGTCTTGTGGAGCGAGGCAGAGAGTTCCACAAGATGGGAGCCAGTCTGGAGAAGTCCTGTAAATGGGAGTGCGATGAGGTAACCAGAGAGGAGGAGAGTAGGAGGTCATGAGCAGAGCGGGGGGAGCAGTGCAGTTGAGGGCTTTGTATGTCAGTGTGAGAATTTTGTGTTTGATCCTAGAGGCAAGAGGAAGCCAGTGAAGGGATTGGCAGAGAGGTGCAGCAGATGAAGAGCGACATGTAAGGAAGATGAGTCTGGCAGAGGCATTTATTATGGATTGTAAAGGAGCTAGGCGGCAGGTGGGGAGACCAGAGAGGACAGAGTTGCAGTAATCGAGGCGGGAAAGAATGAGAGAGTGGATTAAAATCTTAGTTGTGTCTTGTGTAAGGAAGTGTAGAATTTTCAAGATGTTTTTAAGGTGGAAGCGGCAGTCTTTAGCCAAGGACTGAATGTGAGGAGTGAAAGGAAGATCTGAGTCAAATGTTACCCCGAGACATCAGGCATGCGGGGTAGGGGTAATGATGGAGTTGTCGACAGTTATAGAGAGATTGGGGGTGACGATTTTGGAAGAAGGGGGGAAAATGAGGAGCTCAGTTTTGGAGAGATTTAGCTTGAGGTAGTGAGAGGACATCCAGGAAAAGATGTGAGAAAGACAGTTAGTGACACGGGTTAGCAAGGAAGGAGATAGGTCTGGTGCAGAGAAGTAGATTTGGGTGTTGTCGGCATACAAATGATATTGGAAACCGTGGGACTTTATTAGGGAACCTAGTGATGATGTAGATTGAGAAGAGAAGGGGACCGAGGACAGAGCCTTGCGGTACTCCGACAGAAAGTGGTGATGGGGCAGAGGAGGCCCCAGAGAAGGCTACACTAAAGGTACGGTTTGACAGGTAGGAAGAGAGCCACGAAAGGGCTGTGTCACAGATGCCGAAGGATTGGAGGGTTTGGAGCAAGAGAGGGTGGTCAACAGTGTCAAAGGCTGCGGACAGATTAAGGAGGATAAGCAGAGAGAAGTGGCCTTTTGATTTTGCTGTAAGTAGGTAGTTGGTAACCTTAACAATAGCTGTCTCTGTGGAGTGATGGGGACGAAAAAAAACCAACCCTGCACCAGTCACTTGTTTGGCACAGAAAGGGTTAACAGACCCTTTCCACTTAAACCAATCTGTCACAGTCTAGCCACTTCAGGAAAGCCTGTGACTTATTTCAGTGGGTGCAAGGATTAACAACACTCTCTAGTCTGTCCTAGAAAAATGCCCAAACTCCCCTTTAATGCCACCCACACTAAACTATCTCTAAGCTGCCACCACTTAAGATTTATTATATGGGAAATCATAAGGAAACCCAGACTAAAATTAAATCCCAGAATACAATTTAGCAAAACAATAACCTAAAATCATAGTTTAAATACTAGCAGTCTCTTTCAGTAACGTGGTTCAAATATTAGACAAAGGCAAAAGCTTAATAAAGGAATTATTTATTATGCAAAAGATGATGCACAGTGCATTTCTTTTTTTTTTTCAAAATAGTTTTATTTTGCAGATAAAAAAGTTATACATCGTGAACGTACTTTTGTTAGGGTTACAATTCAATATGGCTTTACAGCTGTGTGGGTTGTACACACACGATGCTGTGAACAAACAAGCATATAATGATAAAGGTAAAAAACAATAAATCATATAGTAACATATAAAACGAAAAAACAACACATTGTGCTTCCTGTTGTCCCTCATGCTTTCCCCCTTCAATACCTCAAGGTCAATTTCCACCTCCTCTACCAATATCTAGGGTCATATGTTTTGGCGTTTTATATCCTACTGGTATCAAACTTATTCCTCAAGTATTCTTCCCATAGAATCTTAATCTGTATGTACTTGTCTAACCTTCGTTGTTTAAGGTAGTGGTATTCCTCTAGCTGTATAGTGCGATTGCACTCCTGAACCCATAGCGCAATAGTCGGAATTATAGGGCTTTTCCAGTTCTTGGCTATTAGTTTCTTGATGCTATTACTTGCTATGTTAAATAATTTAGTTTGTTCTGAGGTGAATTTTTTGGGGACGATGTGAAACAGCCACAAGAGTGGGTCTACTGGTAAGGCTTTATCTAATAGCTTTGACGTTTCCTTTGTGATTTCATCCCACATTGGGGCTATTTTAGGGCAAAGCCACCAGATATGTGCCATATGGCCGATTTGATCATGGCACCTCCAGCAGAGGTTGGAGGCTTCTCTGAATATTTTCTGGCATCTTGATGGAGTAAGATACCATCTATGGAGAAGTTTCAGGTTTAACTCAATGAGGTTACTAGATGTGGCAGATCTCTTAATGGCTATAAATATCTTAGAAGCGTCAATGTGTGATATCTGAATTCCCAATTCCTCCCCCCATCTATTGATGAAGTGAGGGGTGTGACCTGGTGAGTTTTGTTTCAGTAGTGCATAAATCAATGATAGAGTGTGTTTTGTAGGAGATTCTTTATGGCACAAGGACTCGAATGTCGTCAGTGGCCTCAGCATATTCCTTTTATGCGGGTGTCCTGACAGGTAATTGTAACACTGCATATAAAAATACCAGTCTCTGAAACAATTAAAGCCTTTTTCGGTTAGGGCCGTTCTAGGGAACAACTGAGTTTCAGTTCCTAGGTGACACATCATCAGTTCCCTGTCCGGTTGTGTGTCATTTTTTATCTTTGCTACTAGGCCAGGGGCAAATTCTTTATTAGAGATGAAGGAGGTAAGGGGAGAGTAGGTGGACGAGATGTTGGGGTGCTCTACTAGTATCCTTTCCCATATCAGCATGGTCTCCTGTACTGTATGTGCAACATATATCTGGGGTGATCTGTTAATTGATGGTGTCCAGCATCTTGTGCCTAAGTGTAATGTACCAGCTATGTCATGTTCGAGGCGAACCCAGATTTTAAAGTTAAAGTTAGTATACCAGTCCACTATTCTCTGTAAGTGTGTGGCCTTCCAGTATGCGACGAGGTCAGGTACCCCCATTCCCCCGTTATCTAGTGTCTGATACATGTCTTTCCTATTGATCCGTGCGTGTCGTTTGTTCCATATAAATTCAAATATTTTAGTTTGCAGGGATGTAAGAAAAGTGCGTGGGAGGGCTATGGGTAGTGTCTGTATGATATATAATATTTTTGGCAGGATACTCATCTTAATGGCGCTGATCCTGCCTATCCAGGATAGAGGTTTTCTACGCCAGGAAGACAGGGTGGATACTATTGACGATTGAAGTGGTAGGAAATTTGTCTCGAATATTTGGGTAATCTTTGGGGTTAGAAATATCCCTAGATATTTCAATTTGCTTTTTTGCCACTTAAATGTACATATACGTGAGATAGGTGTTAGGTCCCCTTCTGGTATGTTTATGTTTAGGATTTCTGATTTACTCTGGTTGATAAGAAAGTTTGAAATCTTTCCAAATGCATCTAGCTGTTTCAATAAACCTGGTATAGATTGTCTAGGGTTCGTCAAGAAAAAGAGCACGTCATCCGCATATAGAAGCATCTTATGTTGATGTCCCCTAACCTCAACTCCCTCAATGTCTACCGTGTGTCTAACCTTAAGTGCCAGCATTTCTATTACACAGGCAAATAGAAGCGGGGACAGCGGACATCCCTGCCTGGTTCCGTTAGATATCCCAAATGGGGCTGATAAAGATCCGTTTACCCGGATTCTAGCTGTCGGACAGTGGTACATTGCAAATACCCTATCTACAAATGTCTCGCCAAGGCCCATTCTCATAAGGACCACCCGGAGGAACTGCCAGTTGACCCGGTCGAACGCCTTTTCAGCATCCGTGGATATGACCACAGTCGGTACACCGCAATGATTAACATAATCTATTAAATTAAGGGCTCGTACAGTGTTGTCTTTGGCTTCTCTTGTGGGAACAAAGCCCACTTGATCAGCGTGGATTAAATTTGGGAGTAAGGCGTTCAACCGGGCCGCCAGCAGCTTGGCATATATCTTCACGTCGGTGTTCAGTAGTGATATCGGTCTATAGTTCTCGACTCTCGAGTGGTCCTTACCTTCCTTTGGGATTAGTGTTATGTGTGCGGCCAGGGAATTGCTAAGGAATGGTTCTTTACCGGAGATGGAGTTAAAGAGGGTCAGCATGTGTGGGGCTAGAATCTTACTGTATTTTTTATAGTAGTAGTTAGTGAAGCCGTCTGGGCCAGGGGCTTTTCCGGTCGGTAGGTCTTTTATGGCCAATAGGAGTTCTCTCATATTGAAGGGGGAATTAAGGGATTCTTTTTGTTCCTGGGTGACCTGTGGTATGTCTAAGTCCTTGAGGAAGGATTCTATGAGGTTAATATTAGTTGTGTCAGTAGGGGGAGCAGTTGGCAAGTTGTAGAGGGACTCATAGTATGTGCGAAATGTCTCTGATATGCTAGAGGTGGAGTAAACCATGCCTTTCCCTGGTCCACTGATAGACATAATATATGAGCGGTGAGTCCGCCGTTTCAATTTGCGAGCTAACAGTCTACTACATCTGTTATCACTGTCATAATAATTTTGTTGTAGTTTGAGTGCAAGTAGTTTGCAATCTTTGTCTAACAGGGTGTTAACTATTTCCCTCTGCGTCTGTAGATCCTTTTTCAATGTTGTGTCTGTTGGTGTTTTTTTAAGTTTCTCCTCAGTCATAGTAATGTTATTCAATGCGGTCTGTAGTGCGGCGCACTGTTGTTTATGGTTATGGGACTGTATGCTGATAAGATCCCCTCTAAGTGTGCTTTTATGTGCCTCCCATATAAGTCTAAAGTCATCTATGGATGCTACATTTAGTTGAAAATATTCCTGCAGACGCTTCTCTATCTTTTCTTGGTATAATGGGTGGTCTAATAAGTTATTGTCTAATTTCCAAAGAAATGTGGAGTGTGGTGCTGAAGGCCTTTCAATAGAACAGGTCACCATAGAGTGATCCGTCCAGCCTGTGGGGGTTATCGCCGACCTTATTGCCATGGACAAGCAGGACACGTCTAAAAGGATGTAGTCTATGGGGGAGAATCGGGAGTGTGGAAAGGAGTAGAAGGTATATTGGCGGTCTACCGGGTGATGTATCCTCCAGGTGTCATGTACTGCTAGGTCTCTGATATGTTGTTTGATTCTATAAAGAACCCGATTCGGTGTTGAGGAGAGCCCAGTTGATGTGTCTAATGCTGTGTTGAGGGAGACATTAAGATCCCCTCCTAGTATCAGTAGACCCCTTTTAATCTCAAGTATGGCATCCGAAAGGCGTTTAAAAAAGATGTCTTGTTGGGTGTTAGGGGCATATACACAGGCCATTGTGACTATTGTGTTATAAAGTTTGCCAACCAAGATTAAATATCTGCCCTCTCGATCTCGTGTTAAGCTAAATAGAGTAAAGGGTATACCCTGTTTGATTAAGATTCCCACCCCATTAGTTTTACTATGGTTCGATGCGAAGTATGCCTCTCCAAATTTGTAACTAAATGTTTTGGGTTCTTTCTTGTGAAGGAAGTGGGTTTCCTGCAGCATTATGATATCCCCCTTGTTATCTTTAAAATCCTTAATAGCTATACTTCTTTTGTTTGGGGAATTAAGACCCTTAGCATTAACTGTTATGATGCGCAACTGCGCGTTATTGGGAGCCATCATATGTCAGTATGATCACGATCTGTCGTTTGGTAGTGGGGCTAATGTCCAACTGTTGAGAGTGGAAAGTAGTTATCAGAGTAGGAAGCAATACAGGATATGTCAGTATGCAGGCATTAGAAGGTGTATGTGTGATTGTGTAAGCACAATGTGTAGAACAATAACAAACATCAAAGGTAACAACAACAAAAACAAAAGTTAACGAGTAAACATTAGAACATGTAAACACATCACCGGAGCGACTGAGGGATAGTCCCTCCGGCAAAACAGTTATCCTAATAGGATATGGGGTCAGCCGGGTACTTGGACCCAGGCAAATGTGGAATTATTTAACATCCATTGAAAGGATGATATAAACGGGTAATAATAACATGGTTTGTATATTTTTGCACAATGGTAATAGCCTGGTTGTGACAGGTTAAAACTATACATATTACACAACTACTTCATATAGTCACTAGGATTGTCCGTGTGGGCGGTTCAAGCAAATGAATGCCTACAGTTATCATTGTAGTAAGACCACATGTTAAGGTTTTTTCTAGGCAATGTGCTCGCCTCATGTTAGATGCAGTTGCTGGTACCTACAATTTATGTAAAATAAACAACAACAGATAATAAAAGGCATGACAAGTAACTTTTACACCAATCTCACCCAACCATGGAACTTGGAAGACAGTTAAGTCCTTCAATAATACATCATGAATTCAGTCTGTCTTTCCTCTTCTTATAAGCAACTTTGTGCCATTGTGTCCCTGCCAAGGTATGTGGTGGTGAAGCTGTTTTGTCAGGAGGCTTCTCAGATAGTTGAGGCGGCTGGATTGACAGGCACAAGCCCTTAGAGAAGGACTCCAGGTCTTGAGGCCCTCTGTAGGTGTGAATCTGGCCTTCCTTAGATACCATCAAACTAAAGGGAAACCCCCAGCGATACTTGATATCTTTCTCTTGTAGTGCAGTGGTGATAAATCGGACGTCTCTTCTGCGTTGTAGAGTGCTTGGGCATAGATCTGGGTAAATTTGTAGGGTATGATCCAGATACATTATTTTCCTCAGTTATCTCGATTTGGACCAGATTTCCTCCCTGTCAGTGAATCTCAAAAATTTAAGGATAACATCCCTAGGGGGCGCACCAGTTGGTGGGGGTGGGCGCAAAGCCCGATGTACTCTTTCCAGTTCCATATCAGGTATATCTGGGTCCCCCATCAGATGTTGAAAAAGGTTCTGCATATATTCTCTAAGTTCAGAGCTTTTTATTGACTCTGGTATACCCCTCACTCTTAAGTTAGACCGCCGACTGCGGTTTTCGAGATCCTCAATTCTTTCTTGCATTGTCTCTATTTGTGAGGATTGAACATTGGCATGCGTGTCTAGGCTCCCCACCATTTCAGAGATGGTGGTTTGCATGTCTTCTACTTCCTCTACTCTGCACCCTAAAGCGTTTATATCTGTTCTCATGGAGGTAAGCTCTTTGGTTATTAACGCCTTTAGGGAGGCAAAGTCCTCTTTTGATGGCAGGTTGGCAATGTCTTGTTTTAGTTGTGTAATGTAAGAAGTAGCTATCTGTAATTCTGCGGCACTTGATAAATCATGAGGGATCTCAGTGGTAGTTGCAGTCTGATGTGCAGGGTTGGCTGCTGTATCTGGCAGTTGAAAAAATGTGCTCACAGAAACCGGCACGTTGGTCTGGCTTTTCGTGAGCTTCTCCCCTTTAGTCAAGCGTTTAGTCGTCATGTTTTACTTAAGTAATAAAAGTGTTCAGTTGACCTGTGTGCCCTTTCCCAGGGTTATTGTTTTGAGGAGGAGATAATAGTGATTCAAGCTGTTAATGATGCCCCATTAAAGGTTTACAGTCAGATGTGGTGTGCATTTATGATGATTTACTGAGAGCAGGTTGTTCGCTCCACACCATGTTACGTTGATGCTATTCAGGGTCTCATGTCTCCGGATCGGTGCTTTGTGCCCCCTCTCCCATCATAGAGAGGCCCATTTAATCTTGCATGTGTTCGAGGTAGCTTTTAAGTTTGTGGCGGGTGTTATATTTCTCTTTCTGATGGTGCTAGTATATAACATAAATGGCCCTTTGTCCCACTGTGCGGTCGTTATATGTTGTGGTTCATTTGTTTCAGCTTACCTCCATATATGAGCTGAGTCTGAGAGGAGCCCCGTTATCTGCGTCCGCATGGCTCGCACACGGCCCTTTCCAATATGGCGGCGGTCGTTTTTCCTTTGCGGCTAAGTAACGGTCCGTTTTTATCTAAGTCACGGCTCAAATCGCCTTCATGCCATGGCGGTTAGTGTCCCCGCATATTTAGTCGCTTGTGTACCACTTTATAAGGCGATTCTTGCAGGTATATAGTCCTGGGTCTTTTTTCCCAGCACGGAGCTGATTCACACTGCGGCCATTTGCCTGCACGGCCGAGCTCCGCCCCTGATGCACAGTGCATTTCTAATAAAAATATGTTAACAAATAGAATTATACACAAGCAAACAGTTTTTAAAATAAAAAAGAAATAACAGACATTATACTTGACTAGCTTTAGTTGTCTGTGCCAGGGAGATTGGCAGGAAAAGATGGTCACTCATGCTGTAACAGCCTCCAATGTAGAATGAACAACTTGTATTTTATACCTGTTTCTTTGATATCAAATTGCTTGATACAACCTCTTTCCAGAGGGGCTAGGAAACCCCTCTCTTTTTACGACATGTCATAAACCTCTGAATCATTGAAATTATAGAACACCTTATAACTTTTGTTTTACATATTCAGCGCATACACCTATATAAGCAATTTCCCAGTGACATCATGAGAATTAGTTTATATACCAAATATGACATGGTTGTCATAATTTCATCATCTAGGGTCATAATATGGTTAAAAGCATGTCTCAAGTTGTACTAGTGTCCTCTTATTGACCTTATCTAGCTCTGGGTAGAGGGCACTGCTTTTTGTCTCTTGTGCTGACATTTTTACTTACTTGATGCATTAATAGATACGCAATAACATTTGGTCAAGTGGAACTTAGAAACTATTTATGATAGGTAGGCCTGTTTGGTTAAGGAAAATACACAGAGACATACAACCTCTCAAATTAAACAAAATAGCACAGAGAAGTTAACCCCTTGCACCTAAAATCATGAGGTTTTCATGACACCTCCCCCAAATAAGAGTTGCAAAGGGAGGTGACACACAAGGTGTGGATCAAAGGGAGCTTCCCCTTGACTTGATAATGCCATTCCCAGTCAAATTGCACATAGCAGTTTTGCCATCATGATGCCCTCCATTTTAAAATGACACACAATTTTCTCTATCCAGCTTGTTTAATATATTGAAGGGACCCTCCCATGCAGCCTGTAGCTTGTTCTGCCTCATGGGTGTTAGTACCAGAACATTGGCAGCTCTGAATTTTGCAGGTACCTCCCACAATAAGGCTTGCAGCTTGTCCCTGAAATGTACATCATACCCCATTACAGAGGTGTCTGTGAAGCCTAGTTTCTTTCCACACCTTCTGAGCATATTGTGTTTTGTCAGCTTTTGATTAACTACCCAGGGATCTTTCCCTTCCACTGGAGTAGAATCCCTGTACTCCTGCACCTTGTTATGGTTGGTAGGAGGTTGCCTTACTTTTCTCCACTGTGGGGCCTATCTGCTGGGAACTCTGACTCTGCACTCATATCAGTGTATGTGCTGAATGGAACTGTGGTGCTGTGCAAATACACTTCTCTATATTTCTCCCCCTTGTATCTGCACAGTCTGTATCAGTCTTTTTCCCCTAGTCTGTGCATTCTGCTTATAGGTCACAGCTGAGGTTACTGGGGTCTCTGTCACCCACAATCTTTCACACTCACTCTTGGGGTCCTTCAAAGATTATCCTGTACCCTCCTACCCCACACTCTCTGTTTAGTTAAACTCTGTTCTACAGATACTTCTGGTTCAGGCACAGACAGGTACACACCATTCATCTGCCTTTCTTCACAGTCAATCTCTGCCTGTACAGTTAAACTCTGTTCTCCAGATCCTACTGGTTCATATGTACAGACAGACACACACCATCTATCTGCCTTTCTTCCCAGTTCAGGCACAGCACTTTACACATGACTCTGAGCTTTTTTACACACAGCTCTTTGCACATCAGGCTCCATACATGTATCATTGCCAGGCACATACAAAGATAACAATCTACCCAGATCACTACCCAGTAACACATCATTAGGAATATTTTCAGAACCCCCCACATTTCTCAAACCTCTCCCTGCTCCCCAATCAAGGTATGCAGGTGCCATAGGCACTGTGTGTCACAGCCGTGCCTGGATTTGAACCTGGGACTCCTGGTTCTCAGACTGTTTCTCTTTTCCTGCACCACTAGAGGTAACTGTTTATGTTTGCAGCCTATTTGAGACCTGTTACCTGCAGTGGATTACTCTCTGGCTCCACCTGCTTGTCAGCTGCAGGTAGTTTTGTAATGAGCTCTGTTATAAAGGGCTGCTTCACTATTCACTTCCTGCCTTGACATTGTGATTGATTTCCTTTGTTTGTGCCTCTGTTCTGCTTCCTGAATTCCTGTCTTGTTGGTGGATTTCTGGCTTCTGAACTCGGCTTGCTGACTGACTATTCTTCTGGATTCTCCTTATGCTTTATGAAAGATTGGACTGCTTTCCTGGTTACAGACCCTTGGCTTGTATTCTGACAATTCCTTTGTATCCTGTGTCTTCAGCCTGTTACAGCAATTTCTCTTCTGTGAGTACCTGTATGCTTACTTGGCTGCTGTGACTAATCATCTCTGCTGTGAGAACTGTAAGCTTACCTGGCTGATGAGATTAATCACCTCTGCTGTGAGAACTGTAAGCTTACCTGGCTGCTGTGTTTAGCACCTCTGCTGTGAGAATTGCATGCTTACCTGTTGTTAAAACTAATCACCTTGCTGTGAGAACTGTATGTTTATCTGCTTGCTGAGACTAATCACCTCTGCTGTGAGAACTATAAGTTTACCTGGCTGCTGAGTCAAGCACCTCTGCTGTGAGAATTGTATGCTTACCTGTTGCTGAGACTAATCACCTTGCTGTGTATCCTGAAGCCAAGCGTCTCTGCTGTGAGACTGAACACCTCTTCTGTGAGTACCTAGATACTTCCTTGGCTGTTGGTACTAAACTCCACTGCTGTAAGAACTGTATCTGCTTGCTGAGTCTAAGCATCTCTACTATGACGTGTGTAGCCTGAAGCCAAGCGTCTCTGCTGTGAGTCTAAACAACTCTACTGTGATACTGGCATATGCTCTGCTTGTTACTGAAACCAAGTTCCCTTACTAACCAAGACCCCTTATTGAGATACTGGCATATGCTCTGCTTGTTCCTGAAACCAAGTTTCTTTACTGAGATAATGACGTATGCTCAGCCTGTTGCTGAAACCAAGTTCCCTTACCGAGACACTGGCGTATGCACAGTCTGTTCCTAAAACCAAGTTCCCTTTCTGAGATACTTGCGTATGCTCGGCCTGTTCCTGAAACCAAGTTCCCTTACTGAGATACTGACGTATGCTCTGCCTGTTCCTGAAACCAAGTTCCCTTACTGAGATACTGGCGTATGCTCTGCCTGTTCCTGAAACAAAGTTCCCTTACTGAGATTCTGGCGTATGCCCAGCTTGATCCTGAAACCAAGGACCCTGGTTCTGATACCCGTGTATGCCCAGCTTGATCCTGAAATAAAGTACACGTAAGGGTAGACTGTGTCTGTTGAAGGACTTCTGCCTAAACTGTTCTTTTACAAAGACTTTTGTTTGTTTATTATCAGGTTGGAATATAACCTCAATTTGCTTTGCCTCTTGTTTTCCTTGCATTACCTTAGAAAAGTTTCTTCAAGAAAAGACCTTCTTTGTTCTGTGTTTCCATTCTGGTATACTGACTCCTACTCACCTCTTCACACCCTCTCAAATTAACTCAGTCATCACCTTGCACAAGCTCCATACCCCTAAACCTGCTCAGCCAAGCATGACAAAGTGGCTTTCCCCCAATCCCTTTAACTACTACAGTCCTTCCAGGAATAATGTCCTTAGAACTCACCATCCCTGGACGCACAAGAGTCACTGCTGCACCCGTGTCACAGGTTGTAAGTTCTCATTGTTGTTTTCCTCTGGCCGTGTAAAAAACAACACAGATGCTGGTACTTCTGAGGGATGACTCCCTCCAGCTGATTGTGCCAATTTCATCTTCACTGCCCACAGCTGCAGACACCTCTCCTGAGGCTTCAGCTTGTGCAGCCTAGCTGCTGTCATAGTCCATAAGAGCTTGTACCAATCCCTCTTTGGTTTTCCCACGGGAAGAAATACCTCTCTCCTGTCATAACAGTGCCACCATTTCCTTGGTCTGCTGCTGGTATGCCTCCATAGTAAAAAATAAAATAGAAAAACAGAGAATAGGGAAGGGAACTGTTTGCAATGTGTAACTATATAATGCACTGAGTTTTAGCCTTTGGAAATTGTGAGAGTCACAATTTCTTTTAGTACTGGGATTTTCAAACTAGCAAATCAACAAAGCACTTAAATCTAATAAAAAAAAAATATCTGCATCGCTGCCCACCAATTTGTGATGACCAGGGTTAACCAACCCTGCACCAGTCACTTGTTTGGCACAGAAAGGGTTAGCAGAACCTTTCCACTTTAACCAATCTGTCACAGTCTAGCCACTCCAGGCAAGCCTGTGACTTAGTTCAGTGGGTGCAAGGGTTAACAACACGCTCTAGTCTGTCCTAGACTAGAAAAATGCCCAAACTCCCCTTTAATGCCACCCACACTAAACTATTTTTAAGCTGCAACCACTTAAGATTTATTATATGAGGAATCTTAAGGAAAACCCAGGCTAACAAATTAAATTCCAGAATACAATTTAGCAAAACAATAACCTAAAATCACAGTATAAATATTACCAGTCTCTTTCAGTAACGTGGTTCAAATATTAGACAAAAGGCAAACGCTTAATAAAGGAATTATTTATTATGCAAACAATAATGCAGTGCATTATTTATAAAAATATGTTAACAAATAGAATTGTACACAAGCAAACAGTTTTTAAAATAAAAAAGGAGAAACAACAGACTTTATACTTTACTAGCTTTAGTTGTCTGTGCCAGGGAGATTGGCAGGAAAAGACTCACTCTGTAACAGCCACCCATGTAGAATAAACAACTCGTATTGTTAAACACAAAATTTTATACCTGTTTCTCTGATATCAAATTGCTTGACCCAACCTCTTTCCAAAGGGGCTAGGAAACCCCTCTCTTTTTAGACGTCATAAACCTCTGAATCATTGAAATTATAACTTCTGTTTTACATATTCAGTGCATGCACCTGTCAGGGTGCCAGGAATCAGACTGAGACGAGAAGTGCAAAAATAATCACACCTTTTATTAATAACAAAAAAATAATAAAAAGTCCACAAGTCAAATAACAAGCTAGGAGTCAAAACCAGAGCTGGTAGTCAGACGAGCCGAGTCAGGAGCCAAAGCGAATAGTCAGATGTACCGGAATCAGGAACAAGGAAAACAGCAGTGTCAGGAACAAGCCAGGGATCAGGAACCAGGAAGGACGTCAGGCAGCCAGGTAATACACAGAAACTCTCACAAACAGGTCTGAGACAACGCAAAGGCAAAGCATACTGAACAGAGGCCCTTTAAATAATAAGTGATGACATCACAATTCTGAGACTGCATCCTGTCTCACATGGATGATGCACACCAGTCTGGCCATAAAAGGAAGTGCAGGAAGTGAGCAGCATCCCCCACAATGCACCATAGTCAGGAAGAGAGGTGAGTAAAATGGCTGCCAGCAGCACATGGCAAACACAACAGGGAAAAAACCCTGACAGTACCCTCCCCTCAACGACCCCTCCCCCGCAGGAGGACAAAAGGCTTATTGGGGAAACGGGCATGGAAGGCACGGAGGAGGGTGGGAGCATGAACATCAGAGGAGGGAACCCAAGAACGCTCCTCCGGACCGTAGCCCCTCCAGTGAACCAAATACTGTACACGGCCCCTGGACATACGAGAGTCAATAATGCTGCTGACCTCATACTCCTCATGGTTGTCAACAAAGATAGGACGGGGACGAGGCAACACAGTGGTAAACCGATTACAAACCAATGGTTTCAAGAGGGAGACATGAAAAACATTGGAGATGCGCATAGCAGGAGGAAGGTCAAGAGCGTAGGCCACAGGATTAACCCCTCAGAGTATTCGAAAAGGACCAACATAACGGGGAGCCAATTTATTGGAAGGCACACAAAGGTTCTAGTTGCGGGAGGACAGACTCTCTCACCAACCTGGTAGGAAGGTGCGGGCAGACGCCTACAATCAGCCTAGAACTTTTGGCGCTGCATAGAATGATGAAGGCAATCCTGAATCTGCACCCACGTGGAATGGAGTTGCCAGAGATGGAGATGCTCCTCCAAAGCCGGAATACCCTGAGACATGAATGAATCGGGCAACAAGGATGGTTGAAACCCATAATTCGCCATGAACAGGGATAACTTGGAGGAAGCATTAATAGCACTATTACGAGCAAATTCTGCCCAAGGTAACAGTTCAGACCAATTATTGTGGTGATCTGAGACATAGCAATGGAGGAACTGTTCCAGAGCTTGATTAGACAGTTCCGCAGCCCCATTGGATTGAGGGTGATATGCCGATGAGAAGGAAAGCTGGATCCCCATTTGAGCACAAAAGGAATGCCAAAATCTGTAGACAAACTGGCTAACCCAGTCCGACACTATCTCCTTGGGTAACCCATGTAAACGGAAGACCTCACGGGCAAAAATTGAAGCAAGCTTCTGAGCGGTAGGCAGCTTCATCAAGGGAATGCAATGTGACATTTTAGAAAAACGGTCAACCACCATAAGGATAACAGTATTGCCATTGGAAACAGGGAGCTCAACAATGAAGTCCATGGAAAGATGTGTCCAAGGACGCTCACCATTAGCAATAGGTTGAAGAAGACCCACAGGAAGATGTTGAGGAGTCTTATTCTGTGCACAAACTGAGCAGGAGGCAACATACGCAGCAACATCAGAACGAAGACCTGGCCACCAGAATTGTCAAGTGACAGACCAAATCATTTGGTTCTTGCCTGGGTGACCTGCGGCTTTAGGATAGTGGTAAGTGTGCAAAAGTTTAGTTCGAAGATTCTCAGGAACAAAACACTTACCACTAGGTTTCTCAGGAGGTGCATTGGTTTGTGCAGCCAGGATCTCCTCCCCCAAGGGAGAAGTCAAATTAGTACGTATGGTAGCGAAAATATGGTCAGGAGGTATAACAGGAGTAGGTACAGACTCCTCCTTGGACAGAGGCGAAAACTGTCGAGAGAGGGCATCAGCCCTAACATTCTTACTACCAGGCAGGTAGGAGACCACATAATTAAACCGAGGCAAAAATAGCGCCCATCTGGCCTGTCGGGGCAACAAACGTTTTGCTTCAGATAGATAAGTTAAATTCTTGTGTTCAGTAAGAATGAGCACTGGAACGCTAGTACCCTCGAGAAGATGCCTCCATTCCTTAAGTGCCAAAATTATGGCCAGTAATTCCCTGTCGCCAATTTCATAATTGCACTCCGCTGGAGACAATTTCTTAGAGAAGAAACCACACAGATGCAAGGAACCGTCAGGCGTGGGACATTGAGACAAGAGGGCACCTACTCCAGTCTCAGACGCATCAACCTCAAGAACGAAAGGCAGGACAGGGTTAGGATGAGCCAGAACTGAAGCGGCAGCAAAGGCAATCTTAAGACTATCAAAGGCCTTAATGGCAGTAGGTGACCAATGGAGTGGATCATTCTCTTGACGGGTCATGTCTGTGATAGGTTTGACCAAGGAAGAGAAGTTTTTAATAAACTTTCTATAGTAATTGGCGAACCCCAAAAAACGTTGAATAGACCGAAGACCAACTGGGCGAGGCCACTGCAGAACTGCAGATAACTTGTCAGGATCCATGGAGAACCCTGCAACGGAGATAACATAACCTAGGAAGGTTACTTGAGTCTGGTGGAACTCACATTTCTCGAGTTTACAAAACAGGCCATTCTCACGTAGTCTCTGAAGAACCCGTGTAACATCAGAACGATGAGCCTCAAGTGTGGGTGAGTGTATGAGGATGTCGTCTAAGTACACCACAACACACTGTTGCAACATATCTCGTAGGACATCATTAATAAATTCCTGAAAAACAGCAGGAGCATTACATAGACCAAAGGGCATTACAAGATACTCATAATGCCCGCTCCTGGTGTTAAATGCTGTTTTCCATTCATGGCCCTCCTTAATCCTAACAAGATTGTATGCTCCTCTCAAATCAAGTTTAGTAAAGACCGTAGCTCCCTTGAGGCGGTCAAAGAGTTCCGTAATAAGCGGAATAGGGTAAGCATTCTTAATGGTAAGACGATTAAGACCCCTATAATCGATACATGGTCTTAACTCACCACCCTTTTTCTTCACAAAGAAGAAGCCAGCCCCTGCAGGAGAGCAGGATTTGCGGATGATCCCCCGCGACAGAGCATCAGCAACATACTCCTCCATAGCCCAATTCTCGGCAACAGACAGAGGGTACGCCCAGCCCCGAGGAGGAATGGCTCCGGGTTGCAGGTCTATGGCACAATTGTAAGACCGGTGAGGAGGCAACGTACTGGCACGCACCTTGTCAAACACGTCTAGGAATTGTCGGTACTCCTCTGGCAATTGAGATACCAAAGAAGTGCACAAGACTTTAACTGGTTTTTGAAGACAAGTGGAAATACATTGCAGGGACCACGACAAAATTTCGGACCTGCGCCAGTCGAGACTGGGATTGTGCTTTTGGAGCCAGGGATAACCCAGAACAACCGGAAAATGCGGAGAGTTTTTCACCTGGAACTGGAGGGTTTCAAAATGGAGAACCCCAACAGCCATGGACAACGGAGCAGTTTCGTGAGTAACGAGTGCGGGCTGAAGGGGCCTGCCATCAATGGCCTCAATAGCAAGCGGTACAGACCGAGGCAAAACAGGAATGGAGTGCTTTGATACAAAAGCACTGTCAATGAAAAAGCCCGCAGCACCGGAGTCAACAAGAGCCTGAGTGAGTATGGAGGAGTCCACCCAGGAAAGGACAACCATGACCAAAGGTTTCTCCTTAAGCGGTTCCGGGGACGAGGATAAACCACCCAAGGTCTGCCCCCAACAGGACCTTAGGTGTGAGCGTTTCCCGGCCGTGTAGGACAAGACTTCAAAAGGTGACCCTGTAACCCACAATAGAGGCAGAGCCCCTCCCTCCTCCTAAAGGCCCTCTCCACCGCGGAGAGACGCGTGAATCCCAGCTGCATCAGCTCAGCAGTACCTGGTGACTCGGGACCAGGAGGCATGGGAGGAGAGGGAGGCATGGGTGGGAACGAACACGTAGGAGACAACGGAACAGGAGGTTTCCGCAAGCGCTCCTTGAAAGAGGGCCTCTCTCTGAGTCTGATGTCAATTAGGATCAAGAAAGACACCAATGCCTCGAAATCCTCTGGTAAATCTCTGGCAGCAACTTCGTCTTTAATCGCATCAGAGAGCCCATGAAAGTAGGCGGCAACAAGGGCTTCATTGTTCCAACCTACCTCTGCGGCAAGCGTACGGAACTCAATAGCATACTGAGCAACAGATCTTGTACCTTGCTGAATGGACATGAGTCGTTTAGCAGCAGAGGAGGAGCGAGCCGGAACATCAAATACCCTTCGAAAGGAGGCCACAAATTCAGGGTAATTTGAAATCATAGGTTTATTAGTCTCCCACAAGGGATTAGCCCAGGCAAGAGCTGTGTCAGAGAGTAACGAGATGAGAAATCCCACCTTAGCTCTGTCAGAGGGAAACGCCTGAGATAACATCTCAAAGTAAATGCCCACCTGGTTCAAAAACCCTCTGCACTGAATAGGATCGCCTCCATATCGCTGAGGTAGAGTTGCAGAACCGGACATGCTCCTGGTAGGCATAGGTGCAGCAGCGGAAACAGGAGCAGCCATAACTTGCTGAACACTTTGGTCCAAATGTGCAGTGCGAGTCAGCAGGGTTTGCAGGGCTAGTGCAAATTGATCCAAGCGGTGATCCTGTTCATCCATCCTGGAAATGATGGCAGGTAAAGGTGGGTTATTAGCACCATCAGGTTTAATGGCCTTTGCGTAATGTCAGGGTGCCAGGAATCAGACTGAGACGAGAAGTGCAAAAATAATCACACCTTTATTAATAACAAAAAAATAATAAAAAGTCCACAAGTCAAATAACAAGCCAGGAGTCAAAACCAGAGCTGGTAGTCAGACGAGACGAGTCAGGAGCCAAAGCGAATAGTCAGATGAGCCGGAATCAGAAACAAGGAAAACAGCAGTGTCAGGAACAAGCCAGGGATCAGGAACCAGGAAGGACGTCAGGCAGCCAGGTAATACACAGGAACTTTCACAAACAGGTCTGAGACAACGCAAAGGCAAAGCATACTGAACAGAGGCCCTTTAAATAATAAGTGATGACATCACAATTCTGAGACTGCATCCTGTCTCACATGGATGATGCACACCAGTCTGGCCATAAAAGGAAGTGCAGGAAGTGAGCAGCATTCCCCACAATGTACCATAGTCAGGAAGAGAGGTGAGTAAAATGTCTGCCAGCAGCACATGGCAAACACAACAGGGAAAAACCCTGACAGCACCTAAATAAGCAATTTCCCAGTGACATCATGAAAATTAGTTTGGTACCAAATATGACATGGTTGTCATATTTTCATCATCTAGTGTCATAATATGGTTAAAATCATGTCTCAAGTTATACTAGTGTCCTCTTATTGACCTTATCTAGCTATGGGTAGAGGGCACTGCTTTTTGTCTCTTGTGCTGACATTTTTACTTGCTTGGTGCATCAATAGATACGCAATAACATTTGGTCAAGTGGAACTTAGAAACTATTTATGACAGGAAAGCCTGTTTGGTTAACGAAAATACACAGACATACAACCTCTCAAATTAAACAAAACAGCACACAGTGAAGTTAACCCCTTGCACCTAAAATCATGAGGTTTCCATGATAGTCACATACTGCCTGCAGTGTTATATCTCAGGGTCAGATAGTGACATAGAATTTAGTGAGTCGTTGTAGTGACTATGATCAGTTCAGCTGGGGCAGAAGTAAAAGTGCTGCAGAATCTGTTGGAGCTGCGGAATCTCAGCTGGAGCAGAAGTAAAAGCGATGCAGAATCTCATAGCACTGTGGAATCTGTTGGCCCTCTACAAATACCTGATGATAATAATAAAAGGGCACACAGACTAAGGATATCATTATTAGAAGCTTTATTTATGTTTATATAAACCCAATACACAGTGGATGTTATATAAATGTAGTTACAGTATAAAAGAACAGCACATGTCCACATCTTGATGCTGTCATGTTATGGGGCATAGGGAAGTATTCATTCAGAGAGGAGTTCATGCCATGGGTGGATTGAGGACTATCGGACATCAGTGAGGGCTCATATACCTAGGCGCTTTCAGTACTCTAAGTCATTTGTGAGGAGATGATATCATGGGGCAGGTTGGTACTTCGACATCTATGAAAGATCACATCATGGAGCAGGTTGGTACTCTCGGCCATCTGTGTAGGGTCACATCATGGAGAGGTTTGGGTACTCTCAGACATTTCTAAGGGGGTAATATTATAGAGCAGGTTGGTTATCTCGGACATCTGTGATGGGGTAATGTTACTGTCACGGATACCGGGCTGCAAGGGTTAAACCCCTACCCCCCTACAACCTCACCCCTGTTGTTTCTCAGTGGTTTTGGGCTCCTCAGAGCAACCACAATCTCTGGAAGTTTTTTGTAGGCTTGTTTTTGTGTTCTAAACTAGTTAAGAGAAGAGCTGGTCCGGGAAAACCCTCCTAGGCTGGCCGGGCTCCTGGAACTCCCATTCAGCCGCCTCACAACGGACACCTGCCTAATGCCTGTCAGGCTGGCCGGGCTCCTGGAAGTCCCGGTCGGCCACAGGACAGCAGGACACCCACTAACTTTACCCCTGGTCACTCCAGCAGCCCATTGCTCCAGAGCTCCGCTCTTTTGGGGATTGGTAGCCCCTAGGGAGGATAAGAGCTGGGGGAATTATCGGAGGGGAGCTCCTTTGGGAACCAGGGGTTTTGGACACCCCTAACCCCATAACTTCAATGGACTGTAACTCCAGTAAGGAGTAACGAATCATGCTAATTTTTGGACGGTGGCATCTGGGGACTGAGAGCTTTAAAAGTGCCACCGCTCCACCTGGATCACCCCGTGTTACAGAAGCATTAGTTATTTTGTTGTGAAGAAACTTATTTCCCAGCAGCAATGCCTGAACCAGCCAAGCCAGCGCCTAAGAAGGGCTCCAAGAAAACTGTAACAAGTATCATTTCATAAAGGGTTAACTCTGTTCAGTTTTGAGAAAACTATTTTCTGAGGCAGGTTTCCTAGCATATTGTGTACTGTAATTAAGTTTGTGATAAGCATTCACTGCTAGGTGATAAGAAGGACTCAATTGTTTTCTTGTGTGTACTTGTTATCTGCGGTGGCCTGTCCAAGGGCTTTGTCTAAATGTGTGATGGGGGATTTTATGCTTCCCCCCCTGGGAGTGCCCTGTGTGCATGTAACCTAAATAAAAAGCAGGCTGGGCATCCCAGTCCTCAGTTCTTGGTTGTCCCTCAATCGCAGCGTTGACTTGTTTTTGTGGGCAGAAGGGTATCCTAGCTGTACTACAGCTAAGGGGGATTATTCTACATTTGCGAGACTCATATAGAATACTATGGAAAGCAGTTTCTCCCCTCTTCAGCAATAGGAATCCAGGCTACTAAGCGGTCCATCTCTCAGCGAGACTAAGGGTAACCGTAACATTTGGCGGCAGCGGTGGGATTTTTCCTGGATTTCCTAGGAGAGGTACAGAACGGATGGAGAGCGCTTACGAAAAATTGAAGCGTACAACCCTAAAGGATTTACTTGAAAGCAGAGGGGGGTACGCCAGCAACCGGCCGAGGAGAGAGCTGATCGCAGAATTGACCGAACTGGATCAGAGCTTCACAATGGCGGAAACACCGACCACGATTAGTGACGAAAAAACCAGGATTGTTCGGGAGAGGCTCTCACTGTACGGGCCGAACCCCTCCATGGAATTGGTACAGCAGTTGATGGCGGAAGCGGACAAGGATATACGAGAGACTCGAGCCCACGAACTCAACCTAGCGAACGCACACCGCAATGCTGAAGCCCCGCAGGTAATCATCCCTGTCGAAAATGCTGGGAGGCCCAAGATACCCTATGCGGCATTTCGACCCTTCCTAGAGAGCGAGACAGGGATTGATGAATATTTGGCGGACTTCGAAAGGCAATGTGCCCTGCACCAGATTCCCAACAGGGAGTGGCCCACGATATTGTCTGGGAAACTATCCGGGCGAGCCCTGGAAGCCTTTCGTACTCTGGGTGCTGAGGAAGTGACACAGTATGAGCTAGTTAAGGAGACACTGTTGCGACGGTACGCAGTAACTCCGGACGCATATCGCCGACAGTTTCGGGGCACGAAAAAGAAGCCTAACGATACCCATATGGAATGGGCGCACCGAATGCGGAGAGCGGCAAATCACTGGATGAGCGGAAGTAAAGCGGTGACTGGTGAGGAAATTTTACAATTGTTTCTCTTAGAACATTTTTATAATGGCATGGAACAGCAAGGGAAGGAATGGCTGCGAGACAGGCGACCTTCTACCTTAGAAGAAGCAGCCAAATTGGCCGATGAACATTATGACTCCCGTCTTCACGAACCCAGAGAGGTTTACCGTGCACCCCCTCGTGCTGAATTCCGAGCCCCGGTGCCCGCAGGGCCCGCCCGACACTCAGGACCACCCAATAACAGCTCTGAGCGTCCCAGACCGACTTGCCACCGATGCAAGCAACCAGGGCATTTCATGGCTAGCTGCCCCCTTAATACGCACCAGACACCCAGGAATTACAATTACCCCTCTGGGGCATATCGTCCGGCCCGGACCCTCTGTGTTAACCAAGAGGCCCCTATGGAGGAATATTTGGGGCCGCTTCACGAGGCGGACCCTGTATATGCTGCCTCAGATAACCGCCAGCACCATCGGCAGAAGGTATGGCTCGAGGGGCGATCTACCGAGGGATTGAGAGACACAGGGGCTACTATCACGCTGGTACAGAGTCATTTGGTGCCGGAGCACAAGCGATCTGGACAGACTGTGGCCGTTAGAGTGGCGGGGGGGGATGTGTACAAAATTCCAACAGCTAAAGTGCATCTTGATTGGGGAGCGGGAAAGGGGGCTGTGAACGTGGGCATAATGGATAATTTACCTGCCGAAGTACTACTGGGCAATGATTTGGGCCCCATGACTTCTGCCTATGCTCCAGTATGCAACAACGAGGCGGACCCAGTGACTACACGGGCCCAAGCCCGGACGGAGCGAGAACTCTCACCAGTGCGGGAGACACAGGTAAGACCTACCCCAACATTGCCTGACATGTTAGGCCCCATACCCTGGGACACCCCAGATGCTTTCGAGACAGAGTCTAAGACTGACCCGACCTTACAAAAGTACCGGGAACGAGCAGAGACCGGAGGGGGCGGGGCAGATAATGAAACATTCTTATGGGAAAAAGGGAAACTATACCGCTGGACAGAGAAAAGGGGACAGCGTAGGCGACAGCTGGTAGTGCCCCACAAATACCGTCAAGAAATCCTCAAGATAGGCCATGACATCCCCTTAGCAGGCCACCTAGCTGTAACCCGTACCCTACACCGCATTACTCACACGTTCTTTTGGCCAGGGGTACACGCCGACGTTAGAACTTACTGTAACACCTGCGATGTGTGTCAACGAGTAGGAAGGCGAGGCGATCACCCTAAAGCCCATCTAGTAAATATGCCCATTGTAGAGGAACCCTTCAGCCGGGTTGCTATTGACCTAGTGGGACCACTGGCTACCCCTAGTCCCTCCGGTAAGCGCTACATTCTTACCGTAGTGGACTACGCTACCAGGTACCCAGAGGCTGTCGCCCTATCCAACATACAAGCGGATACGGTAGCGAATGCACTAGTACAGGTGTTCTCCCGGGTAGGATTTCCAAAAGAAATCCTATCCGACCGAGGCACCCAATTTACGGCTGAATTGACCCAACAACTCTGGCAGGTTTGCAAAATTAAGTCCCTCCTGAGCTCCCCATACCACCCCCAGACGAACGGGCTGTGTGAGAGGTTCAATGGGACCCTCAAGCAAATGCTCAAGACGTTCACTCAGGAATACAGAGACTGGGAACGCTTCCTGCCGCACCTCCTTTTTGCTTATCGGGAGGTGCCCCAGGAAACGACAGGGTTCTCTCCCTTCGAGTTGCTCTACGGAAGAAAGGTACGGGGACCCCTAAACCTGATCCGGGAGCACTGGGAGGGAGAGATGGAGACTGACGGTGTCCCCATTGTGCCATACGTGCTGGAACTCAGGGACCGAATGGAGCAATTAGCCAAATCCGTGCGGGCTAATCTCCAGTCGGCCCAGAGAAGACAGAAAGTATGGTACGATCGGGGGGCCCGAAAGAGAATCTTTACCATAGGACAAAAGGTGTTAGTACTTAAGCCGGTGAAGACAGACAAATTGCAGGCGTCCTGGCAGGGCCCCTACCAGATCGTAGAGAAAAGGGGAGACACCACTTATGTGATAGCTAGCTGCCACGACAACAATCTTAGAAAGACATTCCATGTAAACATGCTCAAGGAATATTTTGAGCGACCAGAGAACGTGACGGCCATATGTTGTTCCCCTCAGGAAGGCCCCGACAGTCTACCCATTCCAGACCTATTAGAAAAGAGTCTCCCCACAGGTATAGTGGCTCAGGTTCAGATAGGAGACCGACTTAGCCCCACTGAAAGGGAGCAGCTCAACCAACTCCTACAGTCCAAACACCTCACCTTCTCCCCGAAGCCAGGGTACACTACTTTAACCACCCACCAGGTAGATACTCCGGGACAAGCTCCCTTGCGCCAGGCTCCGTACCGAATCCCCGAAGCAGTTAGGATAGGAATGAAGAAGGAGATCGATGAGATGCTCCAACTCGGGGTAATTGAGCCCTCCGATAGTCCCTGGGCCTCCCCAGTTGTCTTGGTGCCCAAGAAAGATGGGACCACCCGGTTCTGCGTAGACTATCGGAGGCTCAATGAAAAGACCGTGACGGACGCTTACCCTATGCCCAGGGTAGACGAGCTACTCGATCGTATAGCCAGGGGAAATTACCTGACCACTATTGACCTCTGCAAAGGTTACTGGCAGATTCCCCTGGCCCCGGAGGCTATCCCCAAGTCGGCATTCGTCACCCCATTCGGCTTATATCAGTTTAGGGTAATGCCGTTTGGGATGAAGAATGCCCCAGCTACATTCCAGCGCTTGGTGGATAGGCTCCTGGATGGCTTCCAGAGTTTTGCTTGCGCCTACCTGGACGACATAGCGATCCACAGTGAGTCATGGGAGGACCACTTAGCTCACATAGGAATGGTTCTGGATCAGATCCGGGCTGCTGGCCTGACTCTGAAGCCAGAAAAATGCCACTTTGGGATGGCCGAGGTACAGTACCTGGGTCACCGGGTGGGGTGTGGAAAGCAGCGACCAGAGCCGGCCAAGATAGAAGCTGTCGCCAATTGGCCCACCCCCATCACTAAGACTCAGGTCCTAGCCTTCCTGGGCACGGCAGGGTACTATAGACGGTTCGTACCAGACTACAGCACACTTGCCAAACCCCTGACTGACTTGACCAAGAAGAACTTACCTCGACAGGTCCTGTGGTCTCCCCACTGTGAAACGGCTTTCCAGGCTCTCAAAAATGCTCTAATTAACGCTCCTGTCTTGGCGGCTCCAGCCCTTAACAAACGTTTTATCGTCCACACAGATGCTTCCATGTTCGGGCTGGGAGCCGTCCTCAGCCAAGTAGGCGAAGATGGAGGGGAGCATCCAGTTGCCTACATCAGCCGGAAGCTCCTGCCCCGCGAAGTCAGCTATGCAGCGGTCGAAAAGGAGTGTTTGGCTTTGGTGTGGGCATTAAAGAAATTGACTCCCTATTTATATGGGCAGGAGTTCACTCTGGTCACCGACCATAACCTGTTGGTGTGGCTGAACCGGGTCTCTGGAGATAATGGCAGGCTATTACGTTGGAGTTTATCGTTGCAACCCTTCAATTTCACCATTACTTACAGACCTGGGAAACAGAATGGCAACGCCGACGGGTTGTCCAGACAAACCGACCTCAGCCCCGCATAACCAGCGGTCTGGACAGCCTTAGTCTGCCCCGAAAAGGGGTCAGACCGTGTCTGCCAGAGTGTTCCACAGAAAGGGAGCACTGTTACAGAAGCATTAGTTATTTTGTTGTGAAGAAACTTATTTCCCAGCAGCAATGCCTGAACCAGCCAAGCCAGCGCCTAAGAAGGGCTCCAAGAAAACTGTAACAAGTATCATTTCATAAAGGGTTAACTCTGTTCAGTTTTGAGAAAACTATTTTCTGAGGCAGGTTTCCTAGCATATTGTGTACTGTAATTAAGTTTGTGATAAGCATTCACTGCTAGGTGATAAGAAGGACTCAATTGTTTTCTTGTGTGTACTTGTTATCTGCGGTGGCCTGTCCAAGGGCTTTGTCTAAATGTGTGATGGGGGATTTTATGCTTCCCCCCCTGGGAGTGCCCTGTGTGCATGTAACCTAAATAAAAAGCAGGCTGGGCATCCCAGTCCTCAGTTCTTGGTTGTCCCTCAATCGCAGCGTTGACTCGTTTTTGTGGGCAGAAGGGTATCCTAGCTGTACTACAGCTAAGGGGGATTATTCTACATTTGCGAGACTCATATAGAATACTATGGAAAGCAGTTTCTCCCCTCTTCAGCAATAGGAATCCAGGCTACTAAGCGGTCCATCTCTCAGCGAGACTAAGGGTAACCGTAACACCCCGAAACCGCCACCCCTAGGTACTGGGATTCTGTGGGACTGTGGCTGCTATGGAGGTGCCGGTTGGTCTGGAGGGGCGGGAAAATTGTGGGATTGTCCAGGGTCTTATCAAGATGATCTGTGTGTATAAAAGGAGTGTATGTTTTACAATAAAAAGAGTTCCTGTTTCACCTGAATGCTAGTATGTCTAGTTATTTGGGTGGGTTCCTGCTAAAATCACTTTCCTGGGCTACATAGCAGCCTGTTCCAGGCAGAGGAAGGACCGTCTGGCAGAGAACCTAGTCTGAGTAGCCAGTGTCTGCCACAGGGTGGGACCCTGAGTATTGGTGCTGTCGGGTATCAGGGGTGGCTACAGGCTGTGGTCACTTGCCAGCTACATAGCTGCAGTCGGCAGGGAGGAAGCAGGACCCGTTTGGCGGAGCTACACAGTTGGGGTAGCCGGGGTATCCGTCACATTGGCTGGCAGCTGTGGGATATGCTTCTTCCACATGATTCCTGCTGACAGAGGAGAAGGGCCACAGTAGCCGGTAACTATGGAAGTCGAATTTCTAAGGAGAGTACAGGAGGTGCTGGCCCAGCTGGACGACCTATTTACCAACAGGACGTGCTGGAACAGAGGGACCTGGTCCTCCGGGACCTCTGGTGGGAGGCTCTTCAACAGGAGCGGGACAATGGAAAGGTCTTCCCCACAAATGACACAAGGTTCTGGGTTCAGCGGACCGTGAGAGTGACTTTCCTGGGAAAACAGCCAAAGAAAGAATGGCTATCTGTTCTACATAGACTGGTCCAGCAAGAAATGTGCGTGGAGGACGGCTATCGGGCCCTCCAATGGCTCGCTATTCAAGCGCAGCCATGGCTGGAGGATGGCTCCCCCACAGAGAGCTTTGGCTTCGGTGGCCCTGGATTGCTATTTACAAAAAGGACAGAGGGCCAACAGTTTGGGAGCGAGATGGACCAGGGTCTGGAGGATATCTCTGGGCTACAAGAGGAACTGCTGGATCTCTTGGAAGAATCCTGGCTACTAGACGATCTGGATTTTATAATTGACCAGGAAGAGGCACTGGTCAAGGAATACAAGAGGCTGCTAGATCTCGTTAAGCAGCGTGCCAAGGGTATACAGATCTGGGGTGCAACCCTCTGGGATTCATGGAGCTCGACCATGGAGTAGTGGCAACAAAGAAAAAGGGAACCAGGGCTGCTGGATCCCGATCAGCAGTCTGGCTCCGAGCTTATGGTCTTGGACCAGGGGGCCACCCTAGCAGAAGTCCTGGCAACAGAACAGAGAGCCGCTGGCCTCTGCCCAGCCCCTGCAGCAGCTCTGGTAAACCAGGGAGTGGAGGTAGTCGTCCTCCCTCACTTTACACAGAACCCCTTCCTAGGAGAGGAGACAGTCGGTCTCTCTCCCCAGTGGCTGAGCCAGGAGCAGGAAGAGGAAACAGTTGGTCTCTCTCCCCAGTGGCAGAGCCATCCCCTGGGAGCGGAGATAGCCGTCCTCCCTCCCCGTAAGCAGAACTTATTCCAGGGAGAGGAGACAGTCGGTCTCTCTCCCCAGAGGCAGATCCATCCCCGGGAGCAGAGGTAGTCGTCCTCCCTCCCCTTATACAGAACCCCTTGCAGGGAGAGATGGGTATCGATATCTCTCCCCAGCGGCAGAATCCTTTATTGGGAGCAGAGACAGCCGGTCTCCCTCCCCAGCAGCAGCACAGTTTCTCAGGGAGCGGAGGTAGTTGGCCTCCCTCCCCAGCAGCAGATCCCCTTCCCAGGAGGAGAGACAGCCCGTCTCTCTCCCCAGTAGCTGGGCATGATCTCTACCCTTTTTTGCGCCCAGGAGGATTTCTCACCCGGGGCAGGTGTTGCATTGGGCAAGGAGGATAAAAGCTTATGCAGTTGGTGCCACATGTTTGGGCACCCTAGCTTTGCCTTCCCCACCAAGGAGCAACCTTACCCTCCGGTCTGGGGTGGGGATACAGCTGGGAAACCGGCACTGGCGTACTCAACAGAGTGTCACAGAGGGAGGCAGTATGGCCATGGAACTTAAAGACATTGGAACTTGTAGGAGAGCAACTGTTTGGGAGCCGGCCTTGGCAAACTTGTTTGGTACCTTGCATCGTGTGACTATCCCTGCGCCCAGGAGATAAATGCCAGCAGAAACCAGCCTGTGCCTCAAGCGCAGGGGAGATGGGATAACCTTTTCCATCATCCGAGAAGTGGAGGGTCACCTTCGGACAGCCCCAGGCTGACCCGTTGAGGATCTAGCCGGGTCTGCCGAACTGGAAGGGGGGAGATTTCACAGATACCGGACTGCAAGGGTTAAGCCCCTACCCCCCTACAACCTCACCCCTGTTGTTTCTCAGTGGTTTTGGGCTCTTCAGAGCAACCACAATCTCTGGAAGCTTTTTGTTGGCTTGTTTTTGTGTTCAAAACTTGTTAAGAGAAGAGCTGGTCTATGACCGGGAAGACCCTCCTAGGCTGACCGGGCTCCTGGAACTCCCGGTTGGCCGCCTCACAACGGACACCCGCCTAACCCCTCTCAGGCTGGCTGGGCTCCGGTCAGCCACAGGACAGCAGGACACCTGCTAACTTTACCCCTGATCACTCCAGCAGCCCTTTGCCCCAGAGCTCCACTCTTTTGGGGATTTGTAGCCCCTAGGGAGAACAAGAGCTGGGGGAATTATCGGAGGGGAGCTCCTTTGGGAACCAGGGGTTTTGGACACCCCTAACTTCAACAGACTGTAACTCCGGAGCTTTAAAATGACACCCTGCTCCACCGGGATCACCCTGAAACCGCCACCCCTAGGTACTGGGATTCTGTGGGACTGTGGCTGCTATGGAGGTGCTGGTCGGTCCGGAGGGGCGGGAATGGCGGGTAAATTGTGGGATTGTCCAGGGTCTTATCAAGATGAGCTGTGTGTATAAAAGGAGTGTATGTTTTACAATAAAAAGAGTTCCTGTTTCACCTGAATGCTAGTATGTCTAGTTATTTGGGTGGACTCCTGCTAAAATCTCTTTCCTGGGCTACATAGCAGCCTGTTCCAGGCAGAGGAAGGACCCTCTGGCAGAGCTACCTAGTCTGGGTAGCTGGAGTCTGCCACCGGGTGGGACCCTGAGTACTGGTGCTGTCGGGCATCAGGGGTGGCTTCAGGCTGTAGTCACTTGCCAGCAACATAGCTGCAGTCGGCAGGGAGGAAGCAGGACCCGTTTGCTGGAGCTACCCAGTCAGGGTAGCCGGGGTATCCGTCACAGTTACAAAGCAGGTTAGGTAATCTCAGATATCTGTGAGCGGTAATGTTATAGAGCAGGTTAGGTACTCTCAGACATCTGTGAGGGGTAATGTTATAGAGCAGGTTAGGTACTCTCAGACATCTGTGAGGGGTAATGTTATGGAGCAGGTTGGTACTCTCAGATATCTGTGAGGGGTAATGTTATAGAGCAAGTTGTTAATCCCAGATATCTGTGAGAGGTAATGTTATGGAGCAGGTTGAAACTCTCAGTTGTCTGTGAGGGGTAATGTTATAGGACAGGTTGGGTACTCTCAGAAATCTGTGAGGAGTAATGTTATGGAGCAGGTTGGTACTCTCAGACATCTGTGAGAGAATAATGTTATGGAGCAGGATGGTACTCTCAGACATCTGTTAGAGGGTAATGTTATGGAGTAGGTTGGTACTCATCTGTGAGAGGTTAATGCTATGGAGCAGGTTGGTACTCTCAGACATCTATGAGAGGGTAATGTTATGGAGCAGGTTTGTGTGACAGACTCTGGCTACCCCGATGGGGTAGCTCCCCCAAAGGATTCTTCCAGCACCTGGAACCTGCCGCTATGTAGCGGAGCAGAGTGATTATAGCAATTCCCACCCACATAACTAGACAGACTAGAAGTACACTTTATTGGGAAAACACACAACATTTATACACAAACTGATCTTGATAAGAGCCTTATCAGTACCCCAAATTTCCAGCCATTCCTGCCCCTCTAGACAAGCTTGCTCCTCCATAATGTTCAATGGCCCTCAGTGTCCAGCGGTACAGGGAGGGTGCATTCAGGGTGATCCCGGGGGAGCTGCGGCACTTCCAGGGTGTCGTTGAAAAGCCCTTGGCCCCCAGTTGATTCAGTCCAAAAAGCGCATTGATCCATAGCTGGGGGTAGGAGTTATGGGCTACCCAGCATACTCCGGGAAGACCTCTGGGAAATGGGTATTGAGGGGAGGTCCGAAACCCCGGGTTCCTAAGAGGGCTCACACCTGGAAATTACCCCACCTCTAGTCTTTCCTGAGAGGTATCAATCTCTAAAAGAGCGGAGCTCTAGGACCAGAGGCCGCTAGAGCGACCTGAGTTAAAGGGGAGTGGTAATCCGAGCTGCTGTGGCCGGCCGGCAGTTCCATGGGGTTGGTCAGCCGAAGGGCGGTCTGCTGAGTAGGGCTCGGAAACCCTGGTTCCCTATGGAGCTCACCTCCTGCAATTGGCCCACATCTTACCCTCCTCATGGGGTACCAGTCCCTAAAAGAGCGGAGCTCTAAGGCAAGGGACCTCTGAAGGGGCCGGAGGTAAAGATCTCTGGAGGATGCTGGGTGTGGCGGCCGGTAGATCCAGGGGCCCGGGTGGCCGGGGAGGAATAGGTCAGTCAAAGACCAGCTCTTTCAAGATCAGGTTCAAAAACAAATTCTCACAGAAAAGGAAAGGTCTGGGAGATCGCGTTTGCTCTGAAGAGCCCAAAACCGCCAAGACCCTTGCGCAGCACCGCCCTTCCAGTTCGGCAGACCCGGCTAGATCCACACACAGGCCGGCCTGGGGCTGTCCGAGGAGCTTATGCCACTTGTCTGCTGGGAAAGTCCATCAGCGTTTCCATTGCTTTTTCCCGACCTGTACTGAATGTTAAAGGGCTGCAGGGCTAACCTCCACCGCAGCAATCTTCAGTTGTCCCCAGAAACTCTGTTAAGCCATATGAGGGGGTTGTGGTCTGTGAGGACAGTGAAAGGTCTCCCATAGAGGTAGGGCTGCAGTTTCTTCAGGGCCCATACCAGGGCCAGACACTCCTTCTCCCCCGCCACGTAGCCTACCTCTCGTGGCAACAGCTTCCTACTGATGTAGGCTACGGGGTGATCTTCTCCTCCTTTGCCCACCTGTCTTAACACTGCTCCCAACCTGAACATGGAGACATCTGTGTGGACTCAAAAACATTGGGTGGGGTTAGGAGCGGCCAGGACAGGAGCAGAGATTAAGGCAGATTTAAGGCTCTGGAAGGCAGTTTCGCCTTCTGGGGACCACAGAACCTGTAGGGGAAGTCGTTTACGGGTCAGGTCCGTCAGGGGTTTGGCGAGGGCACTGTAATTAGGGACAAATTTCCGGTAGTACCCTGCGGTTCATAGAAAAGCCAGGACTTGGGTTTTGGTCTTGGGAGTGGGCCAGTTTGCCACTGCCTCAACCTTAGCCGGCTCTGGACGCTGCTTTCCGCAGCCCACTTGGTGGCCCAGGTACTGGATCTCCGAGCACCCTATGGTGCATTTGTCGGGCTTCAAGGTCAGCCCGGGCAGCTCTGATCTAGAACGATGCCTAAGTGGACCAAATGGTCATCCCAGGTGTCGCTATAGATGGCGATGTCGTCCAGGTATGCGCAGGCATAGTCCTGGAGGCCATCCAGAAGGTGATCTACCATCCTTTGGAAGGTGGCTGGAGCATTCTTCATCCCAAACAACATGACCTTGAACTAGTAGAAGCCAAAGGGGGTGATGAAGGCGAACTTCGGGATGGACTCAGGGTCTAAGGGGATCTGCCAGTATCCCTTGCAGAGGTTGAGGGTCGTCAGGAAGTGGCCGCGGGCGATTTTGTCTAATAGGTCATCGACTTGGGGCATAGGGTAGGCGTCAGTTGTGGTTCTGTCATTGAGCTTATGGTAGTTGATGTAGAACCCAGGCCCAGGGACGGTTCAACAACACCTAATTCCAACATTCCCCTGAGCTTGCGGTGCATACTGTCCCTGACTGCCTCTGGCCCTGTAGGCTGCCTGTCATAGGGTGTTGCCTGTCCCAGGGTCTCCACTCTGTGTATGGCCACTGTGGTGTACCCAGGGACAGTAGAGAACATATCTTGTCTGTCTTCAAGGAGTCGCCGGCCGGACTTGCTCTCTCTGTCCAGTCCCTAACCTCTCGTCTAGGGGTATGTCAGCTACTCCTTGGGGGATCTCATTTTGCCCGGGGAGCTCTGGCATGGGAAGTCTCTCAGAGTCCTCCACAGCCGGAGCACTGATAGCTGCCACATCCCTGGTCCTTTCTGGATATGCCTTTAACATGTTCACATGAAAGGTCCAGCGGACTCGGTCATCTGAACATTTGGCTACCAGGTAGGTGGTGTCATTCAGCTATTCCACCCCCCAGTAGGGTCCCTGCCAGAAGGCCTGTAGCTTGTCTGTTATGACAGGCTTCAGAGCTAGGACCTTCTGCCGTACTGTCAAAGTCCAAGTACGAGCATTTCGGTCGTACCATCGTTTCTGTTTTCTTTGAGCGACCTGAAGGTTCTCTCGCACCCTGTCGGCGAGGTCCTTCAGTTGGTCCCTGAGTTGGACGTACTCCCCAATGGATGGTCTTTCCTCTTCTGTGGCCCCCTCCCAATGGGCTCTCACTAGGTGTAGGGTTCCCATTATCTTCCAGCCATACACTAATTCAAATGGGGAGAAACCGGTGGATTCCTGGGGCACCTCTCTGTATGCAAAGAGGAGTTGTGGCAGGAACCTCTCCCAGTCCTTGTGGTTGGACGAGAACATCCTAAGCAACTGCTTTAAGATCCCGTTAAATCACTCACATAGTCCATTAGTCTGGGGGTGGTATGAAGCACTGTGCAGGGGTTTGATCCCGCATAGCCTCCACAACTGCCGGGTGATCTCTGCATTGAACTGGGTTCCCTGGTCGGAGATCACTTCCCAGGTGAATATCCAAAGCATTGCATCTGCCACTGTCTCCGCTTGGATATTGGCCAGGGGGATTGCCTCTGGGTATCGGGTGGCATAGTCAACCACTGTAAGTATATACTTCTTACCAGTGGAGCTAGGTCGGGCCAAAGGTCCAATTATATCTACTGCCACTCTACTGAAGGGCTCGTCAATAATGGGAAGGGATGCCAGGGAGCTTTAGTGTGGTCTCCTGTCTTCCCTACTTTCTGACACACTGGGCAAGTTTTACAGTAGTTCTTAATATCTACTGTAATCCCTGGCCAAAAGAAGGTCTGGGTCAGGTGGTGGTGAGTCCTGGACTTTCCTAAATGTCCAGCTAGGGGAATATCATGCCCTATCTGCAGTAGGTCGGACCAAAACTTCTTCGGTACACCCAGCTGACGTTTGGGCACTGGCCCTTTTCTCCTCTCGAGCCCTCTGTCCCACTGAAAGCGTTCCTCCCCGGGGCCCTGGGGGTCAGTCCCTACCCAGTCACGATAAGGGCTAGGGTCGGGTCGCTAATGGTCTCTTGGGTGAAGTCAGAGGGAGATGCCCAGGAGAGTTGTTCAGGGGATAGGAGTCAGGCAGTAGGTATTACCTGGGTCCCCAGATCAGGTGTGGTGGCTTGGCATCTGGCTTGCTGGAGGGTGGTAACTGCAGCAACATCCTGGGGTTTATCCCCCACAAAGGCCGAGGCAAGGTGGCCGAGGTCATTTCCCAGTAAGACCTCAGCAGGCAAGTGGCTCATGACCCCCACTTCTATAGCACGGGGGCCGACACCCCAATCCAGGTGCACTCGTGTTGTGGGGATCCCTAGTACGGCACCCCCCGCCACCCCAACGGCAAGTGTCCTCCCTTTATGGCCGGAGGTGGGGGCCAGGTGGGGTTGGACCAGGGTGACTGTAGCTCCAGTGTACCTTAGTCCCTGGGCCGGCTGGCCATTGACCCAGACGTCCTGGCGATGGTGTTGGCGGTTGTCGCCAGTTGCAGGGTGGACTTTATGCAGGACCGCGACTTCTTCTTTAGCCCAGCCGGTGTAGTTGGTGGGGTCCTCGGTGTATAGGCAGTGGGCCGCAGCTTGGTAGCTCCTGACAGGAGTACTGGTCCACTGACCCGGAGAGGGATTCCTTGGCCTCCGCTCTGGGCACTCTCGTCTCATGTGGCCTTCCCGTCCGCACTCGTAGCACCCCTGGGATGAGCTGGGCCCTGAGGGGCGGACAGGCGCCGGTCGAGTCTGGGGGTACCGAGTAGGCCCGGAGGGCAGGCAGGGGTGACAGCAGAGCGGGTCGTTGGTCGGGGCTCAAAGGTGGTCTGGTGCCGGGCATCCGAGCTGCTGTGGCCGGTAGTTCCATGGGGCTGGCCAGCCAAAGGGCGGTCTGCTGAGTAGGAGTCGGAAACCCTGGTTCCCTATGGAGCTCACCTCCGGCAATTGGTCCACCTCTTACTCTCCCCACGGGGTACCAGTCCCCAAAAGACTGGAGTTCTAGGGCAAGGGGCCTCTGATGCGGCCAGAGGTAAAGATCTCCGGAGGATGCTGGGTGCAGTGGCTGGCCAGTAGATCCAGGGGCCCGGACGGGGAGGGATAAGTCGGTCAGAGACCAGCTCTTTCAAGATCAGGTTCACACACAAATTCTCACAGAAAAGGAAAGGTCTGGGAGATTGCGGTTGCTCTAAGGAGCCCAAAACCGCCAAGAAACGAGAGGGGGCGAGGTAGTAGGGGTTTAACCCTTGCAGCCCGGTATCCGTGACAGTTGGTACTCTCAGACATCTATGAGAGGGTAATGTTATGGATTAGGTTGGTACTCTCAGACATCTTTGAAATGGTAATGTTATGGAGTAGGTTGGTACTCTCAGACATCTGTGAGAGAGTAATGCTATGGAGCAGGTTGGTACTCTCAGACATCTGTGAGAGGGTAATGTTATGGAGTAGGTTGGTACTCTCAGACATCTGTGAGAGGGTAATGCTATGGAGAATTTTGGTACTCCCAGACATCTATAAGAGGGTAATGTTATGGAGCAGGTTGGTACTCTCAGACATCTGTGAGAGGGTAATGCTATGGAGCAGTTTGGTACTCTCAGACATCTGTGAGGGGTCTCACCTGTGCGTACTTGTTTATCCTGATACATGGGACAGTGACACTGCAATGTCTCCTACGCATCTGAATGTAACATCATAAAGGAAATAGTTGCCAAAAGAACCTGATGTAACATGCCTCTTAGTTGGGGGGGGGGGGGGGGGGGGGGGGAGATATCATTCACTACCTGAGCACTAAATTCTTCATACCAAGCATGTATAAACCTGCAAAAACTTGTTTCCAAATCCTTTTCACATGTAACTAAAATCTGTCGTTTAAAAAAATACTTGGTAAAATATGCTGAAATGCAAGAACTTGTACACCCATTTAGAATACCCCCCCCCCCCGGCTTTGTGTAGTGACATTTTCATCTTAAAATAAACCCAGGTACCCATATACCAGGCTGCAGGCAGGAGGCTGTCCAGAGGGGCACTAGGGGGATTCTCCCCAGAGAGGAACATACTAAATTGCTTTGTTTTGTGAGCTAATCATCGCTCCTCTGCATGTGGGTTCTAGCTTGCCAACGTTACATTTATATACTAGAACCAACAATGTTGCATGACTGTGCCCTTTTCTCTCTTTTTTACAAGTACAATATCTAACTACTGATTGTGGCTTTATGTGGGGCTGTAATCATACAATTGCTACCTAACAATATCATTGCTCCCTGAATTAAGCTATTTTTTACCATATTTACATATTAAGTTTTCATTTTTTGACATTTACAGTAGCTATGACTACAACATTGGATATTTAATTAATTAGTCATTGGGAGTGAATCATTTGTATTGCCCTATTATCACAAACAATCTTGGGGGTAGATTTATCATATGTTGAGCAGACATGGTTTGCTGTAGCGAATCATGTCCGCCCAACATCCCTAAATGCTGACAGCACACACTGTCAGCATTTATCATTGCACAAGCATTTCTTATGAAATGCTTGTGCAATGCTGCCCCCTGCATATTCATGGCCAATCGGCCACTAGCAGGGGGTGTCAATCATCCGATAATGGCGGACAAGTTAAGGAGCCGCTGCGGACCTGAAACCTCGGGCGGACACAGCAGCATCTGCTGCTTGTTAAATCCGGCCCCTAGTGTTGTTTTTTTTGTTTGTTTTTTATTTTGATATAATTATTTCACATTTATTTTTAGAAGGTTTTGAAGTGCATTTATGGCACAGTAATTTCCCCACAAAGGGACAATTTAACAAAACTCTTCTAATCCATCAAAAATCACTTTTACAGCAGCTGTTCACTGGATTGTTGGACTTTATTAAACAGCCTGTACTCCTAAAAAACTAAATTTATGCTTATCTGATAAATTAATTTCTTCGAGATGTGGTGAGTCCACGGGTTCATCTTAATTACTGTTGGTAATACCACTCCTCGCCAGCAGGAGGAGGCAAAGAGAACCACAGTAAAAACTGTTAAAGGGACAGTCTAGTCCAAAATAAACTTTCATGATTCATATAGGGCATGTAATTTTAAACAATTTTCCAATTTACTTTTATCACCAATTTTGCTTTGTTCTCTTGGTATTCTTAGTTGAAAGCTTAACCTAGGAGGTTCATATGCTAATTTCTAAAAGCTTGAAGGCCGCTCTTTTCAGAATGCATTTTAACAGTTTTTTACCACTAGAGGGTGTTAGTTCATGTGTTTCATATAGATAACACTGTGCTCATGCACGTGAAATTACCTGGGAGCCAGCACTGATTGGCTAAACTGCAAGTCTGTCAAAAGAACTGAAATAAAGGGGCAGTTTGCAGAGGCTTAGATACAAGATAATCACAGAGGTAAAAAGTATATAAATATAACTGTGTTGGTTATGCGAAACTGGGGAATGGGTAATAAAGGGATTAGCTATCTTTTAAAACAATAAAAATTCTTGTGTAGACTGTCCCTTTAAGTATCACTTCCCTACCCATAAACCCCAGTAATTCAACCAAAAGTAAATGGAGAAAGGAAAGTAACACAAGGTGCGGAGGTTACTGAGGTTTAGTCAAAAACCTAAAACAATTACCCAAAAACACAAAGGGTGGGTCTGTGGACTCACCACATCTCGAAGAAATAAATTTATCAGGTAAGCATAAATTTTGTTTTCTTCTAAAGATGTGGTGAGTCCACGGGTTCATCTTAATTACTGTTGGGAACCAATACCCAAGCTAGAGTACACAGATGAATAGGGAGGGATAAAAAACCAGCATGCCTAAACAGAAGGCACCACCGCTTGAAGAACCTTTCTCCCAAAAGTTGCCTCAGCCGAGGCAAAAGTATCAAATCTGTAAAATTTTGAAAAAGTATGCAAAGACGACCAAGTTGCAGCTTTGCAAATCTGCTCCATAGAGGGATCATTTTTGAAAGCCCAAGAAGAGGCTATGACTCTGGTGGAATGAGCCCTTATCCTCTCTGGAGGCTATTTCCCAGATGATTCATAAGCCCTGCGGATCACACTCCTTAACCAAAGAGCTAGAGTAGAGGCAGACGCTCTCTGACCTCTATACTTCCCAGAAAAATGAACAAATAAAGCTGAAGACTTCCAAAAGTATTTAGTTGTTTCCAAGTGAAACTTAAGAGCGCGAACCACATCCAGATTATGCAGCAAGCGCTCCTTCTCTGAAGAAGGCTTCGGACACCGGGAAGGAACAACAATTTCCTGATTAATATTCTTAGTAGATACAACCTTGGGAAGGAATCCCAACTTAGTACTAAGAACAGCCTTATCAGAATGAAAAATGAGATAAGGAGAATCAAACTGTAAAGCAGAGAGTTCAGATACTCTCCGAGCAGAAGAAATAGCCAACAAGAACAAAACTTTCCAAGACAAAAGTTTAATGTCAAGGGAATGCATCGGCTCAAACGGACGCTGTTGTAAAACCTTAAAGGGACACTGAAGCCAATTTTTTTTTATCATGATCCAGATAGAGCATGCAATTTTAAGCAGCTTTCTAATTTACTCCTACTATCTAATTTTCTTCATTCTCTTGGTATCTTTATTTGAAAAGCAAGAATGTAAGTTTAGATGCCGGACCATTTTTGGTGAACAACCTGGGTTGTTCTTGCTGACTGGTGGATAAATTCACTCACCAATAAACAAGTGCTGTCCATGGTACTGAACCAAAAATTGGCTGGCTCCTTAGCTTAAATGCCTTCTTTTTTAAATAAAGATAGCAAGAGAACAAAGAAAAGATTATAAAAGGAGTAAATTAGAAAGTTGCTTAAAATTGCATGCTCTATCTGAATCACGAAAGAAAACATTTGGGTTTAGTGTCCCTTTAAGCACAAGATAAAGGCTCCAAGGAGGAGCAATCACCTTAAACACCGGCCTAATTCTGACTAAAGCCTGACAAAAAGACTGAACATCTGGCACATCTGCCAAACGTTTGTGTAAAAGGACTGATAAGGCCGAAAATTTGACCCTTCAGGGTACTAACAGACAAGCCTTTATCCAGACCCTCCTGAAGAAAGGATAATATTCTTAGGATGCTAACCTTACTCCAAGAATATCCCTTAGCTTCACACCTAAAAAGATATTTCCTCCATATCTTATGGTAAATCCTTCTAGTGACCGGCTTACGAGCCTGGATCAGTGTCTCAATCACTGACTCTGAAAAACCTCGCTTAGATAGAATCAAACGTTCAATCTCCAAGCGGTCAGCTTCAGAGAAACAAGATTTGGATGACGAAGAGACCCCTGAAGAAGAAGGTCCTTCCTCATAGAAAGCTTCCATGGAGGTAGAGTTGACATCTCCACTAGATCTGCATACCAGATTCTCTGAGGCCAAGCTGGGGCGATTAGAATCACTGATGCTCATTCCTGTCTTATGCGGGCAATCACCCGAGACAGGGGGGAAAACGGACGAAAAAGATAAGCCAACTGGAAGTCCCATGGAACTACCAGGGCGTCTATTAGAAAGGCCTGAGGATCCCTTGACCTGGAACCGTACCTTGGAAGGTTTGCATTTTGGCGGGACGCCATGAGATCCAACTCTGGCATCCCCCATCTGGATAACAGTCTTCCACCCACTGAATGATCCGAGACACCTCCCTCATCGCTAGGGAACTTTGTGTTCCCCCCTGATGGTTAATGTACGCTACTGATGTTATGTTGTCTGATTGGAATCTGATGAACTGGTTCGAGGTCAACTGAGGCCAAGCTAAAAGCGAATTGTAACTTGCTCTCAACTCCAGAATTTTGATCGGTAGTTTGGACTCCTCCTGAGTCCAAAGACCCTGAGCTTTGAGGGATTTCCAGACTGCCCCCCAGCCCACCAGCTTTGAGGGATTTCCAGACTGCCCCCCAGCCCACCACGCTGGCGTCTGTAGTCACTATCACCTAAGATGGTCTCCAAAAGCAAGTGCCCCGGGACAGTTGTTCTCGAGAAAGCCACCAATGAAGAGAATTCTTTGTCTTCTGATCCAACACTATCTTTGGAGAAAGATCCAGATAATCTCCATTCGACTGATTGAGCATGCATAACTGTAAAGCTCTCAGATGAAAACAAGCAAATGTTACGATGTCCATGGCTGCCACCATCAGTCCAATTACTACCATACACTGAGCAACTGAAGGACAAAGTGTCTCCTGAAGGACTCGACAAGCCGATAGAAGCTTGACAGTTCTGGTCTCCGTCAGGAATATCTTCATCAGAACAGAGTCTATAATCGTCCCTAAGAACACAACTCTTGTTGCTGGAACCAGAGAACTCTATTCCACATTTACCGGAGGAAGGAGAGTAACATCTGAGTGTGAGATGCCGCCTTTGGAAAGGAGGGGAGCCTGAATTAGAATGTCGTCCAGATAGGGGCCACTGCTATCCCCCTTGACCAGACCACCGCAAGAAGGGCCCCTAGAACTTTCGAGAATATTCTGGGAGCTGTGGCCAGGCCGAAAGGCAAGGCCACAAACTGAAATTGACGATCCAGAAATGCAAATCTCAGAAACTTGTGATGATCCCTGTGGATGGGAACATGTAAGTAAGCGTCCATCAAATCTATGGTCGTCATATACTGACCCTCTTGGATCAAAGGAAGAATTGTCTGAATGGTTTCCATCTTGAATGATGGAAGCTTGAGGAATTTGTTTAGACATTTTAAGTCTAGAATCGGGCGGAAGGTTCCCTCTTTTTTTGGGAACCACAAACAGGTTTGAATAAAAACCCAGACCCTGTTCCAACTTTGGAACCGGAACAATCACCCCCAGGGCCAAGAGGTCTTTGATACACCTCAAGAACGCCTCTCTCTTTATTTGGTCAGCAGATAACCTAGAAAGGTGAAACCTGCCCCTGGAGGGACAACCCTTGAATTCTAACCTGTAGCCCAGAGACACAATTTCCACCGCCCATGGGTCTGGAACGTCCCTTAACCAGACTTGAGTGAACTGAGAGAGTCTGCCCCCACTAGATCCAGGCCTGGATAGGGGGCAACCCCTTCATGCAGACTTAGAGTCGGTAGCAGGCTTTTTGGCCTGTTTACTCTTACTCCAGGACTGAGTCGGTTTTCAGGCTGGCTTGTTATTATCCTGCTTGGACGAAGATGAAGAGGACTTCCCTCTAAAGTTACGAAAGGAAAGAAAATTACTTTGACGTCCCTTCGGTTTGCTCCACTTATCCTGGGGCAGAAAAGACCCTTTTCCGCCTGTAACATCAGAAATGATTTCCGCCAAACCCGGTCCAAATAAGGTCTTCCCCTTGTAAGGAAGAGCCATCAGTTTAGTCTTAGATGAAACATCAGCTGACCAAGACTTCAACCATAAAGCCGTCTGGCCAAAACAGCAAAACCAGAAGCCTTAGCTCCCAATCTAAGGACCTGGAGGACAGCATCAGCAATATAGGAATTGGCGAACCTGAGAGCTCTGATTCGGTCCTGAATCTCGTCAAGAGGCGTTTCCTCCTGTAGAGAATCTGCTAATGCCTCAAACCAATATGAGGCAGCACTAGTCAATACAGACCACTGGTTGCCATTGGAGACCAAGGTGTGCATAGATCTTCTTACGATAAGCCTCCATCTTTTTATCCATAGGATACTTGAAGGCGCAACTATCCTCAATAGGTATAGTCGTCCTATTGGCTAGAGTGGAAATGGCACCCTCTACCTTGGGTACCGAAGACCAAACCTCTGTAATGGAAGAATCTACTGGAAACATTTTCTTAAACACCGGAGGAGGATTAAAAAACACTCCTGGTTTCTCCCACTCTTGCGCTATGATTTCCTTAGCCCTATCTGGGACCGGAAAAACCTCAGAAGAGGAAGGAACATCAAAGAAACTATTACGTTTATTGGACTTCTTAGGCGTTACTACTGCCTGAGAATCAGAATCGTCCAAAGTAGTTAAAAAAAAATTTATGCTTACCTGATAAATTCCTTTCTCCTGTAGTGTAGTCAGTCCACGGGTCATCCATTACTTATGGGATTATATCTCCTCCCTAACAGGAAGTGCAAGAGGATCACCCAAGCAGAACTGCTATATAGCTCCTCCCCTCTACGTCACACCCAGTCATTCGACCGAAACCAAACGAGAAAGGAGAAACTATAGGGTGCAGTGGTGACTGGAGTTTAATTTAAAAATTAGACCTGCCATAAAAACAGGGCGGGCCGTGGACTGACTACACTACAGGAGAAAGGAATTTATCAGGTAAGCATAAATTTTGTTTTCTCCTGTTAAGTGTAGTCAGTCCACGGGTCATCCATTACTTATGGGATACCAATACCAAAGCTAAAAGTACACGGATGACGGGAGGGACAGGCAGAATCTTTACACGGAAGGAACCACTGCCTGAAGAACCTTTCTCCCAAAAACAGCCTCAGAAGAAGCAAAAGTGTCAAATTTGTAAAATTTGGAAAAAGTATGAAGTGAAGACCAAGTTGCAGCCTTGCAAATCTGTTCAACAGAGGCCTCATTCTTAAAGGCCCAAGTGGAAGCCACAGCTCTCGTAGAATGAGCTGTAATTCTTTCAGGAGGCTGCTGTCCAGCAGTCTCATAGGCTAAACGTATTATGCTACGAAGCCAGAAAGAGAGAGAGGTAGCAGAAGCTCTTTGACCTCTCCTCTGTCCAGAATAAACGACAAACAGGGAAGAAGTTTGGTGAAAATCTTTAGTTGCCTGCAAATAAAATTTCAGGGCACGGACTACGTCTAGATTGTGTAGAAGTCGTTCCTTCTTTGAAGAAGGGTTAGGACACAATGATGGAACAACAATCTCTTGATTGATATTCCTGTTAGTGACTACCTTAGGTAAGAACCCAGGTTTAGTACGCAGAACTACCTTATCTGAATGAAAAATCAGATAAGGAGAATCACAATGTAAGGCCGATAACTCAGAGACTCTTCGAGCCGAGGAAATAGCCATTAAAAACAGAATTTTCCAAGATAATAGTTTGATATCAATGGAATGAAGGGGTTCAAACGGAACACCCTGTAAAACGTTAAGAACTAAGTTTAAGCTCCACGGAGGAGCAACAGACTTAAACACAGGCTTAATCCTGGCCAAAGCCTGACAAAAAGCCTGAACGTCTGGAACTTCTGACAGACGTTTGTGTAAAAGAATGGACAGAGCTGAGATCTGTCCCTTTAAAGAACTTGCAGGTAAACCCTTTTCCAAACCTTCTTGTAGAAAAGACAATATCCTAGGAATCCTAACCTTACTCCATGAGTAACTTTTGGATTCGCACCAATGTAAGTATTTACGCCATATTTTATGGTAAATTTTCCTGGTAACAGGTTTCCTAGCCTGTATTAAGGTATCAATTACTGACTCCAAAAATCCACGCTTTGATAAAATCAAGCGTTCAATCTCCATGCAGTCAGCCTCAGAGAAATTAGATTTTGATGTTTGAAAGGACCCTGAATTAGAAGGTCCTGTCTCAGTGGCAGAGACCAAGGTGGACAGGATGACATGTCCACTAGATCTGCATACCAGGTCCTGCGTGGCCACGCAGGCGCTATCAGAATCACCGATGCTCTCTCCTGTTTGATCCTGGTAATCAATCGAGGAAGCATCGGGAAAGGTGGAAACACATAAGCTGTGTTGAAGGCCCAAGGTGCTGTCAGAGCATCTATCAGAACCGCACCCGGGTCCCTGGACCTGGAACCGTAACAAGGAAGCTTGGCGTTCTGGCGAGACGCCATGAGATCCAGATCCGGCTTGCCCCAACGTCGAAGTATTTGGGCAAAGACCTCCGGATGAAGTTCCCACTCCCCCGGATGAAAAGTCTGGCGACTTAGAAAGTCCGCCTCCCAGTTCTCCACACCTGGGATGTGGATCGCTGATAGGTGGCAAGAGTGAGACTCTGCCCAGTGAATTATCTTTGAGACTTCCATCATTGCTAGGGAACTCCTTGTCCCTCCTTGATGGTTTATGTAAGCCACAGTCGTGATGTTGTCCGACTGAAACCTGATGAACCTCAGAGTTGCTAACTGAGGCCAAGCTAGAAGGGCATTGAAAACTGCTCTTAATTCCAGAATGTTTATGGGTAGGAGACTCTCCTCCTGAGTCCATGATCCCTGAGTCTTCAGGGAATTCCAGACAGCGCCCCAACCTAGCAGGCTGGCGTCTGTTGTTACAATCGTCCAATCTGGTCTGCAAAAGGGCATCCCCTTGGACAGATGTGGCCGAGAGAGCCACCATAGAAGAGAATTTCTGGTCTCCTGATCCAGATTCAGCATAGGGGACAAATCTGAGTAATCCCCATTCCACTGACTTAGCATGCACAATTGCAGTGGTCTGTGATGTAGGCGTGCAAAAGGTACTATGTCCATTGCCGCTACCATTAAACCGATTACCTCCATGCATTGAGCCACTGACGGGTGTGGAATGGAATGAAGGACACGGAAAGCATTTAGAAGCTTTGTTAACCTGTCCTCCGTCAGGTAAATTTTCATTTTTAGCGAATCTATAAGAGTCCCTAAGAAGGGAACTCTTGTGAGTGGCAATAGAGAACTTTTTTCTTCGTTCACCTTCCACCCATGTGACCTTAGAAATGCCAGTACTAACTCTGTATGAGACTTGGCGATTTGGAAACTTGACGCTTGTATCAGAATGTCGTCTAGGTACGGAGCTACCGATATTCCTCGCGGTCTTAGTACCGCCAGAAGAGAACCCAGAACCTTTGTGAAGATTCTTGGAGCAGTAGCTAACCCGAAGGGAAGAGCTACAAATTGGTAATGCCTGTCTAGAAAGGCAAACCTTAGGTACCGATAATGATCCTTGTGAATCGGTATGTGAAGGTAGGCATCCTTTAAATCCACTGTGGTCATGTACTGACCCCTTTGGATCATGGGTAAGATTGTCCAAATAGTTTCCATTTTGAACGATGGAACTCTTAGGAATTTGTTTAGGATCTTTAAATCCAAGATTGGTCTGAAGGTTCCTTCTTTCTTGGGAACCACAAACAGATTTGAGTAAAACCCTAGTCCGTGTTCCGACCGCGGAACCGGGTGAATCACTCCCATTAGAAAAAGATCTTGTACACAGCGTAGAAACGCCTCTTTCTTTATCTGGTTTGTTGACAACCTTGAAAGATGAACTCTCCCTTTTGGAGGAGAAGCTTTGAAGTCCAGAAGATATCCCTGAGATATGATCTCTAACGCCCAGGGATCCTGGACATCTCTTGCCCAAGCCTGGGCGAAGAGAGAAAGTCTGCCCCCCACTAGATCCGTTTCCGGATTGGGGGCCCTGACTTCATGCTGTCTTAGGGGCAGCAGCAGGTTTTATGGCCTGCTTGCCCTTGTTCCAGGACTGGTTAGGTTTCCAGCCCTGTCTGTAGCGAGCAACAGTTCCCTCCTGTTTTGGAGCGGAGGAAGTTGATGCTGTTCCTGCCTTGAAGTTACGAAAGGCACGAAAATTAGACTGTCTAGCCCTTGGTTTGGCTCTGTCTTGAGGCAGGGCATGGCCCTTACCTCCAGTAATGTCAGCTATAATTTCTTTCAAACCGGGCCCGAATAATGTCTGCCCCTTGAAAGGTATGTTAAGCAATATAGATTTAGAAGTCACATCAGCTGACCAGGATTTAAGCCATAGCGCTCTGCGCGCCTGAATGGCGAATCCGGAATTCTTAGCCGTAAGTTTAGTTAAATGTACTACGGCATCAGAAATAAATGAATTAGCTAGCTTAAGGACTCTAAGCTTGTCTGTAATCTCATCCAACGTAGCTGAGCTAATGGTCTCTTCCAGAGACTCAAACCAGAATGCAGCCGCAGCCGTGACAGGCGCAATGCATGCAAGGGGTTGTAATATAAAACCTTGTTGAACAAACATTTTCTTAAGGTAACCCTCTAACTTTTTATCCATTGGATCTGAAAAAGCACAGCTATCCTCCACCGGGATAGTGGTACGCTTAGCTAAAGTAGAAACTGCTCCCTCCACCTTAGGGACTGTCTGCCATAAGTCCCGTGTGGTGGCGTCTATTGGAAACATTTTTCTAAATATAGGAGGGGGTGAGAAGGGCACACCGGGTCTATCCCACTCCTTGTTAACAATTTCTGTAAGCCTTTTAGGTATAGGAAAAACGTCAGTACACGTCGGTACCGCGAAATATTTATCCAGCCTACATATTTTCTCTGGGATTGCAACCGTGCTACAATCATTCAGAGCCGCTAATACCTCCCCTAGTAACACACGGAGGTTCTCAAGCTTAAATTTAAAATTTGAAATGTCTGAATCCAGTTTATTTGGATCAGAACCGTCACCCACAGAATGAAGCTCTCCGTCTTCATGTTCTGCAAACTGTGACGCAGTATCAGACATGGCCCTAGTATTATCAGCGCACTCTGTTCTTATCCCAGAGTGGTCGCGTTTACCCCTAAGTTCTGGCAATTTAGATAAAACTTCAGTCATAACATTAGCCATGTCTTGCAAAGTGATTTGTAATGGCCGCCCTGATGTACTTGGCGTCACAATATCACGCACCTCCTGAGCGGGAGATGCAGGTACTGACACGTGAGGAGAGTTAGTCGGCATAACTTTCCCCTCGTTGTCTGGTGAAATTTTCTTTACATGTACAGATTGGTTTTTACTTAAAGTAGCATCAATACAATTAGTACACAAATTTCTATTGGGCTCCACATTGGCTTTTGAACATATAGCACAAAGAGATTCCTCTGTGTCAGACATGTTTAAACAAACTAGCAATTAGACTAGCAAGCTTGGAAAATGCTTATCAACTAAATTTTCAAGCAATATAAAAAACGTTACTGTGCCTTTAAGAAGCACACAAAAAACTGTCACAGTTGAAATAACAAGGAACCGGATTAGTTATAGCAACAAAATTTTTACATTAAATGCATAAATTTAGCAAAGGAATGCACCCACTAGCAAATGGATGATTAACCCCTTAATAACAAAACCGGATAACAAATAAAAAATATATACGTTTTTGTCACAGTCAAGCACAATCTCACAGGTCTGCTGTGAGTGATTACCTCCCTCAAAAGTAGATTTGGAGACCCCTGAGCTCTGTAGAGACGTCCTGGATCATGCAGGGAGAACAAGGAAGACTGTGACTGATTTTCTAGTGCGCAATAAAAGCCCCAAAATAGGCCCCTCCCACACATAATACAACAGTGGGGAAGCTCAGCAAACTGATTTTATTCAAAAATAAACGATAGCCATGTGAAATATAAAGCCCATAAAATTTTTCACCAAGTACCTCAGAGAAAAAAACGATTAACATGTCAGTAAACGTTTTAAATATAAATATGTGAAATGTCAATAAAAAGCCTGTTGCTAGTCGCTTTCACTGCAGAAAAGGCTATAATTTATATGCATACAGTATTTTCTTAGTGAAGTGCCATTCCCCAGAAATACTTCAGTGCAAACATACATACATATCAGCCTGATACCAGTTGCTACTACTGAATTTAAGGCTGTACTTACATTACATCGGTATTAGCAGTATTTTCTCAGTCAATTCCATTCCTTAGAAAATAATATACTGCAACATACCTCTTTGCAGGTGAACCCTGCCCGCTGTCCCCTGTTCTGAAGTTACCTCGCTCCTCAGAATGGCCGAGAACAGCAAATGGATCTTAGTTACGTCCGCTAAGATCATACACAACTCAGGTAGATTCTTCTTCTAATGCTGCCTGAGAAAAAACAACACACTCCGGTGCTGTTTAAAATAACAAACTTTTGAAAAGGTAAAAATATGAATCATGTAAAAATGGAATTGTCAATATGTTGATAACAGACGCTTTCATAACATGCAAATATGTGCACTAACGAGAAAATTATTGTAACCTAAACTGTGAAATAATAAAAAGAATTAAAAAAAAAAATAAAATAACAAACTTTTGATTGAAGAAATAAAAACTAAGTTTAACAACCACAGTCCTCTCACACGTCCTATCTATTAGTTAGGTGCAAGAGAATGACTGGGTGTCATGTAGAGGGGAGGAGCTATATAGCAGCTCTGCTTGGGTGATCCTCTTGCACTTCCTGTTAGGGAGGAGATATAATCCCATAAGTAATGGATGACCCGTGGACTGACTACACTTAACAGGAGAAACCTCCTTTAGTAACACCCGGAGGTGTTCTAGCTTAAACCTGAAGGAAAAATCTTCACTATCAGAGAAGGGCATTATACTGTCTAAATCTGAAATCTCACCCTCTGAGTGAGAATTCTCCTCATCCTCTGATCTTAAAGGAACCTGAGAGTCAACGTTAGAAACAGATACCCTAGTCTCTGAAACCTTAGATTTTCTCTTGCGCTTCCCTGAAAATCTGGGAAACTCGGCTAAGGCTGCAGATATTGCTGAGGACACCTGTGCAGCAATCTCTGCCTTTAAAAATGCTCGAACAGCAAGGGTAGCAAACCCAATAGGGGGCGCTAATATATATACAAAATACCATATATCATTGTATATAAGAGAACACAAAGTAGATATAAAATCACCAATGGATATCAGAGTCCTTAGTAAGGATAAAAAATATGGAGAAGAGTCCAGTATGACTGTCCAAAAGATCCGAAGGCAGCACACAATCTTCACCATCCAATGGTCAGCATGTCTAAAAATACAAAAGAAGGAAAGAGGCGCCATATGTGTGAATCTGCAGCAACCAAGATCATAAATAGAACAAGTGCAGGGTACTCACAATATGTAGCGGCACTCAATTATGCCTATAGGTGCGGGCTGGTGTTCACAGCAGACCAGCTAGCTGTACAAGGCACAAGCAGGATATCACAGACGGCAGAGTCCACAGTTGCTCCAATGAGATATTAGCATTCCATCCAGTGATAAGGAGATCTGGAGCTGAGCACAGGAAAACAGAAAGGCACGCAGACTGTGTGAATCTGTAATCACCCAATTAGTTTTAAACAAGTACTAGGTACTCACATTCTGTAGCGGCACTCCAGTGTGCCTATAGAGGCGGGCTGGTTATCACAGCAAACCAGCTAGCTGTATAAGGCAAGACACAGGAACTCCCCAGCAGTGGATTCAACAGGTAGCTCAAATAATAACAATCAGCAATGAGGATATATAATAAAAACGGATTTAATATAAAATAAAAAGGGTCCTCCATGGACTTTCTGGCTCGCAATGGACTCTTTCTTAAAATCATTCTGCACTCCTTGCCACAAGCATCTTGTATACACATTCTTACTAAATGCACGAAATTGTATGGTGCTTTGTTTCTGTTATGTTTTTATATTATTTTAATAAAGCTTGTTTGAAAAAATAAATAAATAAATACAATTCTAAAATATATCACTCATGCAGTGTAAGTAAATAGCATGCAACGCGTTTCACGGTGTAAACCGTTTCATCAGGTATAAACAGTTTCATCAGCCAATAGAATGCAAGCTCAATCTGATTGGCTGATTGGATCAGCCAATCGGATTGAACTTGAATCTGATTGATTCAATCAGCCAATCAGATTTTTCCTACCTTAATTCCGATTGGCTGATAGAATCCTATCAGCCAATCGGAATTCGAGGGACGCCATCTTGGATGACGTCCCTTAAAGGAACCTTCATTCGTCGTCTAGTCGTCGGGAGAAGAGGATGTTCCGCGCCGGAGGTCTTGAAGATGGAGCCGCTCCTCGTCGGATGGATGAAGATAGAAGATGCCGCTTGGATGAAGATGTTTGCCGGTCCGGATGTCCTCTTCTTGCCGGATAGGATGAAGACTTCGGAGCCTCTTCTGGACCTCTTCTTGCCAGATAGGATGAAGACTTCGGAGCCTCTTCTGGACGGATCGGTGATACCCGACGTGGTGAAGATAAGGTAGGGAGATCTTCAGGGGCTTAGTGTTAGGTTTTTTAAGGGGGGGTTTGGGTTAGATTAGGGGTATGTGGGTGGTGGGTTGTAATGTTGGGGGGTGTATTGTATGTTTTTTTTACAGGCAAAAGAGCTGAATTATTTGGGGCATGCCCCGCAAAAGGCCCTTTTAAGGGCTGGTAAGGTAAAAGAGCTGTAAACTTTTTATTTTAGATTAGGGTAGGGCATTTTTTTATTTTGGGGGGCTTTATTATTTTTTTAGGGGGCTTAGAGTAGGTGTAATTAGTTTAAAATTCTTGTAATCTTTTTTTATTTTTTGTAATTTAGTGGGTTTTTTTGTAATTTAGTGTTTGTTTGTTTTTTGTAATTTAGTTTAGTTGATTTAATTGTAGATAATTGTAGGTAATTGTAGGTAGTTTATTTAATTAATTTATTGATAGTGTAGTGTTAGGTTTAATTGTAACTTAGGTTAGGATTTATTTTACAGGTAATTTTGTAATTATTTTAACTAGGTAGCTATTAAATAGTTATTAACTATTTAATAGCTATTGTACCTGGTTAAAATAAATACAAAGATGCCTGTAAAAACAGAATTCATGCTTACCTGATAAATTACTTTCTCTTGCGGTGTATCCAGTCCAAGGATTCATCCTTACTTGTGGGATATTCTCATTCCCTACAGGAAGTGGCAAAGAGATCACACAGCAGAGCTGTCCATATAGCTCCCCCCCTAGCTCCACCCCCCAGTCATTCGACCGAAGGCTAGGAGAAAAGGAGAAACCATAGGGTGCAGTGGTGACTGTAGTTTAAACAAAAAATTTTTTAACCTGACTTAATTGCCAGGGCGGGCCGTGGACTGGATACACCGCAAGAGAAAGTAATTTATCAGGTAAGCATAAATTCTGTTTTCTCTTGCAAGGTGTATCCAGTCCACGGATTCATCCTTACTTGTGGGATACCAATACCAAAGCTTTAGGACACGGATGAAGGGAGGGAACAAGACAGGTAACCTAAACGGAAGGCACCACTGCTTGCAAAACCTTTCTCCCAAAAATAGCTTCTGAAGAAGCAAAAGTATCGAATTTGTTAAATTTTGCAAAAATATGCAGTGAAGACCAAGTCGCTGCCTTACAAATCTGTTCAACAGAAGCCTCATTCTTGAAAGCCCATGTGGAAGCCACAGCTCTGGTGGAATGAGCTGTAATTCGTTCAGGAGGCTGCTGCCCAGCAGTCTCATAAGCCAATCAGATGATGCTTTTCAGCCAGAAGGAAAGAGAGGTAGCAGTCGCTTTCTGACCTCTCCTCTTACCAGAATAAACGACAAACAAGGATGATGTTTGTCTGAAATCTTTAGTTGCTTGCAAATAGAATTTCAAAGCACGAACCACATCAAGATTGTGTAATAGCCGTTCCTTCTTAGAAGCTGGATTAGGACACAGGGAAGGAACAATGATTTCCTGGTTCATTTTCTTATAAGAAACAACCTTAGGAAGAAAACTAGGTTTGGTACGTAAAACTACCTTATCTGCATGGAACACCAGATAGGGTGAATTACACTGCAAAGCAGACAATTCAGAAACAGAGCAGAAGATATAGCTACCAAAAACAAAACTTTCCAAGATAATAACTTTATATCTATGGAATGTAAAGGTTCAAACGGAACCCCTTGAAGAACTGAAAGAACTAAATTTAGACTCCATGGCGGAGCAACTGGTTTATAGACAGGCTTGATTCTGATTAAAGCCTGAGCAAACGCTTGAACGTCTGGTACCTCCGCCAGACGCTTGTGTAAAAGAATAGACAGAGCAGATATCTGTCCCTTTAAGGAACTAGCTGACAAACCTTTCTCCAATCCTTCTTGGAGAAAACACAATATCCTTGGAATCCTAATCTTACTCCACGAGTGACCCTTGGATTCACACCAACAAAGATATTTCCGCCATATCTTATGGTAAATTTTCCTGGTGACAGGCTTTCTAGCCTGTATCAGAGTATCTATAACTGATTCCGAGAAACCACGCTTAGATAGAATTAAGCGTTCAATCTCCAAGCAGTCAGCCGCAGAGAAACTAGATTTGGATGCTTGAATGGACCCTGTATTAGAAGATCCTGCCTCATTGGCAGTGTCCATGGCGGGACAGATGACATGTCCACTAGGTCTGCATACCAAGTCCTGCGTGGCCACGCAGGCGCTATCAGAATTACCGAGGCCTTCTCCTGCTTGATTCTGGCTACCAGACGAGGGAGAAGGGGAAACGGTGGAAAGGCATAAGCCAGATTGAAGGACCAAGGCGCTACTAGAGCATCTATCAATGCCGCCTGGGGGTCCCTGGACCTGGATCCGTAGAGAGGAAGTTTGGAGTTCTGACGGGACGCCATCAGATCCAATTCTGGAATGCCCCATAGCTGGGTCAGCTGAGCAAAAACCTCTGGGTGGAGTTCCCACTCCCCCAGGTGAAAAGTCTGACGACTTAGAAAATCCGCCTCCCAGTTGTCTACTCCTGGGATGTGAATTGCAGATAGATGGCAGGAGTGATCCTCCGCCCACCTGATTATTTTGGTGACTTCCTTCATCGCTAAGGAACTCTTTGTTCCCCCCTGATGATTGATATACGCCACAGTCGTGATGTTGTCCGACTGAAATCTGATGAATTTGGCCGCCGCTAGTTGAGTCCATGCCTGAAGCGAGTTGAATATCGCTCTCAGTTCCAAAATGTTTATCAGGAGAAGAGACTCTTCCTGAGACCATAAGCCCTGAGCTTTCAGGGAGTCCCAGACCGCCCCCCAGCCTAACAGACTGGCATCGGTCGTTACAATGATCCACACCGGTCTGCGGAAGCATATTCCCTGAGACAGGTGATCCTGAGACAACCACCAGAGAAGAGAGTCTCTGGTTTTCTGGTCCAGTTGTATTTGAGGAGACAAATCTGCATAATCTCCATTCCACTGTTTGAGCATGCACAGTTGCAGATGTATTCGGGCAAAAGGGACTACGTCCTTTGCCGCTACCATTAATCCGATTACCTCCATGCACTGAGCTACAAATGGCCGAGGAATGGAATGAAGAACTCGGCAGGTGGTTTAAAGCTTTAATTTTCTGACCTCCGTCAGAAATATTTTCATGTCTACCGAATCTATTAATGTTCCCAGGAAGGGAACCCTTGTGAGCGGGGACAGAGAACTTTTTTCGGCATTCACCTTCCACCCGTGAGACCTTAGAAAGGCCAGAACAATCTCCGTATGAGCCTTGGCTCTGGGAAAAGACGACGCCTGTATTAAGATGTCGTCCAAATAAGGTGCTACTGCAATGCCCCGCGGTCTTAGTACCGCCAGAAGGGACCCTAGCACTTTTGTGAAAATTCTGGGAGCGGTGGCCAACCCGAAGGGAAGGGCCACGGACTGGTAATGCTTGTCCTGAAAGGCGAACCTTAGGAACTGATGATGATCTTTGTGGATAGGAATATGTAGGTACGCATCCTTTAGATCCACGGTAGTCATATTTTGACCTTCCTGGATCATAGGTAAGATTGTCCGAATGGTCTCCATCTTGAATGATGGAACTCTGAGGAATTTGTTTAGAATTTTTAGATCCAGGATTGGCCTGAAAGTTCCTTCCTTTTTGGGAACCACAAACAGGTTTGAGTAAAAACCCAGTCCTTGTTCTGTAATTGGAACTGGACATATCACTCCCATCTTGAGTAGATCTTCTACACAGCGTAAGAACGCCTCTTTCTTTGACTGGTCTGTAGACAGACGAGAAATGTGGAACCTTCCCCTTGGAGGGGAGTCCTTGAATTCTAGAAGATGTCCCTGAGTAACGATCTCTAATGCCCAGGGATCGTGAACATCCCTTGCCCAAGCCTGAGCGAAGAGAGAGAGTCTGCCCCCTACCAGATCCGGTCCCGGATCGGGGGCTACCCCTTCATGCTGTCTTAGTAGCAGCTGCAGGCTTCTTGGCCTGTTTACCCTTGTTCCAGCCCTGCGAAGGCTTCCAGGTTGCCTTGGGCTGTGAAGCGTTACCCTCTTGCTTTGCGGTTGCAGAGGTTGAAGCAGGACCGCTCCTGAAGTTGCGAAAGGAACGAAAATTAGCCTTGTTTTTAGCCTTAAAAGGCCTATCTTGTGGGAGAGCATGGCCCTTTCCCCCGGTGATGTCCGAAATAATCTCTTTCAACTCTGGCCCGAAGAGGGTCTTTCCCTTGAAAGGGATATTTAGTAATTTTGATATGGACGACACATCGGCCGACCATGACTTGAGCCAAAGCGCTCTGCGCGCCATAATGGCGAAACCTGAATTTTTTGCAAAGCGACATCTGTGATAAAAGAATTAGCCAGTTTTAAAGCTTTAATTCTGTCCATAATTTCGTCATATGAGGTCTCCCTCTGGAGCGACTCCTCCAGCGCCTCAAACCAGAAAGCCGCTGCAGTAGTTACAGGAATAATGCAGGCGATCGGTTGTAGAAGGAACCCTTGTTGAAAAAAAAAATTTCTTTAGTAAACCTTCTAATTTTTTATCCATAGGATCTTTAAAAGCACAACTGTCTTCAATTGGAATAGTTGTGCACTTGGCCAGCGTAGAAACTGCTCCCTCTACCTTAGGGACCGTCTGCCATGCGTCCCGCCTGGGGTCAGTAATGGGGAACATTTTCTTAAAAATAGGAGGGGGAACAAAAGGGACACCTGGTCTTTCCCACTCCCTGGTAACAATATCCGCAACCCTCTTAGGGATTGGAAACGCATCAGTGTATACAGGGACCTCTAGGTATTTGTCCATTTTACACAATTTCTCTGGAACCACCATAGGGTCACAATCATCCAGAGTGGATAGAACCTCCCTAAGCAATACGCGGAGGTGTTCCAACTTAAATTTAAAAGCTAATGAATCTGAATCTGCCCGTTGAGAAACCTTTCCTGAGTCAGAAATTTCTCCCTCAGACATCACATCCCTCGCCCCTACTTCAGAGTGTTGTGAGGGTACATCAGATAAACCTCCCAAAGCTTCCGACTGCTCCTCATCTGTTCTTAAAACAGAGCTGTCATGATTTTTAGGGAAAACTGGCAGTTTGGATAGAAAGGCCGCAAGGGAATTATCCATGACTGTTGCTAGCTGTTGCAATGTAATAGGTGCCAATGCACTAGAGGTACTAGGTATTGCTTGCGCGGGCGTAACTGGTGGTGACACTTGGGGAGAGGAAGGAGGACTATATTCATTACCTTCCGTCATAGAATCATCTTGGGCAACATTTTTAAGTGACACAATCTTTAAATTGAATAGACACATTAGTGCACTTGGGACACATTTTGAGTGGGGGTTCCACCATGGCTACTGAACACATAGAGCAAGGCTTTTCCTTAGTGTCAGACATGTTAAACAGATTAGTATTATATGCAAACAGGCTTGGAAAACACTTTAATCAAATAAAAAAACAATTTGAGAAAAACGGTACTGTGCCTTTAAGAAATAAAAAGCGCACACAATTTTACAAAACAGTAAAAAATGCACCAAATCCTTTGAAATTTTCACAGTATGTGCCTAATGCTTCAATATGATTGCACACCAAGTTTCAGCCTGATTAACCCCTTAATGCCCAAACCGGAGCAGTCTAAAGCCCACAACCGGTTTTAAAACTACAGCACCTTGCCACAGCAGTCTGCTGTGGCCCTACCTTCCCTTATGGATTAGTTTAGGGGAAAAACAGCTTCTGTGAGTCCCTCAAGCAGTCTCTGGACCCTCCACGTGAAGCAGCATGAACTGTCTGGAGAAATGAACTGCGCAACAGAGGCGCGAAATTAGGGCCCCTCCCACTCCACTCCGGAGTTGTGAGGCCCTCAAAGTCACATTTAGGTGACTAAATTTATGCCATGTGGATAAAATACCCCTTAATAAACACACCAAAGGTGTTTAAAAGTATCTACCAATGAGTATTTGCTGAATAAAATAATCGATTGCCCTTTCACAGTGTCCACCAGCCTATTGAGCCCTGTAAAATAAGCTCTTATTCTATACTAAGTCTCAGAATATGGCTTACCCTTCCCTCATGGGGATTCCTGTCAGTCTTCTAGCATTATCGTGTCTTGACTAGAAAAAATATGACTGAAACATACCTTAATGCAGTTAAGCCTGCAAACTGTTCCCCCCAACGGAAGTTTTCTGGTACTCATCAGTCCTGTGTGGGAACAGCAGTGGATTTTAGTTACAACATGCTAAAATCGTTTTCCTCTCAGCAGAAATCTTCATCACTTTTCTGCCAGAGAGTAAATAGTACAAACCGGTACCATTTAAAAATAACAAACTTTTGATTGAAGATATAAAACTACAAATCTAACACCACATTCACTTTACCCTCCCGTGGAGATGCCCTACTACTAGAGCGGCAAAGAGAATGACTGGGGGGTTGAGCTAGGGGGGAGCTATATGGACAGCTCTGCTGTGTGCTCTCTTTGCCACTTCCTGTAGGGAATGAGAATATCCCACAAGTAAGAATGAATCCGTGGACTGGATACACCTTGCAAGAGAAATAAATATAAATCCTAAAATAGCTACAATGTAATTATTATTTATATTGTAGCTATATTAGGGTTTATTTTACAGGTAAGTATTTAGCTTTAAATAGGAATAATTTATTTAATAAGATTTATTTTATTTTGTTAGATTTAAATTATATTTAACTTAGGGGGGTGTTAGGGTTAGACTTAGCTTTAGGGGTTAATACATTTATTATAGTAGCAGTGAGGTCCGGTCGGCAGATTAGGGGTTAATACTTGAAGTTAGGTGTCAGCGATGTTAGGGAGGGCAGATTAGGGGTTAATACTATTTATTATAGGGTTTTTGAGGCGGGAGTGAGGCGGTTTAGGGGTTAATACATTTATTATACTGGCGGCGAGGTCCGGTCGGAAGATTAGGGGTTAATAAGTGTAGGTAGGTAGCGCAACGTTGGGGGGGGGGGCAGATTAGGGGTTAATAAATATAATATAGTAGTTGGCGATGTTAGGGGCAGCAGATTAGGGGTACATAGCTATAATGTAGGTTGCGGCGGTGTACGGAGCGGCAGATTAGGGGTTAAAAGTGTAATGCAGGGGTCAGCGATAGCGGGGTCGGCAGATTAGGGGTTAATAAGTTTAAGGTTAGGGGTGTTTAGACTCGGGGTTCATGTTAGGGTGTTAGGTGCAGACTTAGAAAGTGTTTCCCCATAGGAAACAATGGGGCTGCGTTAGGAGCTGAACGCTGCTTTTTTGCAGGTGTTAGGTTTTTTTTCAGCTCAAACTGCCCCATTGTTTCCTATGGGGGAATCGTGCACGAGCACGTTTTTGAAGCTGGCCGCATCCGTAAGCAACGCTGGTATTGAGGGTTGAAGTGGCGGTAAATATGCCTGTACGCTCCCTTTTTGGAGCCTAACGCAGCCCTTCAGAGAACTCTAAATACCAGCGTTGTTTAAAAGGTGCGGGGGGGGGAAAAAACACGCGTAGCTAACGCACCCCTTCTAACGCAAAACTCTAAATCTAGGTGTATGATATCTAAAATCAGGGCAGCTTAGGTAGAGAAACGGAGCAAGCACCACTTTGCAAGTTCTCCACCGCTTTAAAACCACCACAGCTCGACTGCAAAGACTAACGTGGGCTAGGTTATACCCTGTAGCTTGATTGAAGACTCAATCTTCTTTGAAAATATAATTTTAATTACACACAAAAAAAAAATCACCTCCTCCATGCACATAGAGGCAAAGAGAATGACTGGGGTTTATGGGCAGGGAAGTGATACTTAACAGTTTTTACTGTGGTGCTCTTTGCCTCCTCCTGCTGGCGACAGTGGAGAGGAGTGGTATTCCAGTAATTCCAGTTAACAGTAATTAAGATGAACTTGGGGACTCACAACATCTTTAGTAGAAACCTATATATATATTTTTACTTGTTTCAGACAGTATATCTGGGTAATCTTTTTATCATTACAGTTCATCTACATACTTGTTACTTAACCACATTTCTTGTAATACAAAATTAAACTATAGCTCTAATCACACTTTTAAAGTATGAATTTTGTGCACAAAAATAACTTCATTAACCCTTTGAGTGCTAAGCTGGATTTAATTTTTTTCTGTTTTTAACTATTTAAAAATTTTTTTTGACTTGGCGATTACCTTTCCAACGGTGGGTCTTGGGGGTCTGTAGCTGCTTAGATGCCTGAGACACAGTCTTCTAAGCAGCATGCCTCCTTTCCCTATACTTTGTATTGTTAATTTTAAATAAAGTTGCGCGGTGACGTGATCACGTCATTGCGCGTGATGTCACCGCACGTAACGGGAAGCCCTGGCGATGCCTGTCACTATACAGGCCTGATCCCCGGGGTGGGAGTCGGTAGGAGCCCCCAGGTTGCTAAAAAGGTTGTTGAGTGCTAGCAACGGCTCAAGGGGTTAAAGGGACATGAAATCCACATTTTTTATTTCATGGCTCAGCTAGAGAATACAATTTTAAGAAAGCTTCCAATTTACTTCTATTATCAAATTTACTTTGTTCCCTTCCCTTGGTATCCTTTGTTGAAATGCTGGTAGGTAAGCTCAGGAGCTTAGACTTCTCTGGTGCACTATATGGCAGCAGTTTTGCATGAATGCTTGTTACAATCTTATACAGTGCACAAACTGCTGCCACATAGGGCTAGATTTATCAAGGGCTAGGAGAATTCGCCTTTTGTATTCTCCTCTGAGTTCTCTGCAGCTCGCCCTTGGAGAGGCGCACCGGTGCGCACAAATTTATCAAAAAATTGCACATATTATTTCACGTTGTTTGGAAGACGAGCTAGGGTGGATTATGATGAATTTCTCCACGCGAAGAAAGGAAGGTTCTCCTGATTTATCATTTCAAACCAGTGTTTTTGTTTAGGTTGTATTTTTTGCCCTCTTCAATTAATCTATTACATTTGCATTTTACATGGTACAAATTTGTGCATTAATTTTGATGTGTTACCACAATACATTTTTACTTTAACTTTGTTCTAATAATGACCCTATATAATCGTAACACATTCAAATTGTAAATACAATTATGATCTCTGTGGGCAATTTTACATTCTATATTTAGCATATGTATCTAGCTAAAGATAGACTTGCTAGAATCAGAAATAGATGTGAACATGACACAAGCTCAAAAACATAATGATTTCTAATGCTGTTCTCCACAGTACCTATGGAGATCTATAACGCGCATATTTGTAGTAGTTTGCATTCTCCAAAGGTGCAAAAAAATGACAAAATGATAACTGGGCGTAATGCTAAGGTAGACTCTAGGAAATGTGAATAAAACAAGCACATTTACCCTTTTTTAAGTACACTGGTGCGCCTTGGGGAACGTAAACAAACTGAGAGGAATGTATAGTCGGACTGGCCCAATTTTAGGCGCACTTTGAATTAATAAATCAGTGGATTCAGCTGTATGCAAATTTATGGGCGCAATTATAGGAGAATCGCTTTGATAAATCCTGCTCATAGTGCTCAAAAGTACTCTTCTAAAATTGTTGCCATATAGTTTCCAAAGAAGTGACACGGCCTACCTGGATATTCTCTTCAACAAAGAATCACAACAAAGTAAATTTGAGAATATAAGTAAATTGGAAATGTGCTTAATATTGTATGCTGTATCTGAATCATTTTGGGATTTGGTGATACTTAGGGACATCTCATGCTTTTTATTTCCAAGGTGCTTGCAGGGAATTTACTATTAGAATGTCTTCAAATAGCACAATACGTCAAACAACACTAACAAGGTTTGTGTCAAAACAAAAACCCTCTATAAAACAGTCCACTGTAACATATACAGAAACAAAAACCTAAAAAACATAAATTATGCTTACCTGATAATTTAATTTCCTTCTGTATGAGAAGAGTCCACAACATCATTCCTTACTGTTGGGAAATACTGAATCTGGCCACCAGGAGGAGGCAAAGACACCCCAGCCAAAGGCTCAAATACTCCCCCCACTTCCCTCATATCCCAGTAAATTTTGGTCCGCCCATCGGAGTATACGGATGGGGGCCGTGGACTCTCCTAATACAGAAGAAAATGAATTTATCAGGTAAGCATAATTTATGTTTTCCTTCTTAATATGGGGAAAGTCCACTGCATCATTCCTTACTGTTGGGAAAACTATACCCAAGCTCTAGAGGACACTGAATGATAACGGGAGGGGTAAAGAAAAGGCGGACCCTAATCTGAGGGCACCACAGCCTGTAAAACCTTTCTCCCAAAAGCTGCTTCAGCCAAAGCAAAAACGTCAAATTTGTAGAATTTAGAAAAAGTATGTAAGGAGGACCAGGTAGCCGCCTTACAAATCTGATCCATAGATGCCTCGTTCTTAAAGGCCCAAGAGGAAGCCACCGCTCTAGTGGAATGAGCCGTAATCCTCTGGGGAGGTCTAAGTCCTGCTGACTCGTAAGCTAAGCGTAAAACACTCCTCAACCAAAAAGTTAAGGAAGTTGAAGAGGCCTTTAGACCCTTATGCTTCCCAGAGTAGATAACAAACAAGGACGAAGATTGTCTAAAATCCTTAGTAGCTTGAAGATAAAACTTCAAAGCTCGAACAACATCCAGTTTATGAAGTAAACGTTCCTTCGAAGAAGAAGGATTAGGATACAAGGAAGGAACCACAATCTCCTGATTGATGTTACGATCAAACACCACCTTAGGAAGAAAACCTAAGCGGGTACGTAGGACAGCCTTATCCATGTGAAACACCAGATAAGGAGGCTCACATTGCAAGGCCGCCATTTCCGAAACTCTGCGTGCCGACGCAATAGCCAATATAAAAAGAACCTTCCAGGACAACAATTTAATGTCCACCGAATGCATAGGCTCACACGGAGCCCATTGCAAAAACTTAAGAACAAGATTCAAACTCCAAGGTGGAGCGTTAGATCTAAACACAGGTCTGATCATGATCAGAGCCTTAATGAAGGATTGCACGTCGGGAAGCTTTGCGAGTCTCTTGTGTAGCAAAACAGAAAGGGAAGAAATCTGTCCCCTCAGGGAACTGGCAGAAAGGCCCTTCTCTAGACCCTCCTGGAGAAAGGAAAGAATCTTGGCAGCCTTGACCTTATGCCAGGCGATACCACGCTCTTCACACCAGAACAAGTAAGCTCTCCACACCTTATGGTAGATGCGAAGAGTAACAGGCTTACGAGCCTGAATGAGAGTGTCAATAATCCTCTCAGAGAAACCTATCTTGGCTAAGACAAAGCGTTCAATCTCTACGCAGTCAGCCTCAGAGAATCTAGATTTTGATGAACAAAGGGACCCTGTTCCAGCAGATCCCTGCGACAAGGCAACCTCCATGGAGGAGATGAGGACATCCCTACCAGGTCCGTGACCCACATCCTTCGCGGCCACGATGGAGCAATCAGAATCACTGATGCTTGCTCCTGCTTGATGCGGGCCACTGCACGAGGGAGAAGTGGTAACGATGGAAAAATGTAAATTAGATTGAACCTCCAAGGCACTGCTAATGCATCTATTAGCTCCGCATGAGGATCCCTGGACCGGGACCCATATCTGGGTAGCTTGGAATTGAGCTGGGACACCATGAGATCTATTTCCAGTGTCCCCCATCTGTCGCAAATCTCTGCAAACACCTCGGGATAAACTGGGACGAACCAAGAAGAGGCCAAGCCTTCAGAGCATTGAAGATCACTTGAAGTTCCAAAATGTTGTTAGGGAGGAGAGATTCCTCTCGTGTCCACAGGCCCTGTGCCTTCCTGGCACCCCAAACAGCTCCCCATCCTGACAGACTTGCGTCCGTAGTCACAATCTCCCAGAATGGTCTCAAGAAGGATGTCCCTTGGGACAGGTGATCTGGACAGAGCCACCAAGAGAGCGATTCTCTCGACCGGTTGTCCAGAGAAATCTGTTGAGACAGATCTGAATGATCGCCGTTCCACTGTCTCAGCATGCACAGCTGAAGTGGTCTGAGATGGAACCTGGCAAAAGGAATGATGTCCATGCAGGACACCATGAGACCAAGGAGGTCTGGAGGGCAAGACAAGCAGGAGCTAGCTTGCAACCTCTCTGGTCTGTAATGAATATCCTCATGGATATGGAATCTATTATAGTACCCAATAATTCTACCCTGGTACTGGGAGTAAGAGAACTCTTTTCTAAGTTTATCTTCTATCCATGAGATCGAAGAAGTAAAAGATCCTTCGAATAAACTGGAAGTGTTGGTCCAGGAACGCAAACCTTAGGAACTTGAAGTGTTCTTTGTGTATAGGAACGTGAAGGTAAGCATCCTTCAGATCTATCGTGGTCATGAACTGTCCTTCCTGAACTAAGGGAAGGATAGACCTTATTGTCTCCATCTTGAACGAGGGGCAGATAGAAATTTGTTTAAACACTTTAGGTCCAGAATCGAGCGGAAGGTTCCCTCTTTCTTCGGGACCACAAACAGGTTTGAATAGTATCCCAGACCTCTTTCCGCAAGAGGAACCGGTATAATGACTCCCAGGGAGGATAGATCCCTCACGCACACCAGAAAGGCCTCTCTTTTTTCTGGCCTTGAAGACAGGTTTGACAAGAGGAATCTGCCCCTGGGTGGATGAGACTTGAAACCTATCCTGTAACCATGAGCGATGACCTCCAGGACCCACGGGTCTTGCACGTCCCCAAACCAAGCGTCAGAAAAGAGTGATAGTCTGCCATAGCCGGATCGGGGATCACCCCTTCATGTCGACTTTGTCTCGACAGGCTTCCTGTTTTGCTTGGACTTATTCCAGGACTGAGTCGGCTTCCAAGTCCCCTTGGATTGCTCGGGCTTTGCAGAGGGCTGCTGACGTTTGGATTTATCATAACGAAAAACATAATTTATGCTTACCTGATAAATTATTTTCTCTTGTGGTGTAGTCAGTCCACAGGTCATCCATTACTTATGGGATTATAACTCCTCCCTAACAGGAAGTGCAAGAGGATCACCCAAGCAGAGCTGCTACATAGCTCCTCCCCTCTACCTCATTCCCAGTCATTCGACTGAAACCAAACGAGAAAGGAGAAACTATAGGGTGCAGTGGTGACTGGAGTTTAATTAAAATTTAGACCTGCCGTAAAAACAGGGCGGGCCGTGGACTGACTACACCACAAGAGAAAAGAATTTATCAGGTAAGCATAAATTATGTTTTCTCTTGTTAAGTGTAGTCAGTCCACGGGTCATCCATTACTTATGGGATACCAATACCAAAGCTAAAAGTACACGGATGACGGGAGGGACAAGGCAGGATCTTTACACGGAAGGAACCACTGCCTGTAAAACCTTTCTCCCAAAAAACAGCCTCCAAAGAAGCAAAAGTGTCAAATTTGTAAAATTTTGAAAAAGTGTGAAGTGAAGACCAAGTTGCAGCCTTGCAAATCTGTTCAACAGAGGCCTCATTCTTAAAGGCCCAAGTGGAAGCCACAGCTCTAGTAGAATGAGCTGTAATCCTTTCAGGAGGCTGCTGTCCAGCAGTCTCATAGGCTAAACGTATTATGCTACGAAGCCAAAAAGAGAGAGAGGTAGCCGAAGCTTTTTGACCTCTCCTCTGTCCAGAATAAACGACAAACAGAGAAGAAGTTTGACGAAAATCTTTAGTTGCCTGCAAATAAAATTTCAGGGCACGGACAACGTCCAGATTGTGTAAAAGTCGTTCCTTCTTTGAAGAAGGGTTAGGACACAATGATGGAACAACAATCTCTTGATTGATATTCCTGTTAGTGACTACCTTAGGTAAGAACCCAGGTTTAGTACGCAGAACTACCTTGTCTGAATGAAAAATCAGATAAGGAGAATCACAATGTAAGGCAGATAACTCAGAGACTCTTCGAGCCGAGGAAATAGCCATCAAAAACAGAACTTTCCAAGATAACAGCTTGATATCGATGGAATGAAGGGGTTCAAACGGAGCGCCTTGCAGAACATTAAGAGCTAAGTTTAAGCTCCACGGTGGAGCAACAGTCTTAAACACAGGCTTAATCCTAGTCAAAGCCGGACAAAAAACCTGAACGTCTGGAACTTCTGCCAGACGTTTGTGTAGAAAGATAGACAGAGCTGAAATCTGCCCCTTTAACGAACTAGCAGATAAACCCTTTTCTAAACCTTCTTGTAGAAAAGACAATATCCTAGGAATCCTAACCTTACTCCATGAGTAAATCTTGGATTCGCACCAATATAAATATTTACGCCATATTTTATGGTAAATTTTCCTGGTAACAGGTTTCCTAGCCTGTATCAGGGTATCAATAACTGAATCCGAGAATCCACGCTTTGATAGAATCAAGCGTTCAATCTCCATGCAGTCAGTTTCAGAGAAATTAGATTTGGATGTTTGAAAGGACCCTGCATCAGAAGGTCCTGTCTCAGAGGCAGAGACCAAGGTGGACAAGACGACATGTCCACTAGATCTGCATACCAGGTCCTGCGTGGCCACGCAGGCGCTATCAAAATCACCGATGCTCTCTCCTGTTTGATTCTTGCAATCAATCGAGGAAGCATCGGGAATGGTGGAAACACATAAATCATGTTGAAAACCCAAGGTGCTGTCAGAGCATCTATCAGCACCGCTCCCGGATCCCTGGACCTGGATCCGTAACAAGGAAGCTTGGCGTTCTGGCGAGACGCCATGAGATCCAGATCTGGTTTGCCCCAACGATGAATCAGTTGGGCAAAGACCTCCGGATGAAGTTCCCACTCCCCCGGATGAAAGGTCTGGCGACTTAGAAAATCCGCCTCCCAGTTCTCCACGCCTGGGATGTGGATCGCTGACAGGTGGCAAGAGTGAGACTCTGCCCAGCAAATTATCTTTGAGACTTCCAACATCGCTAGGGAACTCCTGGTTCCTCCTTGATGGTTGATGTAAGCCACAGTCGTGATGTTGTCCGACTGAAACTTGATGAACCTCAGAGTTGCTAACTGAGGCCAAGCCAGAAGAGCATTGAAAATTACTCTTAATTCCAAAATGTTTATTGGAAGGAGACTCTCCTCCTGAGTCCATGATCCCTGAGCCTTCAGGGAATTCCAGACTGCGCCCCAACCTAGAAGGCTGGCGTCTGTTGTTACAATCGTCCAATTTGGCCTGTGGAAGGGCATCCCCTTGGACAGATGTGGCCGAGAAAGCCACCATAGAAGAGAATCTCTGGTCTCTTGATCCAGATTTAGCAGAGGGGACAAATCTGAGTAATCCCCATTCCACTGACTTAGCATGCACAATTGCAGCGGTCTGAGATGCAGGCGCGCAAATGGTACTATGTCCATTGCCGCTACCATTAAGCCGATTACCTCCATGCACTGAGCCACTGACGGGTGTTGAATGGAATGAAGGACACGGCAAGCATTTAGAAGTTTTGATAACCTGGCCTCCGTCAGGTAAATCTTCATTTCTACAGAATCTATAAGAGTCCCTAGAAAGGGAACTCTTGTGAGTGGTAATAGAGAACTCTTTTCTACGTTCACCTTCCACCCATGCGACCTTAGAAATGCCAGAACTATCTCTGTATGAGACTTGGCAGTTTGGCAACTTGACGCTTGTATCAGAATGTCGTCTAGGTACGGAGCTACCGCTATGCCTCGCGGTCTTAGTACCGCCAGAAGAGAGCCCAGAACCTTTGTAAAGATTCTTAGAGCCGTAGCTAACCCGAAGGGAAGAGCTACAAACTGGTAATGCCTGTCTAGGAAGGCAAATCTTAGATACCGGTAATGATTCTTGTGAATCGGTATGTGAAGATAGGCATCCTTTAAATCCACTGTGGTCATGTACTGACCCTCTTGGATCATGGGAAGGATGGTTCGAATAGTTTCCATTTTGAACGATGGAACTCTTAGGAATTTGTTTAAGATCTTTAAGTCCAAGATTGGTCTGAAGGTTCCCTCTTTTTTTGGAACCACAAACAGATTTGAATAGAATCCTTGCCCTTGTTCCGACCGCGGAACTGGGTGGATCACCCCCATTAGTAAGAGGTCTTGTACACAGCGTAGAAACGCCTCTTTCTTTATTTGGTTTGCTGACAACCTTGAAAGATGAAATCTCCCTTGTGGAGGAGAAGCTTTGAAGTCCAGAAGATATCCCTGAGATATGATTTCCAACGCCCAGGGATCCTGGACATCTCTTGCCCAAGCCTGGGCAAAGAGAGAAAGTCTGCCCCCCACTAGATCCGTTTCCGGATAGGGGGCCCTCACTTCATGCTGTCTTAGGGGCAGCAGCAGGTTTTCTGGCCTGCTTGCCCTTGTTCCAGGACTGGTTAGCTTTCCAGCCCTGTCTGAAGCGAGCAACAGTTCCTTCCTGTCTTGGAGCAGAGGAAGTTGATGCTGCTCCTGCCTTGAAGTTACGAAAGGCACGAAAATTAGACTGTTTAGCCTTTGGTTTGGCCCTGTCTTGAGGCAGAGCATGGCCCTTACCTCCAGTAATATCAGCGATAATTTCTTTCAAGCCGGGCCTGAATAAGGTCTGCCCTTTGAAAGGAATATTAAGCAGTTTAGATTTAGAAGTCACATCAGCTGACCAGGATTTAAGCCACAGCGCTCTGCGCGCTTGAATGGCGAATCTGGAATTCTTAGCCGTAAGTTTGGTTAAGTGTACTACGGCGTCAGAAATAAATGAATTAGCTAGCTTAAGGGCTTTAGGCTTGTTCATAATGTCATCCAATGGAGCCGTGCTAAGGGTCTCTTCCAGAGACTCAAACCAGAATGCCGCCGCAGCAGTGACAGGCGCGATGCATGCAAGGGGTTGCAATATAAAACCTTGTTGAACAAACATTTTCTTAAGGTAACCCTCTAACTTTTTATCCATTGGATCTGAAAAAGCACAGCTATCCTCTACCGGGATAGTGGTGCGCTTAGCCAGAGTAGAAACTGCTCCCTCCACCTTAGGGACCGTCTGCCATAGGTCCCGTGTGGTGGCGTCTGTTGGAAACATTTTTCTAAATACAGGAGGGGGTGAAAAGGGCACACCGGGTCTATCCCACTCCTTGTTAATAATTTCTGTAAGCCTTTTAGGTATAGGAAATACGTCAGTACACACCGGTACCGCAAAATATTTATCCAGCCTACATACTTTCTCTGGAATTGCAATCGTGTTACAATCATTCAGAGCTGCTAATACCTCCCCTAGTAATATGCGGAGGTTCTCAAGCTTAAATTTAAAATTTGAAATATCTGAATCCAGTTTATTTGGATCAGACCCGTCACCCACAGAATGAAGCTCTCCGTCCTCATGTTCTGCAAATTGTGACGCAGTATCAGACATGGCTCTACTATTATCAGCGCGCTCTGTTCTTACCCCAGAGTAATCGCGTTTACCTCTTAATTCTGGCAATTTAGATAGTACTTCAGTCATAACATTAGCCATGTCTTGCAAAGTGATTTGTATGGGCCGCCCTGATGTACTTGGCGCCACAATATCACGCACCTCCTGAGCGGGAGGCGAAGGTACTGACACGTGAGGAGAGTTAGTCGGCATAACTTCCCCCTCGTTGTCTGGTGATATTTTCTTAACATATAAAGTTTGACTTTTATTCAAAGTGACATCTATACATTGAGTGCACACATTTCTATTGGGCTCCACATTGGCCTTTAAACATAGTGAACAAAGAGATTCATCTGAGTCAGACATGTTTAAACAGACTAGCAATAACACTAGCAAGCTTGGAAAAAAACTTTTAAATAAATTTACAAGCTATATAAAAAAACGCTACTGCGCCTTTAAGAAACATAAAAATGTGACACAGTTGAGTTAACAATGAACCAAATTAGTTAAAGCAACCAAATTTTTACAGAAAATGTATAAAGTTAGCAGAGGATTGCACCCACCAGCAAAAGGATGATTAACCCCTTAATACCCAAACGGTTAACAGTTGTAATAATAAACGTTTTTAACACAGTCAAACACACTGTCACAGGTCTGCTGTGATTGATTACCTCCCTCAAAACTAGTTTTGGAGACCCCTGGGCTCTGTAGAGATGTCCTGGATCCTGGAGGAAGAAATAGGAAGACTGTGACTGAATTTTAACTGCGCAATAAAGCGCTAAAATAGGCCCCTCCCACTCATATTACAACAGTGGGGAAGCTCAGTAAACTGTTTTTATGCAGAAAAAACGACAGCCATGTGGTAAAAATCATGCCCATAAAGTTTTATCACCAAGTACCTCAGGAAAAACGATTAACATGCCAGTAAACGTTTTATAATTGAAACTTATGAAGTGTTATTAATATGCCTGCTGCCAGTCGTTTCCACTGCAGTGAAGGCTCAAATATTACTTTAAAATTGACAGTTTTTTCTAAGTGAAATTCCATTCCCCAGAAAATACCTCAGAGTATGCATACATACTTATCAGCCTGATACCAGTCGCTACTACTGCATTTAAGGCTGCACTTACATTACATCGGTATTAGCAGTATTTTCTCAGTCAATTCCATTCCTTAGAAAATAATTTACTGCACATACCTCCTTGCAGATGGGCCCTGCATGCTATCCCCTGTTCTGAAGTTACCTCACTCCTCAGAATGGCCGAGAACAGCAAGTGGATCTTAGTTACGACCGCTAAGATCATAGAAAACTCAGGCAGATTCTTCTTCTAATGCTGCCTGAGAACAAACAACACACTCCGGTGTCGTTTAAAATAACAAACTTTTGATTGAAGAAATAAAAACTAAGTTTAAAAACACCACAGTCCTCTCACACGTCCTATCTTTAGTTAGGTGCAAGAGAATGACTGGGAATGAGGTAGAGGGGAGGAGCTATGTAGCAGCTCTGCTTGGGTGATCCTCTTGAACTTCCTGTTATGGAGGAGTTATAATCCCATAAGTAATGGATGACCCGTGGACTGACTACACTTAACAAGAGAAATTAGGACCTTGTCCTTTAGGTTTGTTCTTCTTATCCTGCGGTAAAAAGGCACCCTTGCCTTCCGTAACCATGGAGATAATTGAATCCAGTTAGAAATAAAAGAGAGTGCGCCACATAGCGTAATACAATCTGGTCATCAGCATAGGAGATATAATCGAAAAGGCTTACCAGAAGAATATGCACCGTGCTGTGACCGGTGCTCACAGGCAGACTAACACTCACAGTGGTTAGCACACTGATGGATCTGTGGTCTGTAGCGTCTGGATCAGACAGGTGAGCTTCTGTATAACTCTAGGCTGGATAAATCACCTTCTGGTGGAGAGTTATAATGCAACAATGCAATATGTGTAAAGTCCGTAAGCCCTTCCAAAGTAGGGATAAAAAGCAAGACAACTTCCGCAGAGTAAAACAAATTTTAATCCAAATGATTACTGCTACGCGTTTCTCGACCGATAACTGGTCGTTTCATCAGGCATAAAACAATGGATCATCCATTGTTTTATGCCTGATGAAACGACCAGTTATCGGTTGAGAAACGCGTAGCAGTAATCATTTGGATTAAAATTTGTTTTACTCTGCGGAAGTTGTCTTGCTTTTTATCCCTACTTTGGAAGGGCTTACGGACTTTACACATATTGCATTGTTGCATTATAACTCTCCACCAGAAGGTGATTTATCCAGCCTAGAGTTATACAGAAGCTCACCTGTCTGATCCAGACGCTACAGACCACAGATCCATCAGTGTGCTAACCACTGTGAGTGTTAGTCTGCCTGTGAGCACCGGTCACAGCACGGTGCATATTCTTCTGGTAAGCCTTTTCGATTATATCTCATATGCTGATGACCAGACCGTATTACGCTATGTGGCGCCCTCTCTTTTATTTCTAACTTTTCAGAATCTTCACACCGAGGACTAGAGGAGCTGCCGCCACAGTTGTATGCTCGATTTTGGAGCCATCCTTCTTTGTCCGTCCCCACACTTGGTTTGACGGTTTGTGCACAGACTGCCTTGTCATCATTTAGCGCACCCCTCTTTTTGGTTCCCCTTTGGGTTCCATTGTTGACCCCCCCCCCCATAATTGAATCCAGGCCTGGACCAAATAGAATCTTTCCCTTTAATGGGAGGGAAGGAAGTCTTGACTTCAAAGCCATGTCCGCAGACCAGGACTTCAGCAATTTGCATATCACAAATAAAAGAATTAGCCACCCTTAAGGCCTTAATTCTTTCATCAATCACATCAAGGGGACTCCCCACCTCGATCAACTCAGATAAGGAGTCGCACCAGTAGGTAGCCATTCCAGCAACCGCCGTTGCCGGTTGAAACAAATATCCCATATGTTAAAACATCTTTCTTAACAGAGTTTCTATCTTCTTATCCATGGGCTCTTTAAATGATGAACTATCCTCAAGCAGGATAGTAATTAGCGTCATCCACCTTGAGGATGGAACCCCACAACTCCAATTGAGAATCCGGAACCGGGAATAATTTTTTAAAAGAAGAAGAAGGGGAAAATGAAGAACCAAGTCTTTCCTATTCATTCTTAACAATGTTTGCCATCTTTAATGGAACCGGGAAAGTCTGTAGTACAACCCTGTCCTTGTAGACCTTATCTAATTTAGGAATCAAAGGTTCCTCAGGCAATTTAGGCTCTGGGACCTCTAAAGTAGCTAAAACTTCCTTTAGCAGAAAGCGTAAATGTTCAATCCTAAATCTAAAGTCTGGTTCCTCCGCAGCTGGTGGCTTAGAGACAGCAGATTCCGACCCAGAAAGAGCATCCTCTGAAGTATCAGAGGCATCTTCATCAGCGGATAATCTTGTATCAGATAAATCCAACAAGCTAGTAGATGACCCCTGGGAAGGATAGCAATATTTGACCTTTCGCTTGTGCTTAGCAGAGCAAGGTAAAGCACTAAAGGCCGCAGATAATGCCGTTTTGTAACTGCTCAGCAAAGTCTGGCGGTAAAAGGGCCCTTCCAGATGGAGGATTAGGAGTGCTATGAGAATGTATATTGGGAGATGACTGTAGGGTGCGCACTTCACGGGACAGAGACTCCTCAGAGTTGGACGGCTCAGTGATACTAAACATATTAACTTTCTTTGACATGATTTCATTATCAAGGCATGTGGAACATAATTGAGCAGGCGGGTATACCGTGGCCTCCTCACAATATAGACAGGTATTAGACTTAGGTAAAGAGGGAGTACCCTCTAACCCATCAGAATCCTCCATAGCTTGCGCTTATAAAGCAGACTATTGATAATAAGATAAAACAGCACCTTTATACCCCCAATGGCTAGGGCACTCACCAACTCCTAAGACCCAGATTTGTCTCCTGTAAACCGCCCGGTCAGGAAAGAGGAAATCAGTGTGACCACACTCGGTCACGTGGTGCGCAAAGCAGAACCGCCCCTGCTATGGGAAAAAGCGTGCCAAGCCTTTCAGGCTGCGCAGCTTACCAAAATGAAAGTAAAACTTGTATGTTCCAACATCTGCCTGAGCCTCATCTCACACATGTCGCAGCATAATAATCATAATAAAATAAAATGATGTGATTAATTCCCCCTGTTCAATAATCCCCCTCCGGAGATATTAACCCTTGATTCCATACAGATAAAAGGAGCCACACTGTGACCCTGTCTTCTTGCGTTATCATATGTGTATAAAAAATGAAATTATGTTACCGGAATCTATGCCGTGGAACAGAGTCACAGCCTCTCAAGTTTGACAGTTTTGTAGCATCGCTTCTGAAATAGACTTGAGTGATGGAAGCAGGCAGTGAAACTCGTCAACACTGATTGCTTAGGAGCTGTTAATACGAGTCTGGATGGGTTCGTAGAAAGACTCTCCCTGCATCTCCAGACCCTAACTTTCGTCAATGCTCTCACTGAGAGGCTGACAAGACTGCTTAAAACTCCAGTCCCATTTCGAAGGGTAGATACCCTTCATAAGGAACTACTCCGAATCTTCTGACACTTCTCTCCCAACCTCCTGTGACAAAAGGCAAAGAATGACTGGGATATGAGGGAAGTGGGGGGTGGGGGGAGTATTTGAGCCTTTGGGGCCTAGTTATCAAGCAGTCAACCACAAATACGCTGGAATTCCGCAGCGTATTTGTGGCGAGGCTGATTTGCCTTAGTTATCAAGCCCTAGATACCGGCAAAAGTAGAATTTAGTGACGTAAGCTTCAATCTGCCGGACTCAGTCCGACACAGATCGATTCTTACGTCACTCCAGATGTTCAGCACACAAGTGCGGCACTATCTGACTACTTTTGCTAGTTATCAAAAAACTAGCAGGTACGCTCGGCACTTTTCCGGCCCAGCGTACCTGGTTTTCAATCCGCCGCCCTGGACGCGGCGGATCCCATAGGAATCAATGGGAGTCTGACCATAGCGAAAGTTTATGTTAGCTGCTGCCAGACATCCCATTGATTCCTATGGGAGATGTCTACACCTAACACCCTAACATGTACCCCGAGTCTAAACACCCCTAATCTGTCCCCCCCTACACCGCCGCAACTAAATAAATGTATTACCCCCTAAACCGCCGCTCCCGGAGCCCACCGCCACTCTAATAAACTGATTAACCCCTAAACCGCCGCTCCCGGAACCCACCGCAAGCTATACTAAATATGTTAACCCCTAAACCGCCGCTCCCGGTCCCCGCCGCAACTATAATATATGTATTAACCCCTAAACCGCCGCTCCCAGACCCTGCCACCACCTACATTATACCTAGTAACCCCTATCCTGCCCCCCCTACACCGTCGACACCTATAATAAAGTTATTAACCCCTATCCTGCCCCCCCTACACCGTCGCCACCAGTGTTCCCTCTAAGGCCAGTTTTGTGTGCAGCCCAGCAGTGAAACAGTTAATAAGAGAACCATACCTTCCAGTCTGCATTGTGCAATGTTTGCTAATTGCTGGGTGTGGTTATTTGATTAACTGTTTCACTGCTGGGCCGCACAAAAAACTGGTCTTAGAAGGAACAGTGGTCGCCACCTATAATAAAGTTATTAACCCCTATACTGCCGATCCCAGACCTCGCCGCAACTAAATAAATAGTTTAACCCCTAAACCGCCGCTCCCGGACCCCGCCGCAACCTATATTAAACTTATTAACCCCTAATCTGCCCCCCTACACCGTCGCCACCTATAATAAGTTTATTAACCCCTATCCTGCCCCCCCCTACACCGTCGCCACTGTAATAAAATTATTAACCCCTAAACCTAAGTCTAACACTAACCCTAAAACCCCCCTAACTTAAATATTAATTAAATAAATCTAAATAATATTTCTCTTATTAAATAAATTAATCCTATTTGAAACTAAATACTTACCTTTAAAATAAACCCTAATATAGCTACAATATAAATAATAATTATATTGTAGCTATCTTAGGATTTATTTTTATTTTACAGGCATCTTTCAATTTATTTTAACTAGGTACAATAGCTATTAAATAGTTAATAACTATTTAATAGCTACCTAGCTAAAATAAAGAGAAATTTACCTGTAAAATAAAAACTAACCTAAGTTACAATTACACCTAACACTACACTATCATTAACTAAATTATTCCTATTTAAAACTAAATACTTTAATAATCTAAAACTATACAAATATGTCAGATGTTAAACAACACAATGTACAGGGTGACTAGAATCGAGTACAATACTCCCCTCTTAAATGACCGCTGCTCTCTAACAGTCTCTCCCAACCGGACTGTGAGTAGAAAGTGAATCGGATATATAGAGGCGCTGATCTTGAATCTCGTGTATATGGACGTACACACTGAAGAAAGAAAAACTTGGCTTGTGATTTGCAGAAGTTAACAACAAATTAATGTGCAGTATACTCACTCCGAAAAATTCAGAGTTCAGCTTCTTCAAAAGGTTTTTCTGTCTCGACTTTCCCAATTTCCACACTGTATTTGTGTCTGTGGATAATGAAAATTGCACTGCAGGTAATTGAATCTTTTGCTTGATAAAAAGTGCAATATACTCACTCCGATAAATTTCGGAATCCGGCTCCTCAGAACATATTGTGTAGTTTGAAATTACTTCCAAAAAGGCAGCAAAATACTTGTTGTAGTAAAAAACAAATATTTATTAAAACATAATAAAATGATCTTATTTATCTTGGCTCTACGCGTTTCAACGACAATATCGTCTTTTTCAAGAGCAGTAAAAATATCGTCTTTTTCAAGAGCAGCAATTGTTTTTACTGCTCTTGAAAAAGACGATATTGTCGTTGAAACGCGTAGAGCCAAGATAAATAAGAGCATTTTATTATGTTTTAATAAATATTTGTTTTTTACTACAACAAGTATTTTGCTGCCTTTTTGGAAGTAATTTCAAACTACACAATATGTTCTGAGGAGCCGGATTCCGAAATTTATCGGAGTGAGTATATTGCACTTTTTATCAAGCAAAAGATTCAATTACCTGCAGTGCAATTTTCATTATCCACAGACACAAATACAGTGTGGAAATTGGGAAAGTCGAGACAGAAAAACCTTTTGAAGAAGCTGAACTCTGAATTTTTCGGAGTGAGTATACTGCACATTAATTTGTTGTTAACTTCTGCAAATCACAAGCCAAGTTTTTCTTTCTTCAGTGTGTACGTCCATATACACGAGATTCAAGATCAGCGCCTCTATATATCCGATTCACAAAACTAAATACTTACCTGTAAAATAAACCCTAAGATAGCTGCAATGTAATTAGTAATTACATTGTAGCTATTTTAGGATTTATATTTATTTTACAGGTAACTTTGTATTTCTTTTAGCTAGTTAGAATATTTATTAAATAGTTATTAACTATTTAATAACTACCTAGCTAAAAGAAATACAAAATTACCTGTAAAATAAATCCTAACCTAAGTTACAATTAAACCTAACACTACACTATCATTAAATTAATTAAATAAATTAGCTACAAATAACTACAATTAAATTAAATTAAATAAACTAACTAAAGTACAAAAAATAAAAAAAATAAGTTACAAACATTTAAAACATATTACAAAAATTTTAAGCTACTTACACCTAATCTAAGCCCCCTAATAAAATAACAAAGCCCCCCAAAATAAAAAAATTCCCTACCCTATTCTAAATGTAAAAAGTTCAAAGCTCTTTTACCTTACCAGCCCCTAAAAGGGCCTTTTGCGGGGCATGCCCCAAATAATTCAGCTCTTTTGCCTGTAAAAGAAAAATACAACCCCCCCCAACATTAAAACCCACCACCCACATACCCCTAATCTAACCCAAACCCCCCTTAAATAAACCTAACACTACCCCCCTGAAGATCATCCTACCTTTAGTCGTCTTCAGCCGACCCACCGATGGAACCGAAGAGGAGATCCGGAGCGGAAGAAGTCATCATCCAAGGGGCGCTGAAGAAATCTTCCATCCGATGAAGTCATCATCCAGGCGGCGCTGAAGAATTCTTCCATCCGGGCGATGTCATCTTCCAAGCGGCGTCTTCAATCTTCATCCATCCGGAGCGGAGCCGAGCCATCTTCAGACGAGCCGACGCGGAGCCATCCTCTTCTTCCCGACGAATGGATATTCCTTTAAGGGACGTCATCCAAGATGGCGTCCCTTCAATTACGATTGGCTGATAGGATTCTATCAGCCAATCGGAATTAAGGTAGGAAAAATCTGATTGGCTGATTGAATCAGCCAATCAGATTGAAGTTCAATCCGATTGGCTGATCCAATCAGCCAATCAGATTGAGCTCGCATTCTATTGGCTGTTCTGATCTGCCAATAGAATGCGAGCTCAATCTGATTGGCTGATTGGATCAGCCAATCGGATTGAACTTCAATCTGATTGGCTGATTCAACAGACAATCAGATTTTTCCTACCTTAATTCCGATTGGCTGATAGAATCCTATCAGCCAATCGGAATTGAAGGGATGCCATCTTGGATGACGTCCCTTAAAGGAATATCCATTCGTCGGTAGTCGTCGGGAAGAAGAGGATGGCTCCGCGTCGGCTCGTCTGAAGATGGCTCCGCTCCCCTCCGGATGGATGAAGATTGAAGACGCCACTTGGTAGATGACATCGCCCGGATGGAAGAATTCTTCAGAGCCGCCTGGATGATGACTTCATCGGATGGAAGATTTCTTCAGCGCCCCTTGGATGATGACTTCTGCCGCTCCGGATCTCCTCTTCGGTTCCATCGATGGTCGGCTGGCTGAAGACGACTCAAGGTAGGATGATCTTCAGGGGGGTAGTGTTAGTTTTTTTAAGGGGGGTTTGGGTTAGATTAGGGGTATGTGGGTGGTGGGTTTTAATGTTGGGGGGGGTTGTATTTATCTTTTACAGGCAAAAGAGCTGAATTCTTTGGGGCATGCCCCGCAAAAGGCCCTTTTAAGGGCTGGTAAGGTAAAAGAGCTTTGAACTTTTTAATTTAGAATAGGGTAGGGATTTTTTTTTTATTTTGGGGGGCTTTGTTATTTTATTAGGGGGCTTAGATTAGGTGTAAGTAGCTTAAAATTGTTGTAATATTTTTTAAATGTTTGTAACTTATTTTTTTATTTTTTGTAACTTAGCTTTTTTTATTTTTTGTACTTTAGTTAGTTTATTTAATTGTATTTAATTGTAGTTATTTGTAGGTAATTTATTTAATTTATTTAATGATAGTGTAATGTTAGGTTTAATTGTAACTTAGGTTAGGATTTATTTTATAGGTAATTTTGTATTTCTTTTAGCTAGGTAGTTATTAAATAGTTAATAACTATTTAATAACTATTCTAACTAGCTAAAAGAAATACAAAGTTACCTGTAAAATAAATATAAATCCTAAAATAGCTACAATGTAATTATTAATTACATTGTAGCTATCTTAGGGTTTATTTTACAGGTAAGTATTTAGTTTTAAATAGGAATAATTTATTTAATGATAGTGTAGTGTTAGGTGTAATTGTAACTTAGGTTAGTTTTTATTTTACAGGTAAATTTCTCTTTATTTTAGCTAGGTAGCTATTAAATAGTTAATAACTATTTAATAGCTATTGTACCTAGTTAAAATAAATTGAAAGTTGCCTGTAAAATAAAAATAAATCCTAAGGCCTAGATTTGGAGTTTGGCGGTAGATGGGCTGTTAACGCTACGCGGGCTTTTTTCTGGCCGCACCATAAAATTAACTCTGGTATCGAGAGTCCAAAAAAATGCTGCGTTAGGCTCCAAAAAAGGAGCGTAGAGCATTTTTACCGCAAATGCAACTCTCGATACCAGAGTTGCTTACGGACGCGGCCAGCCTCAAAAACGTGCTCGTGCACGATTCTCCCATAGGAAACAATGGGGCTGTTTGAGCTGAAAAAAAACCTAACACCTGCAAAAAAGCAGCGTTCAGCTCCTAACGCAGCCCCATTGTTTCCTATGGGGAAACACTTCCTACGTCTGCACCTAACACTCTAACATGTACCCCGAGTCTAAACACCCCTAACCTTACACTTATTAACCCCTAATCTTCCGCCCCCGCTATCGCTGACACCTGCATATTATTATTAACCCCTAATCTGCCGCTCCGTACACCGCCGCCAGCTAAGTTATCCCTATGTACCCCTAATCTGCTGCCCCTAACACCGCCGACCCCTATATTATATTTTGTTAACCCCTAATCTGCCCCCCTCAACGTCGCCGACACCTGCCTACACTTATTAACCCCTAATCTGCCGACCGGACCTGAGCGCTACTATAATAAAGTTATTAACCCCTAATCCGCCTCACTAACCCTATCATAAATAGTATTAACCCCTAATCTGCCCTCCCTAACATCGCCGACACCTAACTTCAATTATTAACCCCTAATCTGCCGACCGGAGCTCACCGCTACTATAATAAATGGATTAACCCCTAAAGCTAAGTCTAACCCTAACACTAACACCCCTCTAAGTTAAATATAATTTACATCTAACGAAATTAATTATCTCTTATTAAATAATTTATTCCTATTTAAAGCTAAATACTTACCTGTAAAATAAATCCTAATATAGCTACAATATAAATTATAATTACATTGTAGCTATTTTAGGATTAATATTTATTTTACAGGCAACTTTGTATTTATTTTAACCAGGTACAATAGCTATTAAATAGTTAAGAACTATTTAATAGTTACCTAGTTAAAATAATTACAAAATTACCTGTAAAATAAATCCTAACCTAAGTTATAATTAAACCTAACACTACCCTATCAATAAATTAATTAAATAAAATACCTACAATTACCTACAGTAAAACCTAACACTACACTATCAATAAATAAATTAAATACAATTCCTACAAATAACTACAATTACATAAACTAACTAAAGTACAAAAAATAAAAAAGAACTAAGTTACAAAAAATAAAAAAATATTTACAAACATAAGAAAAATATTACAACAATTTTAAACTAATTACACCTACTCTAACCCCCCTAATAAAATAACAAAGACCCCCAAAATAAAAAAATGCCCTACCCTATTCTAAATTAATAAATTTAAAAGCTCTTTTACCTTACCAGCCCTGAACAGGGCCCTTTGCGGGGCATGCCCCAAGAAAATCAGCTCTTTTGCCTGTAAAAAAAAACATACAATACCCCCCCCCCAACATTACAACCCACCACCCACATACCCCTAATCTAACCCAAACCCCCCTTAAATAAACCTAACACTAAGCCCCTGAAGATCTTCCTACCTTGTCTTCACCTCAACAGGTATCACCGATCCGTCCTGGCATCCGGTGCTGAAGAGGTCCAGAAGAGGCTCCAAAGTCTTCCTCCTATCCGGCAAGAAGAGGACATCCGGACCGGCAAACATCTTCTTCCAAGCGGCATCTTCAATCTTCTTCCATCCGGTGCGGAGCGGGTCCATCTTGAAGCAGCCGACGCGGATCCATCCTCTTCTTCCGGCGTCTCCCGACGAATGACGGTTCCTTTAAGGGACGTCATCCAAGATGGCGTCCCTCGAATTCCGATTGGCTGATAGGATTCTATCAGCCAATCGGAATTAAGGTAGGAATATTCTGATTGGCTGATGGAATCAGCCAATCAGAATCAAGTTCAATCCGATTGGCTGATCCAATCAGCCAATCAGATTGAGCTTGCATTCTATTGGCTGTTCCGATCAGCCAATAGAATGCAAGCTCAATCTGATTGGCTGATTGAATCGGCCAATCGGATTGAACTTGATTCTGATTGGCTGATTCCATCAGCCAATCAGAATATTCTTACCTTAATTCCGATTGGCTGATAGAATCCTATCAGCCAATCGGAATTCGAGGGACGCCATCTTGGATGACGTCCCTTAAAGGAACCGTCATTCGTCGGGAGACGCCGGAAGAAGAGGATGGATCCGCGTCGGCTGCTTCAAGATGGACCCGCTCCGCACCGGATGGAAGAAGATTGAAGATGCCGCTTGGAAGAAGATGTTTGCCGGTCCAGATGTCCTCTTCTTGCCGGATAGGAGGAAGACTTTGGAGCCTCTTCTGGACCTCTTCAGCACCGGATGCCAGGACGGATCGGTGATACCTGTTGAGGTGAAGACAAGGTAGGAAGATCTTCAGGGGCTTAGTGTTAGGTTTATTTAAGGGGGGTTTGGGTTAGATTAGGGGTATGTGGGTGGTGGGTTGTAATGTTGGGGGGTATTGTATGTTTTTTTTTACAGGCAAAAGAGCTGATTTTCTTGGGGCATGCCCCGCAAAGGGCCCTGTTCAGGGCTGGTAAGGTAAAAGAGCTTTTAAATTTATTAATTTAGAATAGGGTAGGGCATTTTTTTATTTTGGGGGTCTTTGTTATTTTATTAGGGGGCTTAGAGTAGGTGTAATTAGTTTAAAATTGTTGTAATATTTTTCTTATGTTTGTAAATATTTTTTTTTTTTGTAACTTAGTTCTTTTTTATTTTTTGTACTTTAGTTAGTTTATGTAATTGTAGTTATTTGTAGAAATTGTATTTAATTCATTTATTGATAGTGTAGTGTTAGGTTTTATTGTAGGTAATTGTAGGTATTTTATTTAATTAATTTATTGATAGGGTAGTGTTAGGTTTAATTATAACTTAGGTTAGGACTTATTTTACAGGTAATTTTGTAATTATTTTAACTAGGTAACTATTAAATAGTTCTTAACTATTTAATAGCTATTGTACCTGGTTAAAATAATTACAAAGTTGCCTGTAAAATAAATATTAATCCTAAAATAGCTACAATGTAATTATAATTTATATTGTAGCTATATTAGGATTTATTTTACAGGTAAGTATTTAGCTTTAAATAGGAATAATTTATTTAATAAGAGTTAATTAATTTCGTTAGATGTAAATTATATTTAAGTTAGGGGGGTGTTAGTGTTAGGGTTAGACTTAGCTTTAGGGGTTAATCCATTTATTATAGTAGCGATGAGCTCCGGTCGTCAGATTAGGGGTTAATAATTGAAGTTAGGTGTCGGCGATGTTAGGGAGGGCAGATTAGGGGTTAATACTATTTATGATAGGGTTAGTGAGGCAGATTAGGGGTTAATAACTTTATTATAGTAGCGCTCAGGTCCGGTCGGCAGATTAGGGGTTAATAAGTGTAGGCAGGTGTCGGCGACGTTGAGGGGGGCAGATTAGGGGTTAATAAATATAATATAGGGGTCGGCGGTGTTAGGGGCAGCAGATTAGGGGTACATAAGGATAACGTAGGTGGCGGCGCTTTGCGGTCGGCAGATTAGGGGTTAATTATTGTAAGTAGCTGGCGGCTACGTTGTGGGGGGCAGGTTAGGGGTTAATAAATATAATACAGGGGTCGGCGGGGTTAGGGGCAGCAGATTAGGGGTACATAAGTATAACGTAGGTGGCGGTCGGCAGATTAGGGGTTAAAAAAATTTAATCGAGTTGCGGCGATGTGGGGGGACCTCAGTTTAGGGGTACATAGGTAGTTTATGGGTGTTAGTGTATTTTAGGGTACAGTAGTTAAGAGCTTTATGAACCGGCGTTAGCCCAGAAAGCTCTTAACTCCTGCTTTTTTTCTGCGGCTGGAGTTTTGTCGTTAGAGCTCTAACGCTCACTTCAGAAACGACTCTAAATACCGGAGTTAGGAAGATCCCATTGAAAAGATAGGATACGCAAATGGCGTAGGGGGATCTGCGGTATGGAAAAGTCGCGGCTGAAAAGTGAGCGTTAGACCCTTACCTACACGACTCCAAATACCGGCGGTAGCCTAAAACCAGCGTTAGGAGCCTCTAACGCTGGTTTTCACGGCTAACGCCAAACTCTAAATCTAGGCCTAAGATAGCTACAATATAATTATTATTTATATTGTAGCTATATTAGGGTTTATTTTAAAGTTAAGTATTTAGTTTTAAATAGGATTAACATGCGGCTAGATTTAGAGTTTTGTCGGTAACGACCCGCGTAGCTAACGCTGGCTTTTTTCTGGCCGCACCTCTAAAATAACTCTGGTATTGAGAGTCCACAGAATGGCTGCGTTAGGCTCCAAAAAAGGAGCGTAGAGCATTTTTAACGCAACTGCAACTCTCGATACCAGAGTTGCTTACGGACGCGGCCAGCCTCAAAAACGTGCTCGTGCACGATTCCCCCATAGGAAACAATGGGGCTGTTTGAGCTGAAAAAAAACCTAACACCTGCAAAAAAGCCGCGTTCAGCTCCTAATGCAGCCCCATTGTTTGCTATGGGGATACACTTCCTACGTCTGCACCTAACACCCTAACATGTACCCCGAGTCTAAACACCCCTAACCTTACACTTATTAACCCCTATTCTGCCGCCCCGCTATCGCTGACCCCTGCATATTATTTTTAACCCCTAATCTGCCGCTCCGTAAACAGCCGCTACTTACATTATCCTTATGTACCCCTAATCTGCCCCCCACAACGTCGCCTCCACCTGCCTACACTTATTAACCCCTAATCTGCCGAGCGGACCGCACCGCTATCATAATAAAGTTATTAACCTCTAATCCGCCTCACTAACCCTATAATAAATAGTATTAACCCCTAATCTGCCCTCCCTAACATCGCCGACACCTAACTTCAAACATTAACCCCTAATCTGCCGACTGGAGCTCACCGCTATTCTAATAAATGTATTAACCCCTAAAGCTAAGTCTAACCCTAACACTAACACCCCCCTAACTTAAATATAATTTAAATCTAACGAAATAAATTAACTCTTATTAAATAAATTATTCCTATTTAAAGCTAAATACTTACCTGTAAAATAAACCCTAATATAGCTACAATATAAATTATAATTATATTGTAGCTATTTTAGGATTAATATTTATTTTACAGGTAACTTTGTATTTATTTTAACCAGGTACAATAGCTATTAAATAGTTAAGAACTATTTAATAGCTAAAATAGTTAAAATAATTACAAAATTACCTGTAAAATAAATCCTAACCTAAGTTACAATTAAACCTAACACTATACTATCATTAAATTAATTAAATAAAATACCTACAATTACCTACAATTAAACCTAACACTACACTATCAATACATTAATTAAATACAATACCTACAAATAACTACAATGAAATAAACTAACTAAAGTACAAAAAATAAAAAAGAACTAAGTTACAAAAAATAAAAAAATATTTACAAACATAAGAAAAATATTACAACAATTTTAATCTAATTACACCTACTCTAAGCCCCCTAATAAAATAACAAAGACCCCCAAAATAAAAAATGCCCTACCCTATTCTAAATTACTAAAGTTCAAAGCTCTTTTACCTTACCAGCCCTGAACAGGGCCCTTTGCGGGGCATGCCCCAAAGAATTCAGCTCTTTTGCCTGTAAAAAAAAACATACAATACCCCCCCCCCAACATTACAACCCACCACCCACATACCCCTAATCTAACCCAAACCCCCCTTAAATAAACCTAACACTAAGCCCCTGAAGATCATCCTACCTTGTCTTCACCATACCAGGTTCACCGATCGGTCCTGGCTCCAAAATCTTCATCCAACCCAAGCGGGGGCTGGCGATCCATCATCCGGCAGCTGAAGAGGTCCAGAAGAGGCTCCAAAGTCTTCATCCTATCCGGGAAGAAGAGTAGATCCGGACCGGCAACCATCATCTTCCAAGCGGCATCTTCTATCTTCATCCGATGAGGACCGGCTCCATCCTTAAGACCTCCACCGTGGACCCATCTTCATCCGGCGACGTCCAACTGAAGAATGACGGTTCCTTTAAGGGACGTCATCCAAGATGGCGTCCCTCGAATTCGGATTGGCTGATAGGATTCTATCAGCCAATCGGAATTAAGGTAAGAATATTCTGATTGGCTGATGGAATCAGCCAATCAGAATCAAGATCAATCCGATTGGCTGATCCAATCAGCCAATCAGATTGAGCTCGCATTCTATTGGCTGATCGGAACAGCCAATAGAATGCGAGCTCAATCTGATTGGCTGATTGGATCAGCCAATCGGATTGAACTTGATTCTGATTGGCTGATTCCATCAGCCAATCAGAATATTCCTACCTTAATTCCGATTGGCTGATAGAATCCTATCAGCCAATCGGAATTCGAGGGACGCCATCTTGGATGACGTCATTTAAAGGAACCGTCATTCGTCGTTCAGTCGTCGGCCAGGATGGATGTTCCGCGTCGGAGGTCTTCAGGATGCTGCCGCTCCGCTCCGGATGGATGACGATAGAAGATGCCGCTTGGATGAAGACTTCAATCGGATGGAAGACCTCTTCTGCCCCGCTTGGATGAAGACTTCTACCGGATCATGGACATCTTCAGCCCCCCGCTTGGGCTTGGATCAGGACATCGGAGGAGCTCTTCTGGACCGATCGGTGAACCTGGTATGGTGAAGATAAGGTAGGAAGATCTTCAGGGGCTTAGTGTTAGGTTTATTTAAGGGGGGTTTGGGTTAGATTAGGGGTATGTGGGTGGTGGGTTGTAATGTTGGGGGGGGGTATTGTATGTTTTTTTTTACAGGCAAAAGAGCTGAACTTCTTGGGGCATGCCACGCAAAGGGCCCTGTTCAGGGCTGGTAAGGTAAAAGAGCTTTGAACTTTAGTAATTTAGAATAGGGTAGGGCATTTTTTTATTTTGGGGGGCTTTGTTATTTTATTAGGGGGCTTAGAGTAGGTGTAATTAGTTTAAAATTGTTGTAAGATTTTCCTTATGTTTGTAAATATTTTTTTATTTTTTGTAACTTAGTTCTTTTTTATTTTTTGTACTTTAGTTAGTTTATTTCATTGTAGTTATTTGTAGATATTGTATTTAATTAATGTATTGATAGTGTAGTGTTAGGTTTAATTGTAGGTAATTGTAGATATTTTATTTAATTAATTTAATGATAGTGTAGTGTTAGCTTTAATTGTAACTTAGGTTAGGATTTATTTTACAGGTAATTTTGTTATTATTTTAACTAGGTAACTATTAAATAGTTATTAACTATTTAATAGCTATTGTACCTGGTTAAAATAATTACAAAGTTGCCTGTAAAATAAATATTAATCCTAAAATAGCTACAATGTAATTATAATTTATATTGTAGCTATATTAGGATTTATTTTACAGGTAAGTATTTAGCTTTAAATAGGAATAATTTATTTAATAAGAGTTAATTAATTTCGTTAGATTAAAATTATATTTAATTTAGGGGGGTGTTAGTGTTAGGGTTAGACTTAGCTTTAGGGGTTAATACATTTATTAGAATAGCGGTGAGCTCCGGTCGGCAGATTAGGGGTTAATAATTGAAGTTAGGTGTTGGCGATGTTAGGGAGGGCAGATTAGGGGTTAATACTATTTATTATAGGGTTAGTGAGGCGGATTAGGGGTTAATAACTTTATAATAGTAGCGGTGCGGTCCGCTCGGCAGATTAGGGGTTAATAAGTGTAGGCAGGTGGAGGCGACGTTGTGGGGGGCAGATTAGGGGTTAATAAATATAATATAGGGGTCGGCGGTGTTAGGGGCAGCAGATTAGGGGTACATAGCTATAATGTAGGTGGCGGCGCTTTGCGGTCGGCAGATTAGGGGTTAATTATTGTAGGTAGCTGGCGGCGACGTTGTGGGGGGCAGATTAGGGGTTAATAAATATAATACAGGGGTCGGCGGTGTTAGGGGCAGCAGATTAGGGGTACATAGGGATAACGTAGGTGGCGGTCGGCAGATTAGGGGTTAACAAAATTTAATCGAGTGGCGGCGATGTGGGGGGGCCTCAGTTTAGGGGTACATAGGTAGTTTATGGGTGTTAGTGTACTTTAGAGTACAGTAGTTAAGAGCTTTATGAACCGGCGTTAGCCCAAAAAGCTCTTAACTACTGACTTTTTTCCTGCGGCTGGAGTTTTGTCGTTAGATGTCTAACGCTCACTTCAGACACGACTCTAAATACCGGAGTTAGAAAGATCCCATTGAAAAGATAGGATACGCAATTTACGTAAGGGGATCTGCGGTATGGAAAAGTCGCGGCTGAAAAGTGAGCGTTAGACCCTATTTTGAGTGACTCCAAATACCGGAGTTAGCCTAAAACCAGCGTTAGGAGCCTCTAACGCTGGTTTTCACGGCTAACGCCAAACTCCAAATCTAGGCCTCTGTTAATAAGAGAAATATTATTTAGATTTATTTAATTAATATTTAACTTAGGAGGGTGTTAGGGTTAGTGTTAGACTTAGGTTTAGGGGTTAATAATTTTATTACAGTGGCGGTGGTGTAGGGGGGGCAGGATAGGGGTTAATAAATGTATTATAGGTGGCGACGGTGTAGGGGGGGCAGATTAGGGGTTAATAAATTTAATATAGGTTGCGGCGGGGTCCGGGAGCGACGGTTTAGGGGTTAAACTATTTATTTAGTTGCGGCGAGGTCCGGGATCGTCAGGATAGGGGTTAATAACTTTATTATAGGTGGCGACGGTATAGGGGGGGGCAGGATAGGGGTTACTAGGTATAATGTAGGTGGCGGCGGTGTCCGGGAGCGGCGGTTTAGGGGTTAATACATTTATAAGTGTTGCGGCTGGGTCTAGGAGCGGCGGTTTAGGGGTTAATAACTTTATTTCGTTGCGGGGGGCTCCGGGGCGCCGGTATAGGGGGTAGAACAGTGTAGTTTAGTGTGGGTGCTTAGTGACAGGCTAGCAATAAAGCTGGGAAAAAGCGGAAGAGCAGCGAGATCGGATGAGTGATAACTATCACAGTCCGCTGCTCATCGCCCCGTACTTGGTGCGCAGCTTTTTGACAGCTTTATTGATAACTTAGGTGAGATTTTGCAGGTCGGCGGCGGCGATGGTAGGCGAGCTTAGGCGGGCGTATTGAACCGGCGAAGGCAGGTAAAGTAGACCCTTTGATAACTAGGCCCCTTTGGCTGGGGTGCCTTTGCCTTCTCCTGGTGGCCAGGTTCAGTATTTCCTAACAGTAAGGAATGATGCCGTGGACTCTCCTCATATTAAGGAGGAAATACATTGCGCAGATAATAAATATGTCATAGGGAATCTACCCGGTACTTGTTACAGATAATAAATATGTTATAGGGAATCTACCCCAGTACTTGTTACAGCAGTGGTCTTAAAGTACTGGCCCTGGGGCCATATGTGGCCCTCAAGATAGTTTAATCTGGCCCTCCCTTGCTTATTAAGTAAATTATTGAATTTGGCACCATCATTTTTTTAGGGTTCTAAGAGGTAACAAGTTGATCTATATAGGCAAACACAAGATAAATATAAATACAAGCATTGTCCAGCGTAGACTCCCGTTATGCACTGCTTGGATAACTGCCACTTTTTATCCAGTTCCAGAATGATCACTTCACTTGGTGCTCACAAGATAAATATACACAGTGTATGTCTATTTTGGACTACAACTCCCACCATGCACTACTACTTGGGTAAATGTCACTTCCAGTTTCTAATATATCCAGTTCCAGAGCACTCACTCTGTTCAAGTGGCCCCCATGGGAGAAGAACACTTGGCCAGTGACCCCGAATACAATGAGCTTGATACCCCTGCCCTAGAGTATTACTGCATTTTACACTATTATTCCCATTTAACAGTCCACTGTGCATAATATAGGTGTCCAACCAGGTGTATGTAAAGGATACAATATGTCTGAGGTTAGTGCAGTATCCATACAACCTATGGTTTTCAAGAGATCCCGCACTGCTGCTTTCTCTGCTGGTCCGGCAGTGTATTCTGTGTTCTGAAGCTTTAAAAACAAAACAAAACAAAGATAGGCAAATGAAGACCCATTATGAATAAGGTTGTCAGCTGTCCCCCAAAATACAGGACAATCCAGAGGCACAATGGTCAGTGGGGTCAAGCAGTGCTCCCACCACCAAAGCTCTACTTTAGACCCCGCTCTTGATCCTACCATGTACATTTTTCACTACTAGGAAGTCATTTTACCGTTTGGCTGCCAGTAACAATAATTGTACACCTTTGTTTGACAGTAAGCCATTTAACTGCCTCTCCCTTCTTTCTGCTCCATATTTGTAGTTCATTGAAGTAAAGGAGACCTTTTACATTTAACTAATATTTAGGGACTTTAAAAAACTGGAAATTGATGTGTGAAATATTTTTGTGAAGATTTTACTGGGCAGTCTGTTAAAGGGACAGTCTACACCAGAATTGTTATTGTTTTAAAAGATAGATAATCTCTTTATTACCCATTCCCTAGTTTTTGCATAACCAACACAGTTATATTAATACATTTTTTACCACAGTGATTACCTTGTATCTAAGCCTCTGCAAACTGTCCCTTATTTTAGTTCTTTTGACAGACTTGCATTTTAGCCAATCAGTGCTGGCTCCTAGGAACTCCACGTGCGTGAGCACAGTGTTATCTATATGAAACACATGAACTAACACCCTCTAGTGGTGAAAAACTGTCAAAAAGCCCTGAGATAAGAGGCGGCCTTCAAGGGCTTAGAGATTAGCATATGAACCGCCTAGGTTTAGCTTTCAACTAAGAATACCAAGAGAACAAAGCAAAATTGGTAATAGAAGTAAATTGGAAAATTGTTTAAAATTACATGCCCTATCTTAATCAGGAAAGTTTGTTTTGGACTAGACTATCCCTTTAAATTACTGGACTATTCATTTGTATACTAGACACCTGGCAACCCTAATGATGGCAGTTTGCACAGTTCTGATAACTAACCAGGCACAGAGCTAGAAGTAAACTTTTAAAGCAGGTGGGTTGGAAAACGCATTACAAGTTGAAAGGAAAACATTTGCGTGTGAGCAAAACCTGATGCACGCTGACTTCAGGAGCACGGATATCGCGACTGCGTTAACCTATTCTTCCCATAGACTTCAATAGAGAGCGCTTTTAAAAAAACCACATCGCTCACGTACTAACATGACACGCGCTAAACCCGAATGTAGTTATGAATAATTTACATTCCAATGTTCTTCTCGGAAAATGTTCTATTTATTTAAATATATATTTATATATATATATATATATATATATATATATATATATATATATATGATTATTTTTGCAAAATACATATACCTATATGAATATATACAGGTATATATATATATATATATATATATATATATATATATATATATATATTTATAGAAATGTCAATTTATTGGAATGTAAAATATTTACAGTAAAAACACAGTAAACCCATATTAAAAATGTTAAAATTGATTAAATAGGATTTTTCATGTTTAAATGTATGAGTGGAAAGGGCTCCAAAGTGTATATGAGTGCATATGAGTGTAATAGTTTTTTTAACCTTTACACTTTATGCTCGGTCTTCAGGCATGCTAATCCGTTGAGCACAAAAAATATTTGCGCTTGTTTGCAACCATTTGCTTTCAACTTGTAATATGCAAGTTAGTTAGTTGTCATGATATTGCTTATCGCATCCCATGCGAACAATAGTGCGCCACTTGTAATCTAGCCCAAAAAGAGCATAGGTTGAATAACAGTTAGAATAAACCCATGGATGTATAACCAGAGAGCCCAGGTGCAAAGTAGAGTTTTTGGCCACAAACAAATGATTCTGCATTAGGCAGTTTATAAACCTCCTTATTCTAGTGATCCAAGTGATGTTGGTATCTGCAGTACCAATATGGTCAGTTCTATAATAACACTTCGGCTATCATGCATTCTCAAAGTGTTTAGGCTACTACAGCAAACTCAATAAGTAATTGATCTAGTGATTTATTTTAGATGAAAGTTCCAGCTACTTTATAGGCCTTGGGGCCTCATTGAATTTTGATCTGCCTCAGTCAGCAGATTGGAAATGTGTGACATCTAGTTATAAGTTAAGGATAAGCAATCAGCAGGCTGAATAAATAAAAGATGACATTGCTAGCTCATTACTGGACAAGACTTGGACACGTAGTTGTCACCTGTATCCTTCCAGAGGAAACTGAGGACCACCCTAAATCCTATTCAGAAAATGCCCAGCCATGCCACTGGACTACCAAGACATACCAATTGACCATTCTGACCTGCCAACAGACTGAGTGAACCCAGCCCAGATTGTCCCCAGCCGGAAAAAACAAAGAACAAAACATTATTATTTACAGGTGCATATTTGGGTTATACTATCTCTGTGCCAAGGGCAGTTTTATGGGTTGCCTTCCCACTTCTATTATACGTATACAGATGTTTTATTTTATTACAAATCAGTGATCCCTGGTTGTCTGTTTGGGGAGGCCATACCGCCTCCATGGGTCACTGGTCTCCAGTTATGAGAAATACATGATATAAATAAGAGCTAAATTTGTTGGGGATGAGGTGGTTTGAGGGGCAGCACAAAAACTTATTATACCCCTGGGCATGTGTTATTTCATTGCTCATCAGAACCTGAAAAGGAACCAATAACCTTACTGGTTATAATGGTGTTTTTATTATCAGCAACACACATTCTCTTACATGTCATGTCAACGCTGCGTAAACAGCTAACACATGAAATTGTTATAAAGGACCCGGCACACAACAGGGGGTTTAGTTGCATAAGATGCGTCTCCTTTTCTCACAAGAGCCACAGATTTTCTTGTTTGGGTTACTGCCCAGTTATATCTAGTTATTACTTTGCCATGTTGCGCACTATGGGGTCAATTTATCAAGCTCCGTATGGAGCTTGAGGCCCTATGTTTTTCGCCGGAAACAGAAGTTATGAAGCAGCGGTCTAAAGACTGCCGCTCCATAACCTGTCCACCTGCTCTGAGGTGGCGGACAGAAATCAACACGATCGAACAGTGCCGTCACTAGGCTTGGTGTCACCCGGTGCAGTAACTCATGGTGTCACCCCCCTCCCCCGAAGTAATAAAAAAAAAAATATTATATATTTATATATATATATATATATATATATATATATATAAATATATATGGCGTATATATAAATATATATACAGTATACATCCAAAATATATGTAGCAAATGCCATTTCCTAAATAACAAGCACCACAGCATAACATTTTGGCTGAAAATAAATAACCCAAATATGTCACCATTCAGAACACTTGTGCTGAAGGGCTCGCCTATCTGTAGCACAATCAGTGCACGCAGTTAGCGCTCACTGTCATAACTGTACAGCGACAGACAGGGATGGAAGTTGCTTACTTGTCAGCTCAGCTGCACTGCGCCTGGTTGTGTGTGGTGCTCCCTGGCTGTCACACCGGAGCTGGCTTGGAGCTGCTCTTCCCTCGGCCAGCACTGTGCTGTTGCTCACTTCTGGCACCAGATCCCTTCATTACCATATCACTCAAGCACGACCACAAATAAACCATCCATGTGCATCACAAATGGGCTTCAGTCCGTAGCTGGCAATTAGAGATAATCCAGTGAGATGCTCAGTACCACTCTAGCACCCACTGTTCTGCTGTAAGTGTTCTTCAAATGGGGGAAGCACTGTGGGTGGTCGAGGGTTAAAGTCTGAAAGACTGTTAAAGCCTGTGCACGGCGCAGCACTGTACGCCAATAATGATGTCACTAAATCTTGAGCGCAAGGCTTAGTTAGGGAAGCCCTGGCCCCTGCTGATACTGCCTCTGTGCTGAAAACCCCCCTGCATCTACCTTACATTGAGGACCCCTTGGCCCTTCTTTCTTACAAGGCACTGCCACCAGCACATCATTAGGAAAGGGGAAAAAACATAATTTATGCTTACCTGATAAATTCCTTTCTTCTGTTGTGTGATCAGTCCACGGGTCATCATTACTTCTGGGATATAACTCCTCCCCAACAGGAAATGCAAGAGGATTCACCCAGCAGAGCTGCATATAGCTCCTCCCCTCTACGTCAGTCCCAGTCATTCGACCAAGAATCAACGAGAAAGGAGTAACCAAGGGTGAAGTGGTGACTGGAGTATAATTTAAAAGATATTTACCTGCCTTAAAACAGGGCGGGCCGTGGACTGATCACACAACAGAAGAAAGGAATTTATCAGGTAAGCATAAATTATGTTTTCTTCTGTTATGTGTGATCAGTCCACGGGTCATCATTACTTCTGGGATACCAATACCAAAGCAAAAGTACACGGATGACGGGAGGGATAGGCAGGCTCATTATACAGAAGGAACCACTGCCTGAAGAACCTTTCTCCCAAAAATAGCCTCCGAAGAAGCAAAAGTGTCAAATTTGTAAAATTTGGAAAAAGTATGAAGCGAAGACCAAGTTGCAGCCTTGCAAATCTGTTCAACAGAGGCCTCATTCTTAAAGGCCCAAGTGGAAGCCACAGCTCTAGTGGAGTGAGCTGTAATTCTTTCAGGAGGCTGCTGTCCAGCAGTCTCATAGGCTAAACGTATTATGCTACGAAGCCAAAAAGAGAGAGAGGTAGCAGAAGCTTTTTGACCTCTCCTCTGTCCAGAGTAAACGACAAACAAGGAAGAAGTTTGGCGAAAATCTTTAGTTGCCTGCAAGTAGAACTTGAGGGCACGAACTACATCCAGATTGTGTAAAAGACGTTCCTTCTTTGAAGAAGGATTTGGACACAAGGATGGGACAACAATCTCTTGATTGATGTTCCTGTTAGTGACTACCTTAGGTAAGAACCCAGGTTTAGTACGCAGAACTACCTTGTCTGAGTGAAAAATCAGATAAGGGGAATCACAATGTAAGGCTGATAACTCAGAGACTCTTCGAGCCGAGGAAATAGCCATTAAAAACAGAACTTTCCAAGATAACAATTTTATATCAATGGAATGAAGGGGTTCAAACGGAACACCCTGTAAAACGTTAAGAACTAAGTTTAAACTCCATGGTGGAGCAACAGCTTTAAACACAGGCTTGATCCTAGCTAAAGCCTGACAAAAGGATTGGACGTCTGGATTTTCTGACAGACGTCTGTGTAACAAGATGGACAGAGCTGAAATCTGTCCCTTTAATGAACTAGCTGATAAACCCTTTTCTAAACCTTCTTGTAGAAAAGACAATATCCTAGCGATCCTAACCTTACTCCAGGAGTAACCTTGGATTCGCACCAGTATAGGTATTTCCGCCATATTTTATGGTAAATCCTTCTGGTAACAGGCTTCCTAGCCTGAATCAGGGTATCAATAACCGACTCAGAAAAACCACGTTTTGATAAAATCAAGCGTTCAATTTCCAAGCAGTCAGCTTCAGAGAAGTTAGATTTTGATGTTTGAATGGACCCTGTATCAGAAGGTCCTGTCTTAGAGGTAGAGACCAAGGCGGACAGGATGACATGTCCACTAGATCTGCATACCAAGTCCTGCGTGGCCAAGCAGGTGCTATTAGAATTACTGATGCTCTCTCCTGTTTGATTTTGGCAATCAATCGAGGAAGCAGCGGGAAGGGTGGAAACACATAAGCCATCCTGAAGTTCCAAGGTGCTGTCAAAGCATCTATCAGAACTGCTCCCGGATCCCTGGATCTGGACCCGTAGCGAGGAAGTTTGGCGTTCTGGCGAGACGCCATGAGATCTATCTCTGGTTTGCCCCAACGTCGAAGTATTTGGGCAAAGACCTCCGGATGAAGTTCCCACTCCCCCGGATGAAAAGTCTGGCGACTCAAGAAATCCGCCTCCCAGTTCTCCACTCCCGGGATGTGGATTGCTGACAGGTGGCAAGAGTGAGACTCTGCCCAGCGAATTATCTTTGATACTTCCATCATTGCTAGGGAGCTTCTTGTCCCTCCCTGATGGTTGATGTAAGCTACAGTCGTGATGTTGTCCGACTGAAACCTGATGAACCCCCGAGTTGTTAACTGGGGCCAAGCCAGAAGGGCATTGAGAACTGCTCTCAATTCCAGAATGTTTATTGGTAGGAGACTCTCCTCCTGATTCCATAGTCCCTGAGCCTTCAGAGAATTCCAGACAGCGCCCCAACCTAGTAGGCTGGCGTCTGTTGTTACAATTGTCCAGTCTGGCCTGCTGAATGGCATCCCCCTGGACAGGTGTGGCCGATAAAGCCACCATAGAAGAGAATTTCTGGTCTCTTGATTCAGATTCAGAGTAGGGGACAAATCTGAGTAATCCCCATTCCACTGACTTAGCATGCATAATTGCAGCGGTCTGAGGTGTAGGCGTGCAAAAGGTACTATGTCCATTGCCGCTACCATTAAGCCGATCACCTCCATGCATTGAGCTACTGACGGGTGTTGAATGGAATGAAGGACGCGGCATGCATTTTGAAGTTTTGTTAACCTGTCTTCTGTCAGGTAAATCTTCATTTCTACAGAATCTATAAGAGTCCCCAAGAATGGAACTCTTGTGAGAGGAAAGAGAGAACTCTTCTTTTCGTTCACTTTCCATCCATGCGACCTTAGAAATGCCAGAACTAACTCTGTATGAGACTTGGCAGTTTGAAAGCTTGAAGCTTGTATTAGAATGTCGTCTAGGTACGGAGCTACCGAAATCCCTCGCGGTCTTAGTACCGCTAGAAGGGCACCCAGAACCTTTGTGAAGATTCTTGGAGCCGTAGCCAATCCGAATGGAAGAGCTACAAACTGGTAGTGCCTGTCTAAGAAGGCAAACCTTAGATACCGGTGATGATCTTTGTGGATCGGTATGTGAAGGTAAGCATCCTTTAAATCCACTGTGGTCATGTACTGACCCTCTTGGATCATGGGTAAGATTGTCCGAATAGTTTCCATTTTGAACGATGGAACTCTTAGGAATTTGTTTAGAGTCTTTAAATCTAAGATTGGCCTGAAAGTTCCCTCTTTTTTGGGAACCACAAACAGGTTTGAGTAGAACCCTTGTCCTTGTTCCGACCACGGAACTGGATGGATCACTCCCATTGTTAACAGATCTTGTACGCAGCGTAGAAACGCTTCTTTCTTTATCTGGTTTGTTGACAACCTTGACAGATGAAATCTCCCTCTTGGGGGAGATAATTTGAAGTCTAGAAGGTATCCCTGAGATATGATCTCTAGTGCCCAGGGATCCTGAACATCTCTTGCCCAGGCCTGGGCGAAGAGAGAGAGTCTGCCCCCTACTAGATCCGGTCCCGGATCGGGGGCTCTCGGTTCATGCTGTCTTTGGGGCAGCAGCAGGTTTCCTGGCCTGCTTGCTTTTGTTCCAGGACTGGTTAGGCTTCCAGCCTTGCCTGTAACGAGCAACAGCTCCTTCCTGTTTTGGTGCAGTGGAGGTTGATGCTGCTCCTGTCTTGAAATTCCGAAAGGGACGAAAATTAGACTGTCTAGCCTTAGCTTTGGCCTTGTCTTGAGGTAGGGCGTGGCCCTTACCTCCCGTAATGTCAGCGATAATTTCTTTCAAACCGGGCCCGAATAAGGACTGCCCCTTGAAAGGTATATTAAGTAATTTGGACTTAGAAGTAACATCAGCTGACCAGGATTTTAGCCACAGTGCCCTGCGTGCCTGTATGGCGAATCCTGAGTTCTTAGCCGTAAGTTTGGTTAAATGTACTACGGCCTCCGAAATGAAAGAATTAGCTAGTTTAAGGACTCTAAGCCTGTCCGTAATGTCGTCTAGCGTAGAGGAACTAAGGTTCTCTTCAAGCGACTCAATCCAAAATGCTGCCGCAGCCGTAATCGGCGCGATACATGCAAGGGGTTGTAATATAAAACCTTGTTGAACAAACATTTTCTTAAGGTAACCCTCTAATTTTTTATCCATTGGATCTGAGAAAGCACAGCTATCCTCCACCGGGATAGTGGTACGCTTAGCTAAAGTAGAAACTGCTCCCTCCACCTTGGGAACCGTTTGCCATAAGTCCCGAGTGGTGGCGTCTATTGGAAACATCTTTCTAAATATTGGAGGGGGTGAGAACGGCACACCGGGTCTATCCCACTCCTTAGTAACAATTTCAGTTAGTCTCTTAGGTATAGGAAAAACGTCAGTACTCGCCGGTACCGCAAAGTATTTATCCAACCTACACAGTTTCTCTGGTATTGCAACGGTGTTACAATCGTTGAGAGCTGCTAAGACCTCCCCTAGTAGTACACGGAGGTTCTCCAATTTAAATTTAAAATTTGAAATATCTGAGTCCAATCTGTTTGGATCAGAACCGTCACCCACAGAATGAAGCTCTCCGTCCTCATGCTCTGCGAGCTGTGACGCAGTATCAGACATGGCCCTAGCATTGTCAGCGCACTCTGTTCTCACCCCAGAGTGATCACGCTTGCCTCTTAGTTCTGGTAATTTAGACAAAACTTCAGTCATAACAGTAGCCATATCTTGTAATGTTATCTGTAATGGCCGCCCAGATGTACTAGGCGCCAAAATATCACGCACCTCCCGGGCGGGAGATGCAGGTACTGTTGCGTGAGGCGAGTTAGTCGGCATAACTCTCCCCTCGCTGTTTGGTGAAATTTGTTCACATTGTACAGATTGACTTTTATTTAAAGTAGCATCAATACAGTTAGTACATAAATTTCTATTGGGCTCCACCTTGGCATTGGAACAAATGACACAGATATCTTCCTCTGAGTCAGACATGTTTAACACACTAGCAAAAAAACTTACAACTTGGTTATAATCTTTTTTAGCAAAAAAACGCACTGTGCCTCAAAGAGGTACTAACGATTAAATGACAGTTGAAATAATGAACTGAAAAACAGTTATAGCATCAAACTTTAAAACAACACAACTTTTAGCAAAGGTTTGTTCCCATTAGTAAAAAAACAACACTAATTAAATTTGTACATAAGAAAACAAAACAACGTTTTTTATTCACAGTCACTATAAGAATTCTCACAGCTCTGCTGAGAGAATTTACCTCCCTTCAAAGAAGTTTGAAGACCCCTGAGATCTGTCAGAGATGAACCGGATCATGCAGGAAATATAAAAGTAGCTGACTGGAATTTTTTGATGCGTAGCAAAGAGCGCCAAAAACGGCCCCTCCCTCTCCCACACAGCAGTGAAGAGAAACGAAACTGTCACAATTAAAGCAAAAAACTGCCAAGTGGAAAATAATGCCCAAATATTTATTCACACAGTACCTCAGCAATGTAAACGATTCTACATTCCAGCAAAAACGTTTAACATGAGAATAGTTATTAAAAGGATTAGTGACCTTTAACACAGTAGTTCCGGTGAAATACCATCCCCAGAATACTGAAGTGTATACATACATGTCATTTTAACGGTATGGCAGGCTTTTCTCATCAATTCCATTCAGAAAATAAAAACTGCCACATACCTCAATGCAGATTCATCTGCCCGCTGTCCCCTGATCTGAAGCCTTTACCTCCCTCAGATGGTCGAGAACAGCAATATGATCTTAACGACTCCGGTTAAAATCATAGTAAAAAATCTCTGTCAGATTCTTCCTCAAACTCTGCTAGAGAAGTAATAACACGCTCCGGTGCTATTTTAAAATAACAAACTTTTGATTGAAGTCATAAAAACTAAGTATAATCACCATAGTCCTCTCACACATCCTATCTAGTCGTTGGGTGCAAGAGAATGACTGGGACTGACGTAGAGGGGAGGAGCTATATGCAGCTCTGCTGGGTGAATCCTCTTGCATTTCCTGTTGGGGAGGAGTTATATCCCAGAAGTAATGATGACCCGTGGACTGATCACACATAACAGAAGAAAAAAAACGGTGTCATGATTAATGAATTTTAAATTAATGTGGTGGTGTCACCTCTTGGAGGGTGTCAACCGGGTGCGGTCCGTACCCCCTAGCGACGCCACTGCGATCAAATGCGATCTGGTTGATTGACACCCCCTGCTAGCGGGCCGATTGGTCGCAAATCTGCAAGGGGTGGCACTGTACGACAAGAACTGCTGGTGCAAAAAGAAATGCCGACAGCGTATGCTGTCGGCATTTATCAATGTGCGGCGGACATAATACGCCAGGGCCGGACTGGGACCAAAAAGAGGCCCGGGCATTTTAGGGCAAAGAGCCCCCCCTCGACTCACCATTTCTTATTTAAAAAGACAGTCTAGTCAAAATTAAACTTTCATGATTCGGATAGGGCATGTCACTTTAAACAACTTTTCCAATTTACATTTATCATCAAATTTGCTTTGTTCTCTTAGTGTTCTTTGTTGAAAGTTAAACATAGATAGGCTCATATGCTAAGGTCTAAGGCCTTGAAGGCCACCTCTTCTCTGGATGCATTTCACAGTTTTTCACAGCTAGAGGGCGTTAGTTCATGTGTGCCATATAGATAACATTGCAGTTACGTATGAGAGGGCACTGATTGGCTAAAATGCAAGTCTGTTAAAATAACTGAGATAAGGGGACAGTCTGCAGAGACTTAGATACAAGGTAATCACAGAGGTTAAAAGTATATTAATATAACTGTGTTGGTTATGCAAAACTGGTGAATGGGTAATAAAGGGATTATCTATCTTTTTAAACAATAACAATTATGGAGTAGAATTGTTATTGTTTAAAAATTGCCAGCAGGCTCTTATTTATTAGGGACTCTAATGATTATTATCCTACATAAAATGAGAAATAAACAAAGTACAAAAACACAAATACATACAAATTTCCCAGAGAAGATAAAATAAAAGCCCCAGCTTCACAGAGATTCAAATATCTGTATATGACAAACTATGTATAGGTAACGATGTTAACACACCTTTTATGTAGACACTGAAATCCAACCTCTTGGCATCATAGATAAGCTTTATGGAAAATATTAGGATAGTTACTCAAAAAGGATGAACTTCAAAGGGATTAATATAAAGTATAGTAGCTTATAGTCCCCCAAACATCGATCTGCCTTACCCCCCCCCCCTCCCCCAGAGGGCAAGTCCTACCGGAGAATGTATAGTGTTAGGGAACTTAGGGGCAACCTTGAACATTACTAATCAGGGGCTTAGGTGTTCAGGCACCCTGTGAGGGCTACTCTTGTGGCTGATGGGGTTTACAGGGGGGTGCTGAGGCTGATTGGGGTTACAAGGGGGACCCAGGGGCTAATGAGGGTTACAGTGTGGGGGTGCTGAGGCTGATTGGGGTTACAAGGGGGACCCTGGGGCTTATGGGGATTACAGGGTGGGGGTGCTGAAGCTGCTGGTTATAGGGGGGTGCTGAGGCTGATGATGGTTATGGGGGGGCCCTGGGGCTGATGGTGGTTACAAGGGGGGCTGGGGCTGATGGTGGTTACAGGGGGGGCTGGGGCTGATGGTGGTTACAGGGGGGAGGCTGGGGCTGATGGTGGTTACAGGGGGGGTGCTGAGGCTGATTGGGGTTACAAGTAGGACCCTGGGGCTAATGGGGGTTACAGGGTGGGGGTGCTGAGGCTGATGGTTACAGAGGGGGGTTCTGGGGCTGATGGTGGTTACAGGGGGGCCCTGGGGCTGATGGTGGCTACAGGGGGGCCCTAGGGCTGATGGTAGTTACAGGGGTGTGCTAAAGCTGATTGGGGTTACAGGGAGTGGTGCTGAGGCTGATTGGGGTTACAAGTAGAACCCTGGGGCTAATGGGGATTACAGGGTGGGGGTGCTAAGGCTGATGGTTACAGAGGGAGGGGGCTGGGGATGATGGTGTTTACAGGGGGGGGGGGGCTGGGGCTGATGGTGGTTACAAGGGGGGCCCTGGGGCTGATGAGGTTTACAGCCTCAGCATCCCCCCTGTAAACACCATCAGCCCCAGCCCCCCCTGTAAACCCCATCAGCCCCAGGCCCCCCCTGTAGATCCCATCAGCCCCAGGGCCCCCCTGTAAATCCCATTAGCCCCAGGGCCCCCTGTAAATCCCATTAGCCCCAGGGCCCCCTGTAAATCCCATTAGCCCCAGGGCCCCCTGTAAATCCCATCAGTCCCAGGGCCCCCTGTAAATCCCATCAGCACCAGGGCCCCCCTGTAACTACCATCAGCCCCAGGGACCCCCTGTAAATTCCATCAGTCCCAGCCCCCCCCCACGTAACTTCCATCAGCCCCAGAGCCCCCCCTGTAACTCACCTCAGCCCCAGGGTCCCCCTGTAACTTCCATCAGCCCCAGGGTCGCCCTGTAACTTCCATCAGCCCCAGGGTCCCCGTAACTTCCATCAGCCCCAGCCCCCCCATAACTTCCATCAGCCCCAGAGCCCCCCCTGTAACTCACCTCAGCCCCAGGGTCCCCCTGTAACTTCTATCAGCCCCAGGGTCGCCCTGTAACTTCCATCAGCCCCAGGGTCCCCCGTAACTTCCATCAGCCCCAGCCCCCCCATAACTTCCATCAGCCCCAGAGCCCCCCCTGTAACTCCCATCAGCCCCACCTGTAGCTCCCATCAGCCCCCCCAGGGCCCCACCTGTAACTCCCATCAGCCCCAGAGCCCCCCTGTATCTCCAATAAGCCTCATCAGTGTCATCACCCCCCCTGTTACCTGTAAACCCCATCAGCACCAGGGCACCCCATCATGTAACTACCATAAGCCCCATGGCCCCCTCCTTTAACTACCATCAGATCCAGGGTCCCAAGGCCATTTTGTATATGAATGAGAAAAGGTCCTCTCAGTCTCTCTCTCTCTGAGACCTCAGACCAGACCTGTCTCCTACCTGCCCTGCAGCTGCTGCTGGCCAGTAATCATAGTGGCACTGCTTACTAGCCCCCCGGCCTCACGGAATGCCATTGCCCATGGGAGTCTGGAGAATGGGATGGAGGCTGCCTAATCATATGGATGCGGTCGGATGATGAAGCCACTCAGGGGACCCACCCGGCCCGGCGGCAGCATGTTTTCGGCCGGCTCCAGCCACTGACACACGACACCCACGTGGACCCTGCATGCGGCATGAGTGTAGTGCAGCCGCATGCAGGGCGTGTCACTCGCAGTGCGTGCTCAGCCTCAGAGCTCAGAGTCAGACCCAGGCCGGAAGTAGTGTGCCTGTGCGGCGGCGCCCGGCGGCCAATACAAATTGGGATTCTGTATATGACTGAGGGAGAAGACAGTCAGAACTAAATAAACTATTGTAATTTGTATACTACTACTACTAGTAGTAGTATACAATTTACAATAGTTTATTAAACACGGCACGGAGTTAACATATATTAAATATATATTTAACATTTAGAAAAAAAAATTCAGTTTAAAAAAAAAATTGTATGCCGTGTGAGGTTGCAGCCCAACTTCACCGCGGCCTACCGAGCAAATGCCCGGTATGCCCTATGGCCAGTCCGGGCCTGGCTCTGGGGCTGATGGGAGTTACAGGTGGGGCCCTGGGGGGGCTGATGGGAGCTACAGGTGGGGCTGATGGGAGTTACAGGGGGGGCTCTGGGGCTGATGGAAGTTATGGGGGGGATGGGGCTGATGGAAGTTACGGGGGACCCTGGGGCTGATGGAAGTTACAGGGCGACCCTGGGGCTGATGGAAGTTACAGGGGGACCCTGGGGCTGAGGTGAGTTACAGGGGGGGCTCTGGGGCTGATGGAAGTTACGGGGGGGGGCTGATGGAATTTATAGGGGGTCCCTGGGGCTGATGGTAGTTACAGGGGGCCCTGGGACTGATGGGATTTAAGGGGGGCCCTGGGGCTAATGGGATTTACAGGGGGCCCGGGGGCTAATGGGATTTACAGGGGGGCCCTGGGGCTGATGGGATCTACAGGGGGGGCCTGGGGCTGATGGGGTTTACAGGGGGGGCTGGGACTGATGGGATTTACAGGGGGCCCTGGGGCTAATGGGATTTACAGGGGGCCCGGGGGCTAATGGGATTTACAGGGGGGCCCTGGGGCTGATGGGATCTACAGGGGGGGCCTGGGGCTGATGGGGTTTACAGGGGGGGCTGGGGCTGATGGTGTTTACAGGGGGGATGCTAAGGCTGTAAACCTCATCAGCCCCAGGGCCCCCCTTGTAACCACCATCAGCCCCAGCCCCCCACCTGTAAACACCATCATCCCCAGCCCCCCCCTCTGTAACCATCAGCCTTAGCACCCCCACCCTGTAATCCCCATTAGCCCCAGGGTTCTACTTGTAACCCCAATCAGCCTCAGCACCACTCCCTGTAACCCCAATCAGCTTTAGCACCCCCCTGTAACCACCATCAGCCCTAGCCCCCCCTGTAACCACCATCAGCCCCAGGGCCCCCCTCTGTAACCATCAGCCTCAGCACCCCCACCCTGTAACCCCCATTAGCCCCAGGGTCCTACTTGTAACCCCAATCAGCCTCAGCACCCCCCCTGTAACCACCATCAGCCCCAGCCTCCCCCTGTAACCACCATCAGCCCCAGCCTCCCCCCTGTAACCACCATCAGCCCCAGCCCCCCCTGTAACCACCATCAGCCCCAGCCCCCCTTGTAACCACCATCAGCCCCAGGGCCCCCCCATAACCATCATCAGCCTCAGCACCCCCCTATAACCAGCAGCTTCAGCACCCCCACCCTGTAATCCCCATTAGCCCCAGGGTCTCCCTTGTAACCCCAATCAGCCTCAGCACCCCTACACTGTAACCCTCATTAGCCCCTGGGTCCCCCTTGTAACCTTTTTTTTTCTTTTCCTCTCCTCCTTGCCCCATATAAAGCTCTAAGAATATAGGAAAATAGAAAAATTCAGGATAATTTCGTGGAATGTAGGAGGGATCTCTACTCCTATTAAACGGAAAACTATACTGACCCAATTAACCCCTTAATGACCGGACCATTTTTCAAATTTCTTACCCTTAATGACAATGGCTATTTTTACATTTCTGCACTGTTTGTGTTTAGCTGTAATTTTCCTCTTATTCATTTACTGTACCCACACATATTATATACTGTTTTTCTCGCCATTACATGAACTTTCTAAAGATACCATTATTTTCATCATATCTTATAATTTACTATAAAAAAAAATATAAAGTATGAGGAAAAAATGGAAAAAAACACACTTTTTCTAACTTTGACCCCCAAAATCTATTACACATCTACAACCACCAAAAAAAAAACATGCTAAATAGTTTAAATTTTTTGTCCTGAGTTTAGAAATACCCAATGTTTATATGCCCCTTGCTTTTTTTGCAAGTTATAGGGCAATAAGTACAAGTAGCACACTGCTATTTCCAAAACATTTTTTTTTCAAAACTAGAGATAGTTACATTGGAACACTGATATCTGTCAGGAATCACTGAATAATCCTTCACATGTATATATTTTTAAAAAGAAGACAACCTAAGGTATTAAACTTGGGGTATTTTGACTCTCTTCATGCAACCATTTTAGCACCAATCAATGCCAAAGTGTTAAAAGAAAAAAAATAAGTGGTGAATTTTTGACAAAATAGCAATTTAAGAATACATGTACTGAGAATGTTAAGGGTTACTACAAAATAACACCCCAATATGTGTTCAGCAACATCTCCTGAGTACAGTGATACCACCTATGTATAGGTGTGTCGGGTTCTCTGGGGGCTAAAAGGCCTTATTTTTAGGTAGTGCATTCCAGTTTTCCAACTTGGAATTTTCACATCTGTCATCATGCACCCATGTCCTATTTGGAACATTTATGAAGCCAGCCAATGTAATTTACCCCCAACAAACCATATATTTTTGAAAATTAGACACCCTAGGGTATTTCAAATGCTGGTATTTTAACACTTTCCATGCACTAATTCAACCACCAGTCTTTGGCAAACTTATGGGTAGTCATTGTTTTGTGTTATTTTTCATACACTTTGTACTTTAGGCATGGATTCTCAATTCCTGTTATGAGTTACTGTCAAAAAACACCTCAATATGTATTCAACAACATCTCCTGAGTACAGTGATACCACCCATGTATAGGTGTGTTGGGTTCCCTGGGGGCTAAAAGGCCTTATTTTTAGGGGGCGCATTCCAGTTTTCCAACTTGAAATTTTCACATCTGTCATCATGCACCCATGTCCTATTTGGAACATTTCTGAAGCCAGCCAATGTAATTTACCCCCAACAAACCATATATTTTTGAAAAGTAGACACCCTAGGGTATTTCAAATGCTGGTATTTTAACACTTTCCATGCACTAATTCAAGCACCAGTCTTTGGCAAACTTTTGGGTAGTCATTTTTTTTGTGTTATTTTTCATACACATTGTACTTTAGGCATGGATTCTCAATTCCTGTTATGTGTTACTGTCAAAAAACACCTCAATATGTGTTCAACAACATCTCCTGAGTACAGTGATACCACCCATGTATAGGTGTGTTGGGTTCCCTGGGGGCTAAAAGGCCTTATTTTTAGGGGGCGCATTCCAGTTTTCCAACTTGAAATTTTCATATCTGTCATCATGCACCCATGTCCTATTTGGAACATTTCTGAAGCCAGCCAATGTAATTTACCCCCAACAAACCATATATTTTTGAAAAGTAGACACCCTAGGGTATTTCAAATGCTGGTATTTTAACACTTTCCATGCACTAATTCAAGCACCAGTCTTTGGCAAACTTTTAGGTAGTCATTTTTTTGTGTTAGTTTTCATACACATTGTACTTTAGGCATGGATTCTCAATTCCTGTTATGTGTTACTGTCAAAAAACACCTCAATATGTGTTCAACAACATCTCCTGAGTACAGTGATACCACCCATGTATAGGTGTGTTGGGTTCCCTGGGGGCTAAAAGGCCTTATTTTTAGGGGGTGCATTCCAGTTTTCCAACTTGAAATTTTCACATCTGTCATCATGCACCCATGTCCTATTTGGAACATTTCTGAAGCCAGCCAATGTAATTTACCCCCAACAAACCATATATTTTTGAAAAGTAGACACCCTAGGGTATTTCAAATGCTGGTATTTTAACACTTTCCATGCACTAATTCAAGCACCAGTCTTTGGCAAACTTTTAGGTAGTCATTTTTTTGTGTTATTTTTCATACACATTGTACTTTAGGCATGGATTCTCAATTCCTGTTATGTGTTACTGTCAAAAAACACCTCAACATGTGTTCAACAACATCTCCTGAGTACAGTGATACCACCCATGTATAGGTGTGTTGGGTTCCCTGGGGGCTAAAAGGCCTTATTTTTAGGGGGTGCATTCCAGTTTTCCAACTTGAAATTTTCACATCTGTCATCATGCACCCATGTCCTATTTGGAACATTTCTGAAGCCAGCCAATGTAATTTACCCCCAACAAACCATATATTTTTGAAAAGTAGACACCCTAGGGTATTTCAAATGCTGGTATTTTAACACTTTCCATGCACTAATTCAAGCACCAGTCTTTGGCAAACTTTTAGGTAGTCATTTTTTTGTGTTATTTTTCATACACATTGTACTTTAGGCATGGATTCTCAATTCCTGTTATGTGTTACTGTCAAAAAACACCTCAATATGTGTTCAACAACATCTCCTGAGTACAGTGATACCACCCATGTATAGGTGTGTTGGGTTCCCTGGGGGCTAAAAGGCCTTATTTTTAGGGGGCGCATTCCAGTTTTCCAACTTGAAATTTTCACATCTGTCATCATGCACCCATGTCCTATTTGGAACATTTCTGAAGCCAGCCAATGTAATTTACCCCCAACAAACCATATATTTTTGAAAAGTAGACACCCTAGGGTATTTCAAATGCTGGTATTTTAACACTTTCCATGCACTAATTCAAGCACCAGTCTTTGGCAAACTTTTGGGTAGTCATTTTTTTGTGTTATTTTTCATACACATTGTACTTTAGGCATAGATTCTCAATTCCTGTTATGTGTTACTGTCAAAAAACACCTCAACATGTGTTCAACAACATCTCCTGAGTACAGTGATACCACCCATGTATAGGTGTGTTGGGTTCCCTGGGGGCTAAAAGGCCTTATTTTTAGGTTGCGCATTCCAGTTTTCCAACTTGAAATTTTCACATCTGTCATCATGCACCCATGTCCTATTTGGAACATTTCTGAAGCCAGCCAATGTAATTTACCCCCAACAAACCATATATTTTTGAAAAGTAGACACCCTAGGGTATTTCAAATGCTGGTATTTTAACACTTTCCATGCACTAATTCAATCGCCAGTCTTTGGAGAATGTGTGTGGTGGTATTTTTTATTTTTACACACACATTGCTTTTTGGCTGTGATTTTGGAGAATGTGGTAAAAGTTATTGCAAGAAAACAGTCCAGGTTGTTTTCTGTAAGACCTCCTGAGTACATCTATACCCCCCATGTATAGGTTTGCCAGGATTTTGGGAAGGTTCTGTTACAATTTTATGACTTGCATTGCATTGAGTATTTCTTCTGATAGGCCTATCTTTAGTTTGGGGCCAAGCGCATTACCCCAGGACTATTTATTGTCATGAAAGTTTATATATTTGAAATGTAAACACCCCAAGGTATTGTATATGTAGTGCTTTGATGCCTTTGATGGAACCGTTTTAGCCAAAAAAAATGGAGACAGTGTATGGTGGTAATTTTTTAATTTTCAGTTTTACATTGTTTGACTATAATTTAGGAGAGCCTGTTGTAAGTTATTGCAAAAACACAATACAGGTTGTTTTCTATAAGACCTCCTGAGTACACCTATGCCCCCCATGTATAGGTTTGCCAGAAGTTTGGGAAGGTTCTGTTAGAATTTTATGTCTTGTAATTTTAGTTAAAAGTGAGAGTATTTCTTCTCATAGGCCTATCTTTAGTTTGGGGCCAATCGCATACCCCAGGTCTATTTATTGGCATGAAAGTGTATATATTTGAAATGTTGACACCCCAAAGTATTGTATATGGAGTGCTTTGATGCCTTTGATGGAACCGTTTTAGCCAAACAAATTGGAGACAGTGTATGGTGGTAATTTTTCAATTTTCAGTTTTACACACACACTGCTTTTTTACTCTAATTTAGGAGATCCTGTTGTAAATTATTGCAAAGAAAAAGTCTGGAGCAGTAAAAGTAAAAAATAAAAATAAATTCAGGAACAGTAAATGTAAAAAAAATTAAAATTTCACCAATGTATGGTAGCGTTTAAAGCAGTCACCAATGCAGAGTCCAGGTTGTCCAGGGCAATCAGGACAGTAGAATGTGGTATCCTTTCTCAGCCCCCTTTTATAGCAGACTCTGCATCTTTTTTGTGGTTTCTGCTGTGTGGTAGTATGAGGAATTTTAAAAATAAAGTGGGTAGCCCCAACTCTGCTTTCCCCCATCACCGCCTGGGGAGCAGGTGCATCTTGGTACAAAATCACCGAAATGACCTGGAGCTGGAACTGCAAAAAAGTGAGTTTCATTTCGGGATTTGCTTTTTTGTTCAACAAGAAAGCGTTGTAGGTTGCAATTTGCATAAGATAAATTGCAACCTTTTTGTACCAGGCCCTTGTCTTCCGCATAATTAGGTAGGGTTGAAGCAGCTGATCTGCCAGATCAACCCCACCCATATGCCGATTATAGGCCTTGATGCACACTGGCTTGTTTGTGACCTCAGCTGTGCCACGTACAGAGACCTCCACAGTCCTTTCAGTGTGGATGGTGCTGAGAAGGTATACATCCTTCTTGTCTCTATATTTGACTGCCAAGAGCTCCTCTTGGCGCAGAGCTGAGGTCTCCCCCCTTCGTAGCCGGGTGCGTGACAGTTGCTCTGGGAATCCTATGCGGTTCTTACGGATAGTACCGCAAGCTACTGTATCAAAACAATACAGTAGTTTGAATAAAAGGACACTTGTATAGAAATTATCAAGATACAAGTGGTACCCTTTGTTCATTAGGGGTTGAATTAGGTCCCAGACAATCTTGCCACTGGTTCCCATATGTTCTGGGCAACCTGGAGGGTCAAGCTGGGTATCCTTTCCCTCATACACCCGGAAGGCCTGAGTATACCCACTGTCGCTCTCACAGAGCTTATACACTTTCACTCCATACCTGGAGCGCTTGGAAGGAATATACTGCTTGAATCCCAGCCTTCCCTTATACTTCATCAGGGATTCATCTACGCAGATATTCTTTCCAGGTGTATAAGCCTCTGCAAACCTGGCAGTGAAGTGGGTTATCAGGGGGCGGATCTTGTACAGCCTGTCAAATTGGGGATGCTCCCTAGGGAGGCAAAGGCTGTTGTCATTAAAATGCATGAAACGAAGTATCATTTCATACCTTTGCCTAGGCATAGACTGTCTGTAAATGGGGGTACAGCAGATGGGGCTAGTGCTCCAGTAGGAGCGGATGGATGGCTTCTTGATTATGCCCATCAGCATTGTGAGTGCCCAGAATTTTAGAAATTCTGACACGTCAATGGGGGCCCATTGCTGCTTTGCCCAAAAAGACTGAGGCTTAGCAGCACGGAATTGCTGGGCATACACATTAGTTTGGGAGACAATGTTCCCCAAAACATCATCCCCCATAAAAAGCTGCATAAATTGAAGGGGGGTAAATCCTGTGACATCCAGATTGATGCCAGGATTTTCTGTGAAAGGAGGGATATCTGGCCTCTGGAGATTAGGCACTACCCACTCCTCAGCAGCTGGAGCAACACGTCTCCTTCTGGCAGGGGGCTCAGAAGCCACAGATACATCACTAGCACTAGATTCATTTCTAGATACACTTATTTCACTAGATGATGTATCTGAGCACTGACCAGGGTCAAAATCAGAGCCTGCGTCAGAGGCATCAGAATCTGAAGCCAGGATGGCATAAGCCTCGTCAGCAGTATAAAAACGCTGTGCCATTATAAATATATATTAATGCCTAAAGCAGTGATCTACACACAGAAGGGGTTAATGGCTTTTACAAACAAATTAAATAGCAGTGATATCAATGCCTAAAGCAGTGATCTGCGGCACAAAAGGGGTTAATGGCTTTTACAAACAAATTAAATAGCAGTGATATCAATGCCTAAAGCAGTGATCTGCGGCACAAAAGGGGTTAATGGCTTTTACAAACAAATTAAATAGCAGCAATATCAATGCCTAAAGCAGTGATCTGCGGCACAAAAGGGGTTAATGGCTTTGGGTCTTACAATAAAATTAATCAATGCCTAAGCAGTGATCTACGCACAGAACCTACGTTAATGGCTCTTACAAAAAAAATTAAATTAATGCTTAAGCAGTGATAAAGCAGTTATCTGCAGCACAAAAGGGGTTAATGGCTATTATAATAGACTTTGGGTCTTACAATAAAATTAAAATTAACAAATTAAATAGCAGTGATATCAATGCCTAAAGCAGTGATCTGCGGCACAAAAGGGGTTAATGGCTTTTAAAAAAAAAAAAAAAATAGCAGTGATATCAATGCCTAAAGCAGTGATCTGCTGCAGAAAAGGGGTTAATGGCTTTTACAAACAAATTAAATAGCAGTGATATCAATGCCTAAAGCAGTGATCTGCGGCACAAAAAGGGGTTAATGGCTTTGGGTCTTACAATAAAATTAATCAATGCCTAAGCAGTGATCTACGCACAGAACCTACGTTAATGGCTCTTACAAAAATAATTAAATAAATTTAAATAAATGCCTAAGCAGTGATAAAGCAGTTATCTGCAGCACAAAAGGGGTTAATGGCTATTATAATAGACTTTGGGTCTTACAATAAAATTAAAATTAACAAATTAAATAGCAGTGATATCAATGCCTAAAGCAGTGATCTGCGGCACAAAAGGGGTTAATGGCTTTTACAAAAAAAAAAAAAAATAGCAGTGATATCAATGCCTAAAGCAGTGATCTGCTGCAGAAAAGGGGTTAATGGCTTTTACAAACAAATTAAATAGCAGTGATATCAATGCCTAAAGCAGTGATCTGCGGCACAAAAAGGGGTTAATGGCTTTGGGTCTTACAATAAAATTAATCAATGCCTAAGCAGTGATCTACGCACAGAACCTACGTTAATGGCTCTTACAAAAAAAATTAAATAAATTTAAATAAATGCCTAAGCAGTGATAAAGCAGTTATCTGCAGCAAAAAAGGGGTTAATTGCTATTATAAGAGACTTTGGGTCTTACAATAAAATTAAATAAATATTAACCACCGCCTAAAGCAGTGATCTGCGCACAGAAGGTGTTAATGACTCTTAGAAGAGCCTGTATATCAATGCAGTGATATCAACGCCTAAAAATATTAACTATAATCAATGCCTAAAGCAGTGATATAAAAAATTAATTTAAAAAATTATATTTTTAAATTAACCCCTAAAAAAATGCAGACAGCAAAAAAGGTGCTGCTGTGTGCTCCTGTGCAAGATCAATGCTTATGCAGAGATCAATGGCACAGATGGGGTTAAAAATTATATTATATATATATATATATATATATATATATACCAACAACAGAGTGGCTCTGAAAAGAGCCTTTGGGTCTGATATTTTTCAAAATTTAAATGCAATGGCACTCTCCCTCTCAATACAGATCTGTCTCTCTCCTTCACTAAACAACAAGTGAGGAGAGGGAGGCAGATCCATGGTGGTCATAGTCAATATTTACAAATATTGACTTGATCAGCCAAATGGTGATCACTCTAACAAGTGATCACATTTAGAGGCAATTTCTGATTGGATGTTACTAGCCTGCCTCTAATGATGAGGCAAGCTAGGAACACCCTCCAGACTGAAGCCATGCCCTTAGAAGGGCAGCACCCGGCACCATCTTGCCTGCAGACACCATATTGTCTGCAGGCAAAGTATATAGATATTTTATTTTATTTTAAATGTTCCCTTATTTTATTTTTAAAAAAAAAACATCATATGCTGAGTGCCTTTACCCAACAAGGCACTCAACATGTCAGGGGCCAGCATCGGAAGCGATCAAATGCTTCCGATGCACTAAACTGCCGGGAGTTTAAGATCTGAAGCTCCCCGGCAGTTTAGTTACGTATTGCACAATGCCTCAACATGCAGGCATTGTAGCAATACGGTTAGAGCAGCTGAAGCGATCACCGATCGCTTGCAGCGCTCGTTTTACCGGCTGACGTACCAGGTACGTCAATTGTCATTAAGTGACAGTTTTTCACTGACGTACCTGGTACGTCAGCTGTCACTAAAGGGTTAAGGAAACTTCAAACGGATATAGGTTTTGTTCAAGAAACGCATCTTAACTCTTAGAATCTTGTAAACTTAAAGCTTCATGGGTCAGAGAAGTATTTTTCTCGCCTAGTGTTAATAAAAAAAGGGGAGTGGCCATTTTAATTGGGAAAAGAATTCAGCTTGAGGTACTACACTGTGAGCCTGATCCGGAGGGAAGATATGTTCTATTAAAAGTAAAAATCGCCCAGGAAATGTATACACTATGTAACATCTATGGCCCTAACACTTTTGACTTAGAATTTTGAAATAAAATACAATCTAAACTTCTTTTATATAGTCAGGGACATTTAATTATGGGAGGGGATTTTAATATGGCGCCGCAGTGCCCGTTAGATAGACTCCGTGAAACTGCGAAACAGAAAAAGCAGAAAAAGGATAATTTTGAATTTAACATGTTTAATAAAATAAAGCAAAATTTAGCAGTACGTGATATTTGGAGGAGTCAGAATCCGGATACTAAGGAATTTACCTGTCTTTCAAAAGCACACAAGACTCTTTCACGAATAGACCTATTCCTTATAGATGAGCGCTTAGGAACCCTCACGGTACAAGCGGGAATCACCCCTATCTTATTATCAGATCATGGTCCTATCACTCTCGATTTTCAGTTTAAACAATCAGAACCTAAATCAATACGTTTCTACTTCCCATACTATTTAGCGACTGATATGAAGTTTAAAACTTGCCTTAGGTCTAAGTTCGAGGAATTCTTACGGTTTAATTCCAATTATATAGATCGCCCTGAATTGCTCTGGGAGACAGCTAAGGCGGTCCTCAGAGGTGAAATTCTGGCATATAACATAGCCTTGACTAAGAAATTGAAACTAAGGGAAAAGGAAATATATAAAGCATTATCCAATGCGTATAATAAATTTCTGCTTCACAAAAATTCCCTAAATTGGACCAAATATGTACAAGCTAAAGAAGCTCGGGATACATTTATTCTGGCTCAACAAACGCAAAAAGAATTAAAAATGCATGCCAAACTATATAGGTTTGGGAATAAATCCGGAAAGATGTTGGCCAGAATGGTTAAGAATGAGAAAAAGCAATCTCATATTGAAGAAATCATTGATAAGGGTAAACGATTTTTCAATCCCGATAAAATTGCAGCTATACTTGTGGAATACTACCAAGATATATATTCATGTAAAGGCTATGACAATGATAAAGCCGTAGAGTTCTGGAAAAAAATCAGTAGTCTTAATTCCCCTATATCTGCCCAAGAAGTAGTGAAGGTAATCTCTAAACTTCCTGCTAATAAAGCGGCGCGTCCGGATGGATTACCCAGTGAATTTTATAAAATATTATCTGCAGAAACCTCTCCCTATCTAACAAATCTATACAATGATATTTATATCAATGGTAAACCAGTTACAGCTTCATTCTCTTCCTCTTATACGTCTTTAATACTTAAGGGAGGGAAGGATCCGAGGAAAAAAGAATCCTATCGGCCAATAGCCTTACTTAATTCAGATTATAAGATTCTAACTTCTATTCTAGCCTCTAGACTTCAGTCAATTCTCCCAAAAATAATACATATGGATCAAGGGGGTTTTCTTAAACGGACGTAATTCCTCGGCCAAAATTAGGGAGGTTTTAGTTACACTCGAATATCTTGAAAAAAATCTCTCGATCGGGGGGGGGGGGGGGGGGGGGGGGAGAGGACTTACCTGGGGTTCCAGATATGGCTATTCTCTCCATTGACGCAGAAAAAGCGTTTGACTCTGTCACTTTTAAACATCTTAATATATCTTTACTGAAGTTCGGTATCAAAGGTAAATTTCCTGAATTCATAGAGAATTTATATAAACATTCAGCCACAAGTCTGATAGTCAATGGAATTCTATCTTCACCTATAACTTTGGAAAGAGGAACTCGCCAGGGGTGTCCTCTCTCCCCACTCCTGTTCGATGTTGCCATTGAGCCTTTGGCAATCATGATAAGACAAAGCCTGGAAGGTATCAAGATTATAAATCATGAGATGAAAATTGGGTTATATGCGGATGACGTACTGCTTTATTTATCAAATACTAAAATCAATATTCCCAAACTTCTGCAGATAATTGATCAGTATGGTACCTTTTCAGGTTATAAAATAAATGCAGCTAAATCCGAAATTTTCTGGATTCGGAAGAATAGTGATTCATGTATAGACAACCCATTTAAAATAGTAACAAACTCATTTAAATATTTAGGAATAAATATCCCGACGAACTCTGGTGATTTATATGAATTCAACATACCCCCAATTATAAAGAAATTAGGGAAAAACTTAGAACATGGCAGAGTCTACCACTATCAATCTCGGGGCGTGTAGCACTATTTAAAATGGTCCTCCTTCCGAAGTTGTTATATATACTTCAGAACGTCCCAGTAATTCTCTTCGAAAAAGATGTTCGGCTGATTAATGGTTTAATTAGACAATTCCTTTGGCAGGGGAAAAGAGCACAAATATCACTCAATGAACTTTCTCTCTCGCGTGAATTTGGAGGCCTGGCACTTCCAGATATTAGAGCGTATAACCTCAGTTTCTTGGCACGAATAGCGGCTTGTTGGATGCTGTCTAAAGATTACATTTTAAACAATCATCTTGAAACTAATATCTGTGATCCGTATCTTCCTTTAGCACTTTTACATTCCTCTCCTAAAGAGTTACCATCAGAGATCAAGAGACTTAAATTTATCATTAATCCTATTAAGGCATGGTGGAAGATATTAAAGCTTCTCTCTATCAATCCCAAAGCTTCGAACTACCTTCCTCTGATAGGTAACCCAAAATTTCAACCTGGGCTGTACTCTGAGGTCTTTAATAGATGGCATAAGAATGGATTAAACAAACTATCTCTACTGATAGATGGAGAAAGAAAAACTATTAAAACATTTGATGAACTGAAAAGGGAATTTAATTTACTTAATAAAGATTTTTTTGTTTATCTTCAGATAAGACATTTTCTTTTTGAAATAACTAGAGAAGTAGGATGGAGTTGGAAACTGGGTAAATTGGAAAATTGGCTTATACTTATGAGAACTAATCAGATGCCCATTTCTTTGTGCTATCAGTTACTTGGTAGTAACAGGGGAAATTTAAACCTGACAAGGCTCGCCTCAACATGGTTCTCACTTTTAGATCAGAACATGGTGGATCCAAAAACTATGCAACATTCTATAGGTAAAGTGGCAAAGATAACTCTCTCTGCCACATGGCGAGAAGCACACATTAGATTGCTTCATAGAGCATACTTCACCCCGGAAAAAGGCTTCAGGATACATAATTCGGATTTTGATAAATGCCCTAAATGTGCACTCTCAGCAGCTAATCTTGAACATATGCTCTGGTATTGCCCAAAAGTTAGACATACATGGCGTAAGCTAGAATATTGGTTGAATAGGGTTCTAAAAATTCCCCCAGTGACCTTTTCTCTCTACCAGATAATATTATGTATTGATAATTCAAATGAGTCCCACCCTAATGATACATTGGTATCTACTTCCATATTAGCCACTAGATACTTGATATGCAAAAAATGGAAAATGCGCTCTGTACCCAGTGTCTCTGAAATTCAGAATTGTCTGAAAAAACAATGCTTACTAGAACAGAAAGACACAAACATAGATAATGAAGATGATATAAGGAAATATTTTAATAAATGGGCAGTGTATATTAAATCACTTTCTGAAAATGAAAGGGAATACCATTTCAAAACTCAGAATTAGTTCTTTTAAACATATGGTAAATGGAGCAGGGAGAGAGTCGGACTTTTTTGGTCTGTGTGTTTGATTGTTTGACTGTATTTTTTTAAATTTTTTTTTCCTCCTTTTTTTTTTTTTTTTAGGGGGCTTTTTTTTTGTGTGGAAAAAATGGATAAAACCCCAACATAGGGCGATTTAAGATAATTATTATTTTTCTTTCTGATTCGGATTATAATAAAAGTAAACTTCCCTTGAGGAAGACTGTGTGTTTGAGGCTATACAATATGTTTTGGACTGATAAAACTGTATGAATTATCAGATGTTAGCAACTTTTTTGTTCTGCTGTTAATGTGACTGCTATGAGTTTTATCCGTATTACTGTATAGCATTGCCTTTTGTTGGTCAATAAAGAGAAGAAAAAAAAAAAAAGTAACATGCCCTATCCGAATCATGAAAGTTTAATTTTGACTAGACTGTCTTTTTAAATAAGAAATGGTGAGTCGGGGGCCGAGGATCGTAATGGCCGCATGATTCTTAGCTCCGGTTAGAGGAGCTCTTTCCACGGCATTATTAGGGGTCATACCGGTAACTACAGAGCCGGAAAAAACACCCAAATACCAGGCGAAACCTAGAGATACTGACCTACAAACTTTTGAAGCTGCACAGAGGAGACTGGAAATTGCACCATACCCCGGAGCGTGTCAGGCCTAAGTGCGCACCACGTTAAAACAACAAGCTGACGCTCACACCATCGCTATAAGGGGTAAGAATACAGCATTCAATCCAATACATACATGCCTTACAACTACCCTCTCTGTGTAAATAAACGGAGGCTTAGTCGGAAGCACAAGTGACTGTCTGGGAAACAACACGAAACAGCATTAGCTAATGGAGCCGGTTTAGGCCCTCTCCGGACTGTTAATTATAAACCCCTGGGGCAGAAGCACTAAGTCCCCCACAACTCCAGCCTTGTTAAAACCACGCAACACAGCGTTTGGGGGTATCCCACTACTGATAAGAACTCAGCTTTGAACATGTGAACAGTCTCTAACGCACACCGCATTAAGCAGCTGAAAACGACATTGATCTGCAGAGGTACATAAGCCTGAAAGTTACCAAATCAAACCCCGAAAGTGGTGCCTAGGCAGATAAATACAGATTGGTCACACTACTACTGTAAGGACACTGCTTTACAGCGCTGTCAAAAAGAACTATTGCTTATTTATTACATTGATCTGCAGAGGTACATAAGCCTTAAAGTTACCAAACCAAACCCCGAAAGTGGTGCCTACGCAGATAAATACAGATTGGTCACACTACTACTGTAAGGACACTGTTTTACAGCGCTGTCAAAAAGAACTACTGCTTATTTATTTTCTCTATTACATCTACACCTTGTGCTGTGATAGCACCTGTCACCATATTTCAGCAAAGTGTGCAAACTGATCATTAACCGCACTGACTCTTTAATGCCAGAAATGGCGTCTAGACGCACACCCAGGCCAGACAAAAGCACTAAGGGCCTAACAACTCCCAATACTAAAATGGACAACTTCTTTAAAGTCATGGAATCCTCCATGTCTGCTACAGCTGAGCAGCCAGATTCTGAACAGATCACTGCGGAAATGGATTCTCCTGCTCTCCTCACTATAGCTGATATACAGAATCTGCCGACTAAAGCAGACTTTGCCTCCTTTTTTACCCAGGTTGGGAAACTCATTAAAGATGGACTATCTGAAGTTAGGAAGGATCTCTCAGACCTGGGGGAAAGAGTTATGCAGGCAGAGGAGGATCTGGAACAATTTTCTACTACTACAGAACTTCAAAACCGTACTCTCCAAGTGCACGATGATATGATACTACAACTCCAAAACCAAGTCGAGGATTTAGACAATAGAGGGAGACGACAGAATCTAAGAATAAGAGGTGTTTCAGAGAAAGTTTCAACATCCCAAATCCAACAGTACCTACAGCAACTGTTTCAACACATCCTACAGGAAGATATACCAGCTATCCCCTTAGACAGAGCCCATCGAGCCCTACGTCCAAAACCACCAGAAGATAAGCCTCCCAGAGACATAATTCTGCGATTTCAAAACTTCAAAGATAAGGAGAGGGTGATGACAGCCTCACGGAAAACACGTCGAATTTTGTTCGAAGGAGATGAAATACAGATATATCCAGACTTAAGTAACATTACACTCTCCAAGCGCAGGGAGGCAAGATACCTCACAATGCATCTCCAGGACTTAAAAATACCCTATAGATGGGGTTTCCCTTTCTGCATCAAAGTGCTACACAACACCCAGATCGTCACATATAGCCACCCAGATGATCTAGAGCAATTCTGCAGCAGTTTAAGGATTCCACTTCCATCTATAAGCTCATCTGAACCTACTTCAAGACCAGGAGATAATACCCTATTCCCGGCACCGAAACAACAAAGACTTGCCTGGACGAAAGTTATCAAGAAAACTAATAAAGGGAACCAGCAAGCAAGCCAGCAAGATGGTGAAACAACCTGAAAATAAAGGTCTTAAGGCGCTGGTCCGCCACATACTTGCCGATTATCCAGTATAATCCGATGTCAGGACTCTAGAACTTTCAAGTAACCAGTACAGAAAATGTTTTGTATTCATATACAACTGTATTATTATTATAGAATAGATTACAACTAGCATACCAAATACGAGCCTCCCCTCCAGATAATCCCCACTACTTAGTATTCAAACCTCAGATGGAAATGCTCCCTCATAGTAATTCTCTTTATTTACTATGACCCCCCCATCTAGTATGAGATACTGTTTTAAGTATTGTTGTTTTGTTGTGTTATTGTTATTGCATTCTATGTTTTACTTGTTTTACTTATTCTCTCTATTTTTTCCAGCGGATCCTTACACTAGAGGAGATCGCTGTTCCCTAGGCACCCTCCCTTTTCCTTCTTATCCCTTTTCTGACAGAGACGCAGCGGTAAGACATCAACAGCGAGCTTTCATACTCAGGTATTGTGACCTGCAACACATAAACAATCACACTGAACGAACAGACACCCCTTCCAATTCATATGCAGCAACTGATAGGCTCTGCAAACAACACTACATAAACACTCTTCTTCAAAGCACATATGGCAGTCCCTGATATGTTATTAATCTTCCAAAACGTTAAAGGCCTAAACTCGCCCACTAAAAAATCTATTGCCCTTAATTGGTTTCATAAACACAAAGGAGAGGTGATCTTCCTACAAGAGACACACTTTTGCAAACATCTGACACCGAAATGTTCCTCTAAACAATTCCCAACGGGTTTTTTTAATTCAGCACCTACTAAGCGGAATGGAGTAGGCATTCTATTTAGACACGATATCCCCTTCCAGCTCACTCAGCAATACACAGACAATGAGGGACGTTTTTTGATCTTAGTAGGTACCATATACAACCACCCAACCACATTTGCGACCTACTATGCTCCAAATACTGGCCAGGCCCGTTTTTTCAAAAAACTGATTAGAAACTTATTAGAAGTAGCACAGGGGGTACTGATCCTGGGGGGTGACAGCAACGTAGCTATGGAACCATCATTGGATTGCTCTAACAAAAGGAGCTCAATGCCCAAAAGCTCCCTCGGTGCCATTTCTAGGGCCCTGCGCAGTGTAACACTATTAGATGCGTGGAGAATCCAACACCCCGAACAAAGGACATATAGCTTTTATTCAAACCCTCAAAAGTCATATTCCAGAATAGACCACATATTTATAGACCAGAGGAGCCTTCCCCTAGTGAAACACTCAGAAATTTTGCCGACCCCATGGTCTGACCATTCGATGATAACACTATCCTTGACCCTACCAAATAAACCCCTATCTGACCCTCATTGGCGACTAGACGAAACACTTCTACTGCAGCCACCAATTAAAGATAAAATTACGCGCACGCTCAAAGACTATTTCTTACATAACACTACCCCAGACACATCCCCCGCCCTCATATGGGAAGCACATAAAGCAGTTGTGAGAGGGGAATTCCTAAAGCAGAAATCTATTGCAAAGAAAAACTATAATGGAAAATATAACATATTAGTCCATCAACTCCGAGACATTGAGCGATTGCATATGCAAGCCCCAGCCAATGCACAGCACATAACCCAACTGACTAAGACTAGAAGGGAATTGAATGACCTACTCAATAAAGAGGCACAACGGAAGGCAATCTATTTAAACAAACTTTACTTTGTAGAAGGTAATAAGGCGGGTCCTTTACTGGCCAGAGCCCTTAGAAATCGCACAAATAACCGATTTATTCGTAAATTATCCCTGCCAACCACACCAGGTGAATACACCCACGACAGTAGAGAAATTGCAAATGGGTTTAGAGACTATTACAAACAACTCTATAATATCCCTGCAACCCCACACTCCACAGACAATGAGGCAATAGACTCTTATATTCTAGGGGCTAATGTCCCAACTCTACCTAACCACACCTCAAAACAATTAGAGGACCCCATATCCTTACAAGAAGTCATAGCAGCTATAAATGGAGCACCAATGCGTAAGAGCCCTGGCCCTGATGGCCTATCGGCCTCATATTACAAGCAGTTCCAATCCATCCTGGCACCCCACCTCACTAATCTGTTTAACTCTCTTGATAAAGATGGACAACTATCTCCCAATCTATTAGAAGCACACATATCGATAATCCCCAAAGCAGGAAAACCGCCCACGGAACCAAGTAGTTACCGCCCTATATCCCTATTAAATGGGGATATAAAAATATATGCCAAAATACTAGCAAACCGGATTAGCAAGGTACTTCCAACTCTAGTGCATGTAGACCAAGCCGGCTTTGTTCCGCTCAGGGAGGCCAGGGACAACACAATTAGGGTTCTCCATCTAATGGAATTTGTAAAATCAAAACATATCCCTGCTGTCCTGGTCTCCACTGATGCGGAAAAGGCCTTTGATAGACTGAACTGGCCCTTCCTACGTAGCACACTTAAACATTTTGGTTTCGGGGAACTAATGATCAAACGAATATTTCACCTATATAATAATCCCTCGGCAAAAGTCCGCGCAAATGGGGTACTATCTCATAACTTTCATATTAACAACGGAACCAGGCAAGGTTGCCCACTCTCACCCATACTCTTTGTCCTCACGATGGAGATCCTAGCTTGTCATATCAGAAAAAACCCAGATATACACGGCATTAACATTGGCCCAGACTCACACAAACTAGCTATGTTTGCAGACGATGTGCTGGTCACCTTAACGCTCCCTGACATATCTATGCCCAACCTGACCCTGGAATTTGACAAGTTTAGTAGATTTTCGCACTTTCACATAAACTATTCAAAATCAGAACTCTTAAATATCTCCATGACTGCCAGTACCTTTGCAACCTTTACACCAGCTTGTCCATTTAAAATACAAAATCTGCACCTAAAATATTTAGGCATAGTGTTATCAGCTAGTCCAGGGCGATGGTTCACCTTGAACTACCGGCCTCTACTACAATCCATACAACACTCCTTATCCTCCTGGAAGGACAAACCTTTGTCATGGTGGGGTAGAATACAGTCAATTAAAATGACAATACTCCCAAAAATTCTATACACTCTGCAGGCTATGCCAATCGCCCTTCCTAAAACATTCTTACAACAGCTTCAAAAAGCTGTGAATACCTTTGTATGGGGTAAATCACGCCCAAGGATAGCGAGGGAAACAATGTATAGATCCCTCCAGAATGGAGGACTGGGATTGCCAGACATTAGCTTATATTATCATGCATCGGTGCTGCAGAGAATACTAGACTGGCATTGTAGAAAAGACTCTAAGGCATGGGTAGCAATTGATTCTCAGTTACTCAGATCCCCTAATCCAGGCCCCCTTTGCTGGCTCCCCAAAACTAGGCGCACTCCCTCTTGTCAATCGTCTATACTCTATCGACATATATTCAGCACTTGGGATTACTTACTCAAAACGACCCAGTCACTATCGACACCTACCTCCCCTCTCACGCCAATCTTCCCTAACATAGAACTGATGGGAGGATATGACAACAGGAAAAAAGACGCACTAATCACTGAGCTGCTAGACTCGGTCCCCGTAGCTAACTTGATCACGCAAGGCAAACTAAGAATTAGAGAAGAACTTACACCAATCCTATTTGGGTCCTTTGTCCCGTGGCTAAAATATGCGCAATTGCGACACTTTATTGTGACATCTCCCAATAAGGCAGACCTTCTGAGAGTACCGACGCCTTTTGAACAAATCTGCCTATCAGGGAAAACAACCAGAGGTACACTTTCACTAGCTAAAGGGATACTCCAAAATGCACAAACCCCTTCACTCCCACCATATGCAGCTAAGTGGCACAGAGAACTAGATACAGCGATAGATACTAAACAATGGCTGCAAATATATCAGAACACACGTACCTCATCCACTTCCCCTAAGGTCATTGAACTCAACTACAAAGTACTTATGCGCTGGTACTTGACACCAGTTAGGTTAAACAACATTTACCCCACCTCCTCATCTTTGTGCTGGAGAGGCTGCAATGACCGGGGCACCACACTGCATATGTGGTGGTCATGCCCCAAACTTAACTCATATTGGAAGGGAATAGAAGCCTCACTAGGACAATTAACAGAGACGGTCTTCTCTCTAAATCCTAAATTGATCCTCCTAAATGAGTCCCCCCCTCTCCAATGTAAAATTAGGAAAACACTAATACGCATTGGTCTCAACAGCGCTAAGTCTCTGATCGCCTTACACTGGAAATCCCCCACAATACCTTCACAAGACAACTGGCTACAAAACACAGACAAGATGCTCTCATGTGAAGAATATGGCTATTTTAAAAGAGGCAAATCCGCATTTTATGCGGATGTCAGATTTTATTGGGACTCTATTACTGCCAAACAAACACAATAGACCCTCTATACGCTAGATGCATCTTTAGAGTAAGAAAACCAGGAACACTTTGCGGATCATACAATTTGCTTCATACCACCGACGTGGCGGTTTTATAAATTAGTCGCAAGCATAGCATCAGGGATGTCTCTGTCAGATACTAACCCCCCCCCCCCCCTCTTTTTCCCTTGTCCCCCTTTCCCCCTCTGCTGTCTCTTTGTACTTATCCTTAGTTAGATTAAGGTTTGATCCTAGACTAGCGTTTTAGGAGTTATAGCACATGGTAATTGCTCCATACCACCTATGACTTATAGGTAAGATTTATATTAATATCTCTAGAAAACGATTATGGACAATGAAGCCACTGTTAATGACTGTAACAACTTAGACATTATATTCCAGAAGTCTATGGATTAGATATCGGTTGTTTGAAAATTGTGGTTACTCGCAATTAGAGTTGTTTTTTGATCTTTGTGATTTGTACACTGAATTCAAAATCTTGTGATTTCTTTACTTGTGTTTTAAAAATGCTTTATTTGTTGTCAAAATCAATAAAAATTTATCTTTAAAAAAAAAAAAAGAAATGGTGAGTCGGGGGGGGGGGGCCTCTTTGCCCTAAAATGCCCGGGCCTCTTTTTGGTCCCAGTCCGGCCCTGCCCAGAGCCCCCCTGTATCTCCAATAAGCCTCATCAGTGTCATCACCCCCCCTGTTACCTGTAAACCCCATCAGCACCAGGGCACCCCATCATGTAACTACCATAAGCCCCAGGGCCCCCTCCTTTAACTACCATCAGATCCAGGGTCCCAAGGCCATTTTGTATATGAATGAGAAAAGGTCCTCTCAGTCTCTCTCTCTCTGAGACCTCAGACCAGACCTGTCTCCTACCTGCCCTGCAGCTGCTGCTGGCCAGTCATCATAGTGGCACTGCTTACTAGCCCCCGGCCTCACGGAATGCCATTGCCCATGGTCTGGACTGGGAGTCTGGAGAATGGGATGGAGGCTGCCTAATCGTATGGATGCGGTCGGATGATGAAGCCACTCAGGGGACCCACCCGGCCCGGCGGCAGCATGTTTCCGGCCGGCTCCAGCCACTGACACACGACACCCACGTGGAACCTGCATGCGGCATGAGTGTAGTGCAGCCGCATGCAGGGCGTGTCACTCGCAGTGCGCGCTCAGCCTCAGAGCTCAGAGTCAGACCCAGGCCGGAAGTAGTGTGCCTGTGCGGTGGCGCCCGGCGGCCAATACAAATTGGGATTCTGTATATGACTGAGGGAGTAGACAGTCAGAACTAAATAAACTATTGTAATTTGTATACTACTACTACTAGTAGTAGTATACAATTTACAATAGTTTATTAAACACGGCACGGAGTTAACATATATTAAATATATATTTAACATTTAGAAAAAAAAAATTCAGTTTTAAAAAAAAAATTGTATGCCGTGTGAGGTTGCAGCCCAACTTCACCGCGGCCTACCGGGCAAATGCCCGGTATGCCCTATGGCCAGTCCGGGCCTGTAATACGCTACATCGTATCATGTCCATCCGCACTATCATAAATAGACCCCTATGAGTTATACTACATTTAATATACTGGGCAGACACATGTCCCTGTCTTAATGTGAATATACTGTAACTAGCTGTAACATTCTCACCTGTTGCAGGAAGAGGTGCAAATTCTGAGCAGCGGCAGGAGGAAGGTCCGATAGTTTGAGCTTTGTTGCCTCATCAAGTATTTGCTTCACCTCCCTTTTGGTAACAACGTTACTATTCTCATACTTCACAAACTTAAAGAAATGACAAAAATGTTATTGGTAACTGCACACATTTATGGCAGTCATTAATAATTCTCGTTGGTGCTTAACACAATTTATTTATACGCAAGGATTTGCGGCTATTAATTACACTTTTTTTTGTATTATTTTAAACTGTCTCTCTTCTTTCTAAATCCGTTTTTACAGCCACAAGTACCTAACAAAAGCTCAATTTACTTTTATTGACAAACTGTCCAAACCGATTCATTTTAAAGAATATTTAAAACCATTTATACTAACTCTACATAGAAAAAGGTCCCACACTAATATGAAATAAATTGAGATTACAGGTGCTCATGATATGAGCAGATATTTCTAAGTTATTAAGATACAGACACAAAGAACGACTCACAGTACATAGGTGTTTGTAGAAAATTCTACAAATGGCAAAAATAAATCAAATGGCCCAAGCATATTTATATGACACATTTGTACATTAACATATGATACCTATAGGTGCAGGATGACCAGACATCCCAGGTTTACTGTGACAGTCACGGCTTTTAACAAGCTGTCTTGTGTACCCAAGAAACATTTTCATGAGAGGCTAATGTCCTGGTTTTGCCATGGCCAAACATTTTGACAAAGACTCACATTATATACTAATTATTCATCCACAAGCTCCACCATTATTTTCAGTCAGTGTCTATTTCCCTTTAAAAAATAATTATATATATATATATATATATATATATATATATATAAAATTAGAAGAAAAAAAAAGACTTTTAGGCGATGTGGGGAATTATTGCCACTCTGACTTTGGGCAAGTTGGTCAAAGAGAGTGGCAGCCCCTCTAAAGAGCATAACTATACCCTTTTAGTCTTTTATTTTTTTTTTTACTAAAAGAAACGAAATTTATGCTTACCTGATAAATGTATTTATTTCTTGACACGATGAGTCCACGGATCATCTAATTACTATTGGGAATATCACTCCTGGCCAGCAGGAGGAGGCAAAGAGCACCACAGCAAAGCTGTTAAACATTACCTCCCTTCCCTCTAACCCCAGTCATTCAGTAACCAGGTGCAGAGGTGCCTGAGGTTTATAAAACAAAGAAAACACTGTCTGTAAAAATACAGGGCGGGCCGTGGACTCACCGTGTCAAAAAATAAATAAATTTATCAGGTAAGCATAAATTTCATTTTCTTTCTAATGACACGGTGAGTCCATGGATCATCTCTAATTACTATTGGGAATCAATACCCAAGCTAGAGGACACAGATGATAAGGGAGGGACAAGACAGGGAACCTAAACGGAAGGCACCACTGCTTGAAGAACCTTTCTCCTAAAAGAAGCCTCAGCCGAGGCAAAAGTATCAAATTTATAGAATTTTTAAAAAGTGTGTAAAGAGGACCAAGTTGCAGCCTTGCAAATCTGTTCCACAGAAGCTTCATTTTTGAAGGCCCAGGAAGAGGAAACAGCCCTCGTGGAATGAGCCGTGATTCTCTCAGGAGGCTGCTGTCCAGCGGTTTCATAGGCCAAACAAATTAAACTCTTCAGCCACAAAGAAAGAGAAGTAGCCATAGCTTTCTGACCCTTGCGTTTCCCAGAGAAAACAACAAACAGAGCTGAAGACTGGCGAAAATCCATAGTCGCCTGTAAATAGTATTTCAACGCACGCACCACATCTAGGTTGTGCAACAGACGCTCTTTATGAGAAGAAGGGTTAGGACACAAAGAAGGAACAACGATTTCTTGATTAATGTTCCTATCCGAAACCACTTTAGGGAAGAACCCTAACTTAGTACGCAGAACTACCTTATCCGAATAAAAAATAAGGTAAGGGGCTTCATACTGCAACGCAGAGAGCTCAGAGACTCTACGAGCAGAAAAAATTGCAACAAGAAACAAATCTTTCCAAGATAACATCTTAATATCTAAAGAATGCATAGGCTCAAACGGAGCCTGTTGAAGAACTTTAACAAGGTTAAGACTCCAGGGAGGAGTAACAGGTTTTAACACAGGCCTGATTCTGACCAAGCCCTGAGAGAAGGATTGCACATCTGGCACGTCCGCCAGACGTTTATGCAACAAAATAGATAAGGCAGAAATTTGACCCTTCAAGGTACTAGCATATAATCCCTTCTCCAGACCCTCCTGGAGAAAAGACAAAATTCTAGGAATCCGAACTCTACTCCAAGACTAACCTCTATACAGATATTTACGCCATATCTTATAGTAAATCTTTCTGGTAACAGGCTTACGAGCCTAAATCATGGTCTCAATGACCAACTCAGAAAAACCCTGCATAGATAGAATTAAGCGTTCAATCTCCAAGCAGTCAGCTTCAGAGAAACGAGATTTGGATGAAGGAAGGGCCCTTGAAGTAGAAGGTCCTTCCTCAGTGGGAGTCTCCAAGGAGGGAGAGATGACATCTCCACTAGGTCTGCATACCAGATCCTGCAAGGCCACGCCGGTGCAATGAGGATCACCAACGCCCTCTCCTGTTTGATTCGAGCAATGACCCAAAGAAGGAGAGCAAATGGAGGAAATAGGTATGCTAGACTGAAATTCCAAGGGTCCGCTAGAGCATCCATCAGTACAGCCTGAGGATCCCTTGATCTCGACCCGTACCTCGGGAGCTTGGCATTCTGTCGAGATGCCATGAGATCCAGCTCCGGCTGTCCCCATTTGAGAATCAAGTTGGAAAACACCTCCGGATGGAGTTCCCACTCCCCCAGGTGAAAGGTCTGTCTGCTCAGAAAATCAGCTTCCCAATTGTCCACTCCTGGAATGTGGATTGCATATAGACAACAGTTGTGGGTCTCTGCCCACTGAATAATCTTGGCTACCTCTGTCATGGCCAAGGAACTCCAATTTCCTCCCTGATGGTTGATATAAACCGGGCTGAAGCTAAATGAGGCCAGGCCAGAAGAGCATTGAAGATCGCCCTCAGCTCTAGGATGTTTATGGGGAGAACAGACACCTCCCGAGTCCATGTCCCCTGAGCCTTTAGTGAGCCCCAGACAGCTCCCCATCCCAGCAGGCTGGCGTCCGTTGTCACAATCACCCAGGAGGGTCTGCGAAAGCAGGTTCCCTGGGAGAGATGATCCTGAGACAAGGAAGAGAGTCTCTTGTCGCCTGATCCAGATGAATTTGCGGAGACAGATCCGCATAATCCCTGTTCCACTGCAGAGGTCTGAGATGGAATCAGGCAAATGGAATGATGTCCATGGCCGCTACCATCAGACCGATTACCTCCATACATTGAGCCACAGACGGCCGAGGGAAGGACTGAAGGGCCAGACAAGAGTCGAGGATCTTTGACTTTCTGACCTCTGTCAAAAATATTTTCATTGATAAGGAAACTATTATGATTCCCAGGAACACTACCCTTGTAGCTGGAATCAAGGAACTCTTTCCCAAATTCACCTTCCATCCGTGAGAACGCAGAAAAGATAACTACATCTCCGTGTGGGGAGCTTGCTTGTTGAAAGGATGGCGTCTGGAGCAGAATGTCGTCCAGATAAGGCGCCACTGCAATGCCCCGCAACCGGAGCAATGCCAACATGGCTCCAAGGACCTTTGAGAAAATTCTGGGAGCTGTGGCAAGGCCCAATGGAAGAGTCACAAACTAGAAGTGTTTGTCCAAAAAGGAGGACTTCAGAAACTTGTGATGATCCCTGTGGATGGGAACATGTAGGTACGCATCCTTTAAATCTACTGTTGTCATGAATTGACCTTCTTGAACCAAGGGAAGAATGGAATGAATAGTTTCCATCTTGAAGGACGGTACTCTGAGGAACTTGTTTAGACTTTTGAGATCTAAAATTGATCTGAAAGTTCCCTCTTTATTTTTGGAACCATGAACAGATTGGAGTAGAATCCCAGACCCTGTTCCTGCATCGGAACAGGAACTATCATTCCTAGGTCGGAAAGGTCCCGGACACAGTGTAAGAACGCCTCTATTTTTATCTGGTCTACAGATAATCTTGAGAGTAGAAACCTGCCCCTGAGAGGAAAGGTTTTGAACTCTAGTTTGTATCCTTGGGACACGATGTCCACCGCCCAGGGATCCGGCACATCCTGAACCCAGGCCTGAGCGAAGAAGAAAAGTCTGCCCCCTACAAGATCTGGTCCCGGATCAGGGGGCAGACCCTTCATGTTGACTTTGAGTCACCAACGGGCTTCTTAGATTGTTTCCCTTTGTTCCAAGACTGGTTGGATCTCCAGGAAGGCTTGGACTGTTCCTGCTTGGCAGAGGGAGAAGAAGTCTTACCCTTGAAGTTTCGAAAGGAACGAAAATTACTCTGACGTCCCTTCTGCTTATTCCTCTTATCCTGAGGGAGGAAATGACCCTTACCTCCCGTAATGTCTGAAATAATTTCTACCAAGCCTGGCCCAAACAAGATCTTACCCTTGTAGGGAATTATCAAAAGCTTAGACTTAGATGACACATCCGCAGACCATGATTTCAACCATAAAGCTCTGCGGGCCAGTACTGCAAAACCAGAAATCTTTGCTCCCAACTTAATAACTTGTAGGAAAGCATCCGTAATAAAGGAATTGGACAACTTAAGAGCCTTGATTCTATCCTGGATCTCCTCAAGGGGAGTATCTGTCTGAATAGATTCAGACAACGCATCAAACCAGTATGCCGCAGCACTGGTGACGGTAGCAATACACACCGCAGGTTGCCATTGTAAACCCTGGTGTACATACATCTTTTTTTTAGTAACCCTTCCAACTTCTTATCCATAGGATCCTTAAAGTAACAGCTATCCTCTATTGGAATAGTGGTTCTCTTAGCCAAAGTGGAAATTTTCCCTTCCATCTTGGGAACCGTCTGCCAAGACTCCTTGATAGAGTCAGCTATTGGAAACATCTTCTTAAAAATTGGGGATGGAGAAAAAGGGATACCAGGTCTCTCCCATTCCTGAGCAATAATCTCTGTAGCCCGGTCTGGTACCGGAAAGACCTCAACCGTGGAAGGAACGTCAAAGTATTTGTTTAACTTACTTGACTTCTTAGGATTGACCACGACAGTCATGTCGGAGTCGTCCAGAGTGGCCAAAACATCATTAAGTAACAACTGGAGGTGTTCTAGCTTAAACCTGAAAGATACAGTTAAAGGTATAACACTGTCTGAGTCTGAGATTTCACCCTCAGATGCTACTGAAGTATCTTCCTCCTCAGATTTCTGGGAGGGAACATTCGGAATAGCCATGACTGTGTCAGAAACCTTACTAAATGATTCCTTACATTTCCTCTTGCGTTTTCCCTGTAGCATGGGAAAAGTAGACAGCGCATCAGTTACCGCAGAGGATAAACCTTACTCACTGATTCCTTACATTTCCTCTTGCGTTTTCCCTGTAGCATGGGAAAAGTAGACAGCGCATCAGTTACCGCAGAGGATATGTGGGTAGCAATGCCTTGCAAGGTAACCCCAACTGGAGTGTGACAGGAAACGCAGGGCACTGCATGTGTAGACAATAATGTTTGGGACACTTGAGGAGAAAGCTGCGGCATATCTTGAACAGGGGACCCCTGAACAGCATCCGCCTTAGCTAATGATGGCTCAGATTCAAAAAGTCTGTCCCTGTAATGTAATGTTCTTCCAATACATGAGGGACAAAATGGAATTGGGGGTTCCACATTAGAGTCAAAACACAAGCCACATGTAACATTTTGCAGGGACTCTTGATCCATCTTTACTCAATTTATAAACAAAATAAACTCAACAGCTTTATTTAAGTTTGAAAAATAATAACACAAAAAAAAACACGTTACTGTCACTTTAAATTTTAAAAGAAAAAAGAATCTTCCTTTATTCTCTTACTACCGCAAAAACAGCAGTTTACTATAACCCTCAGACAGACTCCTCACCTCAGCACTCCTTGCTGAGGTGCCTACCTGTCCCCTTGTGAACCGGATTACTCAAACTACGATCCGGATTCAAGTCTAGCTGTTCAAAAACGGCTACGGTATAACACTTTAAGCAGAGACGCAGCAACACACTCCGGACCGGAACTAACGGGAAAAGCTCTGGAAAGGCGCTCAACACTAAATTGCCTCCTCAGAAGCCCGCCCTTCCTATTCGTGGGCGTAACCTAACTAGAAAGAAGCCGGCCGCCATTATTATCAATGCCAGAGCCGTTGCATAATCTCCGTAGTAAAAAACACACTGACTCTGTCCCACAAGGACCGGAATGAAACCGGAACATTAACCATATGTGAGCCTTCAGAACTGGAACAATAAACTAAATCTGAGCCTCTCTCCAAAAGAATATACGTCCCCAGTGCCTGCACACACTGCCTACTAAAATCCTATTAACACTAAATAGGATTGTTAGTGTCCCAAAAACAGGCTTAACTAAAAAAGTGCCACATTCTTCAAAGAAATTAAGATTAGGCACTTACCTGAAGAACAATCTGCCCGGCAGCAGGGCAGCTCACATGGTATGAGAGGTGCTCTCCCCCATGGACCCGTGGGAAAATAGGAAAGGCTAAATAATCCTAATCAGGCTTTCCGGATAGGGCAGCAACAACTATTTGGGAGGCGCAGTGAGGATTATACCCCACAAGTTCCCAACTGCTTAAAAGCCACCACTGCTCTACTGAAGAGACTGACATGGGCTACGGCTAAACCCCTGGAGGAAGCAGGACAATCTTGCTCTGCTTCAAAATAATAAAATCTTGATTGAAGAATCTTCTTTCAGACACCTTAACTTTACCACCTCCTTACTTTTAACGTAGGCAAAGAGAATGACTGGGGTTAGAGGGAAGGGAGGTGATATTTAACAGCTTTGCTGTGAAGCTCTTTGCCTCCTCCTGGCCAGGAGTGATATTCCCAATAGTAATTAGAGATGATCCGTGGACTCACTGTGTCATTAGAAAGAAAAACATAATTTATGCTTACCTGATAAATTTATTTCTCTTGTAGTGTATTCAGTCCACGGGTCATCCATTACTTATGGGATATATTCCCTTCCCAACAGGAAGTTGCAAGAGGATCACCCAAGCAGAGCTGCTATATAGCTCCTCCCCTCACATGTCATATCCAGTCATTCGACCGAAACAAGACAAGAAAGGAGAAACCATAGGGTGCAGTGGTGACTGGAGTTTTAATTAAAATTTAGATCTGCCTTAAAAAGACAGGGCGGGGCGTGGACTGAATACACTACAAGAGAAATAAATTTATCAGGTAAGCATAAATTATGTTTTCTCTTGTTAAGTGTATTCAGTCCACGGGTCATCCATTACTTGTGGGATACCAATACCAAAGCCAAAGTACACGGATGATGGGAGGGGCAAGGCAGGAACTTAAACAGAAGGAACCACTGCTTGTAGAACCTTTCTCCCAAAAACAGCCTCCGAAGAAGCAAAAGTGTCAAATTTGTAAAATTTTGAAAAAGTGTGAAGCGAAGACCAAGTTGCAGCCTTGCAAATCTGTTCAACAGAGGCCTCATTCTTAAAGGCCCAGGTGGAAGCCACAGCTCTAGTGGAATGAGCTGTAATTCTTTCAGGGGGCTGCTGTCCAGCAGTCTCATAGGCTAAACGTATTATGCTACGAAGCCAAAAGGAGAGAGAGGTTGCCGAAGCTTTTTGACCTCTCCTCTGACCAGAGTACACGACAAACAGGGAAGAAGTTTGACGAAAATCTTTAGTTGCCTGTAAATAGAACTTCAGGGCACGGACTACGTCCAGATTATGCAAAAGTCGTTCCTTCTTTGAAGAAGGATTAGGACATAAAGAAGGAACAACAATCTCCTGATTGATATTCCTGTTAGAAACTACCTTAGGTAAAAACCCAGGTTTAGTACGCAGAACTACCTTGTCTGAATGGAAAATCAGATAAGGAGAATCACAATGTAAGGCCGATAACTCAGAGACTCTTCGAGCCGAGGAAATAGCCATCAAAAACAGAACTTTCCAAGATAAAAGTTTAATATAAATGGAATGAAGGGGTTCAAACGGAACCCCTTGAAGAACTTTAAGAACCAAGTTTAAGCTCCATGGAGGAGCAACAGTCTTAAACACAGGCTTAATCCTAGCCAAAGCCTGACAAAAAGCCTGGACGTCTGGAACTTCTGCCAGACGTTTGTGTAAGAGAATAGACAGAGCAGAAATCTGTCCCTTTAACGAACTAGCAGATAAGCCCTTTTCTAAACCCTCTTGTAGAAAGGACAATATCCTAGGAATCCTAACCTTACTCCATGAGTAACCCTTGGATTCGCACCAATATAAATATTTACGCCATATCTTATGGTAAATTTTTCTGGAAACAGGCTTCCGTGCCTGTATTAAGGTATCAATAACTGACTCCGAGAAGCCACGCTTTGATAGGATCAAGCGTTCAATCTCCATGCAGTCAGCCTCAGAGAAATTAGATTTGGATGTTTGAAAGGACCTTGTATTAGAAGGTCCTGCCTCAGAGGTAGAGACCATGGTGGACAGGACGACATGTCCACTAGGTCTGCATACCAGGTCCTGCGTGGCCACGCAGGCGCTATCAGAATCACCGATGCTCTCTCCTGTCTGATCTTGGCAATCAGTCGAGGCAGCATCGGAAATGGTGGAAACACATAAGCCATGTTGAAGACCCAAGGGGCTGTCAGAGCATCTATCAGCACCGCTCCCGGGTCCCTGGACCTGGATCCGTAACAAGGAAGCTTGGCGTTCTGGCGAGACGCCATGAGATCCAGATCTGGTTTGCCCCAACGATGAATCAGTTGAGCGAAGACCTCCGGATGAAGTTCCCAGTCCCCCGGATGAAAAGTCTGGCGACTTAGAAAATCCGCCTCCCAGTTCTCCACGCCTGGGATGTAAATCGCTGACAGGTGGCAAGAGTGAGACTCTGCCCAGCGAATTATCTTTGAGACTTCCAACATCGCTAGGGAACTCCTGGTTCCCCCTTGATGGTTGATGTAAGCCACAGTCGTGATGTTGTCCGACTGAAATCTGATGAACCTCAGTGTTGCTAACTGAGGCCAAGCTAGAAGAGCATTGAATATTGCTCTCAACTCCAGAATGTTTATTGGGAGGAGTTTCTCCTCCTGAGTCCATAATCCCTGAGCCTTCAGGGAGTTCCAGACTGCGCCCCAACCTAGAAGGCTGGCATCTGTTGTTACAATTGTCCAATCTGGCCTGCGAAAGGCCATCCCCTTGGACAGATGGACCCGAGAAATCCACCAGAGAAGAGAATCTCTGGTCTCTTGATCCAGATTTAGTGTAGGGGACACATCTGAGTAATCCCCATTCCACTGACTTAGCATGCATAATTGCAGAGGTCTGAGATGCAGACGCGCAAATGGTACTATGTCCATTGCCGCTACCATTAAGCCGATTACTTCCATGCACTGAGCTACTGACGGGTGTGGAATGGAATGAAGGACACGGCAAGTATTTAAAAGTTTTGATAACCTGGCCTCCGTCAGGTAAATTTTAATTTCTACAGAATCTATCAGAGTCCCTAGGAAGGAGACTCTTGTGAGTGGTGATAGAGAACTCTTTTCCACGTTCACCTTCCACCCATGCGACCTCAGAAATGCCAGAACTATCTCTGTATGAGACTTGGCAATTTGAAAACTTGACGCTTGAATCAGAATGTCGTCTAGGTACGGAGCCACCGCTATGCCTCGCGGTCTTAGCACCGCTAGAAGTGAGCCCAGAACCTTTGTAAAAATTCTCGGGGCCGTAGCTAATCCAAAGGGAAGAGCTACAAACTGGTAATGCCTGTCTAGAAAGGCAAATCTTAGGTACCGATAATGATCTTTGTGAATCGGTATATGAAGGTAGGCATCCTTTAAGTCTACTGTGGTCATATATTGACCCTCTTGGATCATGGGTAGGATGGTTCGAATAGTTTCCATTTTGAATGATGGAACTCTTAGGAATTTGTTTAAGATTTTTAGGTCCAAGATTGGCCTGAAGGTTCCCTCTTTCTTGGGAACCACAAACAGATTTGAGTAAAACCCTTGCCCTTGTTCCGTCCGCGGAACTGGGTGGATCACCCCCATTACTAAGAGGTCTTGTACACAGCGTAGAAATGCCTCTTTCTTTATTTGGTTTGCTGATAACCTTGAAAGATGAAATCTCCCTTGTGGAGGAGAAGCTTTGAAGTCCAGAAGATATCCCTGAGATATGATCTCCAACGCCCAGGGATCCTGGACATCTCTTGCCCAAGCCTGGGCGAAGAGAGAAAGTCTGCCCCCCACTAGATCCGTTTCCGGATAGGGGGCCCTCTCTTCATGCTGTCTTAGGGGCAGAAGTAGGCTTTCTGGCCTGCTTGCCCTTGTTCCAGGACTGGTTAGCTTTCCAGCCCTGTCTGTAACGAGCAACAGGTCCTTCCTGTTTTGGAGCGGAGGAAGTTGATGCTGCTCCTGCCTTGAAGTTACGAAAGGCACGAAAATTAGACTGTTTGGCCTTTGATTTGGCCCTGTCCTGAGGAAGAGTATGACCCTTACCTCCAGTAATGTCAGCAATAATTTCTTTCAAGCCGGGCCCGAATAAGGTCTGCCCTTTGAAAGGAATATTAAGCAATTTAGATTTAGAAGTCACGTCAGCTGACCAGGATTTAAGCCATAGCGCTCTGCGCGCCTGGATGGCGAATCCAGAGTTCTTAGCCGTTAGTTTGGTTAAATGTACAACGGCATCAGAAACAAATGCATTAGCTAGCTTAAGTGCTTTAAGCTTGGCCATAATCTCATCCAATGGAGCTGTGCGAATGGCCTTTTCCAGAGACTCAAACCAGAATGCTGCAGCAGCAGTGACAGGCGCAATGCATGCAAGGGGCTGTAAGATAAAACCTTGTTGAACAAACATTTTCTTAAGGTAACCTTCTAATTTTTTATCCATTGGATCCGAAAAAGCACAACTATCCTCCACCGGGATAGTGGAACGTTTAGCTAAAGTAGAAACTGCTCCCTCCACCTTAGGGACCGTCTGCCATAAGTCTCGTGTGGTGGCGTCTATTGGAAACATTTTTCTAAATATCGGAGGAGGGGAAAAGGGCACACCGGGTCTATCCCACTCCTTGCTAATAATTTCTGTAAGCCTTTTAGGTATAGGAAAAACGTCAGTACACACCGGTACCGCAAAGTATCTATCCAACCTACATATTTTCTCTGGGATTGCAACCGTGTTACAATCATTCAGAGCCGCTAATACCTCCCCTAGCAATACACGGAGGTTCTCAAGCTTAAATTTAAAATTAGAAATCTCTGAATCCGGTCTCCCCGGATCAGATCCGTCACCCACAGAATGAAGCTCTCCGTCCTCATGTTCTGCAAATTGTGACGCAGTATCGGACATGGCTCTCACATCATCAGCGCGCTCTGTCCTTAACCTAGAGCTATCGCGCTTGCCTCTTAATTCAGGCAATTTAGATAATACCTCTGTCATAACAGCAGCCATGTCTTGCAAAGTGATTTGTAGGGGCCTCTCTGATGTACTTGGCGCCACAATATCACGCGCCTCCTGAGCGGGAGGCGAAGGTACTGACACGTGAGGAGAGTTAGTCGGCATAACTTCCCCCTCGTTGTCTGGTGATAATTTCTTTACAGATAAAATTTGACTTTTATTCAAAGTGACATCAATACATATTTCTGTGGGGCTCCACATTGGCCTTCAAACATAGTGAACAAACAGATTCATCTGTGTCAGACATGTTTAAACAGACTAGCAATGAGACTAGCAAGCTTGGAAATCCTTTCAAATAAGTTTACAAGCAATATAAAAACGCTACTGCGCCTTTAAGAAGCACAAAAAAACGTCACAGTTGAAATAACAATGAACCAAATCAGTTATAGCAACCAAATTTTCACAGTAAATGTATTAAGTTAGCAAAGCATTGCACCCACTAGCAAATGGATGATTAACCCCTTAATACCCAAAAACGGATAATCAATTTAACAATTAACGTTTTTATCACAGTCAAACACACTGTCACAGGTCTGCTGTGACTGATTACCTCCCTCAAAATGAATTTTGAAGACCCCTGAGCTCTCTAGAGACGTCCTGGATCAAGGAGGAAGAAACAGGAAGACTGTAACTGAATTTTTACTGCGCAAAAAAGCGCTAAAATAGGCCCCTCCCACTCTTATTACAACAGTGGGAAACCTCAGTTAACCATTTCTATGTAGAAATAAACGACAGCCATGTGGAAAATCATGCCCCAAAAGATTTATCACCAAAGTACCTCACAAAAAACGAATAACATGCCAGTAAACGTTTTAAACATGCACTTTAAAAGTTAGGTAGTGTTATTAATAAGCCTGCTACCAGTCGCTTCTACTGCAGATAAGGCTCATACATTACTTCAGTATTAACAGTATTTTCTTAGTCAAATTCCATTCCTCAGAAAAATACTTATTGTACATACATTCATCAGCCTGATACCAGTCACTACTGCATTTAAAGCTGTACTTACATTACATCGGTATCAGCAGTATTTTCTTAGTCAATTCCATTCCTTAGAAAAATAATTTACTGCACATACCTTGTTTGCGGGATTCCCCACACGCTATTCCCTTTCTGAAAGTTACCCCACTGCTCAGAATGTGCGAGAACAGCCAGTGGATCTTAGTTACTTCTGCTAAGATCATAGAAAACGCAGGCAGATTCTTCTTCCAAATACTGCCTGAGAACAAACAGCACGCTCCGGTGCCATTTAAAATAACAAACTTTTGATTGAAGAAATAAACTAAGTATAAAAAACACCACAGACCTCTCACAACGTCCTATTTAGTTGAGTTGCAAGAGAATGACTGGATATGACATGTGAGGGGAGGAGCTATATAGCAGCTCTGCTTGGGTGATCCTCTTGCAACTTCCTGTTGGGAAGGGAATATATCCCATAAGTAATGGATGACCCGTGGACTGAATACACTTAAAGGGACATGAAACCCACATTTTTTCTTTCATGATTTAGAAAGAGAATGCAATTCTAAACATCTTTCTAATTTACTCCTATTATCTAATTTGTTTTATTCTCTTGATATTCTTTGCTGAAAAGCATATCTAGATATGCTCAGTAGCTGCTGATTGGTTGCTGCACATAGAAGCCTCGTGTGATTGGCTCACCATGTGCATTGCTTTTTCTTCAACTAAGGATATCTAAAAAATGAAGCAAAATAAATAATAGAAGTAAATTGTAATGTTGTTTAAATTTGTATTCTCTATTTGAATCATGAAAGAAAGATTTTGGGTTTAGTGGCCCTTTAACAAGAGAAAAGGTTTTACTCGAATTCTTAGTTGATGAGTGCTAACTTAAAGGAACATCAAACCGACATTTTTAATTTCATGATTTGCAAAGAGGAGCAATTTTAAGTAACTTTTCCATTTACTTCTATTATCTAATTTGTTCTCTTGATATCCTTTTTTGAAAAGCATATCTAAATAGGCTCAGTAGCTGCTGATTGATGGCTACACATAGATGCTTTGTGTGATTGGCTCACCCATTTTCATTGCTATTTCTTCAACAAAGAATATCTGAAGAATGAAGTAAATTAAATAACAGAAGTCAATTGGAATGTTGTATTCTCTATCTGAATCATGAAATAAAAAATATTGGGTTTCATGTACCTTTAAGAAATTTACTGCATCAAATGTGCCCCAGGTTTTTAATTTTGAAAATGTGGTCATCCTGACCATATGATGTGTAAAATGTCATGTGGCAACCATGTGATGTGTAGATGGTCATGTGACCACCATGTGATATATAGAGTCATGGGACAACCATATACTATCTAGACTGGGTAATGTGAAAGCCATGCTATCTAGAAGGTCATGTGACAATCATGATATCTAGAGGGTCATGTGAAAACCATATGATATCTAAATGGACACATGACAAATATATAGAGGGTCATGTGGCAACCATATATCTAAAGGGGCACGTGAAAACCATATGATATTTGAGGGGCATGTGAAAACCATATGATATCTAGATGGTCATGTGAAAACCATATGATATCTAGAGGGTCATGTGAAAACCATATGATATCTAGAGGGTCATGTGAAAACCATATGATATCTAGATGGTCACGTGAAAACCATATGATATCCAGAGGGTCATGTGAAAACCATATGATATCTAGAAGGTCATGTGAAAACCATATGATATCTAGAAGGTCATGTGAAAACCATATGATATCTAGATGGTCACGTGACAACCATATGATATCTAGAGGGTCATGGAACAACCATGTAATATCTAGGTTGGTGCAGCTTCCTATCTTTTAGTTACATATGGATTTAATGGTGAACACTCCTCATTTGAGTACCCTAACTATGGTGTAGAATGGCTTCTAAAATTGAGTGTTTTACATTAACTATGTGCTATCTAGAAGCTCTTTATTTGGAAAAAAATCCTCTCTGTTAAGTGATCTCATGGCTGTATTGACTTGGCTGAGATAAGTGCAGCTTTAAAGTCCTCACTCAGTTATTACTTTAAGCCTAATGTCTAACAGGTAATAAAGCTGCTATCATCACACGGATATCATGGTAACCAGGGGCCAAATTACATCTCAGTTACAAGAGGAGATTCTCTTCTTTACAATGATGGGTCACACTCTTCTCTAAGATGTGCTTAACACTTCCCCTAACTTGTCCCCAATTCCAGTGAGCCGACACCACATCCATACGTTATATCAGAACCTTCGTTCTGACATCTCCCAGGCTTCAGTTTACTTTAAGATCGTTTTATTGTTCTGCAAAAATAATTTTGAGGACACATAGCACCCAGTGGTGTCTACAATAGGGAAACAGTAAAAATTAGTGCATAAAATATTTATTTGAATAATTTAAAACCTCAGTGGCACCCACCAGCATCAGCAAACGAAGAATTCCAGGCTGTAGAAAAATGTTATCTGCGCCGCTCATAGAGGTGAAGAGCACTAGCTGGTTCCAGGGCTGTGATACCACATGAAGTGCTGGGTAACAAGGTACAGTAGTTACGATAAATAACAAATATTAAACCTGCATATAAATACCGTTTCAGCATAAATAAATAGATATAATAATTGTTCTGTGGTTCAGAACATTCAGCTGTATATTACTAGCAATCAGATCAGTGGAGGTTAATGATGAAATTTACTCCTTAACTTTTCCCTTAAAGGGACAGTTAGTCAAAATTAAACTTTCATGATTCAGATAGGGGAATGTAATTTTAAACAACTTTCCAATTTACTTTTATCATCAAATTTGCTTTGTTCGCTTGGTATTCTTTGTTGAAAGCTAAACCAAGGTATGCTCATATGCTACTTTCTAAGCCCTTGAAGGCCGCCTCTTATCTCAGTGCATTTGGACAGTTTTCACAGCTAGACAGTGCTAGTTCATATGTGCCATATAGATAGCATTTTGCTCACTCCCGTGGAGCTATTTATGAGTCAGCACTAATTCTGCAAGTCTGTCAAAAAAACTGAAATAAGGGGACAGTCTGTATAGGCTTAGATACATGGTAATCACAGAGGTAAAAAGTATATTAATATAACCGTGTTGGTTATGCAAAACTGTGGAATGGGTAATTAAGGGATTAGCTATCTTTTTAAACAGTAAAAATTCTGGCGTAGACTATCCCTTTAAAGGTTAAGGGAACAAGGAGCCCATGTGTTAGTTGACATAGTGGTTGAAACACTTTTATTTGTGAATATCACAAGGGGCCTGGCACTTTTGTGTTGGATCTCTCTGTTACCCAACAAGTTAAGTGACTTTATGCAACTGACACACCCCAATCTTACATTAAATGTAATCTCAGGTGATATTATCCTGCCCTGTTCATATGAATAAACAAGTCAACTGTTTGAAATATGTAGTACTGCAAATGTATTGGCAACAGTTTGTCACATTTAGGGATACATTACAAGTGGACTATAATCGATAGCACAGGGTGCGTTAACATTTACGTAACCTTGGTCTAAGAATAGAGCACAATCTGGTATTACAGCTACACCAGAGAATCTTCACGCGGACAACAATTTATTTTTGGTTATCGCACCATATACTTTTAACGGATAGTGTGAGGAGAAGTCTTAGCGCTCATATTACAAGTGGTGAGTTAAAGGGACAGTAAACACTTTGAGATGGTAATATAAAATGATAAATCTTATATATATATATATATATATATATATATAAAAAACTCTACAATATGCTTTCATTATTTATTTTCACAACCAAGAAAGAAATGAATTTATCAGGTAAGAATAAATTATGTTTTCTTTCTAATGGTTGTGAGAGTCCACAAGACCTTACTCTTGGGAACTAATACCCAAGCTGAGAAGTCCACAAATTTAGGGTGGGATATAAATCAGAAAGGCAGGCACCTATTTACCAGGAACCACTGCCTAAAGTACCTTCCTTCCAAAAAACGCTTCAGTTGAAGCAAAACCATCAAAATGATAAAATCTTGTAAAGAGGACTAGGTTCAAGCATTGCATATCTGTTCTACCGAAGCTTCATTCTTGAAGCCCCAAGAAGTAGAAAGAGTAGAATGAGCTGTAATTCTAGCAGGTGGTTGTTGACCCGCCTCCAAAAAAGTTGTGCAAACAAAACTTTGTAGCCAAAAAGACAAAAACACAGAAGTAGCCTTTTGGCCCCTGCATTTCCCCGAATACACAACAAACAAGCTTCTAGATTGAATAAAATTCTTCATAGCTTGCAAATAAAACTTCAATGCCCTAACCATGTCCAAATTATGTAATAATCTCTCTTTGGAAGTCTGTGGCTTTGGACATAAGGAAGGAACAATTTCCTGATTAATATTCTCTGCTGAAACCACCTTTGGCACACAAAAAAAACAGACACCGTACGTAGTACAGCCTTATCCTGATGAAAACAAACAAACAAATAAGGCGGATCACAAGACAAAGCCGACAATTCAGAAACCCTACAGGATGAGAAAATAGCTAATAAGAATTCGACTTTAACTTTAACCCACTCCCTCATTTTTTCTAGCCTCGATTACTGCAACTCTGCCCTCTCTGGTCTCTCCAGCTACCGCCTAGCTCCTTTACAATCCATAATGAATGCCTCTACCAGGCTCATCTTCCTGACACGTCGCTCTTCATCTGCTGCACCTCTCTGCCAATCCCTTCACCGGCTTCCTCTTGCCTCTAGGATTAAACACAAAATTCTCACTCTGACATACAAAGCCCTCAACTGCACTGCTCCCCCCTATATCTCAGACATGGGCCTTTAGTTATGAAGCTCCGTACGTACCTGCCTTCGCCGGCCCCAATACGCTCGCCTAATCTTGCCTCACATCGCCGCCGCGGACCTGAATACGTTCGCCAAAGTTATCAAAAAAGCTGTCAAAAAGCCGCGCACCAAGTACGGGGCGATGAGCAGCGGACTGTGATAGTTATCACTCATCCGATCTCGCTGCTCTTCGGCTTTTTTACAGCTTTATTGATAAGCTGTCACTAAGCACCCACACTATACTATACTGTTCTACCCCCTATACCGGCGCCCCCCGCAACTAAATAAAGTTATTAACCCCTAAACCGCCACTCCTAGACCCCGCCGCAACTATAATAAATATATTAACCCCTAAACCGCCGCTCCCGGACCTCGCCGCCACCTACACAATACCTATTAACCCCTATCCTGCCCCCCCTATACCGCCGCCACCTATAATAAAGTTATTAACCCCTATCCTGCGGATCCCGGACCCCGCCGCAACTAAATAAATTGTTTAACCCCTAAACCGCCGCTCCCGGACCCCGCCGCCACCTATATTAAACTTATTAACCCCTAATCTGCCCCCCCTACACATTCGCCACCTATAATAAAGTTATTAACCCCTATCCTGCCCCCCCTACACCGCCGCAACCTATAATAAAATTATTAACCCCTAAACCTAAGTCTAACACTAACCCTAACACCCCCCTAACTTAAATATTAATTAAATAAATCTAAATAAATATTACTCTTATTAAATTAGTTATTCCTATTTAAAACTAAATACTTACGTATAAAATAAACCCTAATATAGCTACAATATTACTAATAATTATATTGTAGCTATTTTAGGATTTATTTTTATTTTACAGGCAAATTTAAATTTATTTTAACTAGGTACAATAGCTATTAAATAGTTATTAACTATTTAATAGCTACCTAGATAAAATAAAGTCAAATTTACCTGTAAAATAAAAACTTACCTAAGTTACAATTACACCTAACACTACACTATCATTAAATAAATTATTCCTATTTAAAACTAAATACTTACCTGTAAAATAAACCCTAAGCTAGCTACAATGTAATTAATAATTACATTGTGGCTATCTTAGGATTTATATTTATTTTACAGGCAACTTTGTATTTATTTTAACTAGGTGCAATAGTTATTAAATAGTTATTAACTATTTATTAACTACCTAGCTAAAATAAATACAATATTACCTGTAAAATAAATCCTAACCTAAGTTACAATTAAACCTAACACTACACTATCATTAAATAAATTAAATTAATTAACTACAAGTAGCTACACTTAAATAAACTAACTAAAGTACAAAAAAAACAAACACTAAATTACAGAAAATAAAAAAGATTACAAGAATTTTAAACTAATTACACCTAATCTAAGCCCCCTAATAAAAAAAATAAAAAAATAATAATAAAAGTCCCTACCCTATACTACATTACAAAGTAACCAGCTCTTTTACCAGCCCTTAAAAGGGCTTTTGCGGGGCATGCCCCAAAGTAATCAGCGCTTTTGCCTGTAAAAAAAAATACAACCCCCCCCAACATTAAAACCCACCACCCACATACCCCTACTCTAACCCACCCAAACCCCCCTTAAATAAACCTAACACTACCCCCTGAAGATCTCCCTACCTTGAGCCATGTTCACCCAGCCGGGCCGAAGTCATCATCCAAGGGGCGCTGAAGATGTCTTCCATCCGATAGAAGTCTTCATCCAAGGGGCGCTGAAGAGGTCTTCCATCAGATAGAAGTCTTCATCCAGGCGGTGTCTTCAATCTTCATCCATCCGGAGCGGAGCGGAGCCATCTTCAAAGCAGCCGACGCGGATCCATCCTCTTCCACCAACGCCTACTCGCCGAATGAATATTCCTTTAAGTGACGTCATCCAAGATGGCGTCCCTCGAATTCCGATTGGCTGATAGGATTCTATCAGCCAATCGGAATTAAGGTAGGAAAAATCTGATTGGCTGATTCAATCAGCCAATCAGATTGAAGTTCAATCCGATTGGCTGATCCAATCAGCCAATCAGATTGAGCTCGCATTCTATTGGCTGATCGGAACATTATGTAGGTGGCGGCGGGGTCCGGGAGCGGCGGTTTAGGGGTTAATATAATTATTATAGTTGCGGCGGGGTCCGGGAGCGGCGGTTTAGGGGTTAATAAGTTTATTAGAGTGGCGGTGGGCTCTGGGAGCGGCGGTTTAGGGGTTAATAAGTTTATTAGAGTGGCGGTGGGCTCCGGAAGCGGCTTTTTAGGGGTTAACATGTTTAATATAGGTGGCGGCGGTGTAGGGGGGCAGATTAGGGGTGTTTAGACTCGGGGTACATGTTAGGGTTTTAGGTGCAGACATCTCCCATAGGAATCAATGGGATATCGGGCAGCAGCGAACATGAGCTTTCGCTATGGTCAGACTCCCATTGATTCCTATGGGATCCGCCGCCTCCAGGGCGGCGGATTGAAATACAGGTACGGTGGGCCGGAAAAGTGCCGAGCGTACCTGGTAGTCATTTGATAACTTCCAAAAGTAGTCAGATTGTGCCGAACTTGCGTTCGGAACATCTGAAGTGACGTAAGAATCAATCTGTGTCGGACTGAGTCCGGCGGATCGAAGCTTACGTCACAAAATTCTACTTTTGCTGGTCTGTAGGGCTTGATAAATTAGGCGAATCAGCCTCGCCACAAATACGCTGCGGAATTCCAGCGTATTTAAGGTTGACGGCTTGATAACTAGAGGCCCTTGTCTCCAGATACTCTCCCTCCCGTCCCCTTCGCTCTGCTCATGACCTGTTACTCTCCTCCTCTCTTGTTACCTCCTCACACTCCTGTTTACAGGACTTCTCCAGACTGGCTCCCATCTTGTGAAACTCTCTGCCTTGCTCCACAAGACTCTCCCCTAGTTTTGAAAGCTTCAAGCGCTCCCTAAAGACTCTACTGTTCAGGGATGCATACAACCTACACTAACCTTTCTTTATATCAGTTCCTCTCCTCAATTGCTATCCCCTGAACCCCTTTAGCATGTAAGCCTAAGAGTCCAGCTGTTTGTAGATCACCTTCTTAAGAGCTGACTACAACAGTGTGACTCTTGGCAGGGCCCACTACCCGTTTGATCCCTATAAATGTTTTGTTGTACTCCGCCGTTGTTTATAGCGCTGCGGAATCTGTTGGCGCTCTACAAATAACCGATAATAATAATAATAATAGGACCTTCCAAGATAGTAACTTGATGTCCAAAGAATGCAATGGTTCAAAAGGTGGAGACTGGAGAACCAAATTAAGACTCCATGGTGGAGAAATCGGTCTGACAACAGGTCTGATTCTTACCAGAGCCTAAACAAAAAAGGCTGAATAGCAGGAATAGGAGCTACCTTCCTGTGAAGTAAAACTTAAAGTGCAGAAATTTGACCTTTGAGAGAACTGACCAACAACCCCTTGTCAAAGCCATCATGAAGAAATTGAAGAATACAAAGTATTCTCACTGAATGCCAAGAATAACCCTTATCATAACACCAAGAAAATTTAACCTTCCACAGCTTGGGGGATATCTATCAAGCCGTCAACTGTGTTGCATTTGCTGGCATTAATACGCTCGCCTAACATCACGGCCGCGTATCTCAATACGCTCTCCTTTTTTATGAAAAAATACGGCAAAAAGACACGCACCAAGTACGGGGCGATGAGCATCGGACTGTTGTTAATTAGCAGTCATCGATCTCGCGTCTATTCGGCTTTTTCCCAACTTTATTTATACCCTGTCACTAAACGCCGCCACTATACTAAAATGTTTAACCCCTATCCTGCCGCTCCCCGACATCGCAGCAACCTTAATAAACTTATTAACCCCTATCCCGCTGCTCCCCGACCCCGCTGCAACATAAAGTTATTAACCCCTATCCCGCCGCAACCTAAATAAACTTGTTAACCCCTATCCCGCCGCTCCCCAACCCCTAAACCTCTGGCCTTCCACATCACTACCACTAACTAAACCTATTAACCCTTAAACCATCAGCCCCCCACATCGCCAAAAACTAAATAAAGCTATTAACCCCTAAACCTAACAACCCCCTAACTTTAAATTAAAATTACAAGATCCCTATCTTAGTATAAATTAAAACTTACCTGTAGAATTAAAATAAACTATTTTAAACTATTAATTAACCTACCCTAACTATTATACTACAATTAAATTAAAATACCAATTAAATAAACTAAATTACATATTAAAAAACCTAACCCTACTAAAATTATTTAAATATACAATTAAACCTTATTAAAAGTACTAAATTACAGAAGAAAACAAACACTAAGTTACAAAAACAAAACAAAAAACTAAATTACGAAAAATAAAAAAGAATTACACCTAATCTAATAGCCTTATCAAAATAAAAAAGCCCCCCAAAATAAAAAACCCTAGCCTACAATAAGCTACCAATGGCCCTCAAAAGGGCCTTTTGTGGGGCATTGCCCCAAAGATAACAGCTCTTTTACATTGCAAACCCAACCAACCACCCCCCCCCAAATAAAAAACCTGTCTAAAATAACCTAATCTCCCCATTGCCCTGAAAAGGGCAGTTGTATGGGCATTGCCCTTAAAAGGGCATTTAGCTCTTTTACATGCCCAGACCCTAATCTAAAAATAAAACCCACCCCAAAAAAACCTTAAAAAAACCTAACACTAACCCCTGATGATCCACTTACAGTTCTTGAAGTCCCGCTTGAAGGATCCATCCAGCCGGAGAAGTCCTCATCCAGGCGGCAAGAAGTCTTCCATCTACCAATTGATCGAATATCTCTCTATTGAGGGACCATTCCCCCGAGTGCAGAGCTTGGTGGCTCAAAAAATCCAGATTTTAATTCTCTACCCCTGGGATGTGAATGGCCGAGATAGTGCATTGATGACTCTCTGCCAAGTCAGGATTTGTGACACCTCCTGCATTGCAAAGGTGCTTCAAGTTCCCCCCTGATGATTTATGTACACCACTGTCATGCCATTGTCCAACTGGAACCTCAGAAAAGGTACTGAGCTGAGATAGCGCATTGGAAATCGCCCTGAGTTCCATAATATTGATTGGAAGCATCGCCTCTTGGGAAGACCACACCCTGAGCTCTCTGATGGCCCCAAACCGGAGAAAGTATAGCACCTTATCAGACCTGCACTCGAAAATGAGTCCGTGATTCCTGGTTTGCAGCCTCTGCTTTGTCCTTGAAGCACAGGAGGGCTGAGCAAAAACCTTGCATCAGTAGCTCTCTGTACAATAAAAAGAAACGGCCTGAGAGCTGAGAAACGTGTAGCATATTTGCACACTATTTGCACATTGTAGTGCATTGATTGTTTTTATCTATTAGTTTTAATAAATTGTGTTTTTAACCACATTGTTTTGCCTGATCTATATGATCCAAACACATTATCGTATAATAGCTGCCTGCTGTGACTGAAAACCAGAGGATATGGAGCTGTGCGGCTGTGATTCACAAGCACACAAAGAACCAATCTACTGTTGTTCCAGCAAGCGGGAGATCAGCGAGCTGGGGCGCTGCAAGATTCCAGACTGTTTCCAACAGCACACTAGGGTGCTGCATCTCTTGTTAGTACATTGGGAGCTGGGAAGTATCAGTTTGGGCAAAGAGTATCTAGCAAATTGATACACACAAGGAAGCGCCTCTTTTTCTATTTTACAGACTCTATATAGTGTGTATTGAGACTAGGGGGCCCATTTATCAAGTTCCGGTTGGAGCTTGAGGACCCGTGTTTCTGGCGAGCCTGTAGGCTCTCCAGAAACACCAGTTATGAAGCAGCCGTCTAAAGACCGCTGCTCCATAACCTGTCCGCCTGCTCTGAGGAGGCGGACAGAGATCACCGCAATTCAACCCGATCGAGTACTGTGACGGATACCCCCGGCTACCCCGACTGGGTAGCTCCGCCAAAAGGGATCCTGCTTCTTCCCTGCCGACTGCAGCTATGTAGCTGGCAAGTGACCACAGCCTGTAACCACCCCTGATGCACTCCTTTTATACAGTCAGCTCATCTTGATAAGACCCTGGACAATCCCACTATTTTCCCGCCATTCCCGCCCCTCTAGACAGCCCGGCACCTCCATAGGAGCCACAGTCTCACATAATCCCAATACATAGGGGTGGCAGTTTCGGGTGATCCCGGTGGAGCGGCTGCACTTCCAGGGTGTCATTTTAAAGCTCTCGGTCCCCAGATGCCACAGTCCAAAAATCAGCATGATTCGTTACTGGGGACCGGAGTTACAGTCCGTTGAAGTTATGGGGTTAGGGGTGTCCAAAACCCCCAGTTCCAAAAGGAGCTCCCCTCTGAAAATTGCCACAGCTCTTGTCCTCCCTATGGGCTACTAATCCCCAAAAGAGCGGAGCTCTGGAGTAAAGCGCTGTTGGAGCGACCAGGGTTAAAGTTAGCGGGTGTTCTGCTGTCCTGTGGCTGACCGTGAGTTCCAGGAGCCTGGCCAGCCTGAGAGGGGTTAGGCGGGTATCCGTTGTGAGGCGGCCGACCGGGAGTTCCAGGAGCCTGGCCAGCCTTGGAGGGTTTTCCTGGTCATAAACTAACTCTTCTCTGAACACAAAAACAAGTAAACACAGAGCAAACAAACAGTCTCCAGAGATGGTAGTTGCTCTGAGGAGCCCAAAAACCACTGAGAAACAACAGGGGTGAGGTTGTAGGGGGGTGGGGGGTAGCCTTAGCCGTCTGATATCCGTGACAAGTACAATCGGGTTGATTGACACCCCCATGCTGGTGGCCGATTGGCCGCGAATCTGCAGGGGGCGGCGTTGCACCAGCAGCTCACAAGAGCTGCTGGTGCAATGCTGAATACAGAGAGTGTATTGCTCTCCGCATTCAGCGAGGTTTGTCGGACCTGATCCGCACTGTCGGATCAGGTCCGACAGACCTTTGTTAAATAGGGGCCTAGCAATGCGTGTTGATGCAAGTTCTAAAATATTTTTTATAGATCCATGTCTGCATGTAGCTGAACATATAATTTAGTTTCTGAGATAAAAGTAATTTGCATAGTCTGTCAAAAAACTACTACTCAAAATAATGAGATTAGCCAAAGTATATGATATTAGTGAGGTCAGTAGTAATCAAACCCCAAAGCATACATAAAAGTGCATGGATTGGAAAATATTGTGCATAAAAGTATCATTTTCTATCAAATCAGTATCTCTGTTATGCAACTGAAAAAAAGTAAGAAAGCACCTCAGTATATACGCTGAAGTGGAAACATTTAATGCAATACAAAACATGTCTACATAATGATTATATTTGCAGATTTGGTACATATATGCATGCCCCATTGCACTTATCTGAATTTGCAGTCATGAAGAAGAAGCAGCACCAGCCAAGTAGTATCAAACAGATTTATTCGTGCAGTATGCACAGTGAACAGCCAGACCCACACTGTTCACTGTGCATACTGCACGAATAAATCTGTTTGATACTACTTGGCTGGTGCTGCTTCTTCTTCATGACTGTATATTGTGTGGAATACAGTGCAGTATTCCTGAAGCGTGCACACCCGGTTGCTGTCTAGTGCTGGATTTTTGGTTGGTTGACTTATCTGAATTTGAATATTGTATTAAAGTACAATACCACTCAGGCACTAAAAATGTATATATATTTCAACTTGTAATATGTGTGCAAACTTTTTTTGTGCTCCACTTGTAATCTAGCCCTCTGAGGCAAATATATATATATATATATATATATATATATATATATATATATATACACAGCACAATACACTACACCAGGCAATAAACAGGAACCAAACATTTGTATGAGAAAAAAGAAGGTTAAATTACCAAAATCTTTGTTCTTGTCATATAGAAAATCCAATAGAGATCCAAGGCAGCTTATTGCTACCTGCACGAGGAGAATGTCTTTCTGTAAAGGAGCACAATACACTACAATAAACCATCTTTTGCCTTTCATGTTTAGCTGTTAAAACAAATAGACCACATTACATGTGGCATCAGGTTATGAGGTGGTTGATCATAAAATATGGAGGTGCAAAAAGCTGACCACAAAGAAAACTATCAAGGATGGGGGTTATAGGTTAGAGGGCTTATTTTCTACTGCCTAGTGCCATAAGTGTAGATGCTTATACATTTGTATTTCTTTCCAATGGCATGGAGATTCCACAAATGCATTCTAATTACTAGTGGGAATTCAACTCCTGGCCACCAGGAGGAGGCAAAGAACACCCCAGCAAAGCTTTAAGTATCCCTCCTACTTCCCACAATCCCCTAGTCAATGATTTGCCTTTGTACATCATGGAGGTGTGCGAAGATGGTGTCTGAAGAAAATTAATCCTTTAATGGGAAGTTTCCCTGCAAGCAAGGATTGGGGCTATGCTGTGTCCATGTAATCCTCTTTAGTAAGAGTTATGGTGGCTATTAGCTGTTGGAGGTCGGCAGGGTAGTCCTTGCTTTTCCTCCAACAATTTATGCTAACCCCTATATAGAAAGCCAAGGTTGGTTACTCTGCTTTTCTTTTCTCTTCAGGTCCCTGTCAGATGTTGTCTGAGTCTGTCATACCTGAGATGCTGTACCTGCCCTGCAGCTGAACTCCAAGTGCTTTTTTCCTTCTAGGTAAGAAGGCTATAGCACTTTGGGGGTTAAAATTCCCCTTCGGTGGAGTCAAAGGACAATGTTAAAATATCTCTTCAAGTTGGGGATATAATTTTGGGTAGTAAAGCAGGGCATTGAGCTGCTACATTTATGGAGATGTTGGGATTACTCTTCTCTTTTTTGAGAGAGATCAGCGGTAATAAAGAGGCATTATTAATCTGAGGGCTCTTGAGGGGTTAATTTTAATTAATGGAGCAAGAGATAGGAGCATGTTTACATTGTGTGACTATTTGACTGTGGGACAGAGAGACTTTTTTGTTTTTGTCTTTACAGCGCGGTGTATTTCGCACGCTTTTAAGCTATGTCACACTTATTTTATGTCGGCGGTCACGTGATTGCGTGGCTCTTCTTCTGCCCGAAGCAGATATTTGGCTCAGAGGATTCAGCGCTGATCGGAGGTAGACGGTTCAGATAACCTTGGATTTCCAAAAAAGGATCTTGTTGTCTCTGAATCGTTGTTTGCCTGTGTGGTAATACCGGAGGGGTGAGTCCACTCCATTGAAGCTTGGGTTTTATAGCAGTGCCTTTCTGCATGCATTTATCTTATTGTTAAAGATTCTGCAGAATATTTTTATTCTTTTGGGCTTATTTATTTTATATTGTTTGGTTTATATTTTAATTATTAGCTGGGCCAATACTTCTAGGAAATGGAATATAATCCAAATCTTTCTATTCAATTTGAAAAATGCTTAAATTGTTTAGAGGAACAGGCTATTCCTCCTGTGCAGTTTTGCTCCACTTGTGTATCAAAAATGTTACTTTAAAAAAAACTAAATTTATGCTTACCTGATAAATTTATTTATTTCTTGACACAATGAGTCCACGGATCATCTAATTACTATTGGGAATATCACTCCTGCCTTGCAGGAGGCAGCAAAGAGCACCACAGTAAAGCTGTTAAATATCACCTCCCTTCCCTCCAACCCCAGTCATTCGACCAAAGCAAAGGAGCAAAAGGAAGCAACAAGGTGCAGAGGTGTCTGAAGTTTATAATATACCAACAACCTGTCTAAAGAACAGGCGGGCCGTGGACTCATTGTGTCAAGAAATAAATACATTTATCAGGTAAGCATAAATTTTGCTTTCTTTCTAATGACACGATGAGTCCACGGATCATCTAATTACTATTGGGAATCAATACCCAAGCTAGAGTACACAGATAATAAGGGAGGGACAAGACAAAGAACCTAAACCGAAGGCACCACTGCTTGAAAAACCTTTCTCCCAAAAGCGGCCTCAGCCGAGGCAAAAGTATCAAATTTCTAGAATTTTGATAAAATGTGAAAAGAGGACCAAGTTGCAGCCTTGCAAATCTGTTCCACAGAAGCTTCATTTTTGAATGCCCAGGAAGAGGAAACAGCCCTCGTAGAATGAGCCGTAACTCTCTCAGGAGGCTGCTGTCCAGCAGTTTCATAGGCAAAGCAAATGATACTCTTCAGCCACAAAGAAAGAGAAGTAGCCGTAGTTTTCTGTCCCCTTACGTTTCCCAGAGAATACCACAAACAGAGCAGAAGACTGACGAAAATCCTTAGTCGCCTGTAAATAGAATTGTAAGGCACGCACCACGTCCAGGTTGTGCAAAAGCCGTTCCTTTGGAGAAGAAGGATTAGGACACAAGGAAGGAACAACAATCTCCTGATTAATGTTCCGGTCTGAAACTACTTTAGGGAGGAACCCTAACTTAGTACGCAAAACCACCTTATCCGAATGAAAAATAAGGTAAGGAGACTCATACTGTAATGCCGAGAGCTCTGACACTCAACGAGCAGATGAAATAGCAACAAGAAACAAAACTTTCCAAGATAACAACTTAATATCTAAGGAATGCATAGGCTCAAACGGAGCCCCTTGAAGAACCTTAAGAACTAAATTAAGACTCCAGGGAGGAGTAACTGGCTTGAAGACAGGCCTGATCCCGACCAAGGCCTGACAAAACGATTGCACGTCTGGGACGTCCGCCAGACGTTTATGTAACAAAATAGACAAGGCAGATATTTGACCCTTTAGGAAACTTGCTGATAAACCCTTCTCCAAATCTTCTTGGAAAAAGGACAGAATTCTAGGAATCCTAACTCTATTCCAAGAGTAGCCCTTGGATTCACACCAATATAGATATTTACACCATATCTTGTGGTAAATCGTCCTAGTCACAGGTTTATGAGCCTGAATCATGGTCTCAATGACTGACTCCGAAAATCCACGCTTGGATAAAATTAAGCGTTCAATCTCCAAGCAGTCAGCTTCAGAGAAACTAGATTTGGATGAAGGAAGGGCCCTTGAAGTAGAAGGTCCTTCCTCAATGGAAGTCTCCAAGGTGGAAGAGATGACATGTCCACCAGATCTGCATACCAAATCCTGTGAGGCCATGCCTGTGCAATGAGGATCACCAACGCCCTTTCCTGCTTGATTCGAGCAATGACCCGAGGTAGCAGAGCGAACGGAGGAAATAGGTATGCGAGACTGAAATTCCAAGGTACCGCCAGGGCGTCTATCAGTACCGCCTGAGGGTCCCTTGACTTAAACCCGTACCTCGGGAGCTTGGCATTCTGCCGCAATGCCATGAGGTCCAGAACTGGCTGTCCCCATTTGAGAATCAGGCTAGAAAACACTTCCGGGTGGAGTTCCCACTCCCCCGGGTGAAAGTTCTGCCTGCTCAGGAAGTCTGCCTCCCAGTTGTCCACTACTGGGATGTGGATCGCCGACAAACAGCAATTGTGGGTCTCCCCCCACTTAATGATCTTGGCTACCTCTGCCATGGCCAAGGAACTCAGAGTTCCTCCCTGATGGTTGATGTAAGCCACTGAAGTTATATTGTCCGAATGGAACCTGATGAACCGGGCCGAGGCTAACTGAGGCCAGGCCAGAAGCGTATTGAAGATTCCTCTCAGCTCCAGAATGTTTATGGGTAGAACAGACTCAGACCGAGTCCATGTTCCCTGAGCCTTTAGAGAGCCCCAGACTGCTCCCCATCCCAGAAGGCTGGCGTCTGTTGTCACAATTACCCAAGGGGGTCTGCGAAAGCAGGTTCCCTGAGAGAGATGATCCTGAGACAACCACCAAAGAAGAGAATCTCTTGTCTCCTACTCCAGCTGTAATCGCGGAGACAGATCTGCATAATCTCCGTTCCACTGACTGAGCATGCTTAACTACAGAGGTCTGAGGTGGAAACGGGCGAACGGGATGATGTCCATTGCCGCTACCATCAGACCGATTACCTCCATGCACTGAGCCACTGATGGCCGAGTAGAGGACTGAAGCGCTAGGCAAGAATCGAAAATCTTTGATTTCCTGACTTCTGTCAGAAAAAATTTAATTGTTAAGGAATCTATTATGGTTCCCAAGAAAGTTAGCCTTGTATTTGGAACTAAGGAACTCTTTTCCAAATTTACCTTCCAACCGTGAGATCGCAGGAAAGATAACAACATTTTCGTGTGGGATTTTGCTTGTTGAAAGGATGGCGCCTGAACCAGAATGTCGTCCAGATAAGATGCCACTGCAATGCCCCGCAATCGAAGCACCGCCAACAGGGATCCCAGAACCTTTGAGAAAATTCTGGGAGCTGTGGCAAGGCCGAATGGAAGAGCCACGAACTGTTTGTCTAGAAATGCAAACCTTAGAAACTTGTGATGGTCCCTGTGGATGGGAACATGTAGGTACGCGTCCTTTAAATCTACCATTGTCATAAATTGACACTCTTGGATCAAAGGAAGAATGGAACGAATAGTTTCCATCGTGAAGGACGGCACTCTGAGGAATTTGTTTAGACTCTTGAGATCTAAAATTGGTCTGAAGGTTCCCTCCTTTTTGGGAACCACGAACAGATTAGAATAAAACCCCAGACTCTGTTCCTGTATCGGAACAGGAACAATCACTCTCTTCTTGTCTGGTCTACAGATAATCTTGAAAGCAGAAACCTGCCTCTGGGAGGAAATGTCTTGAACTCTAGTTTATATCCCTGGGACACTATGGCCTAGATTTAGAGTTCGGCGGTAAAAGGGCTGTTAACGCTCCGCGGGTTTTTTTCTGGCCGCACCATAAATTTAACTCTGGTATCGAGAGTTCAAACAAATGCTGCGTTAGGCTCCAAAAAAGGAGCGTAGAGCATATTTACCGCAAATGCAACTCTCGATACCAGAGTTGCTTACGGACGCGGCCGGCCTCAAAAACGTGCTCGTGCACGATTCTCCCATAGGAAACAATGGGGCAGTTTGAGCTGAAAAAAAACCTAACACCTGCAAAAAAGCAGCGTTCAGCTCTTAACGCAGCCCCATTGTTTCCTATGGGGAAACACTTCCTACGTCTGCACCTAACACTCTAACATGTACCCCGAGTCTAAACACCCCTAACCTTACACTCATTAACCCCTAATCTGCCGCCCCCGCTATCGCTGACCCCTGCATTACACTTTTAACCCCTAATCTGCCGCTCCGTAAACCGCCGCCACCTACATTATCCCTATGTACCCCTAATCTGCTGCCCTAACATCGCCGACCCCTATGTTATATTTATTAACCCCTAATCTGCCCCCCACAACGTCGCCGACACCTGCCTACACTTATTAACCCCTAATCTGCCGAGCGGACCTGAGCGCTACTATAATAAAGTTATTAACCCCTAATCCGCCTCACTAACCCTATCATAAATAGTATTAACCCCTAATCTGCCCTCCCTAACATCGCCGACACCTACCTTCAATTATTAACCCCTAATCTGCCGACCGGAGCTCACCGCTATTCTAATAAATGTATTAACCCCTAAAGCTAAGTCTAACCCTAACACTAACACCCCCCTAAGTTAAATATAATTTTTATCTAACGAAATAAATTAACTCTTATTAAATAAATGATTCCTATTTAAAGCTAAATACTTACCTGTAAAATAAATCCTAATATAGCTACAATATAAATTATAATTATATTATAGCTATTTTAGGATTAATATTTATTTTACAGGCAACTTTGTAATTATTTTAACCAGGTACAATAGCTATTAAATAGTTAAGAACTATTTAATAGTTACCTAGTTAAAATAATAACAAATTTACCTGTAAAATAAATCCTAACCTAAGATATAATTAAACCTAACACTACCCTATCAATAAAATAATTAAATAAACTACCTACAATTACCTACAATTAACCTAACACTACACTATCAATAAATTAATTAAACACAATTGCTACAAATAAATACAATTAAATAAACTATCTAAAGTACAAAAAATAAAAAAGAACTAAGTTACAGAAAATAATAAAATATTTACAAACATAAGAAAAATATTACAACAATTTTAAACTAATTACACCTACTCTAAGCCCCCTAATAAAATAACAAAGCCCCCCAAAATAAAAAATTCCCTACCCTATTCTAAATTACAAATATTACAAGCTCTTTTACCTTACCAGCCCTGAACAGGGCCCTTTGCGGGGCATGCCCCAAGAATTTCAGCTCTTTTGCCTGTAAAAAAAAACATACAATACCCCCCCCCCAACATTACAACCCACCACCCACATACCCCTAATCTAACCCAAACCCCCCTTAAATAAACCTAACACTACCCCCCTGATGATCTTCCTACCTTGTCTTCACCATGCCAGGTTCACCGATCCGTCCTGGCTCCAAGATCTTCATCCAACCCAAGCGGGGGCTAGACATCCACTGAAGAAGTCCAGAAGAGGGTCCAAAGTCTTCCTCCTATCCGGCAAGAAGAGGACATCCGGACCGGCAAACATCTTCTCCAAGCGGCATCTTCTATCTTCTTCCATCCGATGACGACCGGCTCCATCTTGAAGACCTCCAGCGCGGATCCATCCTCTTCTTCCGACGACTAGACGACGAATGACGGTTCCTTTAAGGGACGTCATCCAAGATGGCGTCCCTCGAATTCCGATTGGCTGATAGGATTCTATCAGCCAATCGGAATTAAGGTAGGAATTTTCTGATTGGCTGATGGAATCAGCCAATCAGAATATAGTTCAATCCGATTGGCTGATCCAATCAGCCAATCAGATTGAGCTCGCATTCTATTGGCTGTTCCGATCAGCCAATAGAATGCGAGCTCAATCTGATTGGCTGATTGGATCAGCCAATCGGATTGAACTATATTCTGATTGGCTGATTCCATCAGCCAATCAGAAAATTCCTACCTTAATTCCGATTGGCTGATAGAATCCTATCAGCCAATCGGAATTCGAGGGACGCCATCTTGGATGACGTCCCTTAAAGGAACCGTCATTCGTCGTCTAGTCGTCGGAAGAAGAGGATGGATCCGCGCTGGAGGTCTTCAAGATGGAGCCGGTCGTCATCGGATGGAAGAAGATAGAAGATGCCGCTTGGAGAAGATGTTTGCCGGTCCGGATGTCCTCTTCTTGCCGGATAGGAGGAAGACTTTGGACCCTCTTCTGGACTTCTTCAGTGGATGTCTAGCCCCCGCTTGGGTTGGATGAAGATCTTGGAGCCAGGACGGATCGGTGAACCTGGCATGGTGAAGACAAGGTAGGAAGATCATCAGGGGGGTAGTGTTAGGTTTATTTAAGGGGGGTTTGGGTTAGATTAGGGGTATGTGGGTGGTGGGTTGTAATGTTGGGGGGGGGGTATTGTATGTTTTTTTTTACAGGCAAAAGAGCTGAAATTCTTGGGGCATGCCCCGCAAAGGGCCCTGTTCAGGGCTGGTAAGGTAAAAGAGCTTGTAATATTTGTAATTTAGAATAGGGTAGGGAATTTTTTATTTTGGGGGGCTTTGTTATTTTATTAGGGGGCTTAGAGTAGGTGTAATTAGTTTAAAATTGTTGTAATATTTTTCTTATGTTTGTAAATATTTTATTATTTTCTGTAACTTAGTTCTTTTTTATTTTTTGTACTTTAGATAGTTTATTTAATTGTATTTATTTGTAGCAATTGTGTTTAATTAATTTATTGATAGTGTAGTGTTAGGTTAATTGTAGGTAATTGTAGGTAGTTTATTTAATTATTTTATTGATAGGGTAGTGTTAGGTTTAATTATATCTTAGGTTAGGATTTATTTTACAGGTAAATTTGTTATTATTTTAACTAGGTAACTATTAAATAGTTCTTAACTATTTAATAGCTATTGTACCTGGTTAAAATAATTACAAAGTTGCCTGTAAAATAAATATTAATCCTAAAATAGCTATAATATAATTATAATTTATATTGTAGCTATATTAGGATATATTTTACAGGTAAGTATTTAGCTTTAAATAGGAATCATTTATTTAATAAGAGTTAATTTATTTCGTTAGATAAAAATTATATTTAACTTAGGGGGGTGTTAGTGTTAGGGTTAGACTTAGCTTTAGGGGTTAATACATTTATTAGAATAGCGGTGAGCTCCGGTCGGCAGATTAGGGGTTAATAATTGAAGGTAGGTGTCGGCGATGTTAGGGAGGGCAGATTAGGGGGTTAATACTATTTATGATAGGGTTAGTGAGGCGGATTAGGGGTTAATAACTTTATTATAGTAGCGCTCAGGTCCGCTCGGCAGATTAGGGGTTAATAAGTGTAGGTAGGTGTCGGCGACGTTGAGGGGGGCAGATTAGGGGTTAATAAATATAACATAGGGGTCGGCGATGTTAGGGGTAGCAGATTAGGGGTACATAGGGATAACGTAGGTGGCGGCGATTTGCGGTCGGAAGATTAGGGGTTAATTATTTTAAGTAGCTTGCGGCGACGTTGTGGGGGGCAAGTTAGGGGTTAATAGATATAATACAGGGGTCGGCGGTGTTAGGGGCAGCAGATTAGGGGTACATAAGTATAACGTAGGTGGCGGTCGGCAGATTAGGGGTTAAAAATTTTAATCGAGTGTCGGCGATGTGGGGGGACCTCGGTTTAGGGGTACATAGGTAGTTTATGGGTGTTAGTGTACTTTAGGGTACAGTAGTTAAGAGCTTTATAAACCGGCGTTAGCCAGAAAGCTCTTAACTCCTGCTATTTTCAGGCGGCTGGAATCTTGTCGTTAGAGCTCTAACGCTCACTGCAGAAACGACTCTAAATACCAGCGTTAGGAAGATCCCATTGAAAAGATAGGCTACGCAAATGGCGTAGGGGGATCTGCGGTATGGAAAAGTCGCGGCTGTAAAGTGAGCGTTAGACCCTTTAATCACTGACTCCAAATACCAGCGGGCGGCCAAAACCAGCGTTAGGAGCCTCTAACGCTGGTTTTGACGGCTACCGCCGAACTCTAAATCTAGGCCTATGTCACCGCCGCCCAGGGATCCTGAACATCTCAAAACCAAGCCTGAGTAAAGAAGAAAAGTCTGCCCCCCACAAGATCTGGTCCCGGATCGGGGGCAGATCCTTCATGCTGCTTTTGATTCAGTAGCAGGCTTCTTGGATTGTTTTCCCTTGTTCCAAGACTGATTGGGTCTCCAGGAAGGCTTGGATTGCTGCTGCTTGGAAGAGGGAGTAGAAGGATTTCCCTTGAAATTTTGAAAGGAACGAAAATTACTCTGACGTCCCTTTTGTTTGTTTCTCTTATCCTGAGGAAGGAAATGGCCCTTTCCTCCCGTAATGTAGAAATTATTTCCATCAAACCCGGTCCAAACAAGGTCTTTCCCTTGTAAGGAATTGCCAAAAGTTTAGACTTAGATGACACATCCGCAGACCAAGACTTTAACTATAAGGCTCTGCGGGCCAGGACGGCAAAACCAGAAATCTTAGCTCCCAACCAACCTGAAGGGAAGCATCCGTGATAAAGGAGTTGGACAATTTATTGGCGTTTATTCTATTCTGGATTTCTTCGAGGGGAGTGTCTGTCCGAATAGAATCAGACAAGGCATCAAACCAGTATGCTGCCGCACTAGTGACAGTAGCAATACAAACCGCAGGTTGCCATTGTAAACCCTGGTGTACATACATCTTCTTGAGCAACCCCTCTTCTTCTTCTTATCCATAGGATACTTAAAGGAACAACTATCCTCTATGGGAATAGTTGTTCTCTTGGCTAGGGTGGAAATTGCTCCTTCCACTTTGGGTACCGTCTGCCAAGACTCCTTGATAGAGTCTGCGATAGGAAACATCTTTTTAAATATAGGGGATGGAGAAAAAGGGATACCCGGTCTCTCCCATTCCTTAGCAATAATCTCTGTAGCCCTATCTGGTACAGGAAATACCTCCACCATGGAGGGCACGTCAAAATACTTCTTAGAATTGACTACGACAGTAGTGTTGGAGTCGCCCAGGGTAGCTAAAACCTCCTTAAGTAACAAACGGAGGTGTTCAAGCTTGAACCTGAAAGAAACCACTTCAGTATCAGTTAAAGGTATAACACTGTCTGAGTCTGAGATTTCACCCTCAGATGCTACCAAAGTATCTTCCTCTTCAGGTTTGTGGGAAAAAAACATTTGGAATAGCTACTACTGTGTCAGCAACCTTATTCACAGATTGATTACATTTCCTCTTGTGCTTTCCCTGCAGCATGGGAAAAGCAGACAACGCATCAGATACCACTGATGACATTAGGAAATCGATGTCTTGCAAGGTAACTCCAGGTGAAGTAATAGAGGAAGCGCAGGGCACTGGCTGTATGGACGCTAAATTTTGGGACGCTTGAGGAGAAAGCTGCCGCACATCTTGAATATTGTCAGAAGACTCCTGAACAGTATCCGCCCTAGACAATGTTGGCTCAGAAAAAAGTCTATCCCTATAATGTAAAGATCTCTCAAAACATGAGGAACAGAAAGGGATTGGTGGTTCTACATCAGCATCAAAACATAAAGAACATGTAACATCTTGCAGGGTTTCTTGATCCATCTTTATTCACCAATAAATAGACAACTGATATTTAATTCAGAAAATATCCCCCAACAAAGGCAAAAAAATTGTTACTGTTCCTTTAAATTTTAAACGAACAAAATAGCTGCTTTATTTTTCAACTAATAAAATTACACCTTAGCCCCCAAAATGACTTTCAGACAACTCTACACCTCAGCTTAGCGTTGCTGAGGCGCTTACCTGCCTGCCTCTAACGAAGTAAACTACTTTGTGACTGATCCAGACTCAACTCTGTAAACACTGCGGTCCGTAACCACAACGCTGCTGATCTGTGACGCAGCTGAATTTCCCTCCGGAGACACAGGAAGTGACAAACAGGGCTAGAAAAAAGGCGCGCAATAGGAACTTGCTGCCGTATCTAACTCCGCCCATCGTGGGCGTAACCCTAAAACGCACGATCGGCTAATTCAATTAACACAGCCGTCAAGAGTAAAGTATAAAAAAACATACACCACCTAGAGCCGGATTTTCCTCGTCCCCAGTGCCTGCTCCGCTGCCCTTAATAAATATTCCCCTGTCATAGGAATGTAATTTGTCCCAATGAAAATAAAAGAGCTATCCTTTTCTCTGCATGTCCCAGAAAAATTTAAAGTTAGCACTTACCTTCATACTTCTGCCAGGCAGCACGGCAGCTCACTAGGTTTGGGAGGCCAGTTCCCTCACATGGACCTGTGGATAGAAACAAAGACTGAGTAATCTTACTCAGGCTTGCATGGGTAGGGCAGCATAAATACATGGGCGGCGCAGTGAGAATTATGTCCCACAAGTTCTCATTGCTTTAAAGCCACCACTGCTCTACTGAAGAGACTGATATGGACTACGGCTGCACCCTAGAGCAAAGCAGAACAATCTTGCACTACTTAAAAAATAATAAAATCTTGCTTGAAGAATCTTTTTCTAACACCTAACTTTACCACTACCTTGCTCTAACGTAGGCAAAGAGAATGACTGGGGTTTGAGGGAAGGGAGGTGATATTTAACAGCTTTGCTGTGGTGCTCTTTGCCGCCTCCTGCTGGGCAGGAGTGATATTCCCAATAGTAATTAGATGATCCGTGGACTCATTGTGTCATTAGAAAGAAAAAAAGATTTTTTTTTTCAAAACCATTAACCCTCTCAGAGCCATCTGCCTCTCAGAATATTGCTGTCCCTGACATGCCTCATATTTCTCCTCAAATGTCCCCGTCCCTAGCAGTTACACAAGCAGTGCCCTGCATTTCCTCTGAGTCAGTACCTGGGGGGGGTGTAATTTTACCAGGTGATTTTGCTGTGCAACTTACTTCTGCGGTTTCTGCAGCTCTGAGTGCCTTACCTATCTTAGGTAAAAGGAAGACAAAATATAAGGGATATCAGGGATTTCTGATAACGCCAAAGCTGCCTTGGTCAGTCTGTCTCAATTATCTGAGGATGACCATTCTTCAAAAGCTTCTGGGGGCGAAATCTCTGATTCTGAGTCTGCTGTAGTTAGTACAGCAGATTCAGAGGCGGTTAGTTTTAGAGTTAAGCTTGAACAACTCCGTTTGCTACTTAAGGAGGTTATGGCTACTCTGGAGGATTCTGAACCTACAGTCACGGAGACTCCTAAGGTTAACAAACTAAAAAGAGTTTTTGATGTCAAGCCTAGATCTGTGGAAGTATTTCCTGTTCCAGATCGAATGTCGGACATTATTTCTCAGGAATGGGAGAAACCGGGTGTTTCTTTTTCCCCGTCTCCTGTCTTTAAAAAGATGTTTCCTGTTGCTGACTTTGTGTGGGAGCTTTGGCGCACTGTTCCTAAGGTGGATTGAGCTATATCCACATTAGCCAAGAGAACTACAATTCCTCTAGAGGATAGTACCTCCTTAAAAGACCCCATGGAAAGGAAGCTGGAGGAGTACTTAAGAGGGGCAGCCAGTTGCTAGTATGGCAGCAGTTGCTGGTGCAGCCTCTTACTGGTGTGACTCCTTATCTGAACTAATTTTGGAGGAAACTACTGTGGAGGAGATTCAAGACAGGATCAAGGCTTTAAAACTGGCTAATACCTTCATTTGTGATGCCAGTATTCAAGTAGTACGTCTGAGCGCAAAGACTTCTAGTCTTTCAATTCTCTTTTGCACAGCCTTGTGGCTAAAGTCTTGGTCGGCAGATATAGTTTCCAAGTCTAGACTTCTATCTCTTCCTTTTAAAGGGAAGACCTTGTTTGGTCCTGGTCTAGCTGAGATCATCTCCACAGTCACGGGTGGAAAGAGAGCCTTTTTGCCCCAGGATAAGAAGATTAGACCTAAGGGTCGCAAGACTTCTAATTTTCGTTCCTTTCACAATTTCAAAGGACAGAAATCCTCTTGTTTATCTTCCAAATCTGAACAGAGCAAGCCCTCCTGGATATCCAACAAACCTTGGAATAAGAACAAGCAGTCCAATAAGCCTTACTCTGAGAATAATTCAGCATGAAGGGTTCGCCCCCAATCCGAGTACGGATCAAGTGGGGGGCAGACTTTCGTTTTTTTCAAGAGGCTTGGATTTGTGATCCCGATTCTTGGGGGGTGGAGGTAATCTCTCAGGGATATACTATAGGGTTCAAATCTCGTCCTCCGAGAGGCAGATTTCTCTTGTCAAGATTATCAGCAAACCAGGGAAAAAGAGAGGCATTCTTAAACTGCGTCAGGGACCTCTCTTCTCTAGGAGTGATCGCTCCTGTTCCTCTAGCAAAACAGGGTCGAGGATTCTATTCCAACCTATTTGTGGTTCCCAAAAAGGAGGGAACTTTTCAACCTATGCTAGACCTGAAGTGCCTCAACAAATTTCTCAGGGTTCTGTCCTTCAAAATAGAGACTATTGGCTCTATTCTTCCCTTAGTTCTGGAGGGTCAGTACATGACCACCATCGACCTGAAGGACGCTTACCTCCATGTTCCTATCCAGAAGGAGTATTTTCAATTCCTACGGTTTGCATTCCTGGACAAGCACTTCCAATTTGTAGCCCTGCCTTTCGGCCTAGCCACAGCCCCTCGAGTCTTTACGAAGATTCTAGGGGCTCTTTTGGCAGTAGCCAGATCTCAAGGAATTGGCACCTTACCTGCTGGACCATATCTTGGTTCAGGCGCAGTCTTTTCATTTAGCAAAATCCCATACAGATTCTGTTGTTGATTCTCCGCTCTCACGGGTGGAAGGTGAATCTGGAAAAGAGTTCCTTGGTGCCAAATACCAGGGTATGTTTTTGGGGACAATCATAGACTCGTTCTCCATGAAGATTTTCTTAACGGAAGTCAGAAAATCCAGACTACTTTCTGTCTGTCTTTCTATTCAGTCATCTGTCTGTCCCCCGGTGGCTCAGTGTATGGAAGTAATTGGTCTAATGGTGGCTTCCAAGGACATTATTCCTTTTGCTCTATTCCATCTGAGACCTCTACAGTTATGCATGCTCAGACAATGGAACGGAGACCACTCAGACCTCTCTCAGAGGATAGTCCTAGACAACCTGACGAGACTCTCTGTCCTGGTGGGTCTCTCAGGATCATCTGTCCCAAGACACATGCTTCTTGAGACCATCCTGGGAGATTTCCCCCATGGAAACTACCGCTGAGGAAGGACCTTCTACTTCAGGGTCCTTTAATTCATCCAAATCTAGATTCTCTGAAGCTGACTGCATGGAGATTGAAAGGTTTCTCTGAAAAGGTGATTGATACCTTAATCTAGGCTGTAAGCCGGTAACTCGCAAGATATACCATAAGGTTTGGCGCACATATCTTTACTGGTGTGAATCTCGAGGTTTTCCTTGGGGTAGAATTAGAGTTCCCCGTATTCTGTCCTTTCTCCAGGAGGGTCTGTAGAAGGGTTTGTCAGCCAGTTCCCTGAAGGGTCAGAGTTCTGCCCTTTCTGTTCTGTAACATAAGCGTTTGGCTGACTTACCTGATGTTCAATCCTTTGTTCAGGCCCTGGTCAGAATCAGGCCTGTGTTTAAACCTGTTGCTCCTCCTTGGAGCCTTAATCTTGTTCTTCGGGTTCTGCAGCAGGCTCCGTTTGAGCCTATGCATTATATTGATATCAAGTTGTTGTTTTGTAAAGTTTTGCTTTTACTAGTCATTTCTTCTGCTCGTAGAGTCTCTGAGCTTTCGGCTCTACAATGTGACCCCTTATCTTGTTTTCCATGCAGATAAGGCGGTCCTTTGTACCAAATTGGGATTTCTTCTTAAGGTGGTTTCAAACCGCAATATCAATCAGAAAATTGTTGTTCCTTCGTTCTGTCCTAATCCTACTTCTCAGAAAGAATTACATAACCTGGATGTGGTTTGTGCTGTAAAATTCTATCTCCAGGCTACTAAGGAATGTTGTCAATCTTCTGCCCTTTTTGTAGTTTTTGCTGGCAAACGTAAGGGCCAGAAGACCACGTCAACTACTCTTTCCTTTTGGTTGAGGAGTGTCATTCGGGTTGGCCTATGAGACAACTGGACAACCACCTCCTAAAAGGATTACGGCTCATTCAACTAGGGCTGTATCTTCCTGGGCCTTTAAAAATTAGGTTTCTGTGGAGCAAATTTGCAAGGTGGCCACTTGGTCCTCGTTACATACATTTTCTAAATTTTACAAATTCAATGTTTTTGCCTCAGCTGAGGCTTCCTTTGTGAGAAAAGTTCTACAAGTTGTGGTGCCCTCAGTTTAGGTCCGCCTGTCTTGTTTCTCCCTCCCTTTCCATTCTGTGTCCTCTAGCTTGGGTATTGGTTCACACTAGTAATTAGAATGGATTTGTGGACTCTCCATGCCATTGGAAAGAAAACAAAATATATGTTTACCTGATAAATTATTTTCTTTCCTGGCATGGAGAGACCACGACCCGCCCTTATCTAAATTTTATTCAGCTTTTTATTTTATTTTGTAATTTTTCTAAACTTCAGGCACGTCTATACCCTTTGTGTCCTCTTCTCTTTCCATATTCCTTTGGCTGAATGACTGGGGGATTGTGGGAAGTAGGAGGGATACTTAAAACTTTGCTTGGGTGTTCTTTGCTTCCTCCTGGTGGCCAGGAGTTAAATTCCCACTAGTAATTAGAATGGATTCGTGGACTCTCCATGCCAGGAAAGAATTTTTTTTATCAGGTAAGCATAAATTTTGTTTTTGTATGCAGACCTTTTGCAATGCAGTGATTCAATTCTGGTGCAAATAAAAAAAAAATACTTGACAGTATTTTATCTAAAAATATATTTCTTTTGTTTGTCTTCTGCTTCATTGTTCATTGAGTTTATTTTTTATTTTTTGCTCCTGATACGTCTTTTTTTTATATTGGAGCGATCACAGTCCAAATGATTACACCATTTTTGTATTGGAAAAAGATCAGCTATTTGAAATGTACCCATACAATGCATGGACAACATTCACTTTGAAGGTCACAATCCCCCTGCTATTCACATGTTATTCAACAAACACACTTGAAACAGAAAAACATAATTTATGTAAGAATTTACCTGATAAATTCATTTCTTTCATATTGGCAAGAGTCCATGAGCTAGTGACGTATGGGATATACAATCCTACCAGGAGGGGCAAAGTTTCCCAAACCTCAAAATTCCTATAAATACACCCCCCACCACACCCACAATTCAGTTTAACGAATAGCCAAGAAGTGTGGTGATAAGAAAGGAGCAAAAAGCATCAACAAGGGATTGGATTAATTGTGCTTTATACAAAAAAATCATAACCACCATAAAAAGGGTGGGTCTCATGGACTCTTGCCAATATGAAAGAAATGAATTTATCAGGTAAATTCTTACATGAATTATGTTTTCTTTCATGTAATTGGCAAGAGTCCATGAGCTAGTGTTGTATGGGATAGCAAATACCCAAGATGTGGAACTCCACGCAAGAGTCACTAGGAGTCACTAGAGAGGGATAAAAATAAAGACAGACAATTCTGCTGAAAAATTAATCCACAACCCAAATCAAAAGTTTTAATCTTTATAATGAAAAAAACTGAAAATATAAGCAGAAGAATCAAACTGAAACAGCTGCCTGAAGTACTTTTCTACCAAAAACTTCTTCTGAAGAAGAGAAAACATAAAAACGGTAGAATTTAGTAAAAGTATGCAAAGAAGACCAAGTTGCTGATTTGCAAATCTGATCAACAGAAGCATCATTCTTAAAAGCCCAGGAAGTGGAAACTGACCTAGTAGAATGAGCCGTAATCCTCTGAGGCGGGGATTTACCCGACTCCAAATAAGCATGATGAATCAAAAGCTTTAACCAAGATGCCAAAGAAATGACAGAAGCCTTCTGACCTTTCCTAGAACCAGAAAAGATAACAAATAGACTAGAAGTCTTCCTGAAATCTTTAGTAGCTTCAACATAATATTTCAAAGCTTTTACCACATCCAAAGAATGTAAAGATCTCTCCAGAGAATTCTTAGGATAAGGACACAAAGAAGGGACAACAATTTCTCTAGTAATGTTGTTGGAGTTCACACTTTAGGTAAAAATTTAAACGAAGTCCGCAAAACCGCCTTATCCTGATGAAAAATCAGAAAAGGAGACTCACAAGAAAGAGCAGATAATTCAGAAACTCTTCTAGCAGAAGAGATGGCCAAAAGGAACAATACTTTCCAAGAAAGTAATTTAATGTCCAGAGAATGCATAGGCTCAAACGGAGGAGCCTGTAAAGCCTTCAAAACCAAATTAAGACTCCAAGGAGGAGAGATTGATTTAATGACAGGCTTGATACGAACCAAAGCCTGTACAAAACAATGAATATCAGGAAGTTTAGCAATTTTTCTGTGGAAAACAACAGAAAGAGCAGAGATTTGTCCTCTCAAGGAACTTGCAGACAAACACTTATCTAAACCATCCTGAAGAAACTGTAAAATTCTAGGAATTCTAAAAGAATGCCAAGAGAATTTATGAGAAGAGCACCATGAAATGTAAGTCTTCCAAACTCGATAATAAATCTTTCTAGACACAGATTTACGAGCCTGCAACATAGTATTAATCACTGAGTCAGAGAAACCTCTATGACTAAGCACTAAGCGTTCAATCTCCATACCTTCAAATTTAATGATTTGAGATCCTGATGGAAAAACGGGCCTTGAATTAGAAGGTCTGGCCTTAACGGAAGTGGCCAAGGTTGGCAACTGGACATCCGAATAAGATCCGCATACCAAAACCTGTGTGGCCATGCTGGAGCCACCAGCAGTACAAACGAACGCTCCATTATGATTTTGGAAATCACTCTTGGAAGAAGAACTAGAGGCGGAAGAATATAAGCAGGTTGATAACTCCAAGGAAGTGTCAACGCATCCACTGCTTCCGCCTGAGGATCCCTGGATCCGGACAGATACCTGGGAAGTTTCCTGTTTAGATGAGAAGCCATCAGATCTATTTCTGGAAGCCCCCACATCTGAACAATCTGTAAAAACACATCTGAGTGAAGAGACCACTCTCCCGGATGTAAAGTCTGACGACTGAGATAATCCGCTTCCCAATTGTCTATACCTGGGATATGGACCTAGTCTTGAGAAAGGCCTTAAGATAGGCCAAAACGCGTTGACACAGACATACTGGTGAGCTTATGTTCTTATATTTTAAAGTGTAAAAACTTTATTGCACTATTGTTTGTTTTTTCACAGGTTTGGATCGTCTTTTTACATTTTTCTATATTTTTGTACCAGTTTTTTGTTTTTATTTTTCTATTGCTGTTATCCACTATATATTTTATACAGAGGTTTTTTCTTTATAGACTTTGAGTTCACAAATAGCTTGGACTTTATTTTTTGGATCACTACCTGTATTTTTTGGATCACAACTTGTATTTTTTGGATCGATTCTGTACTTATTTTTGGATCACACTGTATACAACTATCCATTTTTTCTGCTTTATCACTTTTGGCTTTTATGGTTTGTTGATATATCACAGTTGGATCACATTTCCACTCGCACTTTGAACTTTCACTCATATTTGGAACTATTTTTTACTTTTGCACTTTTTGGATCTTTGTATTTTTTGGATGCTTTAGAATTTGGACATTGTTATTATTAGCAATTGTATTCACATTTTTTTCACCCACTGTTTGGTACCTATACACCATTTTTATTGTTTAAACTGTGTTAACATATATATGCACCTGCATTTGTACTAAGCAAGGGATCTCCTACTTAGTTTACAGAGGATCCCACAGACTCCTTATCTGATTGGTTTTATCATTGTTTTTATTTAAACTATTGTTATACCTCATTTTAGTTAATTCATGGATCCATGCTAGTGATAGGTATTTTATCTCTATCTATGTTTTATACCTGTTTTTGTCTGTATGCATTTTATTAAATTTTATATCTTTCACTATAGCATGTTATAGTTTTAGCCCATTAAGCTACTTTAGTGTCCACTACATCCATTTATCTTATTCTTATTTTGATTTTTTACTTGAGCAATACCTTTTTTTAGCCTATTAAGCTTGTTTTAGCGCTCACTCCCTCCTTGTTTTACTTATATGGACCGCAGAAATTAGACAGGAGCTGGATTCCGCCCAAGCAAGTATCCAAGATACTTCTTTCATAGCTTGAGGACTGTGAGTCCCACCCTGATGATTGACATACGCCACGGTTGTGACATTGTCTGTCTGAAAACAAATAAACGGTTCCCTCTTTAGTAGAGGCCAAAACTGAAGAGCTCTGAGAATCGCAGAGAGTTCCAAAATATTGATTGGTAATCTCGCCTCTTGAGATTTCCAAATCCCCTGCGCTGTCAGAGATCCCCAGACAGCTCCCCAACCTGAAAGACTTGCATCTGTTGTGATCACAGTCCAGGTAGGACGAACAAAAGAGGCCCCTTGAACTATACAATGGTGATCTAACCACCAAGTCAGAGATAGTCGAACATTGGGATTTAATGATATTAATTGTGATATCTTTGGTTCAGCATACAAAGCTGAAGAGGTCTCATGTGAAAACGAGCAAAGGGGATCGCGTCCGATGCTGCAGTCATGAGACCTAAAACCTCCATGCATATAGCTACTGAAGGGAATGATTGAAACTGAAGGTTCCGACAAGCTGCAACCAATTTCAGACGTCTCATGTCTGTTAGAGACAAAGTCATGAATACTGAATCAATTTGGAAGCCTAAAAAGGTTACCCTTGTCTGAGGAATCAAATAACTTTTTGGTAAATTGATCCTCCAACCATGTCTTTGAAGAAACAACACTAGTTGATTCGTGTGAGATTCTGCAGAACGTAAAGACTGAGCAAGTACCAAGATATTGTGCAAATAAGGAAACACCGCAATACCCCGCTCTCTGATTACAGAGAGTAGGGCACCGAGAACCTTTGAAAAGATCCTTGGAGCTGTCGCTAGGCCAAAAGGAAGAGCAACAAATTGGTAATGCTTGTCTAGAAAAGAGAGAATCTCAGGAACTGATAGTGATCTGGATGTATCGGAATATGAAGATATGCATCCTGTAAGTCTATTGTGGACATATAATGCCCTTGCTGAACAAAAGGCAGAATAGTCCTTATAGTCACCATCTTGAATGTTGGTATTCTTACATAACAATTCAAAATTTTTAGATCCAGAACTGGTCTGAAAGAATTCTACTTCTTTGGAACAATGAACAGATTTGAATAAAACCCCAGACCCCGTTCCTGAAAATGAACTGGCACAATTACCCCAGATAACTCCAGGTCTGAAACACACTTCAGGAAAGCCTGAGCTTTTTCTGGGTTTACTGGAATGCATGAGAGAAAGAAACTTCTCACAGGCGGTCTTACTCTGAAACCTTTTCTGTACCCCTGAGAAACAATGTTCTGAATCCAATGATTTTGGACTGAATTGATCCAAACATCCTTGAAAAATCTTAGTCTGCCCCCTACTAGCTGAGCTGGAATGAGGGCCGCACCTTCATGCGGACTTGGGGGCTGATTTAGATCTTTTAAATGGCTTGGATTTATTCCAGACTGAAGAAGGCTTCCAATTGGAAGCTGAATGTTGAAGGACCAGCAACAGGTAATGGACTACTACTAATGGAAATATTGTCTGCATGTAAAAGTTTGTCATGACAACTATCACAAACTACAGCCGGAGGAACAGTTACCACAAGTTTACAACAAATGCACTTAGCTTTGGTAGAACTGACATCAGGCAGCAGGATTCCAGTAGTAGATTCTGAGACAGGGTCAGTTTGAGACATCTTGCAATATGTAAGAAAAAAAAACATATAAAGCAAAATTATCAATTTCCGTATATGACAGTTTCAGGAATGGGAAAGAAATGCAAACAAAATAAGCCTCTGGAAACCAGAAGCAAAAAGAAATGAAGTCTTAAATAATGTCAAAAGTTTGGCACCAAGTAAGACGCCCACAACTGACAAAATATTTTTTGGCGCCAAAAACATCTGCAACAAACACGAGCGTCATAGATAACGCAACCACATGAAAAAATTCGGCGCCAACTAAGACGCCAGAAATGACGAAATAACGTCAACAAACGTAATTCTCACGCTAAAAAAGTCTTGCGCCAAGAATGACGCAATAAATTATAGCATTTTGCGCTCCCGCAAGCCTAACAGCCCGCAATTTAGAAAAGAGAGTCAATTTGAAAACTTCAGGTAAGAATTTTTTTTTTTTTAAAATATGCATTTCCCAGATATGAAACTGACAGTCTGCAAAAAGGAAATATACTGATAAAGCTGAATCATGGCAAATATAAGTACAAACATATATTTAGAACTTTAAATATAAAGTGCCAAATCATAGCTGAGAGTGTCTTAAATAAAGGAAACATACTTACCAAAAGACACTCATCTACATAAAGTAGATAGCCAAACCAGTACTGAAACGAGAATCAGTAGAGGTAATGGTATATAAGAGTATATCGTCGATCTGAAAAGGGAGGTAGGAGATGAATCTCTACGACCGATAACAGAGAACCTATGAAATAGATCCCCATTAGGATGACCATTGTATTCAATAGGTAATACTCCCTTCACATCCCTCTGACATTCACTGCACTCTGAGAGGAACCGGGCTTCAAAAAAAAGCTGAGAAGCGCATATCAACGTAGAAATCTAGCCCAAACTTACTTCACCACCTCCATAGGAGGCAAAGTTTGTAAAACTGAACTGTAGGTGTGCTGGGGGTGTATTTATAGGCATTTTGAGGTTTGGGAAACTTTGCCCCTCCTGGTAGGATTGTATATCCCATACGTCACTAGCTCATGGACTCTTGCCAATTACATGAAAGAAACAAAGTATTCTCAATGAAATGTTCAAAAATTGTTTTAAAACATCCCCAGTATACCTCATCTATATATCATGTCTATATACAAATGGCATTCAGATCTATCCAATTGCAACGCACACACACAGGAATTTCATTAACCCCATTAGCTCATTTCAGTATTTGGTGATTGACAGCCATTATTGGCTAACTGTGCCGGAATGGAGATTGAATATTGTGGGAGTTGAATATTGTGCGGCTGCGTATGAAAGTTTGTGCGTATGAAACCCCAGAATGCTGACAAAACGTATGCTTACCTGATAAATTCATTTCTTTCATGATGGTGAAGGTAAACGAGACATCACATGTAGGATTACACTCCAGTCCACTAGGAGGAGGCAAAAGCACCCCAACATACCAGAGCTTTGATCCCTCCCCTTCTCCCAGAATTCCTCAGTTATACATATAGCCAAGCATAGGAGGAAAAATAGAAAAGCATGAAAGGACAAAGTACGGAAAATTAAATATAAAACAAGAACAGCCGCTAACTGTACATAATTACAAGGGCAGGGCTCATGGACTCTCACCATGAAGTTCACGAGACCACTATGTAATAGCTGGGACTCGTTCTTGTTTTATCCTTGCTATCACTCTAAATAACAACACAAATGGAGGAAATATGTATATTAGACTGAACGACTGATGAACTACCTGGGCATCTATCAGATCCACATGAGGATCCCAAGATTTGTCATAATACTGGAGTAGCTTATGATTCAGGCGAGAAGCCATGAGGTCTATTTCTGGAAAACCTCAACGCCTTACTATCTGGTCGAACTCCTCCTAGTTTAGAGACCACTCTTCTTGGTCGAAGGCACTGGCGACTGAGAAAGATTGCCTCCCAGTTGTTCACTCCTGGAATGTAAGTAGCTGAAATCATGCAATGGTTGGTGCACTGCCCATCTGATTATTTGGGACACTTTCTTCATCGCTAGAGAACTCCAATTTTCCCCCTGTTGAATTATGTAAGCTTCTGCTGTAATATTATCTGAGGCCAGGCCAACTCTGCAATAGGGCTGCACGATTAATTGCATATGCGATTAATCGCCGCGGTTTAAAAACTGCTAGAGTACGCGATTTATAACCCTGCGCACTATGATGTCATCTATGACATACAGGAGGGTTTTTGCGGCGGCCATATGCGGGTAAGGGGGGTGGCAGTGACTTACCAGTGCTGTACTAGCACATGGTGACTGACTGAGCTCAGGCTGAGGGGGGGCCGAGGGGCAGCCGTGTCGGATCTAGCTGGAGGTATAGCCGGCCATGCAGTGCTGAATAGACTAGCAGTGTTTTCTTGTCCGGTGCAGCAGCAAGCACAGCGGCTCCCTCCCTCCATGAGTAGAAAGCTGGCTAGCAGGATGCACGGTCTACACGCCCAAATACTCCATTCAAAGTATTTGGGCGCACAGACCATGCATCCTGCTGGCCAGCTTTCTATTCATGGTGGGAGGGAGCCGCTGTGTTTGCTGCTGCACCAGACAAGAAAGTGCTGCTTGGAGGGCCGGTGAGTGACTGCGGTAGTGTTGTGTAGTGGGACTCACTTGGCATAGGTCATTGCAAGGTAAAGAGCTTGTCTCCTCTGCATTAGAATCATACTGCAAACTATAGAGCTCAGCTGGCTTACTTTACACTTTTATTGTTTGCTATAGAGACATTACTGCAGAGTATAGAGCTTACTCACATTTTATATAACTGATTAGTACTGTTGCTGATTTGTGGGTGCGGTGCTAGGTCCCTCTAATCATTTTACCCCACATATTCTCTATGTAAGGCAGTGCCATTTTTGTTTGTCCATTCTCTTATATGATATACTGCACTGCACAAAATAGAATATTACTGCATGCTATGGAGCATGATTACTTGCAATATTTCTACAGGCACAGAGATTGCTCACTCTGGAACTAAGAATATTACTGTATTTTATGAAGCTTGCTTATTTTTTAATAGAACATTAGTGCTGCAAGTTAAGTGCATACTCACAGTGTAATAAAATACTACTGGAGGTTATGAATATATATATATATATATATATATATATATATATACATACACACATATGTGGTTTGTATTTTTATTCTCAATTATCCACGCCCAGAATGTGGATCGCTGACAGCGAACAGTTGTGGGCTTCCGCCCATTCCAGAATCCGAAATACTTCACTCATTGCTAGGGAGCTTCTCGTCCCCCCCCCTGATGGTTGATGTAAGCCACAGAGATTATGTTGTCTGATTGGAATCTGATAAACTGAGACGAACCCAGAAGAGGCCAAGCCTTCAGAGCATTGAAGATCACTCAAAGTTCCAAAATGTTGATCGGGAGGAGAGATTCCTCTCGAGTCCACAGGCCCTGTGCCTTCCTGGCACCCCAAACAGCTCCCTATCCTGAAAGACTTGCGTCCGTAGTCACAATCTCCCAGGATGGTCTCAAGAAGGATGTCCCTTGGGACAGGTGATCTGGACAGAGCCAAGAGAGCGATTCTCTCGACTGGTTTTCCAGTGAAATCTGTTGTGACAGATCCGAGTGGTCGCTGTTCCACTGCCTCAGCATGCACAGCTGAAGAGGTCTGAGATGGAATCTGGAGAATGGGATGATATCTATGCTGGACACCATGAGTCCAATTACCTCCATACACCGGGCCTTAAGGAGGTCTGGAGGGCAAGACAATTGGAAGTAATTTTGCAACGTCTCTGATCTGTAAGAAATATCCTCATGGATATGGAATCTATTATCGTACCCAGGAATTTCACCCTGGTACTGGGAACCAGAGAACTCTTTTTTAAGTTTATCTTCCATCCATGAGATCGAAGAAGTAAAAGAGCTCTTGAATGGTCTTCTGCCAGCCAACAGGACGGAGCCTGTACAAGGATGTCGTCCAAGTATGGCGCTACTGCAATACCTCTGGATCTCGCCACCGCGAGCAGAGCCCCCAGAACCTTTGTAAAGACTCTTGGGGCAGTAGCTAGGCCAAATGGAAGAGCAACAAACTGGAAGTGCTGGTCCAGAATGGCAAATCTTAAGAACTTGAAGTGATCCTTGTGTATTGGCACATGAAGGTAAGCATCCTTCAAGTCTATCATAGTCATGAACTGTCCCTCTTGAACTAAGGGCAGAATGGACCTTATTGTCTCCATCTTGAATGATGGGACCGACAGGAACTTGTTTAGGCACTTTAGGTCCAAAATCGGGCATTGGGACCACAAAAAGGTTTGAGTACTACCCCAGACCTCTTTCTGCTAGAGGTACCGGCACAATTACTCCCAGGGAGGAGAGATCCCTCACGCACCCTAGAAAAGCTTCTCGTTTTTCTGGTCGTGAAGACAGGTTTAATAAGAGGAATCTACCGCTGGGTGGATACGTTTTAAAACCTATCCTGTAACCCTGGGCGATGACCTCCAGAACCCAAGGGTCTTGCACATTCCCAAGCCAAGCCTGCACAAAGAGAGATAGTCTTCCCCCCACACGATCTGGCGATGGATCGGGGGTCGCCCCTTCATGCCGATTTTGTTTCGGCGGGCTTCTTGTTCTGCTTGGATTTATTCCAAGAATGAGAAGGTTTCCAAGTTCCCTTAGAAATCCTTTAGGTTTATTTTTCTTATCCTGCGGTAGAAAGGCACCTTTGCCCCCAGTGACTGTGGAAATGATTGAGTCCAGGTCTGGACCAAAAAGAATCTTCCCCTTAAACGGAAGGGAAAGTAGTCTAGATTTTGAAGTCATGTCCGCAGACCAAGACTTCAGCCAGAGTGCCCTATGGGCTAGAACAGAAAAACCTGATGTCTTGGCATTCAGGTGAATTATCTGCATATCCTCAAGCGGGATAGTAGTAGTGCGCATAGCGAATGTGGAGATAGCTCCATCCACCTTAGGGACGGAACCCCACAACTCCAATTGCGAGTCCGGAACCGGGAACAATTTCTTAAAGGAAGAAGAAGGGGAAAAAGAAGATCCAAGTCTCTCCCATTCATTCTTAATAATATTTGTAATCTTAACGGGAACCGGGAAAGTCTGTGGCACCACCCTGTCTTCATAAACCTTATCAAGTTTAGGAATAGAAGGTTCCTCGGGTAATTTAGGTTCTGGAACCTCTAAAGTAGCCAACACCTCCTTTAACAAAAAGCGTAAATGCTTGATCCTAAATCTAAAGTCTGGTTCCTCCGCAGCAGGAGGTTTAGAGGCAGAAGATTCCGACCCAGAAAAAGCATCCTCTGAAGTATCAGAGGCATCCTCATCAGCGGATAATCTAGTATCAGATAAATTCAACAAATTAGTAGAGGACCCCTAAGAAGGATAGCAGTATTTAACTTTTCGCTTGCGCTTAGCAGGGCGAGGTAGAGCACTTTAGGCCACAGACACTGCCATGTGTAGCTGTTCAGTAAAGTCTGGCGGTAAGAGGGCCCCTCCTGAAGGAGGATTAGGAGTGCAATGGGAAGCTGCATGTGTAATAGGAGATGACTGAAGGGAACACACCTAACGGGACAGAGACCCCTCAGAGGTGGACGGCTCAGTGGTACTAAACATCTTGGGTTTCTTAGATATAAGTACTTTATCAAGGCATGTGGAACATAATTGAGCAGGCGGGTAAACCATAGCCTCCTCAGAATAAAAACAGGTATTAGATTTAGGTAAAGAGGGAGTACCCTCTAACGTATCAGAGTCCTCCATAGCTTGCACTTTCAAGATAGACTATAGACAAAGATAAATGGCACCTTTATACCTCCAATGGCTGGGGCACTCACCACCTTCTATAACCCAGGCCCCACAGAGAAACCACTTAGTCTCCTGTAAACCGCACGGTCAGGAAAGAGGAAATCAATGAGACCACACCCGGTCACGTGGTGTGCCATGCAGGACCGCCCTTGCTCCCGGAATAAGCGCGCCAAACCTAAGAGGCCGCACAGTTATCCAAAAACGAAAGTAAAACCTGAATGTTCCAACATCTGCCTAAGCCTCATCTCACACATGTTTGTCAGGCTTTTTTCCCTGTTTTGTTTGCCATGTGCTGCTGGCAACCATTTTACATTCACCTCTCTTGCTGACTCTGGTGCATACTGTGTGATGCTGCTCATTTCCTGCACTTCCTTTTATGGCCAGACTGGTGTACATCATCCGTGTGAGACAGGATGCAGTCTCAGAATTGTGATGTCATCACTTATTATTTAAAGGGCCTCTGTTCAGTATGCTTTGCCTTTGCGTTGTCTCAGACCTGTTTGTGAGAGCTCCTGTTTATTACCTGGCTGTCTGACATCCCTCCTGGCTCCTGATCCCTGACTTGTTTCTGACTCTGCTGTTCTCCTTGTTCCTGATTCCGGCTCGTCTGATTACTCGCTTTTGCTCCTGACTCGGCTTGTCTGACTACCTGCTCTGGTTTCGATTCCTGGCTTGTTATTTGACTTGTGGACTTTTTATTATTTTTTGCTATTAATAAAGGTGTAATTATTTTTGCACTTCTCAGCTCAGTCTGATTCCTGGCATCCTGACAATGTTGCAGCATAAAACATAATAAAACAAATAATGCATAAATCCCCCCTGTTCAATAATCCCCTTCCGGAGATATTAACCTTTGATTCTATACAGATAAAAGGAGTCACACTGTGACCCTGTCTTCTTGCGTTATCATATGAGTATAAAATGAAACGATCTTACCGGAATCACTGCTGTGCAACAGACACACAGCCTCTCAAGTTTGACAGTCTTGTAGCATCGCACCTGACATGGACTTGAGTGATAGAAACAGGCAGTGAAACTCGTCAACACTGATTGCTTAGGAGCTGTTAATACGAGTCTGGATGTTTTCGCAGAAAGACTCTCCCTGTCTCCAGACCCTAACTTTCGTCAATGCTCTCACTGAGAGGCTGACAAGACTACTTAAAACTACAGTCCCATACCGAAGAGTACTACCCTCCATAAGTGACTACTCCGAATCTTCCGACACTTCTCTGCCAACCTCCTGTGACGAAAGGCAAAGAATGACTGGGGGATGAGGGGAGTGGGGGAAGTATTTAAGCCTTTTGCTGGGGTGTCTTTGCCTCCTCCTGGTGGCCAGGTTCTGTATTCCCACAAGTAAGGAATGAAGCCGTGGACTCTCCTCATATTAAGATGGAAATGCAAAATGCATGTATAATTTATTTAGTGTGTGCGTAAATGTCCCAAGGCTATGTGAATCATGTGTACATGTTCATGCTAATAGTCAGAGGGGCATGAAGGTGTGATGTACTTACCTGTTTTCTCAGCTGCAGATAACTACTTTCCGTAGATGGGTCCATCTTAGGAAGTGCAAATACAGTTCTAAGGATCTCACAATGAGCAGCACACTGTAGACCAGGGGATTAGTGGACAAGTCTACATTTCAGCTGGGAGGCTTATGACATTTCATGACTGGCAGAAGATTTCTCACTGCCTGGCTGACCTGTTGAGAGAACCCTTATTGACGTATTCACCTAACTGCATCTTGGCAGTAAAGGTTTGAGTTAGGAATTCTGGGAGAATGAGTAGGATTAAAGTTCTGGCATGTTGGTGTGTCTTTGCCTTCTCCTAGTGGACTGGAGTGTAATCCCACATGTGATGTCTGGAGGACTCTCACCATCATGAAATAAATGGGGTTATGGATAAAACAGCTGTCTTGTCTTAAGATAAATAGTCCATAAATTCATGTCAGCAAAACATTCCATGGTAGATTGCTTGGTATAGAAAACAAACAGAAGTCTGGGACCAGACATTCTGCTCCTCAGCAACATCTACAAACAAAGAGCTGCTCATACCTGTATCATAAAATTCTGCAGTGCAGCTAGTAGATAGCGCACACTGTGCGTGCTCAGGGGTTGCAGAGCTACATCAACTTCCGGCTGCGACTGGTCCCTCTTTTCTGACAGCACAAGTGTCAGCACAGAAGAAGAGAAGCTTTGTCTCAGCACTGATTTCAATAGCAGGATAATGCTCACTAGGATGAAGAATGGAGACAAAGTTTTCTACGAAAGGATCAATGACTATGGGCTAGATTACAAGTGGCACGCTAAAGTTACTGTGTGCGCGATATTAAAATATCGCATTCGTGCTAACTTGCGTGCGTATTACAAGTCGAAAGTAAACACATACCGCACTAGCACAAACTAGATTTACGCTCTTCAGGTTAGTTCGACTGAAGACCTTGCATAAAGGGATAGGGCTAAACAACAACAAAAAATGCATTTAAAAACAACAGAAATAGATTAAAGGGACATGGTACCCAAATGTTGAAGCACATGAAAGTGATGCAGCATAGCTGTCAAAAGCTGACTAGAAAATATCACCTGAACATCTCTATGTAAAAATGGAAGATATTTACCTCAAAATTTCCTAAGTATTCACACCCCATTGTAAATGGACTTTAAGCAGCCAATCAGAATACTAGTCCCAGGACTTCCAAAGCAGCATGCATCTGACATATGCAGGCCCAGTCATGTTATTTCCCTATTGAGTTTAAGGAAGTTTACTAAGAAATCTCACAAGATTTCAGTGAAATCTCATGAGATCACAGCAAAGCACAGCAGGACCTCTGCTGATTGGCTATTTATTTATTTTTAACTTGCAGCTGGACAGCAGCTGAAGTGTGTTACAGACCACTTGCTCTGGTAAGCTGAAGAAATTCTGATGTAAAATATCTTCCTTTTTAACATAGAGATGTCCAGGTGATATTTTCTTGTCGGTTTTTTACAGTTATCCTGCATCATTTTCAAGTGATTTAGTAGATGAGTATTATGTCTCTTTAAAATAAAGTGTTACAAATGTATAAAATATCGAATAAAATATGGTTAAAAGGTAAATGGTATATGACAAGGTATTTGAATGGAAAGGGCTATAATGGATATATACATACATATATATTTGTATGTATGTATGTATATTTACATATGTATATTTGTGTACACATGTATATTTATGTTTATATGTGTATATATGTATATACATATATATATATATATATATATATATATATATATATATATATATATATATATATATACATACACATGCATACACATATGTATATATACTTTGGAGCCCTTTCCACTCAAATACCTGAAAACAAGAAAAAAAAATTCAATAAATTTTAATATTTTATAATCTGTGTGTTTTTTTTGTTTTTGTTTTTTACAGAGGAAACTTTCCTGAAGTATATCAGTCTGATCCCGCCAAGTAAGGTCAGTCCAGCCCTAAAACACCAGGCAATTCTGCTTTTATAATGTGCTTTACTGTGTATTTATTATATATATTTTACATTCCAATGGTCTTCATGTATAGGAAAATGTTCTATGTATTTTTAAACAGATATTCCTATATATCTGTGTGTGTGTATATATACAGTATATATATATATATATATATATATATATATTTTTTTTTTTCTTCAGAGATTGGTGTAAGTGCACTCTCACCAACACTTGCAACTTGTCAGGGTGCTATGAAGGTAATTTGTAGCAATGTAGAAAAGAAGCACTCACTGAACTTACTCCAACGGTGACAAATAAGTTTAATGAAGTTTTAGTTAGTGACTAAAACTTCATTAAACTTATTTGTCACCATTGGAGTAAGTTCAGTGAGTGCTTATTTTCTACATTGCTATATATATATACTGTATGTGTGTGTGTGTGTATGTATAGATATAGATAGATATGTTTTATTTAAAAAAAATGCTTACCTTTTAAAGTATTTTCTTTCCTGGCATGGAGTGTCCACGATTCCATTCAATTACTAGTGGGAATTCAACTCCTGGCCCCCAGGAGGAGGCAAAGAACACCCCAGCAAAGCTTTAAGTATCCCTCCCACTTCCCCATAATCCCCAGTCATTCAGCCGAGGGAATACGGAAAGAGAAAAGGAACACCAGGGGTATAGAGGTGCCTGAAGTTTAGAAAATAAAAATAAGAAGCAGTCTTGAAATTAGACAAAGGCTGGTCATGTACTCTCCATACCCAAGCCAGAGAGGACACAGAATGGAAAGGGAGGGAGAAACCAAGGCAGGCGGACCTAAACTGAGGGCACCACCGCTTAAAGCACCTTTTTCCCAAAAGAAGCCTCAGCTGAGGTAAAAACATCAAATTTGTAAAATTTTAAAAATGTATGTAACGAGGACCAAGTGGCCGCCTTGCAAATTTGCTCCACGGAAGCCTAGTTTTTAAAGGCCCAGGAAGAAGAAACAGCACGAGTTGAATGAGCCGTAATCCTCTCAGAAGGCTATTGTCCAGCTGTCTCATAAGCCAACCGAATGACACTCCTCAATCAAAATGAAAGAGTAGTTGACGTGGCCTTTTGGCCCTTACGTTTGCCAGCAAACACCACAAAAAGGGCAGAAGATTGACGAAAATCGTAAGTAGCCTGGAGATAGAATTTTAGAGCACGAACCACATTCAGGTTGTGTAACAGACGTTCCTTCTGAGAAGAAGGATTAGGACAAAATGAAGGAACTACAATTTCCTGATTGATATTGCGGTCTGAAATCACCTTAGGAAGAAATCCCAATTTAGTATGTAGGACCGACTTATGCGCATGGAAAATAACATAAGGGGGATCACACTGCAGAGCCAAAAGTTCTGAGACTCTTCGAGCAGAAGAGATAGCCAACAAGAACAAAACTTTCCAAAACAGTTTAATATCAACAGATTGCATAGGTGCAAACGGAGCCTGCTGCAAAACCTGAAGAACAAGATTAAGGCTCCAAGGCGGAGCAACAGGTTTAAACACAGGCCTGATTCTGACCAAAGCTTGAACGAAGGACTGAACGTCCGATAAGTCGGCCAAACGTTTAGGCAATAAAACTGAAAGGGCAGCAATCTGACCCTTCAGAGAACTGACTGACAAACCCTTCTCCAGACCCTCCTGGAGAAAAGACAGAATACAGAGAACTCTCACCTTGTGCTAAGGAAAACCCTGAGATTCGCACCAGGATAAGTAGGAGCGCCAAACCTTATGATATATCTTACGAGTTACAGGTTAACGAGCCTGGATCAAAGTGTCAATGACCCTTTCTGAACACCCTTGTCTAGACAAGACTAAGCGTTCAATCTCCATGCAGTCAGCTTCAGAGAATCTAGATTTGGATGAAGAAACGGACCCTGAAGTAGAAGGTCCTTCTTCAGCGTTAATGTTCCCTGAGGGGAGGACGATATCTTCACCAGGTCCGCAAACCAGATTCTGCTGGGCCAAGCTGGAGAAATTAGAATCACAGAAGCCTGCTCCTGCTTGATGCAGGCTATAACCCGAGGAAGGAGGGCAAATGGAGGAAACAGGTATATCAGCCCGAAATCCCATGGAACCGCTAGGCCGTCCACCAGAACCGCTTGCGGGTCCCTTGATCTGGACCCGTATCTGGGAAGTTTGGTATTGAGGCAAGATGCCATTAGATCCAACTCCGAAACCCCCCACCTGAGAGTTAGCAATGAGAATACCGCCGGATGAAGAGACCACTCCCCTGGGTGGAACCTCTGTCTGCTCAGGTAATCTGCTTTCCAGTCGTCCACACCTGGGATATGAATGGCTGACATGTGGCAGTTGTGAGACTCCGCCCACTGAAGGATGCGAGAAACCTCCTTCATCACTAAGGAACTCTTTGTTCCTCCCTAATGGTTGATATAAGCCACTGATGTAATGTTGTCCGATTGGAATCTGATAAACCGGACCAAATTCAATTGAGGTCATGCTATCAAAGCATTGTAGATTGCTCTCAATTCTAGAATATTTATTGGAAGGATGGATTCCTTCGGAGACCAGGGTCCCTGAGCTCTTAAGGGATCCCAAACTGCTCCCTAGCCCGAAGGCTGGCATCCGTAGTCACAATCCTTCTAGATGGTCCAAGAAGCACGTGCCTTGAGACAGATGATCCTGACAGAGCCACCAGAAGAGAGAGTCTCTCGTAAGGTTGTCTAGGACAATCCGTTGAGAGAGGTCCGAGTGGTCTTCGTTCCATTGCCTGAGCATACATAACTGGAGGTCTCAGATGGGAGCTAGCAAAAGGAATAATGTCCATGAGACAGATTACCTCAATACACTGTGCTACTGAGGGTCAAACAGAGGACTGAAGAGAACGACAGACAAAGCAAAGTCTGGACTGTCTCACCTCTGTTAAGAAAATCTTCATAGAGATTGAGTCTATGATTGTCCCCAAAAAATAGACCCTGGTATCAGGGAACTCTTGTCCAGATTCAACATCCACAATGGCAAGAGTCCACAGCACCGTTTCGGGCTATTCACCCTTAATCATGTTAAAAATGATTTTAGCATGATTAAGGGTGAATAGCCCGAAACGTTGCTTTTGTTTGCTGCTGTGTGCCTACATGCTTTTTGTAAGCTAAAAGAAAATAAATGACATAAAGACAAGAACTTTTCCTCTTTATTTGGTGCTGTGGACTCTTGCCATTGTGGATTCATTGAGAGGCGTTTGTAGTGGCCCTCTACCACCTGCACCAGGTAGTGTGCTGTTTGTCTATTCTGAACAGATTCAACATCCACCCGTGAGAGCGAAGAATATACAACAGAGAATCCGTGTGCGATCTTGCTAAATTAAAAGATGACACCTGAACCAAGATATAGACCTGGGGATTCGGGGAGCTGTGGCCAGGCCGAAAGGAAGGTCTAAAAACTGAAAGTGTTTGTCCAGGAATGCAAACTGGAGAAATTGAAAATGTTCCCTGCGGATAGTAACATGAAGGAAAGCGTCCTACAAGTCGATAGTGTTCATGAACTGACCCTCCAGGACTAAAGGGAGAATGGGTTGAATAGTCTCCATTTTGAAGAACGGAACCTTGAGAAATTTGTTGAGGCATTTCAGGTTTAAAATAGGGCAAAAAGCTAACTCTTTCTTGGGGACTACGCAAATATTGGAATAAAATCCTCGGCCCTGCTCTGCAAGAGGAACCGGGACGATCACCCCTAACAAGGAGAGATCCCTGACACACTTTTAGAATGCCTCTCTTTTTTCCTGGTTTGCAGATAACGTTGACAGGAGAAATCTGCCTCCTGGAGGACAAGATTTAAAACCTATCTTGTATCCCTGAGAGACCACATCCACCACCCATCTGGGACATTGCGAGTCCAGGCCTCCTGAAAGAAGGAACGTCTGCCCCTACCTGATCCGATCCCAGATCGGGGCGGACCCTTCCTACCGATTTGTTCTCAGAAGTAGGCTTCTTGGACTGCTGGCCCTTATTCCATGGTTGGTTAGGTCTCCAGGAAGTCTTGGTCTGTTCAGGCTTGGTAGAAGATGAGGATTTCTGTCCCTTGAAATTGCGAAAGAAACACAAATTAGAAGTTTGACGACCCTTAGATCTAGCCTGAGAAAGAAAAACGAAATTTATGCTTACCTGATACATTTATTTATTTCTTGACACGGTGAGTCCATGGATCATCATCAATTACTGTAGTGAATATCACTCCTGGCCAGCAGGAGGAGGCAAAGAGCACCACAGCAAAGCTGTTAAGTATCACTTCCCTTCCCACAAACCCCAGTCATTCGACCGAAGGAAAAGGAGAGAAAGGAAGCAACACAAGGTGCAGAGGTGCCTGAGGTTTACACAACAAAAACTCTGTCTGAAAAATACAGGGTGGGCCGTGGACTCACCGTGTCAAGAAAGAAAGAAATTTATCAGGTAGGCATAAATTTTGTTTTCTTTCTAATGACACGATGAGTCCACGGATCATCATCAATTACTGTTGGGAATCAATAGCCAAGCTAGAGGACACTTATGATAAGAGAGGGACAAGACAGGGAACTTAAACAGAAGGCACCACTGCTTGAAGAACCTTTCTCCCAAAAGAAGCCTCAGCCGAGGCAAAAGTATCAAATTTTTGAAAAAGTATGTAGAGAGGACCAAGTTGCAGCCTTGCAAATCTGTTCCACAGAAGCTTCATTTTTGAAGGCCCAGGAAGAAGAGACAGCCCTTGTGGAATGAGCCGTGATTCTTTCAGGAGGCTGCTCTCCAGCAGTTTCATAGGCCAAGCAAATTATACTCTTCAGCCTGAGAGAAAGAGTAGTAGCCGTAGCTTTCTGACCCTTGCGTTTCCCAGAGAAAATGACAAATAAAGTAAAAGACTGGCGAAAATCCTTAGTCACCTGCAAATAGAATTTCAACGCACGCAAAACATCTAGGTTATGCAGCAAACGCTCCTTATGAGAAGAAGGATTAGGACACAAAGAAAGAACAACAATTTCCTGATTAATATTCCTATCCGAAACCAATTTAGGAAGGAAACCTAACTTAGTACGTAGAACCACCTTATCAGAATGAAAGATAAGATAAGGGGAATCATACTGCAACGCCGAGAGTTCCGAGATTCTCCGAGCAGAAGAAATGGCAACAAGAAACAAAACTTTCCAAGGTAACATCCTAATATCTAAGGAATGCATAGGCTCAAACGGAGCTTGCTGAAGGACTCTAAGAACAAGGTTAAGACTCCAAGGAGGAGTAACAGGCATAAACACAGGCCTGATTCTGACCAAGGCCTGACAAAAAGATTGCACGTCTGGCACATCCGTTTATGCAACAAAATAGACAAGGCAGATATTTGTCCCTTCAAAGTACTCGCTAACAAACTTTCTCCAGACCTTCCTGGAGAAAAGACAAAAGCCTAGGGATCCTGACTCTAATCCATGAGAAACCCTTGGATTCACACCAGTACAGATATTTACGCCATATTTTATAGTAAATCTTCCTAGTCACAGGCTTACAAGCCTGGATTAAGGTCTCAATGACCGACTCCGAGAACCCGCTTAGATAAAATTAAGCGTTCAATCTCCAAGCAGTCAGCTTCAGAGAAACAATATTTGGATGAAGGAAGGGCCCCTGAAGTAGAAGGTTCTTCCTCAGCGGGAGTCTCCAAGGTGGAAGAGATGACATTTCCACTAAGTCTGCATACCAGATCCTGCGAGGCCACGCCGATGCTATGAGAATCACTGAAGCCCTCTCCTGCTTGATCCGAGCAATGACTCGTGGCAGGAGAGAGAACAGAGGAAACAGGTATGCTAGACTGAAATTCCAACGTAGGTCTGCGGAAGCAGGTTCCCTGGGAGAGGTGTTCCTGAGACAACCACCACGGAAGAGATTCTCTTGTCGCCTGATCCAGATCTAATCGCGGAGACAGATCCGCATAGTCCCTGTTCCATTGCCTGAGCATGCACAACTGCAGAGGTCTGAGATGGAACCAAGCAAAAAGAATGAAGTGCATGGCAGCTACCATCAGACCAATTACCTCCATACATTGAGCCACTGACGGCCAAGGAGAGGACTGAAGGACAAGGCAAGAGTAGAAGATTCTTGTCTTTCTGACAGAAATATCTTCATTGAAAGGGAGTCTATTATGGTCCCCAGGAACACTATCCTTGTAGCTTGAACCAAGGAACTTTTTCCCAGATTCACCTTCCATCCGTGGGAGCGAAGAAAAGACAACAAGATCTCCATATGAGAGTTTGCTGAAAAGACGGCGCCTGAATTAGAATGTCATCCAGATATGGCGCCACTGCCATGCCCCGAGACCGGATCACCACCAACAGAGCCCCCAGGACCTTTGAGAAAATTCTGGAAGCTGTGGCAAGGCCAAATGGAAGAGCCACAAATTGGAAGTGCTTGTCCAGAAAAGCGAATCTCAGAAACTTGTGATGATCCCTGTGGATGGGAACATGAAGGTACGCATCCTTTAGGTCTATGGTTGTCATGAACTGACCCTATTGAACCAAGGGAAGAATGGAACATAAACGCCTAGATTACTAGAGTCTTGCGTTAGCCTTAAAAAGCAGTGTTGAGGGGTCCCAACGCTGCTTTTTAACGCCTGATGGTATTACGAGTCTGGCAGGTACAGGTGTACCGCTCACTTTTTTTCCGCGATTTTAGCATACCGCAAATCCCTTTACGTCAATTGTGTATCCTATCTTTTTAATGGGATTTGCTTAACGCCGGTATTACGATCGCTGGAAAAAGTGAGCGGTACACCCTCTACTTCCAAGACTCCTACCGCATTTAAAAGTCAGTAGTTAAGAGTTTTATGGGTTAACGCCGTAACATATAACTCTTAACTAAAGTGCTAAAAAGTACACTAACACCCATAAACTACCTATTAACCCCTAAACCGAGGCCCCCCCACATCGCAAACACTATAATAAAATTATTTAATCCCTAATCTGCAGACCGCACATTGCCGCAACTTAATTAAATATATTAACCCCTAAACCGCCACATCCAATCAGCCAATAGGATTGAGCTTGCATTCTATTGGCTGTTCCAATCAGCCAATAGAATGCAAGCTCAATTATATTGGCTGATTGCATCAGCCAATAGGATTTTTCCTACCTTAATTCCGATTGGCTGATAGGATTCTATCAGCCAATCGGAATTGAAGGGACGCCATCTTGGATGATGTCACTTAAAGGAACCATCATTCTTCAGTTGCCGTCGGATGGAAGAGGATGCTCCGCGTCAGATGTCTTCAAGATGGACCCGCTCCGCTCAGGATGGAAGAAGATAGAAGATGCCGCCTGGATGAAGACTTCTGCCGGTCTGGATGTCCTCTTCTGGCTGGATCGGATGAAGACTTCTGCCCGTCTGGAGGTCCACTTGTGCCCGGCTGGGTGAAGACGTCTCAAGGTAGGGTGATCTTCAAGGGGTTAGTGTTAGGTTTTATTAAGGGGGGATTGGGTGGGTTTTAGAGTAGGGTTGGGTGTGTGGGTGGTGGGTTTTAATGTTGGGGGGGTATTGTATTTTTTTTTACAGGTGAAAGAGCTGATTACTTTGGGGCAATGCCCCGCAAAAGGCCCATTTAAGGGCTATTTGTAATTTAGTATAGGGTAGGGATTTTTATTATTTTGGGGGCTTTTTTATTTTATTACGGGGCTTAGATTAGGTATAATTAGTTTAAAATTCTTGTAATTTCTTTTTTATTTTCTGTAATTTAGTGTTTTTTTTTTCATAATTTAGTTTAATTTATTTAATTGTAATTAATTGTAGGTAGTTTAGGTAATTAATTTAATGATAGTGTAGTGTTAGGTGTAATTGTAATTTAGGTTAGGGTTTATTTTACAGGTACTTTTGTATTTATTTTAGCTAGGTAGTTATTAAATAGTTAATAACTATTTAATAACTATTGTAATACAAAGTTGCCAGTAAAATAAAAATAAACCCTAAGATGGCTACAATGTAACTATTAGTTATATTGTAGCTAGCTTAGGGTTTATTTTACAGGTAAGTATTTAGTTTTAAATAGGAATAATTTATTTCATAATAGTAAATTCATTTAGATGTATTTAAATTATATTTAAGTTAGGGGGGTGTTAGGGTTAGACATAGGTTTAGGGGTTAATACATTTATTATAGTGGGCGGCGAAGTTGGAGGCGGCAGATTAGGGGTTAATAAATGTAATATAGTTGCGGCGACGTTGGGGGAGGGCAGATTAGGGGTTAATAAATAAAATGTAGGGTTCGGCGATGTTGGGGGCAGCAGATTAGGGGTTCATAAGTGTAATGTAGGTGGTGGCGGTGTCCGGAGCGGCAGATTGGGGGTTAATTATATTATGTAGGTGGCGACGATGTCGGGGACGGCAGATTAGGGGTTAATAAGTGTAAGATTAGGAGTGTTTAGACTCGGGGTTCATGTTAGGGTGTTAGGTGTAGATGTAAAATGTATTTTCCCATAGGAAACAATGGGGCTGAATGCTGCTTTTTTGCAGGTGTTAGTTGTTTTTTTTCAGCCAGCTCAGCCCCATTGTTTCCTATGGGGAAATCGTGCACGAGCACGTTTAGTCACCTTTCGGCTACTGTAAGCAACGCTGGTATTGAGGTGAGATGTGGAGCTAAATTTTGCTCAACGCTCACTTTTCTGAGGTTAACGCCAGCTTGCAGAAAACTCGTAATACCAGCGTTGTCTTAAGTGAGCAGTGAGAAAAACATAATTTATGCTTACCTGATAAATTCCTTTCTCCTGTAGTGTGATCAGTCCACGGGTCATCATTACTTCTGGGATATTACTCCTCCCCAACAGGAAGTGCAAGAGGATTCACCCAGGAGAGCTGCATATAGCTCCTCCCCTCCACGTCACTCCCAGTCATTCGACCAAGGACCAACGAGAAAGGAGAAGCCAAGGGTGTAGTGGTGACTGGAGTATAATTTAAAAAAAAAAAAAAAAAATATTTACCTGCCGCAAAAAAACAGGGCGGGCCGTGGACTGATCACACTACAGGAGAAAGGAATTTATCAGGTAAGCATAAATTATGTTTTCTCCTGTTAAGTGTGATCAGTCCACGGGTCATCATTACTTCTGGGATACCAATACCAAAGCAAAAGTACACGGATGACGGGAGGGATAGGCAGGCTCTTTATACAGAAGGAACCACTGCCTGAAGAACCTTTCTCCCAAAAATAGCCTCCGAAGAAGCAAAAGTGTCAAATTTGTCAAATTTGTAAAAAGTATGAAGTGAAGACCAAGTTGCAGCCTTGCAAATCTGTTCAACAGAGGCCTCATTCTTAAAGGCCCAAGTGGAAGCCACAGCTCTAGTGGAATGAGCTGTAATTCTTTCAGGAGGCTGCTGTCCAGCAGTCTCATAAGCTAAACGAATTATGCTACGAAGCCAAAAAGAGAGAGAGGTAGCAGAAGCTTTTTGACCTCTCCTCTGACCAGAGTAAACGACAAACAGGGAAGACGTTTGTCGAAATTCTTTAGTTGCCTGTAAGTAAAATTTTAGGGCACGAACTACATCCAGATTGTGCAGAAGACGTTCCTTCTTTGAAGAAGGATTTGGACACAAGGATGGAACAACAATCTCTTGATTGATATTCCTGTTAGTGACTACCTTAGGTAAGAACCCAGGTTTAGTACGCAGAACTACCTTATCCGAGTGAAAAATCAAATAAGGAGAATCACAATGTAAGGCTGTTAACTCAGAGACTCTTCGAGCCGAGGAAATAGCCATTAAAAATAGAACTTTCCAAGATAACAACTTTATATCAATGGAATGAAGGGGTTCAAACGGAACGCCCTGTAAAACGTTAAGAACAAGGTTTAAACTCCATGGCGGAGCAACAGTTTTAAACACAGGCTTAATCCTGGCCAAAGCCTGACAAAAAGCCTGAACGTCTGGAACTTCTGACAGACGTTTGTGCAACAGAATGGACAGAGCTGAGATCTGTCCCTTTAAGGAACTAGCAGATAAACCCTTTTCTAAACCTTCTTGTAGAAAAGACAATATCCTAGGAATCCTAACCTTACTCCAAGAGTAACCTTTGGATTCGCACCAATATAGGTATTTACGCCATATCTTATGGTAAATTTTTCTGGTAACAGGCTTCCTAGCCTGTATTAAGGTATCAATAACTGACTCAGAAAAACCACGTTTTGATAAAATCAAGCGTTCAATTTCCAAGCAGTCAGCTTCAGAGAAATTAGATTTTGATGTTTGAAAGGACCCTGTATCAGAAGGTCCTGTTTCAGAGGTAGAGACCAAGGTGGACAGGATGACATGTCCACCAGATCTGCATACCAAGTCCTGCGTGGCCATGCAGGTGCTATTAGAATCACTGATGCTCTCTCCTGCTTGATTCTGGCAATCAATCGAGGAAGCATCGGGAAGGGTGGAAACACATAAGCCATCCTGAAGGTCCAAGGTGCTGTCAAAGCATCTATCAGGACCGCTCCCGGATCCCTGGATCTGGACCCGTAACGAGGAAGCTTGGCGTTCTGTCGAGACGCCATGAGATCTATCTCTGGTTTGCCCCAATGACGAAGTATTTGGGCAAAGACCTCCGGATGAAGTTCCCACTCCCCCGGATGAAAAGTCTGACGACTTAAAAAATCCGCCTCCCAGTACTCCACTCCCGGGATGTGGATTGCTGACAGGTGGCAAGAGTGAAACTCTGCCCAGCGAATTATCTTTGATACTTCCATCATTGCTAGGGAGCTTCTTGTCCCTCCCTGATGGTTGATGTAAGCTACAGTCGTGATGTTGTCCGACTGAAACCTGATGAACCCCCGAGTTGTCAACTGGGGCCAAGCCAGAAGGGCATTGAGAACTGCTCTCAATTCCAGAATGTTTATTGGTAGGAGACTCTCCTCCTGATTCCATTGTCCCTGAGCCTTCAGAGAATTCCAGACGGCGCCCCAACCTAGAAGGCTGGCGTCTGTTGTTACAATTGTCCAGTCTGGCCTGCTGAATGGCATCCCCCTGGACAGATGTGGCCGAGAAAGCCACCATAGAAGAGAATTTCTGGTCTCTTGATCCAGATTCAGAGAAGGGGACAAGTCTGAGTAATCCCCATTCCACTGACTTAGCATGCACAATTGCAGCGGTCTGAGGTGTAGGCGTGCAAAGGGTACTATGTCCATTGCCGCCACCATTAAGCCGATTACCTCCATGCATTGAGCCACTGACGGGTGTTGAATGGAATGAAGGACACGGCATGCACTTTGAAGTTTTGTTAACCTGTCTTCTGTCAGGTAAATTTTCATTTCTACAGAATCTATAAGAGTCCCCAGGAAGGGAACTCTTGTGAGTGGAAAGAGAGAACTTTTCTTTTCGTTCACCTTCCATCCATGCGACCTTAGAAATGCCAGTACTAACTCGGTATGAGACTTGGCAGTTTGAAAGCTTGAAGCTTGTATCAGAATGTCGTCTAGGTACGGAGCTACCGAAATTCCTCGCGGTCTTAGTACAGCCAGAAGAGCACCCAGAACCTTTGCGAAGATTCTTGGAGCTGTAGCCAATCCGAATGGAAGAGCTACAAACTGGTAATGGCTGTCTAGAAAGGCAAACCTTAGATACCGGTAATGATCTTTGTGAATCGGTATGTGAAGGTAAGCATCTTTTAAATCCACTGTGGTCATGTACTGACCCTTTTGGATCATGGGTAAAATTGTCCGAATAGTCTCCATTTTGAACGATGGAACTCTTAGGAATTTGTTTAGGATCTTTAAATCCAGGATTGGCCTGAAAGTTCCCTCTTTTTTGGGAACCACAAACAGATTTGAGTAAAACCCTTGTCCCTGTTCCGACCGTGGAACTGGATGGATTACTCCCATTAACAAAAGCTCTTGTACGCAGCGTAGAAAAGCCTTTCTCTTTGTTTGGTTTGTTGACAACCTTGACAGATGAAATCTCTCTCTTGGAGGAGAGTATTTGAAGTCCAGAAGGTATCCCTGAGATATTATCTCTAGCGCCCAGGGATCCTGGACATCTCTTGCCCAAGCCTGGGCGAAGAGAGCAAGTCTGCCCCCCACTAGATCCGATCCCAGATCGGGGGCCCTCAATTCATGCTGTTTTAGGGGCAGCAGCAGGTTTCCTGGCCTGCTTGCCCTTGTTCCAGGACTGGTTAGGTCTCCAGCCTTGTCTGTAGCGAGCAACAGATCCTTCCTGTTTTGGAGCAGAGGAAGTTGATGCTGCTCCTGCTTTGAAATTCCGAAAGGAACGAAAATTAGACTGTCTAGCCTTAGGTTTGGCTCTGTCTTGAGGCAGGGCATGGCCTTTACCTCCTGTAATGTCAGCGATAATTTCTTTCAATCCGGGCCCAAATAAGGTCTGCCCCTTGAAAGGTATATTAAGTAATTTAGACTTAGAAGTAACGTCAGCTGACCAGGATTTTAGCCACAGTGCTCTGCGCGCCTGAATGGCGAATCCGGAATTCTTAGCCGTAAGTTTAGTTAAATGTACTACGGCATCCGAAATGAATGAATTAGCTAGCTTAAGGACTCTAAGCTTGTCCGTAATCTCATCCAGAGTGGCTGAACTAATGGTCTCTTCCAGAGACTCAAACCAGAATGCCGCCGCAGCCGTGACCGGCGCAATGCATGCAAGGGGTTGCAATATAAAACCTTGTTGAACAAACATTTTCTTAAGGTAACCCTCTAACTTTTTATCCATTGGATCTGAAAAGGCACAGCTATCCTCCACCGGGATAGTGGTACGCTTAGCTAAAGTAGAAACTGCTCCTTCCACCTTAGGGACCGTTTGCCATAAGTCCCGTGTGGTGGTGTCTATCGGAAACATCTTTCTAAATATCGGAGGGGGTGAGAACGGCACACCGGGTCTATCCCACTCCTTAGTAACAATTTCAGTTAGTCTCTTAGGTATAGGAAAAACGTCAGTACTCGATGGTACCGCAAAATATTTATCCAACCTACACATTTTCTCTGGTATTGCAACTGTGTTACAATCATTCAGAGCCGCTAACACCTCCCCTAGTAATACACAGAGGTTTTCCAGCTTAAATTTAAAATTTGAAATATCTGAATCCAATCTGTTTGGATCAGAACCGTCAGCCGCAGAATGAAGCTCTCCGTCCTCATGTTCTGCAAGTTGTGACGCAGTATCTGACATGGCCCTAACATTATCAGCGCACTCTGTTCTCACCCCAGAGTGATCACGCTTACCTCTTAGTTCTGGTAATTTAGCCAAAACTTCAGTCATAACAGTAGCCATATCCTGTAATGTGATTTGTAATGGCCGCCCAGATGTACTCGGCGCCACAATATCACGCACCTCCCGAGCGGGAGATGCAGGTACTGACACGTGAGGCGAGTTAGTCGGCATAACTCTCCCCTCGTTGTTTGGTGAAATGTGTTCAATTTGTACAGATTGATTTTTATTTAAAGTAGCATCAATGCAGTTAGTACATAAATTTCTATTGGGCTCCACTTTGGCATTAGCACATATAGCACATATGTCTTCCTCTGAATCAGACATGTTTAACACACTAGCAAATAAACCAGCAACTTGGAAATACTTTTCAAGTAATTTACTATAATATGAAAACGTACTGTGCCTATAAGAAGCACAGAAAAAGTTATGACAGTTGAAAGTTAATAAACTGAAAGGTTATAGCATCAAATCTTTGTAAAAACACAATTTTAGCAAAGGCTTGTTCCCATTAGCAAAGGATAACTAACCCTGATAGCAGAAAAAAAGTTACAGAAATAAACGTTTTTTATCACAGTCAACTACAATCTCACAGCTCTGCTGTGAGGATTACCTCCCTCAAAACAAGTTTTGAAGACCCCTGAGTTCTGTAGAGATGAACCGGATCATGCAGGAAATACAATGAGCTTCTGACTGAATTTTTTGATGCGTAGCAAAAGCGCCAAAAAAGGCCACTCCCCCTCACACACAACAGTGAGAGAGATCAGTAAACTGTCATAAATTAAATCAAACAACTGCCAAGTGGAAAAAAATAGTGCCCAAAACATTTTATTCACCCAGTACCTCAGAAAATGAAAACGATTTTACATTCCAGCAAAAAAACGTTTAACATAAATTAAGAGTTATTAAAAAGCCTGTTGCCAGTCCCTGCAAATTAGGCTAAAGTCTTATGTACACAGTGTAATTCCAGTGAAGTACCATTCCCCAGAATACTGAAGTGTAAAATATACATACATGACAGCCTGATACCAGATGCTACTACTGCATTTAAGGCTGAGTTTACATTATATCGGTATGGCAGGATTTTCTCATCAATTCCATTGTCAGAAAATAATAAGCTGCTACATACCTCTTTGCAGATTAATCTGCCCGCTGTCCCCTGATCTGAAGTTTACCTCTCCTCAGATGGCCGAGAAACAGCAATATGATCTTAACTACGCCGGCTAAAATCATAGTAAAAACTCAGGTAGAATCTTCTTCAAATCTACCAGAGAAGAAATAACACACTCCGGTGCTATTATAAAATAACAAACTTTTGATTGAAGGAATAAAACTAAGTATAATCACCATAGTCCTCTCACACCTCCTATCTAGTCGTTGGGTGCAAGAGAATGACTGGGAGTGACGTGGAGGGGAGGAGCTATATGCAGCTCTCCTGGGTGAATCCTCTTGCACTTCCTGTTGGGGAGGAGTAATATCCCAGAAGTAATGATGACCCGTGGACTGATCACACTTAACAGGAGAAAAAAGGAGCGTTAGCACCGCACAGCCTTACCGACAAAAACTCGTAATCTAGCCGATAGTTTCTATCTTGAAGGACGGTACTCTGAGGAACTTGTTTAGACATTTCAGGTCTAAAATTGGTCTGAAAGTTCCCTCTTTTTTGGGAACCACAAACAGATTGGGGTAGAATCCCAGGCCCTGTTCCGATATGGGAACTGAAACTACCACTCCCAGGGCAGAAAGATCCCGGACACAATGTAAGAACGCCTCTCTTTTTATCTGGTCTACAGATTATCTTGAGAGGAGGAACCTGCCCCTGAGAGGAAAGGTCTTGAACTCTAGTTTGTACCCCTGGGATACGATGTCCACCACCCAGGGATCCAGAACATCCCAAACCCAGGTCTGAGCGAATAAAGAAAGTCTGCCCCCTACCGGATCCGTTTCCGGATCGGGGCAGGCCCTTCATGCTGACTTTGAATCATTTGCGGGCTTCTTAGAATGCTTCCCCTTGTTCCAAGACTGTTTGGACTTCCAGGAAGGCTTGGACTGTTCCTGCTTGGAAGAGGGGGGGGGGGAGGCTTACCTTTAAAGTTTCGAAAGGAACGAAAATTACTCTGATGTCCTTTCTGTTTATTCCTCTTATCCTGTGGGAGGAAATGCCCTTTTCGTCCTGTAATATCTGAAATAATTTCGGCCAAGCCCGACCCAAACAAGGTATTACCCTTGTAGGGAATCGCCAAAAGTTTGGACTTAGATGAAACATCTGCAGACCAGGATTTCAACCATAAGGCTTTGCGAGCAAGCACAGCAAAGCAAGATATCTTTCCTCCCAACTTGATGACTTGTAAGTAAGCATCCGTGATAAAGGAATTGGCCAACTTAATAGCCTTAATCCTATTCTGGATTTCCTCAAGAGGAGTATCTGTCTGAATAGAATCAGACAACGCATCAAACAAGTAGGCTGCCGCGCTGGTGACAGTGGCAATACACACCACAGGCTGCCATTGCAGACCCTGGTGAACATACAACTTCTTTAGTAATGCCTCCAACTTCTTATCCCTAGGATCCTTAAAGGAACAGCTATCCTCTATGGGAATAGTGGTTCTCTTAGCCAAAGTGGAAATCGCCCCTTCCACCTTGGGGACCGTTTGCCAAGACTCCTTAATAGAGTCAGCTATCGGAAACATTTTCTTGAAAATTGGGGATGGAGAAAAAGGAATTCCAGGTCTCTCCCACTCCCGTGCAATAATCTCAGTAGCACGGTCTGGTACAGGGAATATCTCCACCGCGGAGGGAACCTCAAAGTACTTGTTCAGTTTACTAGATTTTTTAGGGTTGACGACAGTCGTATCAGAGTCTTCCAATGTAGCCAAAACCTCCTTAAGTAACAGATGGAGGTGTTCCAGCTTAAATCTGAAGGATACAACTTCAGCGTCAGAAGGAATTATACTGTCTGAATCTGAGATTTCACCCTCAGACGCTACCGAAGTGTCTTCATCATCAGATTTTTGAGAGGAAGCACCTTGAGTAGCCACCACAGGATCAGAAACCTTGCTCACTTATTCTTTAAATTTCCTCTTGCGCCTTCTCTGCAGCACGGGAAAAGCCGACAGCGCCTCAGATACCGCAGAGGATACCTGGGTAGCATTGTCTTGCAAAGAAAATCCTACCGGATTGTGAGAGGAACCGCAGGGCACTGCATGTGTAGACGGAAAAGATTGGGACGCTTGAGGAGAAAGCTGCGGCATATCTGGTACAGGAGACCCCTGAACAGCATCCGCCTTAGCTAATGATCGCTCAGATTCAAAAAAGTTTATGCCTGTAAACCACTGTTCTTTCAATACATGAAGAACAAAAAGGGATTGGTGGTTCTACCTGGGAGTCAAAACACAGGCTACATGTAACATTTTTTAAGGCATCTTGATCCATCTTTGACCAATAACAAAGAGAGAGAAAATATAAAAAATAAAATAAAAACTACTTTTATTGCACTTGGAAATTAACACAGAAAAAACGATACTGGCCCTTTAATTTTTTATAGAGCAGCGGTGTTATTAAAAACCCCAGACAGCCTCTACACCTCAGCTTTGCTGAGGTGCCTACCTGTCCTGCTGGTCACAGTACAAACGATCCGACTAACCGTTGTGGATCTCTACGTTCCTGAACTGCGCAAATAGACGGCTTTGCGATCCTCTATCTCAGCAGAGCCGCAACAAAACTACCTGCTCTATTCCGGAACTCACAGGAAGTGAGAATGCTTCCCCTAGTCCGGAAGGCACGCAAATAGTTTGCTGCCTCTGAAGAAAAACCGCTTCTTTGTTCATGGGCAGTCCCTGCGGCTATTAGAATCCCTAGCAGTGCCGCAAAGAGAAAATCCATTAAAATACAACCAGTTTCTTAATTTCTATAAACTAAGCTGTTTTGCGTTTACCAGTTTGTTGAACAGCTTGTTTCTCTGTGATGTACTTTGCTCTTAGCAATATATAAGCACCTTGGCTTACACAAAAATAAAAAACTGCACCGTACATACACAATTCTTGATCGGATTTAAACCGGAGAAAGGACAGCCTGAGCCCAATAAAGATACTCCTCACGTCCACAGTGCCTGCTAAATCTGCCTGTCATTGACCCATCATATGGTCACTGGTATAATTAGCGTCCCATACAGACTACTGCTGAAGTGCCATATTTTCGCCCATAAGAAAGAAAAATAAACTTGGCACCTACCTGATTCTACATCTGTCCGGCAGAAGGACAGCTCACCTGGTTTGAGAGGGTATCCTCCCTCACATGGACCTGTGGAAGAAAAGAAAGACTGAGTAAGCTTACTCAGGCTATATGGATAGGGCAGCAAAACTGTTTGAGAGGCGCAGTTGGGATTGTACCCCACAAGTTCCCAATTGCTTAAAAGCCACCACTGCTCTACTGAAGAGACTGACGTGGGCTACGGCTAGACCCCAGGAAAGATCAGAGCAAACCTACTCTGCTTTAAAATAAAAAAATCTTTTGCAACGCTCCACTAGTTGCCAATGTGATATAAATTTTTTATCTTTGTTAAATCTCAGGCGCTCATTTCTGTATATGCAAATTGTATATTGACCAGCTAACTGTTCACTAAATGTTTCAAAAAAGCTCTTTTGAAAAAATAAAAATAAAAAATAAAATCTTGATTGAAGAAAATTCTTATCAGACACCTAAAACTTTACCTCCTCCTTGCAACGCAGGCAAAGAGAATGACTGGTTTGCTGGAAGGGAAGTGATACTTAACAGCTTTGCTGTGGTGCTCTTTGCCTCCTCCTGCTGGCCAGGAGTGATATTCCCTACAGTAATTGATGATGATCCGTGGACTCACCGTGTCATTAGAAAGAAAGCCCCCTTTCCACCCGTGACAATGGAAATGATGGCATCCAGACCAGGACCAAACAAAGTTTTCCCTTTAAAAGGTAAATAAAGGAGTCTAGACTTGGAAACCATGTCTACTGATCAAGAATTTAGCCACAAGGCTCTGCGAGAGAGAATGGCAAGACTCAAAGTCTTTGAACTCAGATATACTACCTGCATACTGGCATCACAAATTAACGGCCAGATCACGAGTTTTGCGTTATGAGCGGCTCGGTACTAAATTGCATGTTGTTTCCATCATTCACCTCCCTATAGCGCTGCTATTACAGGTTTGCAAAAACCCGGCGTTAGCATGCAATATGGCAGTGTTGAGCTCCATACCACACACAAATACCAGCGCTGCTTTGAGCTGGTTTTACGTGCTCGTGCACGATTTCCCCATAGACATCAATGGGGAGAGTACCTGCAATAAAGGAGTGTAAAGCTCCGTAACGCAGCCCCATTGATTCCTATGGGGAAAGAAAAGTTATGTTTACACCTAACACCCTAACATAAACCCCGAGTCTAAACACCCCTAATCTGCCGCCCCCAACATCGCCGCCACCTACATTACAGCTATTAACCCCTAATCTGCCGCCCCCAACGTTGCCGCCACTATACTAAAGTTATTAACCCCTAAACCTAACCCTAACGTAACCCTAACACCCACTAACTTTAATATAATTAAAATAAATCTAAATAAAAATTACAATGAATACCTAAATAATTCCTATTTAAAACTAAATACTTACCTGTAAAATAAAACCTAACCTAGCTACAATATAACTAATAGTTACATTGTAGCTATCTTAGGTTTTATTTTTATTTCACAGCTAAGTTTGTATTTATTTTAACTAGGTAGACTAGTTAGTAAATAGTTATTAACTATTTACTAGCTACCTAGTTAAAATAAATACAAATGTACCTGTAAAATAAAACCTAACCTGTCTTACACTAATATATAACATTACACTACAATTAAATAAATTACATTAATTAAATACAATTAACTAAATTACAAAAGAAATAAACACTATATTACACAAAATAAAAAAGAAATGATCAAATATTTAAACTAATTACACGTAATCTAATAGCCCTATCAAAATAAAAAAGCCCCCCCAAAATAAAAAAAACCCTAGCCTAAACTAAACTGCCAATAGCCCTTAAAAGGGCCTTTTGCGGGGCATTGCCCCAAAGAAATCAGCTCTTTTACCTGTAAAAAAAAATACAAACAACCCCCCAACAGTAAAGCCCACCACCCACACAACCAAACCCCCCAAATAAAATCCTATCTAAAAAACCTAAGCTCCCTATTGCCCTGAAAAGGGCATTTGGAAGGGCATTTAGCTCTTTTCCATTGCCCAAACCCTAAGCTAAAAATAAAACCCACCCAATAAACCCTTAAAAAAAACTAACACTAACCCCCGAAGATCCACTTACAGTTTTTAAAGACCGGACATCCATCCTCATCAAGCCGGGAGAAGTCTTCATGCAAGCGGGCAGAAGTCCTCAACAAAGCCGGGAGAAGTCTTCATCCAAGCGGCAAGAAGTGGTCCTCCAGGCTTGCAAAAGTCTTCATCCAGACGGCATCTTCTATTTTCATCCTTCCGACGCAGAGCGGCTCAATCTTCAAGACATCCGGCGCGGAGCATCCTCTTCTGTCGACGGCTACTGAAGAATGAAGGTTCCTTTAAGGGACGTCATCCAAGATGGCGTCCCTTGAATTCCGATTGGCTGATAGAATTGTATCAGCCAATCGGAATTAAAGTTGAAAAAATCCTATTGGCTGATCCAATCAGCCAATAGGATTGAGCTCGCATTCTATTGGCTGTTCCAATCAGCCAATAGAATGCAAGCTCAATCCTATTGGTTGATTGGATCAGCCAATAGGATTGAAGCTCAATCCTATTGGCTGATTGCATCAGCCAATAGGATTTTTTCAACTTTAATTCCAATTGGCTGATAGAATTCTAGAATGGCCTGGAGGACCACTTCTTGCCGCTTGGATAAAGACTTCTCCTGGCTTCGTTGAGGACTTCTGCCTGCTTCGATAAAAACTTCTGGCTTGATGAGGATGGATGTCCGGTCTTCAAAAACCGTGGATCTTCAGGGGTTAGTGTTAGTTTTTTTTAAGGGTTTATTAGGTGGGTTTTATTTTTAGTTTAGGGTTTGGGCAATGGAAAAGAGCTAAATGTCCCGCAAAAGGCCCTTTTAAGGGCTATTGGCAGTTTAGTTTAGGCTAGGGTTTTTTATTTTGGGGGGGGGGGGCTTTTTTATTTTGATAGGGCTATTAGATTAGGTGTAATTAGTTTAAATATTTGATAATTTCTTTTTAATTTTGTGTAATATAGTGTTTATTTTTTTTTGTAATTTAGTTAATTGTATTTAATTAATGTAATTGATTTAATTGTAGTGTAATGTTAGGTGTTAGTGTAAGACAGCTTAGGTTTTATTTTACAGGTAAATTTGTATTTATTTTAACTAGGTAGCTAGTAAATAGTTAATAACTATTTACCAACTAGTCTACCTAGTTAAAATAAATACAAACTTGCCTGTGAAATAAAAATAAAACCTAAGATAGCTACAATGTAACTATTAGTTATATTGTAACAAGCTTAGGGTTTATTTTACATGTAAGTATTTAGTTTTAAATAGGAATTATTTAGTTAATGATAGTAATTTAGATTTATTTTAATTACATTAAAGTTAAGGGTGTTAGGGTTAGACTTAGGGTTAGGTTCAGGGGTTAATAACTTTAGTATAGTGGCGGCGGTGACGTTGGGGGTGGCAGATTAGGGGTTAATAATATTTAACTAGTGTTTGCAATGCGGGAGTGCAGCGGTATAGAGGTTAATATGTTTATTATAGTGGCGGCGGTGCCCGGAGCGGCAGATTAGGGGTTAATAATTTTATTTTAGCGTTTGCGATGCAGGAGGGCTTTGGTTTAGGGGTTAATAGGTAGTTTATGGGTGTTTATTGTACTTTGTAACACTTTAGTTATGAGTTTTATGCTACAGATTTGTAACGTAAAACTAATAACTACTGACTTTAGATGGCGGTACGAATCTTAACGGTATAGGGTGTACCGCTCATTTTTTGGCCTCCGAGGCAAAACTCGTAATACCAGCGCTATAAAAGTCTCATTGAAAAAGGACTTTATGAAAGGTGCGGTAGTTACGTTGCGTTACGGCCAAAACAGTGTGCGGTACAGCTATACCTGCAAGACTCGTAATAGCAGCGGTAGTGAAAAAGCAGCGTTATGAGGCTTTTTCACTCATAACGCAAAACTCGTAATCTAGCCTTATGGAATTTGCCAGCGTTAATGCCTTGATCCTGTCTTGGATCTCCTCCAAAATCAGTTCAGATAAGGAGTCACATGAATACGAGGCCGCGCCAGCGACCACCGCCATACCTGCCACAGCAGACCTTGGTGAAGGAAAATCTTTCTTAAAAGGACAGTACACTGTAAAATTGCTTTTATATTAATGTATTGTCAATGACTTGTTATACCGGCTGCAGAGTATAAAAGGTATGAGAAATTGCATTTTCATGTTTATTTGTGTATATGAAGTAGCTGGTTTTGTGCTTTTAAACCACAGCCTATTACAATGGGTTGTGCATCTGCTAATATCATATCTTATTATTGTATCAATTTGTGTACACAGACCTGCTATTCTATCTTATATTTGCCTGGAAAACTAAAGCTCAATACATAGAGAGAACAATGGGAAATTATTATTTTATTACTTCACTATCCTGCACCCCACTGTGAGTTTAATTTCTTCTGCTGGCTGTGTTTACTTAGGCTATTCAATAGCTGAGACTCCAGTATTAAAACTTTCAGTATAGGTTAGGAAACGACAAGCTAAATTAGCTATTTCAAAGGCCAAAAAAGGGGTAAAGGAGCTACTTGTAAATAATTTAATACACTCCAGCAGGTAAAATGGATCACTGGGAACAATTTAAATGGGAGACATTTTTTGGGTGAACTTTCCCTTTAAGTACCCCTCCAATTTTCTATCCATGGGGTCCTTAAAGGAGGTACTATCCTCCAGAGGTATCGTAATACTCTTAGTCAAGTTGGATATAGCGCAATCCACCTTAGGAATAGTACGCCAGAGTCCGCAACTGGAAACATTTTCTTAAAAACAGGAGATGGGGTAAAAGGAACACCCGGTTTCTCCCATTCTTGAGAAATAATATCCGATATATGATCCGGAACAGGAAACACTTCCACAGACCTAGGTTTGACATCAAAAACCTTGTTCAGTTTAGTAACCTTAGGAGTCTCAGTAGTTGTAGGTTCTGAATCTTCCAGAGTAGCCAGAACCTTCTTAAGCAGTAAACGGAGGTGCTCGACCTTATACCTAAAACTAACCTCCTCTAAATCTACTGGACCTACCACAGTAGAATCTGATTCAGAGATCTCGCTTTCAGAGGCTGCTGAAGAATGGTCATCCTCAGATAATTGGGATAAACTGACCAAAGCTGCTTTGGTGTTAGAAGATATTCCTGACTTAGAGGACATATTCTTAGAATTTATTTTTCTCTTACCCAAGATAGGTAAGGCACTCAGTGCCGCAGAAATCGCTGTGGTAAGCTGCGCTGTAAAATCAAATGGTAAAAATATACCCCCAGATAAAGACTGAGTAGAGCCACAGGGCATTGCTTGTGTAACTGCTAGGGACGGGGACTGAGGAAAAAGCTGAAGCATGTCTAGGGCAACAAAATCCTGAGAGGCAGAGGGCTCTGAGGGGTTACATTTTTGAGGAATGACAGAATCTTTATTTTTGGACTGCAACATATTCGCTATAAACGTGGAGCAAAGTTGCACAGGAGGAATCACTTGGGCCTCTAAACAGAATAAACATTTGTCTAAGGATACAGATACATTTTGGTCTTTTTTCCATACTGTCCTGCATATGGGTAAAATCCACAGATTCACAGAACTAACCTTAAATAAAAGCCTGTTGTAATTTGATAATTCATCTTGATATGCTCAATATCTGCAAGAATAAACAACATGGCACTGCTATAACCCCAGCCATTGCTGGAGTAGACTCACCACCTCCTATGGTAAGGATAACTGCGTCGCTGTTCTCACTCAGTTATGCGCTCTCCACACTGAGAGTTACGGAGATCACAGCTCCAAAAACTGCTTCAGGGGGAAGAAGGAGACCCGAGGTCATCACCTGACCGCATCAGAAAAATAAATGTGACACAAGAAGAAAGCGCGCAAAATACGCTCTGCTTAACTAAAAGAAAAAACTGACATTTCCCATTGAAACCTATCTTGTCCAGAAAGTATCGAATTAGTAATCCAAATTAAAAGCACATCCTCAAACAAGTTCCTGACAGCCTCAGTCCCAGAAACATTAAAGTCAGCTAAAAAATAGCGCATTGTTTCTAAAACAGTGCCCTGCATATGCTGCCCCAATAAAATCCCCAGCATGAAGAGATTTATTATAAAACGTCCCCAGGCTCCGTATATAAAAGTAGAGAGGTATTAACCCCCAATGTGCTTAAACATTCTCACCTATGAAGGAAATAAGCACTTACCTTGGAGCCTCAGCTGTGGGGCAGACACAGAATTCTAGGTCTGACAGATCCATATAGACTTCTGACAGGGACCTGGAGAAGAAGGAAAAGCAGAGTAACCAACCCTGGTTTGCCAAATGGGGGTTAGCATAGTTGGAGAAAAAACAAGTACTGCCCTGCGACCTCCAACAGCTAATAGCTACCAAAACTCTTACTCAAGAGGATTACATAGACACAGCATTACCCCAATCCTTACTTGCAGGGAAACTACCCATTAAAGTTCTTAATTTTCTTCAGAGCACTATCTTCGCACACCTCCTAGATATACAAAGGCAACGAATGACTGGGGATTATGGGAAGTGGGAGGGATACTTAAAGCTTTGTTGGGGTATTCTTTGCCTCCTCCTGGTGGCCAGGAGTTGAATTCCCACTAGTAATTGAATGGAATTGTGGACTCTCCATGCCATTGGAAAGAAATAGATATATAGATAGAAATATATATTTAAAAATAAAATAGAACATTTTCTTCTATGTGAATGTAAAATATAGATAACGACCGTCGTGTTAACACTGCAAGTTTAATTCCTATTATTTTGGGGGTTTTCTAAGTTTGTGCTCCCCATTAAAGTCTAAGGGGCCGAATTATCAAGCTCTGAATGGAGCTTGATGCCCCTGTTTCCGCCGGAAACAGCAGTTATGAAGCAGCGGTCTAAAGGGTCCAATAAAATATGGAGACAAAAACAGGACAGTCAAAGGCAAACCAAGGGGAGATATATTGCATACATAAAACCATTGTTTGGGTTCTAAACCTGCAGATGGATTCCCACAGTTGAACAATTTCAATGGAGGATTCTACAGCCATCCAAATGTCTCACAGCCCCTTACTGAAACCTTTAAACTTGTAAGTAGGATCAAACAGATATACAAAGAGCAAACTTTTCAGACAACTGTCTTGAGTGCACATATGCTTACCTGATACATTTCTTTCCGGGCCTGGAGAGTCCACAACGTCATTCCAATTACTAGTGGGAACCAATACCCAAGCTAGAGGACACAGAATGAACAGGGAGGGAGAACAAGTCAGAAGGACCTAAACAGAAGACACCACCACTTGAATAACCTTTCTCCCCAAAGAGGCCTCAGCCGAGGCAAAAGTATCAAATTTGTAGAATTTGGAAAAAGTATGCAGAGAGGATCAAATCCAAATTTGTTCCACAGAAGCTTCATTTTTGAAAGCCCAAGAAGAGGAGACAGCCCTAGTGGAATGAGCCGTAATTCTCTCAGGAGGCTGCAGTCCAGCAATCTCATAAGCAAAACGAATCATACTTCTCAACCAGAGGCAAAGAGTAGTACAAGTGGCCTTCTAACCCTTATGCTTTCCATAGAAAACCACAAATAGGGCAGAAGATTGCCGAAAATCTTTAGCAGCTTGTAGGTAACATTTTAGAGCGCACACATCATCCAAGTTATGCAAAAGACGTTCCTTATGAGAAGAAGGATTAGGACAAAAAGAAGGAACAACAATTTCCTGATTAATGTTGCGATCCGACACCACCTTAGGGAGAAAATCCAATTTAGTACGAAGGACCGCCTTATCTGCATGAAAAATAAGGTACAGGGAATCATACTGCAGAGCTAAAGGCTCAGAAACTCTGGGAGCGGAAGAAATAGCAAGGAAAAACAAAACCTTCAAGATAACAATTTTATATCAACAACATGCATCGGCTCAAACAGAGCCTGCTGCAAAACTTTAAGAACTAGGTTAAGGCTCCAAGGAGGAGCAACAGGCTTAAACACAGGCCTGATTCTGACCAGGGCCTGAACAAAAGCTTGGACATCTGGTAAATCTGCCAGACGTTTGTGCAAAAGGAAAGAGAGAGCAGAAATCTAACCTTTCAGAGTACTGACTGACAAACCTTTCTCCAGGCCATCATGAATAAAAGAAAAAATTTGGGGAATTCTCACCCGACTCCAGGAAAAACCTTTAGCTTTACACCAAAAAAGGTATTTACGCCATATCTTATGAGTAGCAGGTTTACGAGCCTGAAGCATAGTATCAATGACCTCTTCCAAAAAACCACGTCTAGACAGGACTAGGCGTTTAATCTCCAAGCAGTCAGCTTCAGAGAATCTAGAGTTGAATGGAGGAATGGACCCTGAATTAGAAGGTCCTTCCTCAGAGGTAACCTCCAAGGTGGAAGAGATGACATCTTCACCAGATCCGCAAACCAGATCCTGCAAGGCCAGACAGGAGCTATTTGAATCACAGATGCTCTCTCTTGCTTGATACGAGCAATGACTCGTGGAAGGAGATCAAATAAAGGAAACAGGTATGCTAGCCCGAAATACCAAGGAACCACCAGAGCATCTATCAGGGCGGCCTGAGGATCTCTTGACCTTGAACCGTACTTTAGAAGCTTGCCGTTTTGACGAGACGCCATCAGATCCAACTCCTGAACCCCCCACCTGAGAGTTATCCTGGAGAACACTTCCGGATGGAGAGCCCACTCCCTGTGATAGAAAGTCTGTCTGCTCAGAAAATCCGCCTCCCAATTGTCCACTCCAGGAATGTGGATGGCAGATAGGAGACAATCGTGAGCTTCCACCGACTGCAGAATGTGAGCCACCTCCTTCATGGCCAAGGAACTCCGAGTTCCTCCCTGGTGGTTGATGTAAGCCACTGAGGTGATGTTGTCCGACTGGAATCTGATAAACCAAACTAAAAATAATTGAGGACAAGCTGTCAAGGCATTGAAGATTGCTCTTAACTCCAAGATGTTTATGGGAAGAGAAGACTCTTTCTGAGACCACAGGCCCTGAGCTTTCAGAGAACCCCAAACAGCTTTCCAGCCTAACAGGCTGGTGTCTGTAGTCACAATCACCCAAGAATTTCTCAGGAAGCAAGTGCCCCAAGACAGATGTTCCTGTGAAATCCATCACAAGAGAGTCTCTTGTTAGGGGGTCCAGATTTATCCTCTGCGATAAATCTGAATGGTCTCCGTTCCATTGACTGAGCATGCAAAGTTGCAGCGGACGCAGATAGAACCGAGTAAAAGATATGATGTAAATGGAAGCCACCATCAGACCAATCACCTGCATGCATTGAGCCACCGTTGTGCGAAAAGCAGACTAGAGAGAAAGACAAGAAGCAAGAAGCTTGGATTTTCTGACGTCCGTCAGGAAAATCTTCATGGATTGTCCCTAGGAAACACACTCTTGTAGTTGGAACTAGAGAACTATTTTCCAGATTCACTTTCCACCCGTGGGAACATAGAAAAGACATGAGATTTTGCTAGTTGAAAAGATGACGCCTGAACCAAGATGTCGTCTAGATAAGGCGCCACAGCAATTCCCTGGGATCTGATCACTGCCAATAGGGCTCCCAGAATCTTTGTGAAGATTCTCGGAGCCGTGGCAAGACCAAACGGAAGGGCAACAAACTGGAAATGCTTGTCCAGAAAGGCAAACCTTTGAAACTGGTAATGATCTCTGTGAATGGGAACGTGTAAATACGCGTCCTTCGGGTCTATGGTCGTAATGAACTGACCTTCCTGAACCAATGTAAGAATGGAATGAATAGTTTCCATCTTTAAAGGGATAGTCTATTTAAAAATAAACTTTCATGATTAAGCAACTTTCTAATTTACTCCTATTATCAATTTTTCTTCGTTCTCTTGGTATCTTTACTTTAAAAAATTGGAAAGTAAGCTTAGTAGCCAGCCCATTTGTGGTTTAGCACCTGGGTAGCATTTGCTGATTGGATGGATACATTTAGACACCAATCAGCAAGCGCTACTCAGGTGCTGAACCAGAAATGGGCCGGCTTCTAAGCTTACATTCAAATAAAGATACCAAGAAAACGAAGAAAAATTGATAATAGGAGTAAATTAGAAAGTTGCTTAAACTTGCATGCTCTATCTGAATCATGAAAGTTTAATTAATACTACACTATCCCTTTAAGGACGGAACCCTGAGGAATTTTTTGAGACACTTTAGATCTAGGATGGGACGGAAAGTTCCCTCCTTTTTGGGAACCACAAATAGATTTGAATAGAATCCTAGACCTTGTTCCTCTAGAGGGACTGGTACAATAACTCCCAGGGAGAATAGGTTTTTTACGCAATTTAAGAAGGCCTTTTTACCTGGATTGAGGATAGTCTTGAAAGGAGAAATTTACCCCTTGGATGGCAAGACTTGAATCCTATTTTGTAACCCTGGGATACTATGTCCACAGCCCACGGATCTGGGACATAGCGTAACCAAGCCTGATGAAAAAGAGAAAGCCTGCCCTCAACTTGATCCAAAATCGGATCGGCGGTGGACCCTTCATGCTGATTTAGAGTCAGCGGAAGGCTTCTTGTTTTGCTTTCCCTTATTCTAAGGCTGGCTGGATTTCCAAGTGGGTCTGGATTGGTCTGGCTTGGAAGAAGAGGAGGAGGACTTCTGTCCTTTAAAGCTGCGAAAGGAACAAAAATTAGAGTTATGTCGACCCTTAGGTCTATTCTTCTTGTCCTGAAGTAGGAAAGATCCCTTTCCTCCCATAATCTCGGAAAATGATTCCTGCCAGACCAGGACCAAAGAGGATTTTACCCTTATAAGGTAAAGCCAAAGGCTTGGCTTTTGAAGATATATCAGCCGACCAAGATTTTAACCACAGAGCTCTGCGAGCTAGAACAGTGAAGCTAGACATCTTAGCTCTCAGTCTATTTACTTGTATGTTGGCATCACAGATAAAGGTATTGGGCAGTTTAAGAGCTTTGAACCTATCTTGGATCTCCTCTACCGTAGTCTCTTCTGATATCAGATCAGACAGGGCATCACACCAATAAGATACTGCTCCCACAACCATGGCAATACTCGCTGCAGGTTGCCACTGGAATCTTTGATGGATATACATCTTTTTTAAGTAAGCCTCTTAGCTTCTTATCCATTGGATCCTTAAAAGTACAACTATCCTCTATAGGAATGATAGTTCTTTTAGCCAGATTAGAGATAGCTCTCTACTTTAGGTACAGTGTGCCATGAGTCCCGAATGGAGTCAGCAACAGGGAAAATCTTTTTAAAAACAGGGGAAGGGGTAAAACAAAATTTATGCTTACCTGATAAATTTCTTTCTTTCTGGGCATGGAGAGTCCACAACGTCATTCCAATTACTAGTGGGATATTCAACTCCTGGCCAGCAGGAGGTGGCAAAGAGCACCCCAGCAAAGCTGTTAATTGTAACTTTCCTTACCCATAATCCCCAGTCATTCGGCAGAAGGAAAATGGAAAAAGAAGAAACAGAAGGGTATAGAGGTGCCTGAGGTTTACTCAAAAAAACTGTTGAATTATATTTTAAAAAGAGGGCGGGGTCGTGGACTCGCCATGCCCGGAAAAAAAGAAATTTAGCAGGTAAGCATAAATTTTGTTTTCTTTCCTATGGCATGGAGAGTCCACAACGTCATTCCAATTAGTAGTAGGAACCAATACCCAAGCTAGAGGAAACGGAATGAAAAGGGAGGGAGAACAAGGCAGGAGGACCTAAACAGAAGGCACCACCGATTGAAGAACCTTTCTCCCAAAAGAGACCTCAGCCGAGGCAAAAGTATCAAATTTGTAGAATTTGGAAAAAGTATGCAAAGAGGACCATGTTGCCGCCTTGCAAATCTGTTCCACAGAAGCTTCATTTTTTAAAGTCCAGGATGAGGAGACAGCCCTAGTGGAATGAGCCGTAATTCTCTCAGGAGGCTGCTGTCCAGTTGTCTCATAAGCAAAATGACTCATACTTCTTAACCAGAGGGAAAGGGTAGTAGAAGTGGCCTTCTGACCCTTACGCTTTCCAGAGAAAACTTCAAACATGGCAGAAGATTGCCGAAAATCTTTAGTAGCTTGTAGGTAAAATGTTAAAGCATGCACAACATCCAAGTAATGCAAAAGACGTTCCTTATGAGAAGAAGAATTAGGACAAAAAGAAGGAACAACAATTTACTGATTAATGTTTCGATCCGACACCACCTTAGGGAGAAAACCCAATTTAGTACGAAGGACCGCCTTATCTGCATGAAAAATAAGGTACGGGAATCACACTGCAGAGCTGAAAGCTCAGAAACTCTGCGAGCGGAAGAAATAGCAAGAAGATACAAAACCTTCAAAAATAACAATTTTATATCAACAACATGCATTGGCTCAAACGGAGCCTGTTGCAAAACTTTAAGTACAAGATTAAGGCTCCAAGGAGGAGCAACAGGTTTAAACACAAGCCTGATTCTTACCAGTGCCTGAACAAAAGCTTGAACATCTGGCAAATCTGCCAGACGGTTGTGCAAAAAAATAGACAGTGCAGAAATCTGACCCTTCAGAGTACTGACTGACAAACTTTTCTCCAGGCCATCCTGAAGAAAAGATAAAATACGAGGAATCCTCACCCGGTTCCAGGAGAAACCCTTAGATTTGCACCAAAAAAGATTTTTACGCCATACCTTATGGTAGATCTTGCGAGTAACAGGTTTGTGAGCCTGAAGCATAGTATCAATAACCGCTTCAGAAAACCCACGTCTAGACAGAACTAGGCATTCAATCTCCAAGCAGTCAGCTTCAGAGAATCCATGTTTGGATGGAGGAATGGACCCTGAATTAAAAGGTCCTTCCTCAGAGGTAATCTCCAAGGATTAAAGAAGACATCCTTACCAGATCTGCAAACCAGATCCGGCAAGGCCATGCAGGAGCTATTAGAATTACCGATGCTCTCTCCTGTTTAATATGAGAAATGACTCGTGGTAGGAGAGCAAACTGAGGAAACAGGTATGCCAGAGAGATGCTCCAAGGAACCACTAGAGCATCTAACAGAGTGGCCTGAGGATCTCTTGACCTTGAACTGCACTTTAGAACCTTAGGCCTAGATTTAGAGTTTGGCGTTAGCTGTCAAAACCAGCGTTAGAGGCTCCTAACACTGGTTTTGGGCTACCGCCGGTATTTAGAGTCAGTCAGGAAAGGGTCTAACGCTCACTTTCCAGCCGCGACTTTTCCATACCGCAGATCCCCTTACATCAATTGCGTATCCTATCTTTTCAATGGGATCTTTCTAACGCCGGTATTTAGAGTCGTGGCTGGAGTGAGATTTAGAACTCTAACGACAAAACTCCAGCCGCAGAAAAAAGTCAGTAGTTAAGAGCTTTTTGGGCTAACGCCGGTTTATAAAGCTCTTAACTACTGTGCTCTAAAGTACACTAACACCCATAAACTACCTATGTACCCCTAAACCGAGGCCCCCCACATCGCCGCCACTCGATTAAATTTTTTAACCCCTAATCTGCCGACCGCCACCTACGTTATACTTATGTACCCCTAATCTGCTGCCCCTAACACCGCCGACCCCTATATTATATTTGTTAACCTCTAATCTGCCCCCCACAACGTCGCCGCCAGCTACCTACAATAATTAACCCCTAATCTGCCGACCGCAAAGCTCCGCCAGCTAAATTATCCCTATGTACCCCTAATCTGCTGCCCCTAACACCGCCGACCCCTATATTATATTTATTAACCCCTAATCTGCCCCCCCCAACGTCGCCGCCACCTACCTACACTTATTAACCCCTAATCTGCCGAGTGGACCGCACCGCTACTATAATAAAGTTATTAACCCCTAATCCGCCTCACTCCCGCCTCAATAACCTTATAATAAATAGTATTAACCCCTAATCTGCCCTCCCTAACATCGCCGACACCTAACTTCAAACATTAACCCCTAATCTGCCGACCGGAGCTCACCGCTATTCTAATAAATTTTTTAACCCCTAAAGCTAAGTCTAACCCTAACACTAACACCCCCCTAAGATAAATATAATTTAAATCTAACGAAATAAATTAACTCTTATTATATAAATTATTCCTATTTAAAGCTAAATACTTACCTGTAAAATAAACCCTAATATAGCTACAATATAACTAATAATTATATTGTAGCTATTTTAGGATTAATATTTATTTTACAGGCAACTTTGTATTTATTTTAATCAGGTACAATAGCTATTAAATAGTTAATAACTATTTAATAGCTAAAATAGTTAAAATAATTACAAAATTACCTGTAAAATAAATCCTAACCTAAGTTACAATTAAACCTAACACTACACTATCAATAAATTAATTAAATAAAATACCTACAATTATCTACAATTAAACCTAACACTACACTATCAATAAATTAATTAAATATAATATCTACAAATAAATACAATGAAATAAACTAACTAAAGTACAAAAAATAAAAAAGAACTAAGTTACAAAAAATAAAAAAATATTTACAAACATTATAAAAATATTACAACAATTTTAAACTAATTACACCTACTCTAAGCCCCCTAATAAAATAACAAAGCCTACCAAAATAAAAAAATGCCCTACCCTATTCTAAATTAAAAAAGTTCAAAGCTCTTTTACCTTACCAGCCCTGAACAGGGCCCTTTGCGGGGCATGCCCCAAAGAATTCAGCTCTTTTGCCTGTAAAAAAAACCATACAATACCCCCCCCCCCAACATTACAACCCACCACCCACATACCCCTAATCTAACCCAAACCCCCCTTAAATAAACCTAACACTAAGCCCCTGAAGATCTTCCTACCTTGTCTTCACCTCGCCGGGTATCACCGATCGGTCCTGGCTCCGAAATCTTCATCCAACCCAAGCGGGGGCTAGACATCCATCATCCGGCGGCTGAAGAGGTCCAGAAGAGGCTCCAAAGTCTTCATCCTATCCGGGAAGAAGAGGCGATCCAGACCGGCAACCATCTTGATCCAAGCGGCATCTTCTATCTTCATCCGATGAGGAACGGCTCCATCGTGAAGACCTCCAGCGCGGATCAATCTTCTTCCTCCGACGTCCAACTGAAGAATGACGGTTCCTTTAAGGGACGTCATCCAAGATGGCGTCCCTCGAATTCCGATTGGCTGATATGATTCTATCAGCCAATCGGAATTAAGGTAGGAAAATTCTGATTGGCTGATGGAATCAGCCAATCAGAATCAAGTTCAATCCGATTGGCTGATCCGATCAGCCAATCAGATTGAGCTCACATTCTATTGGCTGATCGGATTTTTTGTAACTTAGTTCTTTTTTATTTTTTGTACTTTAGTTAGTTTATTTCATTGTATTTATTTGTAGATATTGTATTTAATTAATTTATTGATAGTGTAGTGTTAGGTTTAATTGTAGGTAATTGTAGGTATTTTATTTAATTAATTTATTGATAGTGTAGTGTTAGGTTTAATTGTAACTTAGGTTAGGATTTATTTTACAGGTAATTTTGTAATTATTTTAACTATTTTAGCTATTAAATAGTTCTTAACTATTTAATAGCTATTGTACCTGGTTTAAAATAAATACAAAGTTACCTGTAAAATAAATATAAATCCTAAAATAGCTACAATATAATTTTAATTTATATTGTAGCTATATTAGGGTTTATTTTACAGGTAAGTATTTAGCTTTAAATAGGAATAATTTATTTAATAAGAGTTAATTTATTTCGTTAGATTTAAATTATATTTAACTTAGGGGGGTGTTAGTGTTAGGGTTAGACTTAGCTTTAGGGGTTAATCCATTTATTACATTAGCGGCGAGATTCGGTCGGCAGATTAGGGGTTAATAATTGAAGTTAGGTGTCGGTGATGTTAGGGAGGGCAGATTAGGGGTCAATACTATTTCTTATAGGGTTATTGAGGCGGGAGTGAGGCGGATTAGGGGTTAATAACTTTATTATAGTAGCGGTGCGGTCCGCTCGGCAGATTAGGGGTTAATAAGTGTAGGCAGGTGGAGGCGACGTTGAGGGGGGCAGATTAGGGGTTAATAAATATAATATAGGGGTCGGCGGTGTTAGGGGCAGCAGATTAGGGGTACATAGGGATAATGTAAGTAGCGGCGGTTTACGGAGCGGCAGATTAGGGGTTAAAAAAAATATGCAGGTGTCAGCGATAGCGGGGGCGGCAGATTAGAGGTTAATAAGTGTAAGGTTAGGGGTGTTTAGACTCGGGGTACATGTTAGGGTATTAGGTGCAGACGTAGGAAGTGTTTCCCCATAGAAAACAATGGGGCTGCGTTAGGAGCTGAACGTGGCTTTTTTGCAGGTGTTAGGTTTTTTTTCAGCTCAAACAGCCCCATTGTTTTCTATGGGGGAATCGTGCACGAGCACGTTTTTGAAGCTGGCCGCGTCCGTAAGCACCGCTGGTATCTAGAGTTGCAGTGGCGTTAAATTATGCTCTACGCTCCCTTTTTGGAGCCTAACGCACTGAAAACCCAGCCATTCTGTGAACTCTAAATACCAGCGGTATTTAAAAGGTGCGGCCAGAAAAAAGCATGCGTTAGCTACGCGGGTCGTTACCGACAAAACTCTAAATCTAGGCGTTGGTGTTTTGACGAGACGCCATCAGATCCAACTCTGGAACCCCCCCACCTGAAAGTTATCAATTGAAAACCTCTGGGTGGAGAGCCCACTCTCCGGAATGAAAAGTCTGCCTGCTCAGAAAAACCACTTCCCAGTTGTCCACCCCTGGGATGCAGAAGTCAGAGAGGAGACAATCGTGAGACTCCGCCCACTGGAGAATGTGAGTCACCTCCTTCATTGCTAAGGAACTCTGAGTTCCTCCCTGGTCATTGATGTAAGCCACCAAGGAGATATTGTCCAATTGAAATCTGATAAGCCGGACTAAAGATAGTTGAGGCCAGGCTGATGAGGCATTGTAAATTGCTCTTAACTCCAAGATGTTTATAGGAATAAAAGACTCCTCTTGAGAACAAAAAACCCTGAGCCTTTAAAGAACCCCAAACTGCTTCCCAGCCTGAAAGGCTGGCATCCGTGTTTACAATCACACAGGATGGTCTTAGGAATAATGTACCCTGAAACAGATGGTCCTGTGAAAACCACCAAGATAGAGAGACTCTAGTTAGGGGAACCAGAGCTATCCTCTGCGATAGGTCAGAGTGGTCTCCGTTCCATTGTCTGAGCATGCATAACTGTAGGGGTCTCAGATGGAACCGAGCAAACGGAATGATGTCCATGGAAGCAACCATCAGACAAATTACTTCCATATACGTTGAGCCACAGATGGACAGGTTGAGGACTGAAGTGACAGGCAGGAAGTCAGAAGTTTAAGCCTCTGACGGAGCCATCATTTGCTTTGAAGACCTACAAGTCTATGAGAAAGCTAAAGCCACCCAGAGGTCGGCCTTGGGAAGGGGGTACTGTCATGCCCCCATGGGGTCTTGAACTCTGGTCTCTCATGTTGTATCCCAGTGACTTTACACTAAGCCACCAGAGGGCTTTGGATTTTCTGACCTTCGTCAGCAAAATCTTTATAGACAGAGAATCTATAATCGTTCCTAAGAAACACACCCTGGTGTCTGGCACCAGGGAAATCTTCTCCAGATTCACTTTCCACCCGTGGGAACGTAGAATAGACAATAACATCTTACAAAAAGAAAAGAAGGCACCTGAATCAAGATATAGTCCAGGACAGATGCCACCGTAATTCCTTAACATCTGGCTAGTGCCAGAAGAGCCCCATCGAACCCCGTAAGATTCGAGGAGTAGAGGCTAAGTCCAAAATTTAGTAATCATCTACAGTAGGAAAGGGACAAAAAAAGGTTAAGAATCACTAGAGCATACATTTAAAATGTATTGAGCAAATTAAGCAATTATGATGCGTATAACAATACCAGTATATACCTATACTAAATCATAATGAATCAGGATAGAGATAAATCAAATAAATGTTGATAATCCCTAAACCCATAATATAAATGAGATAGTCATAATGACTCACTTATATACTATAGCCTACTTTACCCAGACTTTCCCTAAATGCCATAGCATTGCTGAATACACAGCTGTAAGGATAGCTAGGGTTAAAACAGGAATCCAGTTGGTAAATTCGAGATTTACCCACTGAATCACAAGTGGTCAGATTAATAACAATCTCCCGTATATATTTTTCTACCGCAGAAAAAATAAAAATAAATAAAACACAAACATGGATAATCATTAAGACATATATATATATATATAATATTTTCAATAGGAAAGATAAGCCGACAAAAGACTTATAACAATATCCAGAAGATATTTCCATGGTAGGAGAAAAATAAATCATGTAAATATTAATATTCCCCTACTTATGTCTTAAATATGCACAGCAGACACAAGATAAGATAAGCATTTCTAGTGATTATAACACAGTAATCATATATTCTACAGTAGAAACAAAGGATAATATAAGTAGACCTAATGTTTAAAATATAGTCTAATTAAACCGTACTGTAGAAAGATAGGGATAAACCATGAAGATGGAAATAATCCCTAAAACATACAGGAATGTGAGACAGGATAATTGGACATCATATTGATAACAATGCCCAGTATATACCTATATTTAAAAAGGAAAGGGATAAACCCTGAACATGGTGACAATCTTAAAGGGCCATGATACCCAAATGTTGAAACACTTGAAAGTGATGCAGCATAGCTGTAAAAAGCTGACTGGAAAATATCACCTGAACATCTCTATGTAAAAAAGAAAGATATTTTACCTCAAAAATTCCTCAGTAGCCACATCCCATTGTAAAGGACTTCTAAGCAGCAAATCATTATGTCTGTCCCGGGACAGCTAAGGGAGTGAGCTTAAGTGCACACTCATCTTATTTCCCTATTCAGTTTAAGGAAGTTTACTATGAAATCTCATGAGAGTTAAGTGAAATCTCATGAGATCACATTAAAAGAGTTCATGACCTCAGCACTGCTGATGCTGATTGGCTGCTGTTCATTTCTTCATTTATTTATTTTTTACCTGCAGCTGGGCAGCAGCTGAGTATAACTTTTTACACAGAACTTAGTCTGCTGAGCTGAGGAAATTGTGAGGTAAAATATCTTCTTTTTTTACATAGAGATGCTCAGGTGATATTTTCCTGTCACCTTTTTACAGTTATACTGCATCAGTTTCAAGTGATTTAGCATATGAGTATTATGTCCCTTTAAACAAACATACAGTTACAATGCACAAACAGTAGAAATTTGTAATAACCAGTAGGTGGGTATAAATATATAAATCCCTGCTAAATAGAACAGAGAAAGAGATTAATCATATGAGAGAACCTCAAGATTTATCCACAGAATGAGAGGGAAATGTAATGCACCTTAATACATGACAATATAATAAAGGAGCATAAATTAGCAATAAGTTGCCACCAGATGGCGACAGATACTAGTAAAAACACAGTGTTTAGTATGAGAAAATAAATCATGAAAAATAAAATTGTAGGATATTTGATTTATTATAATAAACACTCCCATAATAAAAAACTTATCCCTCATATCCTAGAGGCAGTATTATCAGTACACATAAAAAAACTGTTATACAGTAAAACACCTTAGGAGGGGAATAAAACTCTATGAAGGTCTAGCCTGAATAGGTTTAAATGAGGCTCACATAGAGATCATACTTAACATTACATGATGATAACATCTAAAATGCGCTCAAACCGCAAACCTCACTGCCCATAGTGGGGAATAGAAAGCTATTTTCAAAATGGCGCCAACAGAAATGTATGTCCGCCGAAGTGGATCTCACTTACTATGTAGACGAAGTTGGAACAAAAGAAACACAATTATTCTGTAGAGAGCCCAACGTTCAAGGCTCTGAAAACAAAAACAGACCATACGTCTCCTATCCAGCAGAGCGAACACTCACGGCTCCTCCACCGCATAGCTGACTACCTGCGCCATAGTATCTCCCCACAATTTTGGTCTTCTAATATGAGGATAAAGGTACAAAGGCGCATATAATAAAATAGAGCTGACACAAAAGCTAAACACCTGAAGCTTAGTGCACCAGCGAGACCCCTCTAAATTATTAATTTGATAACAGATGAGGGGAGAAACCCTTCAAATGTGGTCATCGCTATCTAGCATCTTACTAATAAAGAAGCATGCATTGAACTTCAATCCTATTGGCTGATTAGAACAGCCAATAGGATTGAGCTCGCATTCTATTGGCTGTTCCAATCAGCCAATAGGATTTTTCCTACCTTAATTCCGATTGGCTGATAGAATTCTATCAGCCAATCGGAATTGAATGGACGCCATCTTGGATGACGTCACTTAAAGGAACCTTCATTCGTCTTTAGTCGTCGACCAGGAAGGATGCTCTGCGTCGGATGTCTTGAAGATGGACCCGCTCCGCGCCGGATGGATGAAGATAGAAGATGCCGTCTGGATGAAGACTTCTGCCCGTCTGGAGGACCTCTTCTTCCCAGCTTGGATGAAGACTTCTGCCTGTCTGGAGGACCACTTCGCCCGGCTTCGTTGAGGACTTTGGCCCGGTTGGGTGAAGACTTCTCAAGGTAGGGTGATCTTCAAGGGGTTAGTGTTAGGTTTTATTAAGGGGGGGTTGGGTGGGTTTTAGAGTAGGGTTGGGTGTGTGAGTGGTGGGTTTTAATGTTGGGGGGGTATTGTACTGTTTTTTTTCAGGTAAAAGAGCTGATTACTTTGGGGCAATGCCCCGTAAAAGGCCCTTTTAAGGGCTATTTGTAATTTAGTATAGGGTAGGGCTTTTTATTATTTTGGGGGGCTTTTTTATTTTATTAGGGGGATTAGATTAGGTGTAATTAGTTTAAAAAACTTGTAATTATTTTATTATTTTCAGTAATTTAGTGTTTTTTTTCGTACTTATTTAATTGTATTTAATTGTAGTTAATTTAGTGAATTAATTTAATTATAGTGTAGTGTTATGTGTAATTGTAACTTAGGTTAGGTTTTATTTTACAGGTAAATTTGTCTTTATTTTAACTAGGTAGCTATTAAATAGTTAATAACTATTTAATAACTATTGTACCTAGTTAAAATAAATACAAAGTTGCCTGTAAAATAAAAATAAACCCTAAGCTAGCTACAATGTAATTATTAGTTATATTGTAGCTAGCTTAGGGTTTATTTTATAGGTAGGTATTTAGTTTTAAATAGGAAAAATTTAGTTAATTGTAGTAATTTTATTTAGATTTATTTAAATTATATTTAAGTTAGGGGGGTGTTAGGGTTAGACTTAGATTTAGGGGTTAATACATTTAATAGAGTTGCGGCGACGTTGGGGGCGGCAGATTAGGGGTTAATAAATGTAGGTAGGTGTCGGCGGTGTTAGGGACGGCAGATTAGGGGTTAATAAAATTTAACTAGTGTTTGCGATGCGGGAGTGCGGCGGTTTAGGGGTTAATATATTTTTTATAGTGGCGGCGATGTCCGGTTCGGCAGATTAGGGGTTAAAATTTTAATTTTAGTGTTTGCGATGGGGGGGGGTCAGTTTAGGGGTTAATAGGTAGTTTATGGGTGTCAGTGTACTTTTTAGCACTTTAGTTAAGAGTTTTATGCTACGGCATTAGACCATAAAACTCTTAACTACTGACTTTAAAAGGCGGTACCAGGCTTGACAGGAGAGGGTCTACCGCTCACTTTTTGGAAGAATCGTAATACCGGCGTTAGGCAAATCACATTGAAAAAATAGGATACGCAATTTACGTAAGTGGATTTGCGGTATTTTCGAGTCTGCCAAAAAAGTGAGCGGTGAGCCTGTCATTTCAAGACTCGTAATACCAGCGGGCGTTAAAAAGCAGCGTTGGGACCTCTCAACGCTGCTTTTTAAGGCTAACGCAAGACTCGTAATCTAGGCGAGAGTGATTGTAACTGACACTTATAGAAAAGCTACCGCAGGGAACACCATTTTACATGCTAAGTCATGTCACCCACGACATCTTATCACCTCAAAACCTAAGAGACCGTTTTTGAGGCTAAAAAGAAATACAAACTCAGATGTACTTCTTGAAAATCATGCCATGGGTTTAATTGAATGATTACAAACTAGGGGTTATGATGAAAAGGAGCTACTAAGAACCCTGAAGGAGGTGAAGAAAATGCCTACACAAGGGGTTAGAAGCTGTAATCATAGAACAAATAGAAGCTTTGATAATGACACAGTGGTGTTCTCTACTGAATACTCTTTGCAATTTAGTGATATTTGCAAAATATTGAAAAATAATCTTCCAATTCTAAAAGGTGATACATTAATAACCCCCTTGATAGACCAATTCAAATATGTCTCCAAAAAAACACCAACTCTTGGAAGCCAATTATACCCGAGCTTAGTGAATATTTAGAACAAGGGTTAAAAAAATTGGCTTGAAAGAAAAGGAAATTTATGCTTACCTGATAAATTTATTTCTTTTACGATACGACGAGTCCAGGGATTTCACCCTTACTTATGGGATATCGCAGGAGGAGGCAAAGAGCACCACAGCAGAGCTGTATATATAGCTCCTCCCTTCCCTCCCCCTCCAGTCATTCGACCGAAGTTAGGAAGAGAAAGGAAAAGCCAAGGTGCAGAGGTGACTGAAGTTTAATAAAATAAAGACCTGTCTTAGAAAATGACAGGGTGGGCCATGGACTCGTCATATCGTAAAAGAAATAAATTTATCAGGTAAGCATAAATTTCCTTTTCTTTTACAATATACCACGAGTCCACGGATTTCATCCTTACTTATGGGATACAATACCAAAGCTATAGGACACGGATGAACGGGAGGGACAAGACAGGAACCTAAACAGAAGGCACCACTGCTTGAAGAACCTTTCTCCCAAAAACAGCCTCAGACGAGGCAAAAGTATCAAATTTGTAAAATTTGGAAAAAAGTGTGAAGAAAAGACCAAGTTGCAGCTTTGCAAATCTGTTCAGCAAAAGCATGCTTGAGTGCCCATGAGGAAGCCACAGCCATAGTGGAATGAGCCATAATACGATCAGGAGGCTGCTATCCAGCAGTCTCATATGCAAAACGGATAATACTCGTCAGCCAAAGAGGAAGAGAGGTAGCCGTAGCTTTCTAACCCCTATGCGTGGAAGATGATTGACGACAATCCGTAGAGGCCTGTAAGTAAAACATCAAGGCACTGACCACGTCTAAAGTATGTAACAGTCGCTCCTTCATAAAAGAAGGAATAGGACACAAGGAAGGAACAACAATGTCCTGATTAATATATTTACTTGAAACAACTCAAGTAAGAAAACCAGGTTTGGTACGTAAGACCACCTTATCGGAATGAAAAATAAGATAAGGAGAATCACCTTGTAATGCCGAAAGCTCAGAAACTCTGCGAGCAGAAGAAATAGCGACCAAAAGTAAAACTTTCCAAGATAATAACTTAATATCTATGGAATGCGTAGGTTCAAACGGAACCGCTTGAAGAACATAAAGAATTAAATTCAAACTCGAAGGAGGAGCAATTGGTCTAAACACAGGCCTGAGACTAGTCAGTGCCTGACAAAAGATTTGACATCTGGAACATCTGCCAGACGCTTGTACAGGGAGTGCAGAATTATTAGGCAAGTTGTATTTTTGAGGATTAATTTTATTATTGAACAACAACCATGTTCTCAATGAACCCAAAAAACTCATTAATATCAAAGCTGAATATTTTTGGAAGTAGTTTTTAGTTTGTTTTTGGTTTTAGCTATTTTAGGGGGATATCTGTGTGTGCAGGTGACTATTACTGTGCATAATTATTAGGCAACTTAACAAAAAACAAATATATACCCATTTCAAATATTTATTTTTACCAGTGAAACCAATATAACATCTCAACATTCACAAATATACATTTCTGACATTCAAAAACAAAACAAAAACAAATCAGTGACCAATATAGCCACCTTTCTTTGCAAGGACACTCAAAAGCCTGCCATCCATGGATTCTGTCAGTGTTTTGATCTGTTCACCATCAACATTGCGTGCAGCAGCAACCACAGCCTCCCAGACACTGTTCAGAGAGGTGTACTGTTTTCCCTCCTTGTAAATCTCACATTTGATGATGGACCACAGGTTCTCAATGGGGTTCAGATCAGGTGAACAAGGAGGCCATGTCATTAGATTTTCTTCTTTTATACCCTTTCTTGCCAGCCACGCTGTGGAGTACTTGGACGCGTGTAATGGAGCATTGTCCTGCATGAAAATCATGTTTTTCTTGAACCACTGCTTGAAGAAGGTGTCTTCCAGAAACTGGCAGTAGGACTGGGAGTTGAGCTTGACTCCATCCTCAACCCGAAAAGGCCCCACAAGCTCATCTTTGATGATACCAGCCCAAACCAGTACTCCACCTCCACCTTGCTGGCGTCTGAGTCGGACTGGAGCTCTCTGCCCTTTACCAATCCAGCCACAGGCCCATCCATCTGGCCCATCAAGACTCACTCTCATTTCATCAGTCCATAAAACCTTAGAAAAATCAGTCTTGAGATATTTCTTGGCCCAGTCTTGACGTTTCAGCTTGTGTGTCTTGTTCAGTGGTGGTCGTCTTTCAGCCTTTCTTACCTTGGCCATGTCTATGAGTATTGCACACCTTGTGCTTTTGGGCACTCCAGTGATGTTGCAGCTCTGAAATATGGCCAAACTGGTGGCAAGTGGCATCTTGGCAGTTGCACGCTTGACTTTTCTCAGTTCATGGGCAGTTATTTTGCGCCTTGGTTTTTCCACACGCTTCTTGCGACCCTGTTGACTATTTTGAATGAAACGCTTGATTGTTCGATGATCAAGCTTCAGAAGCTTTGCAATTTTAAGAGTGCTGCATCCCTCTGCAAGATATCTCACTATTTTTGACTTTTCTGAGCCTGTCAAGTCCTTCTTTTGACCCATTTTGCCAAAGGAAAGGAAGTTGCCTAATAATTATGCACACCTGATATAGGGTGTTGATGTCATTAGACCACACCCCTTCTCATTACAGAGATGCACATCATCATGCTTAATTGGTAGTAGGCTTTCGAGCCTATACAGCTTGGAGTAAGACAACATGCATAAAGAGGATGATGTGGTCAAAATACTAATTTGCCTAATAATTCTGCACTCCCTGTATAGTAAAATAGACAAAACAGAGATCAGTCCCATTAAGGAACTCGCTGACAACCCTTTCTCCAATCCTTCTTGGAGAAAAGACAAAATCCTGGGAATCCTAACCCTACTCCATCAGGCCCATTTATCAAGCTCCGTATGGAGCTTGAAGGGCCGTGTTTCTGGCGAGTCTTCAGACTCGCCAGAAACACAAGTTATGAAGCAGCGGTCTAAAGACCGCTGCTTCATAACCCTGTCCGCCTGCTCTGAGCAGGCGGACAGGAACCGCCGGAAATCAACCCGATCGAATACGATCGGGTTGATTGACAGCTCCCTGCTGGCGGCCGATTGGCCGCGAGTCAGCAGGGGGCGGCGTTGCACCAGCAGCTCTTGTGAGCTGCTGGTGCAATGTTAAATGTGGAGAGCGTATTGCTCTCCGCATTTAGCGAGGTCTTGCGGACCTGATCCGCAGTGTCGGATCAGGTCCGCAAGCCCTTTGATAAATGGGCCCCTATGAGTAGCCCTAGGATACGCACCAATAAAGATATATACGCTATATCTTAAGGTAAATCATTCTAGGAACAGGCCTACATGCCTGAAACAAGGTATCAATGACCGAATCAGAAAAACCTTGCTTAGATAAATCAAGCGTTCAATCTCCAAGTAGTTAGCTGCAGAGAAAACTAGATTCGGATGATGGAAGGGTCTTTCCTCAGTGGAAGTTTCCATGGTGGCTGAGATGACATGTCCACCAGATCACCTATGCCCTCTCCTGTTCGACTCGAGCAATCACCCGGGAAGGAGAACAAATGGAGGGAATACATAAGCTAGACTGAACGACCAAGGCACTGCCAAGGTATCTATCAGCTCAGCCTGGGGATCCCTAGACCTGGACCCGTATCTCGGAAGCTTGGCATTCTGACGAGATGCCATAAGATCCAACTCCGGCCTGCCCCATCTGAGAATCAGGCTCCCGGATGAAAAAACTGTCTGCTCAGAAAATCCGCCTCCCAGCTTTCCACACCTGGGATGTGGATCGCCGACAGATAACAAAAGTGAGCATCCGCCCACTGAATAATCATGGCTACTTCTGTCATCGCTAAGGTACCCTTGTTCCTCCCTAATGATTGATGAAGCTACAGTCGTAATGTTGTCCGACTGGAATCTGATGAATTTGGCCAAAGCCAACTGAGGCTAAGCCTGAAGCGCATTGAATATGGATCTCAACTCTAGATTTATTTGAGGAGACAAATTTGTATAAACTCCATTCCACTGTCTGAGCATGCTCAGTTGCAGGTCTGATATGAAAACGAACAAATGGAATAATATGTAACTTTCTGACTTCCGTCAGAAAGATCTTCATGAATAGAGAGTCGATCAGAGTTTCCAAGAAAGGAACCCTTGTCTGTGGAACTAACAAACTCCTTTCCAGAGTCACCTTCCACCCGTGAGTCCTTAGAAAAGACAGAACAAAGTCGACATGAGACTTCGTTAGTTGATAAGATGACGCCCGGATCAGAATATCGTCCAGATAAGGCGCCACTCCCGCGGCCTGAGAACCGCCAGTAGAGACCCCAGAACCCTTGTGAAAATTCTGGGCGCGTGGCCAGACTGAAAGGTAGAGCCACAAACTAAAATGTCTGTCCAGAAAGACAAACCTCAGAAACTTGCGATGATCTCTGTGTATAGGAACATGAAGATATGCATCCCTTAAATCCACGGTAGTCATAAATTGACCCTCCTGGATCAATGGAAAAAAGGTATGAATAGTTTCCATCTTGAAAGATGGAACTCTGAGAAACTTGTTTAGACTCAAGAGATCTGAGATAAAACACCTGTCCCTGTTCCTGAATTGGAACGGAACCAATTACTCCCTTTATCTGGACTACAGACAATCGAGAAAGAAGGAACCTTCCTCTAGGGGAAGAATTTCCGAATCCCAGATTGTATCCCTGAGACACTAACTCTAATTCCCAGGAATCCGGAACATCTCTCATCCCAGACCGGATGAAGAAAAACAGACTGCCCCTACTAGATCCGGTCCCGGATCGGGAGCCAACCCGTCATGTTGATTTGGGACCAGTAGCGGGACTCTTGGATTATTTACCCTCGTGCCAACACTGGCTAGGTCTCCAGATAGATCTGACTTGTGAATAGATATCTTCCAATTTAAGAGAAGAGGAAGGGGTGGTTTCCTTAAAATTCGACAGACAGCAAAATTTGGTAATCTGCAGAAAAGCCGAATTTAGCAAACACATAAGTTCTAAGCATGTCCTGGATTTATCCATAGGACTTTCCAACTGAAAAAGTACAGAAGTCAAATTGCCGTTGATCTAGCGATGGTGACACAGCTGAAAGTGATTGCAAGCCCTGGAGTACGACCCTTTCTGAATCATGAAAAAAAGCAACTACCCTCCTAGGAAGTAGCTCTCGTAGCCCAGCTGAATCTATGCTAAACCCCGGAAGGACTATCCAGCCTCCTTAGCGGAGAAGGGTATATCGCCTGAAAAAATAGCATACTAGAAAAAAATCTGAGCCCTCCACCTGTTAATAAAACCCAGGAGACATGAGGGACAGGAGAAAATGACACTGCAGTAGCATGTGGGATTGAACATGCAAACATTTCAGGTTGCGAGTTCCCAAACTAGACGACAAAGGTACACCATGTGGTCCCTAATATGTTGTGGGTACTGTAGGAATGTGGTAAAAGGACCATCGTCCACAAACTCCCCAATAGAAATAACTTCAAGAGGAGAGGGTCTTAGAAAAAGTAGAAAACCCTCTACTTTTTTTTTTAACAAAAAAAATTCTCATTTCTGTTGTGCAGAAAACAATCCAATTAAAGAGTTACCATTGCTGGTAATACACATCGCCAACAACAAGCGATGGCATGTGCTACAATTCATTCAAAATGATTAAACATACTGTACGTATGTATAGGTACTTGTAAAGCGCGGCTAATCACCGGTAAGGGTCTCAAGGCGCTGCTCATTTTACGACCTCTGAAGGATGAAAGGCTGAGTGAACCTCGCTGGGGATCGAACCTGCAACCCTTGGGATGCTATAGAGCTCAGCCATAGTGCCTTAGCATGCTGAGCTATCCGACCAGCTCTGAAAGGAACCACAGAGCACTGCATGTGGCCATAAAAAATCTTAGACCCACAATAGTGAGAAAAAAAGTGGTGAAAGGATGCCGCAGAGCACTGCATGTTGGGCATAGCAATATATGGACACTACAGGAGAATTGCGTCTAAAATGACCATAGTCAAGCCAACCAACACAGCCCTATAAGAATAAATTGTCAGTTTATTGAAGAATATAAAACTAACACCTAACTCTGCCTCTTCCTATCACTAACACAGGCAAAGAGAATGACTGGGGGGGAGGGAAGGGAGGAGCTATAAATACATCTCTGCTGTGGTGCTCTTTGCCTCCTCCTGCTGACCAGGAGGCGATATCCCATAAGTAAGGATGAAATCCGTGGACTCGTCGTATCTTGTAAAAGAAAATGTACTTTTAGGTGCGATGTCAGGTCCTGTGGAACTTGTGAATTAATTGCATCAGATAATAAGTTCAACAGCTATGTCATTTAGGAGGAATTTCCAATAAAACAGTATGCCAATTGTAGTACTGAATACATGGTATATTGTAAGGTAGCAGATATGCAGATATGATCTGGATCGCAACTGCAGATAAAGTAGTATAAGTATTATCTGGAGTGTTTTGCTTATATTAGCTTGTTACAGGAGAGAGATGCGTCTGACTCCTGTGTTATAGTACCTCCAGCTACTATGGGTTGGTCTGTGTTTAAAGGAAGGAATCCCCTAGTTGATTATTTGAAACAAGTCTCTTTTGTTATAGCAGGCTTTTACTTCCTTAGTGCCACGGGAGGTTAAGTGCGTGTTCCCCAGAGAATATAAAGTCCAATATGCAGTAGGTTTTAGGGAAACGGAAAGCAAACAGGCATATATCAATTTGTTCAGTAAGTGGAGTCCAGTAAGAGTTACCAGACTTGCAAATGAAAAGCAATCCGTATAGATAGAGCCAGGAGAGTTTTCAATAACAGCTTGTTCAGACGAACTATATGCTACTCTGATAAACATTAAACGGCAAGTAGAGAGGAGCATCATGGGAATATAAAGGGTAAGTCTTAAAGGTATATCCACCATAGAGTGTAATCATGACATGTCCCCCCGTCAAAGGGGCTGCACAGCAGCAACAGGTCCAGGTCTGTCCGGATTCATACTGTGGAATTGAGAAATCAAACGGGAGGCATTAAGATTCGAGGAGGGTTCCCAGGAATCCTCATCAGGGGTATAACCCTTCCATCGGACTAGATATTGTAATCGTCCTTTAAACATCCTGGAATCCTGAATAGAACTTATCTCATAGATCTCATCATCTGTCAACACGGGAGGTAGATGAAGATCAGCAGTTTGTGCTCTAGTAGGTGTATGGGGTTTCAGCAATGACACATGGAATGTTGGATGTATACAGTATTCAGCAGGTAATTCCAGTGTGATAGCATTTTCATTCACCAGTTTTTTTATGTCAAAAGGTCCTATGAATAGTTGTGAGAATTTCCTACACGGTGTGTTTCATTTGAGATGTTTGGTGGACAGCCAGACTTTATCTCCTACGGAATAGGAAGGGGTTTTTCTTCTTTTGATGTCATAATATCTCTTTTGTCTCTCTTGAGCTTGTTTTATGTTGTCTTTTAAGTAAGTGAATGTTTCAGATAGGGTGTTAATGGTTTCATCGATTTGGGGTGAGGTAGTGTTTAGGTGAGGAAATAGATGGAAAGTGGGGTGATAGCCATAATTGGAGTAGAAGGGTGAGTTCTTTGTAGAGGTATTGGTTGAATTATTATAGGCATATTCTGCCATGGGTAGATTGGTGAACCACTGATCTTGGTGGAAAGAGCAATAGCAGCGGATATATTTCTCCAACCACTGGTTAACTCTTTTGGTTTGCCCATTTGTTTGGGGGTGATAAGCTGTGCTGTATCGTTGATCAATTTGGAGAACCTTACATAACTGTTTCCAAAACTTTGAGGTGAATTGAGATCCCCTAGCTGTTATAATGACGGAAGGAAGACCATGTAGACGCACTATATGTGTGAGAAATAGTTGAGCCGTTTCTGAAGAGGTTGGTAATTTTTTATATGGAATGAAATGCGCCATCTTTGTGAAAAGATCAACTACGACCAGTATGGTGTTGTGATTGATAGATGAGGGTAGATCGACAATAAAATCCATTCCAACGGTTTGCCAAGGTCTATCTGGAATCTGAAGTGGTTTTAGTAGTCCATATGGACGAGCTTTCTCAGGTTTTAATATCGTACATATTTGGCATGTCATGACATAGTCCTTTACAGATTGATCCATCTTAGGCCACCAATAGTTCCTTTTTAGAAGATCCAATGTTCTGTGGACACCTGGATGACCAGCTAGAGGAGAATCATGATGATTGTTTGTTAGAGGTTCTCTGAGTGGTGGTGGTATGTAGAGCTTGTCCTTGTAGTAGTAGAACCCATCAGATTTTCTTAGTAATCTCTGTTTTGGGAAGGTAGTGTCTTCCTGTTGAGTTGTTGAGGGAATAGCAAGGACCAATCGTGGCACCAATGAAGTGTTCTAGAGTCAGTATTGTCTGAGGAGGGGTATCGGTAGGAGGTTGGTTGAGTTTTCTGGATAGAGCGTCGGCCTTTCTGTTTTTTGACCCAGGATGGTAAGTAATATGAAAGTTGAACCTTGTGAAGTATAAACTCCATCGGAGTTGTCGGGCTGACAAGGTTTTACTAGATTGAAGATACTCCAAATTTCGGTGATCTGTGTAGATTAATACAGGTAATTTTGTGCCTTCAAGTAGGTGGTGCCAGTGTTCAAAGGATTTGTTGATGACTAGGAGCTCCTTCTCTCCTATGGGATAATTTAACTCAGGAGGTGTCATTAATCTTGAAAAGAAAGCAACAGGATGAATTGGTTCTGAGGGAGACTTCCGTTGAGAGAGTATGGCACCTATGGCATGGTTGGAGGCATCTACCTATAGGATGCATTGCATATCAGGATTGGGGAATTGCAGAATGGGTGCTGTGGTAAAAGATGTCTTCAGACTGTCGAATACCTCTTGTGCCTTTGGATTCCAAGTGAAAGGTGATTGTGAGTGAGACTGCTGAGGGGTCTTGCAATGTTTGAGAATCCCCTGATGAACTTACGATAGAAATTGGCGAATCCTAGGAAACGTTGTACGTCCTTTTTACAGGTAGGTATCGGCCAGCTTTGTATAGCCTCCACTTTGTTCTCCTCCATCTTGAGACCTGAAGGTGAGATGTGGTATCCAAGGAAGGAGATTTCAGTGACCTGGAACAGGCATTTCGCAGGCTTAGCAAATAGTTGATGTGTCCGTAAACCACCTAGCACCCAACTGACATGTTTTAGATAATCTTCTGTATTGTTAGAGTAAATAAGGATGTCATCCAGATAGACCACCATACACACGTCCAACAGGTCTCTGAAGATGTCATTTATGAAGTGTTGGAACGTGGCAGGGGCATTGCAAAGCCTGAATGGCATTACCATATATTCGTAAAACCCATAACGAGTTCTGAATGCAGTGAGCCATTCGTCGCCCTCTCTGATTCTGACGAGATTGTAGGCTCCTCTTAGGTCTAATTTGGTGTATATTTTGGCATCACTTAGACGCTCCACCAACTCAGGTATTAGGGGTAGTGGATACCGATTCTGCACTGTCCTTTTATTAAGTTCTCGGTAATCGATGATTGGCCTGAGTGAGTTGTTTTTGTTTTTGACAAAAAAAATGCCAGCTCCGACTGGTGAAGTGGAAGGCCTGATGAAACCTTTCTTAAGATTCTCGTCTATGTACGTTTTTAGGTGGTCTAATTCCGGCTGGGACAATGGGTATATGTGCCCATAAGGGATAGTGGCTCCTGGTAACAATTCTATTGGACTGTTTAGAAGGAGAAAGAGTAAGGGACTTTAAGTAGCACTCATTCCTATCCTTAAGGTAACACTTAAAAAATAAACTTTAATAGTGTAATTTTAAAATTACAGATAACCTCTGTGTTCCACACTGAATTTTACACCCTTCCCCTAAAATAGCGTGTGTCACTTCCCTGTTTCCTGGCTGATAGCAGGAAACGTTGGCTTCAGGTGACAGAAGTGATTACACGCAGTTAAAATAAATAAACTTTGCCAAAGAAATTTTTTTTTAAACAAACGCGTTTCAGTCGATATAACGGCCTTTCTCAATGTTAGACTATGGAAATGATCAAGCCGAAGCCTCTCCAGATGCGATCTTATAAGGGTCTTTTAATTTTTGAACATCCAATCCAGCGCGGGCATTTCCACACACCCTCTCACGTGATCAGTTGCCGGTAAATATTTAGCCCTGATAGGATGAGCTAGATGTCATCTGATGTTTACTTTTATAGCCAATCATATATGGTCATTAGGATATACCTCTATTTGTTGAATTCCGCTAATATTGTACAACGTTCATGAGGTAGTCTAATAACTAATTTGTTATGATGACATTTAAGCAACTCAGTAAAATGAGCATTATATAGAAACAGTTGCAATGCTATTACTTCAGACATTAATACTTACATATCGAGCAAATTATTAACTCTTTAAGTTCTGTGTAATTTGTATTATATGTCAGTATGGATTAAAGCATTTAGTATAGAGGCGTTCTGAGTTTGAGTATAGTTTTTAGGATCATTTGTATGATGACTGAGTGATCTAACATGGTTATATGATACAGGAACGAGTTTTATCACTCTGTTAATAAAAATATATGTCTTAGGTTTATACATTGTAATAAAAGCAAAAAACTATAACAGTGAATTGTCTCTATAGATTATTGCGATTTTTTAAGGCTAAGTTTATTTGAAAAATGTGCCACAATATTATGTTGTTTAACAAATTCTACCCCCTTGAAAGGACCTAAGTACATAGATTCCGTTAGTACATGCCTTTGTTACATATAGATTACCTGTATGGAAGATATTAAACCTTATTTAGTGTGTTCATAGTATTAATGTCAACTACATTATACTCTCTAGTTTTTGTTAAATCTAGATTAACCCAAATCTAGTTATTGCTAGTAGGGTCATGTTAGTTAGTAACTATACTTAATGATTAATCATGTGAAACTACCATTGCTATGTGTAAGGAGGGCGGATTAAGTATCCAACCCTATTTTTATCATACTCATGCATGGTATTATTGACCTCTATACTGTGTCATGCTCTATTATATGTATACCAAATAGTTGTTATTCTCATTCATCCCATTTGGGATGACAGTATTGAGATAAAAATCCATTTAGTTTCCATTTTTAGTAATCTCTGTAATCTTTTTAGTAATTTCTTGATCTCACTATTAATAACAATGAAATTAATCTGACCACTGATACTTACAGAAAACCAACTGCCACACATAATATACTTCATGCGAGCAGTTATCATCATCCCTCTACCATTAGAGGATTACCAGTAGGCAAATATCTACGTTTAAAAAGAAATTGTAGTACACATTAAAGTTTTAAAACAGCAGCATCAGAACTAAGAGAAAGACTCCTGAAAAGAGGATATTAAAAAAAAAAATCCCTCATTAGAGCTTATAATAAAGCATTATTAAGAGATAGAAAAGTACTACTCACCCCTAAGAACAAAGAGCAATCTAATACTCAAAGAATTGTATCCACTTTTTCAAAAGCAAGCGGTCATATTAATAAAATTATTAATAAGCACTGGCACGTATTACAAGCAGATGAATTACTAAAATCCTTAATTCCTAATAAACCACTATTTACATATAGAAGAGGTACCAACATCAGTGATTCTTTAACTAATAGTCACTTTGATAGGAATATAAATAAATCTCCAATATATAAAGGCTCAATAGCATGTAGTAATTGTAAGGTCTGTCAATACATGATCAAAAAACAAACAGTCACAGACAGATTTAACAAAACCTGGAAAATTAAGGATCATATAAACTGTAAAAGTACTAATGTGATCTATTGCATATCGTGCAGCTGTAATTTATACTATGTAGGTATGACCACCAGAAATATGGGAACACGAATGACAGAACATCTCAGTAATATTAGAACAGCACAGAAAGACACAGAAAATGGTAAAAAAAATTACCAGTGTTGCAAGACACTTCTTACAATCCCACAATGGCAACACTAAAGCCTTTAAATGTTGGGGTATAGAAAGACTGAGACCAGGAATCAGGGGAGGTGAAACAGAACAGAGATTACTAAAAATGGAAACTAAATGTATTTTTAATCTCAATACTGTCATCCTAAATGGGATGAATGAGAATAACAACTATTGGGTAGACATATACTAGAGCATGACACAGTATAGAGGCCAATAATACCATGCATGAGTATGATAAAAATAGGGTTGGATACTTAATCCGCCCTCCTTACACATAGCAATGGTAGTTTCACATGATTAATCATTAAGTATAGTTACTAACTAACATGACCCTACTAGCAATAACTAGATTTGGGTTAATCTAGATTTAACAAAAACAAAATTTATGCTTACCTGATAAATTCCTTTCTCCTGTAGTGTAGTCAGTCCACGGGTCATCCATTACTTATGGGATTATAACTCCTCCCTAACAGGAAGTGCAAGAGGATCACCCAAGCAGAGCTGCTATATAGCTCCTCCCCTCTACGTCATACCCAGTCATTCGACCGAAACCAAACGAGAAAGGAGAAACTATAGGGTGCAGTGGTGACTGGAGTTTAATTTAAAATTTTTAGACCTGCCATAAAAAACAGGGCGGGCCGTGGACTGACTACACTACAGGAGAAAGGAATTTATCAGGTAAGCATAAATTTTGTTTTCTCCTGTTAAGTGTAGTCAGTCCACGGGTCATCCATTACTTATGGGATACCAATACCAAAGCTAAAAGTACACGGATGACGGGAGGGACAGGCAGGATCTTTACACGGAAGGAACCACTGCCTGAAGAACCTTTCTCCCAAAAACAGCCTCAGAAGAAGCAAAAGTGTCAAATTTGTAAAATTTGGAAAAAGTGTGAAGTGAAGACCAAGTTGCAGCCTTGCAAATCTGTTCAACAGAGGCCTCATTTTTAAAGGCCCAAGTGGAAGCCACAGCTCTCGTAGAATGAGCTGTAATTCTTTCAGGAGGCTGCTGTCCAGCAGTCTCATAGGCTAAACGTATTATGCTACGAAGCCAGAAAGAGAGAGAGGTAGCAGAAGCTTTTTGACCTCTCCTCTGTCCAGAATAAACGACAAACAGGGAAGAAGTTTGGCGAAAATCTTTAGTTGCCTGTAAATAAAATTTCAGGGCACGGACTACGTCCAGATTGTGTAGAAGTCGTTCCTTCTTTGAAGAAGGGTTAGGGCACAATGATGTAACAACAATCTCTTGATTGATATTCCTGTTAGTGACTACCTTAGGTAAGAACCTAGGTTTAGACGCAGAACTACCTTGTCTGAATGAAAAATCAGATAAGGAGAATCACGATGTAAGGCCGATAACTCAGAGACTCTTCGAGCCGAGGAAATAGCCATTAAAAACAGAACTTTCCAAGATAACAGCTTGATATCAATGGAATGAAGGGGTTCAAACGGAACACCCTGTAAAACGTTAAGAACTAAGTTTAAGCTCCACGGCGGAGCAACAGTCTTAAACACAGGCTTAATCCTGGCCAAAGCCTGACAAAAAGCCTGAACGTCTGGAACCTCTGACAGACGTTTGTGTAAAAGGATGGACAGAGCTGAGACCTGTCCCTTTAAAGAACTAGCAGATAAACCCTTTTCTAAACCTTCTTGTAGAAAAGACAATATCCTAGGAATCCTAACCTTACTCCATGAGTAACTCTTGGATTCGCACCAATGTAAGTATTTACGCCATATTTTATAGTAAATTTTCCTGGTAACAGGTTTCCTAGCCTGTATTAAGGTATCAATTACTGACTCCGAAAATCCACGCTTTGATAAAATCAAGCGTTCAATCTCCATGCAGTCAGCCTCAGAGAAATTAGATTTTGATGTTTGAAAGGACCCTGAATTAGAAGGTCCTGTCTCAGAGGCAGAGACCAAGGTGGACAGGATGACATGTCCACTAGATCTGCATACCAGGTCCTGCGTGGCCACGCAGGCGCTATTAGAATCACCGATGCTCTCTCCTGTTTGATCCTGGCAATCAATCGAGGAAGCATCGGGAAGGGTGGAAACACATAAGCCATCTTGAAGGCCCAAGGTGCTGTCAGAGCATCTATCAGAACCGCTCCCGGGTCCCTGGACCCGTAATAAGGAAGCTTGGCGTTCTGGCGAGACGCCATGAGATCCAGATCTGGTTTGCCCCAACGCCGAAGTATTTGGGCAAAGACCTCCGGATGAAGTTCCCACTCCCCCGGATGAAAAGTCTGGCGACTTAGAAAATCCGCCTCCCAGTTCTCCACGCCTGGGATGTGGATCGCTGATAGGTGGCAAGAGTGAGACTCTGCCCAGTGAATTATCTTTGAGACTTCCATCATCGCTAGGGAACTCCTTGTCCCTCCTTGATGGTTGATGTAAGCCACAGTCGTGATGTTGTCCGACTGAAACCTGATGAACCTCAGAGTTGCTAGCTGAGGCCAAGCTAGAAGGGCATTAAAAACTGCTCTTAATTCCAGAATGTTTATGGGAAGGAGACTCTCCTCCTGAGTCCATGATCCCTGAGTCTTCAGGGAATTCCAGACAGCGCCCCAACCTAGCAGGCTGGCGTCTGTTGTTACAATCGTCCAATCTGGTCTGCTGAAGGGCATCCCCTTGGACAGATGTGGCCGAGAGAGCCACCATAGAAGAGAATTTCTGGTCTCTTGATCCAGATTCAGCATAGGGGACAAATCTGAGTAATCCCCATTCCACTGACTTAGCATGCACAATTGCAGTGGTCTGAGATGCAGGCGTGCAAAGGGAACTATGTCCATTGCCGCTACCATTAAGCCGATTACCTCCATGCATTGAGCCACTGACGGGTGTGGAATGGAATGAAGGACCCGGCAAGCATTTAGGAGTTTTGTTAACCTGTCCTCTGTCAGGTAAATTTTCATTTCTACCGAATCTATAAGAGTCCCTAAGAAGGGAACTCTTGTGAGTGACAATAGAGAACTCTTTTCTTCGTTCACCTTCCACCCATGTGACCTTAGAAATGCCAGTACTAACTCTGTATGAGACTTGGCAGCTTGGAAACTTGACGCTTGTATCAGAATGCCGTCTAGGTACGGAGCTACCGATATTCCTCGTGGTCTTAGTACCGCCAGAAGAGAACCCAGAACCTTTGTGAAGATTCTTGGAGCAGTAGCTAACCCGAAGGGAAGAGCTACAAACTGGTAATGCCTGTCTAGGAAGGCAAACCTTAGGTACCGGTAATGATCTTTGTGAATCGGTATGTGAAGGTAGGCATCCTTTAAATCCATATATAGCATCAAAGAAAGAGAATAGAGGCACCGGGTAGTTGCACAAACAAAATGTCCTTTATTAAGGAAATAAAACAGGAAACACTTTGGATAAAGCTTAAATCCTTGGGGCAATGGTGTAGTGGTAGTTCCCCACGTACCCTAGTGCTGACATGTTTCGGCAAATGCCGTAATCGTAGCTATAGGGTGCAAGCTTGTTTGTTTATTTAAATACACAGATCACATGTAATTAGTTAAAATCTTATGTGCTACGTGGGTGACACCCACCTCCACCTGTAGTTAATCTATCTGCCCTAATCTAGGATGTGTTACCGTGCTATCCACTTTATGCACAGTTTTATCTGTCTTAATTATAAACTAAACTGATATAATAAATATAATAGATAGATAGTGTCATGAACCGAGACCTTCCTTAACGTATGTATATAAATACATAAAGTAATACCAAAACTGAAACTGAAAAAACCCTTGTAATAATGAATTATAAATAATAAACTAAGTGTACAATCTTAAATAAATTCAAAAAATAAAAAATAATAACAAAGGCAAGGATCTGCTAAAACAGACCCAATACTGGAGGCACCAGAGAGTATTCTTGGCAGCTAACACTAATAAGCATTTTTACATTAAACCATGTTTTACTATAGTGTACATATACTAGACTATTTTAAGTCAGTTTTCTATGTCTTGTGTGTAGTTGCCAAAGATAAAATTTATCGAAGGTGAAATTTATTCATGAACATATAAACTTGTAAGTATATATATATATTATAATGCTTTGTTTCGAATACACAGGCTAACACCAGAAATTAATTAAATCATATTCAGAGTTGAACCCCTTGGGCATCCTGGTGTTCAACCTGTGTATCCAAAACACTTCCCTTTTGAGGAGCAAATTCTCCCTATCCCCTCCCCTATTTTGTGTATTCACCACTTCAATAATTGTCCATGACAATGTCCCTGGATCCTTATTATGTTTAGACTTGAAGTGGTTTACAAGGGGGGTGGTGAGTTTACCTTGCTTAATGTCGTTTATATGTTCCCTAATCCTGGTTCTGACTTGTCGAGACGTTTGTCCTGTATATTGGATGTCACATGTATCGCAACTGAGAAGATAAACTGCATATGTGGACCTACAATTAAAGAGCGCCCTGTGTGCAAATGTTTCACCTGAATAGGCACTCCTAAATATATTTCCTAGTTTTACATGTCCACATGCTATACAGCCGCTAAAATTGCACTTGTAAACCCCTTTGTACCTTAACCAAGAGGATGTATTTATTTCATCTTGTTTTAATTGTGTGGGGGCTACATAGTTTCCTATGGTTTTGCCTCTCCTGAAGGCAAACCTCACTTTTTGTGTGGCAATGTGAGCGAGCTCGTCATCAGCCTTCAGCAATGTCATGTGCTTGCGTACAATATTGCACACCTGATAATATTGCCTACTAAACTGTGTGACAAAAGTTAACTGTTCTGGTTTGGTGTCACATTTTGATTGTTTCTCACAAAGTAGGGTGGTCCTTTTTATGGCCCTTACTTCCTCACGTGCCCTACATATATCCTGCTTGGGGTACCCTCTCTCCTTAAATTTAGTTACTAGTTCAGTTTCATGCTTGAAATGTTCACTATCTCGGGTACAATTCCTTTTGACCCTGGTGAACTGACCCTTCAAGACTGATTTAAATACCTGTTTCGGGTGGCTACTATGGGCATGTAAAAGCGTATTTCTGGTTATTGGTTTCCTATAGAGCTCGACCTTAACATATTCCAGTTTCACACCATGAAGGGTAACATCCAAAAAATTGATGCTAGTAGGCCCATATTCATGGGTGAACTGTAGGCCAGCCTTATTGATGTTCAGATACTCTGCAAAAATCTCAGCTTCCTCCACACTTCCATCCCAGACAAATAGCAGATCGTCTATATAACGACGATAATATGCAATTTTGCTTCTCTGTCTGTTTTTATCTCCATAGATGTGGCACAGCTCCCACCAACCCATATATAGGTTGGCGTAAGAGGGAGCAAATTTTGCTCCCATGGCCGTGCCACATCTCTGGAGATAAAATACGTTTTCAAACACAAAGAAATTATGTGTGAGGAGGAATTCGGTTACCCTGACAACAAATTTAATGAAATCATCACTGTATTTAGTAGATCTTCTTAGAAAGAAGGCTATGGCTTCCAAACCTAGATTATGTGGAATGGATGAATAAAGCGACTTTACATCCACTGATAACCAGCCATAGCCCTCCCTCCAAGAGATCTTTTCCACCTCTATGAGGAGTTGTTTAGTGTCCCTCAGGTGACTAAGGAGTTCCCCCACTAGGGGTTGTAGAAGGGAATCTAACCATTTGGATAATGGTTCCAACATGGAACCAATCCCACTGATGATAGGCCTACCCTCAACCTTCTCTAGGGACTTGTGTACCTTAGGGAGAAGGTTGAAGGTAGGAATTCTGGGGTTACAATTATATAAATAATCGCTAGTGCCTTCATCAAAAAACCCCTCTTCCATCCCATCATCAATTAGGTGTGAAAGTTCCCTTTGGAACCTTAGTGTGGGGTTGAAATCCAGTTCGGTATATTGTTTGGGGTCATTAAGCTGTCGTAGGGCTTCTTTGATAAAGGAAGCCCTATCCATTAAAACAACAGATCCCCCCTTGTCTGCTGCCCTCACCACCAAATTTTTATTCTCACTTAAAGCTTTGAGTGCTTTTCTTTCCTTAGCACTGAGATTACCCTTAGCTCCATATCCAGAGGTGTATGCCAATTTATTTAAATCCTCCTCAATCCTTCGCTGGAATTTTTCCAGGATAGGTCCCCTCGACTGAATAGGGTAAAATTTGGATGCACCTCTGAATCTGGGACCAATGGTACTGGTGTGGGCAGAATTCATATCACCACAGTAGTTCTCTCTATCTAGTGACTCCAAGTTCACCACATCACAACATTCTTCAAAGGTTAAAGAAGAATTTATTTGCTCTTTGGCTAAATCACCTGTATACATATCCTCAGCCTGATCATTTTTGAAATGCTTCTTTAATGTTAGTGTTCTGATGAGTTTGTTTACATCAATTAACGTAGTGAACAAGTCAAAGTTATCAGTAGGTACAAAATTTAGTCCCAAACCTAGGACTTTTTCCTCAACCTTACTCAATGTGTGGCTGGAAATATTGATCACTGGTGTTAATTGTACTTCCTGCCCTGATATTTTCTTCTGGATGAGGACCTTGTTTTTAAATGATCTCCACCTTTCCCCCCCCCTTCTTGTCCTATGGGGGGCCTGGAAAAAACCTGTTCAATCTCTCCCCTCTCCCGTTCCATGGACATAGCAGTAGTGGGTATAGGAGCACCATTGGTACTATCTAGATCCTGGTATCTGGATTGTCTGCCCCTACCTCTTCCCCTGCTACCTGTATTGGGCTGTACTGGGGCTGAAACTATGGCTCTGGTTTTATTCGAGGCGACTGTGGGTGTTTGTATATTCTCGTCACCTGAAGAGGCACCAGTATTGTAGTCTTCTTGTGACTCTACCTCACTATCAGAGAAAGTGACTTTTTTGAGTGTGGAGTGTCCCTTCTGACCCCCTTGTCCCTGAGATTTAAGTCTATTATCTTTTTTAAATCTATGTGCATGTGATCTTTGCTTCCTGTTCCAGATATAGACTTTATTATTGTCATAATCACTCTGGTCCCTGAGATATTTCTCATGCTTAATGCCCATAATATTATTTTTAGCCTCATCCAAGGTACTTTTCAAAATACTGTCATATTGTGAGTATTTGACACATGTACTGCGTATGCTTAATTCTGACTGTAATAATTCAATATCAACTGTTATATTTTGTAATAACTTTCTCTTATACTCTATAAGCATATTAATCAAACGTATCGAACATTCTGTCAATATGTCATTCCATGCAGTGATAAATTCTATATCCTCAACAGGAAAGGTAGGGAACTTGGCTATGCGTAGTCCCCTAGGTATAATCCCTAAGGAAAGATATTTTTGTAATGTCCAAATGTCCCATTTGAGACGACATTCTTTTATCAAGAGAAATTCAGCCTCTTCAAAGAGCTTACTGAGTGGTAACTGTGCTCTATCCGTAACAAACAAAGTCTCAAGTTCACCTTCATTTAACCCTCTGTCCTCCAGTTTAGAGAGTGAATAGAAATGTGTAGACACATCCAAGCTTTGATCGGCCTCCATGTTACTTGTATGCAAAACAGCTTCAGTATAGCAACAACAATATATACTCTCACAGTGCAAGCTAAGATTCACTGGGACATGCAGTGTGATATATACGATAAAAGAGAAACGTATTTTATCTCCAGAGATGTGGCACGGCCATGGGAGCAAAATTTGCTCCCTCTTACGCCAACCTATATATGGGTTGGTGGGAGCTGTGCCACATCTATGGAGATAAAAACAGACAGAGAAGCAAAATTGCATATTATCGTCGTTATATAGACGATCTGCTATTTGTCTGGGATGGAAGTGTGGAGGAAGCTGAGATTTTTGCAGAGTATCTGAACATCAATAAGGCTGGCCTACAGTTCACCCATGAATATGGGCCTACTAGCATCAATTTTTTGGATGTTACCCTTCATGGTGTGAAACTGGAATATGTTAAGGTCGAGCTCTATAGGAAACCAATAACCAGAAATACGCTTTTACATGCCCATAGTAGCCACCCGAAACAGGTATTTAAATCAGTCTTGAAGGGTCAGTTCACCAGGGTCAAAAGGAATTGTACCCGAGATAGTGAACATTTCAAGCATGAAACTGAACTAGTAACTAAATTTAAGGAGAGAGGGTACCCCAAGCAGGATATATGTAGGGCACGTGAGGAAGTAAGGGCCATAAAAAGGACCACCCTACTTTGTGAGAAACAATCAAAATGTGACACCAAACCAGAACAGTTAACTTTTGTCACACAGTTTAGTAGGCAATATTATCAGGTGTGCAATATTGTACGCAAGCACATGACATTGCTGAAGGCTGATGACGAGCTCGCTCACATTGCCACACAAAAAGTGAGGTTTGCCTTCAGGAGAGGCAAAACCATAGGAAACTATGTAGCCCCCACACAATTAAAACAAGATGAAATAAATACATCCTCTTGGTTAAGGTACAAAGGGGTTTACAAGTGCAATTTTAGCGGCTGTATAGCATGTGGACATGTAAAACTAGGAAATATATTTAGGAGTGCCTATTCAGGTGAAACATTTGCACACAGGGCGCTCTTTAATTGTAGGTCCACATATGCAGTTTATCTTCTCAGTTGCGATACATGTGACATCCAATATACAGGACAAACGTCTCGACAAGTCAGAACCAGGATTAGGGAACATATAAACGACATTAAGCAAGGTAAACTCACCACCCCCCTTGTAAACCACTTCAAGTCTAAACATAATAAGGATCCAGGGACATTGTCATGGACAATTATTGAAGTGGTGAATACACAAAATAGGGGAGGGGATAGGGAGAATTTGCTCCTCAAAAGGGAAGTGTTTTGGATACACAGGTTGAACACCAGGATGCCCAAGGGGCTCAACTCTGAATATGATTTAATTAATTTCTGGTGTTAGCCTGTGTATTCGAAACAAAGCATTATAATATATATATATACTTACAAGTTTATATGTTCATGAATAAATTTCACCTTCGATAAATTTTATCTTTGGCAACTACACACAAGACATAGAAAACTGACTTAAAATAGTCTAGTATATGTACACTATAGTAAAACATGGTTTAATGTAAAAATGCTTATTAGTGTTAGCTGCCAAGAATACTCTCTGGTGCCTCCAGTATTGGGTCTGTTTTAGCAGATCCTTGCCTTTGTTATTATTTTTTATTTTTTGAATTTATTTAAGATTGTACACTTAGTTTATTATTTATAATTCATTATTACAAGGGTTTTTTCAGTTTCAGTTTTGGTATTACTTTATGTATTTATATACATACGTTAAGGAAGGTCTCGGTTCATGACACTATCTATCTATTATATTTATTATATCAGTTTAGTTTATAATTAAGACAGATAAAACTGTGCATAAAGTGGATAGCACGGTAACACATCCTAGATTAGGGCAGATAGATTAACTACAGGTGGAGGTGGGTGTCACCCACGTAGCACATAAGATTTTAACTAATTACATGTGATCTGTGTATTTAAATAAACAAACAAGCTTGCACCCTATAGCTACGATTACGGCATTTGCCGAAACATGTCAGCACTAGGGTACGTGGGGAACTACCACTACACCATTGCCCCAAGGATTTAAGCTTTATCCAAAGTGTTTCCTGTTTTATTTCCTTAATAAAGGACATTTTGTTTGTGCAACTACCCGGTGCCTCTATTCTCTTTCTTTGATGCTATACCTTGATGGATATGTTCAAAGGCACGGGTACTTGCACCTTCTGAGCAGCATTGAATCACCCCTGCAAAGACACAGTACGACGCTGTAACAACGGTCCTCCCTGGTTGAGGACTCATCGCACCTGCGGATTCTTCCGCTCCCATTTGTGACGTCACATAGTTCCGGATCGACCCTGCACACACGCTTAGACGCTGTAGGGACCCACGCCGCGGCTCGACCTCCAGGCCATCACTGTTGATACACAGAATACGGAGAGAGGGGATTTGGAGCCCAGAAGGTTTTGGTGGGTCCCCAGAATCAGCGCCACAACGGAATACAGGTCGTATGCATGTATAACGGAACTTTTGGGGGCCATTGTGAGGTTTTGAAAATTGAAGCAGGTGTTATACATAAAAGGGGTGTTTGGAGTTAGCAACGCAACAATACAACCACAGGTGCTGCGTTTCTCTTTTATCGTATATCCTTTAAATCCACTGTGGTCATGTACTGACCCTTTTGGATCATGGGTAAGATTGTCCGAATAGTTTCCATTTTGAACGATGGAACTCTTAGGAATTTGTTTAGGATCTTTAAATCCAAGATTGGTCTGAAGGTTCCCTCTTTCTTGGGAACCACAAACAGATTTGAGTAAAACCCTTGTCCGTGTTCCGACCGCGGAACCGGGTGGATCACTCCCATTAGTAAAAGATCTTGTACACAGCGTAGAAACGCCTCTTTCTTTATCTGGTTTGTTGACAACCTTGAAAGATGAAATCTCCCTTTTGGAGGAGAAGCTTTGAAGTCCAGAAGATATCCCTGAGATATGATCTCTAACGCCCAGGGATCCTGGACATCTCTTGCCCAAGCCTGGGCGAAGAGAGAAAGTCTGCCCCCCACTAGATCCGCTTCCGGATTGGGGGCCCTCACTTCATGCTGTCTTAGGGGCAGCAGCAGGTTTTCTGGCCTGCTTGCCCTTGTTCCAGGTCTGGTTAGGTTTCCAGCCCTGTCTCTAGCGAGCAACAGTTCCTTCCTGTTTTGGAGCGGAGGAAGTTGATGCTGCTCCTGCCTTGAAGTTACGAAAGGCACGAAAATTAGACTGTCTAGCCCTTGGTTTGGCTCTGTCTTGAGGCAGGGCATAGCCCTTACCTCCAGTAATGTCAGCGATAATTTCTTTCAAACCGGGCCCGAATAATGTCTGCCCCTTGAAAGGTATGTTAAGCAATTTAGATTTAGAAGTCACATCAGCTGACCAGGATTTAAGCCACAGCGCTCTGCGCGCCTGAATGGCGAATCCGGAGTTCTTAGCCGTAAGTTTAGTTAAATGTACTACGGCATCAGAAATAAATGAATTAGCTAGCTTAAGGACTCTAAGCTTGTCTGTAATCTCATCCAACGTAGCTGAGCTAATGGTCTCTCCCAGAGACTCAAACCAGAATGCCGCCGCAGCCGTGACAGGCGCAATGCATGCAAGGGGTTGCAATATAAAACCTTGTTGAACAAACATTTTCTTAAGGTAACCCTCTAACTTTTTATCCATTGGATCTGAAAAAGCACAGCTATCCTCCACCGGGATAGTGGTACGCTTAGCTAAAGTAGAAACTGCTCCCTCCACCTTAGGGACCGACTGCCATAAGTCCCGTGTGGTGGCGTCTATTGGAAACATTTTTCTAAATATAGGAGGGGGTGAGAAAGGCACACCGGGTCTATCCCACTCCTTGTTAACAATTTCTGTAAGCCTTTTAGGTATAGGAAAAACGTCAGTACACGATGGTACCGCAAAATATTTATCCAGCCTACATATTTTCTCTGGGATTGCAACCGTGTTACAATCATTCAGAGCCGCTAATACCTCCCCTAGTAACACACGGAGGTTCTCAAGCTTAAATTTAAAATTTGAAATGTCTGAATCCAGTTTATTTGGACAGAATGAAGCTCTCCGTCTTCATGTTCTGCAAATTGTGACGCAGTATCAGACATGGCCCTAGTATTATCAGCGCACTCTGTTCTCACCCCAGAGTGGTCGCGTTTACCCCTAAGTTCTGGCAATTTAGATAAAACTTCAGTCATAACATCAGCCATGTCTTGCAAAGTGATTTGTAAGGGCCGCCCTGATGTACTTGGCGCCACAATATCACGCACCTCCTGAGCGGGAGATGCAGGTACTGACACGTGAGGAGAGTTAGTCGGCATAACTTCCCCCTCGTTGTCTGGTGAAATTTTCTTGACATGTACAGATTGGCTTTTACTTAAAGTAGCATCAATGCAATTAGTACACAAATTTCTATTGGGCTCCACATTGGCCTTTGAACATATTGCACAAAGAGATTCCTCTGTGTCAGACATGTTTAAACAAACTAGCAATTAGACTAGCAAGCTTGGAAAATACTTTTCAAATAAATTTACAAGCAATATAAAAAACGTTACTGTGCCTTTAAGAAGCACACAAAACTGTCACAGTTGAGATAACAATGAACCGGATTAGTTATAGTAACCAAATTTTCACATTAAATGCATTAATTTAGCAAAGGATTGCACCCACTAGCAAATGGATGATTAACCCCTTAATACCAAAAAACGGATAACAAATAAAAATATATACGTTTTTATCACAGTCAAAGCACAGTCTCACAGGTCTGCTGTGAGTGATTACCTCCCTCAAAACTAGTTTTGGAGACCCCTGAGCTCTGTAGAGACGTCCTGGATCATGCAGGGAGAACAAGGAAGACTTGTGACTGAATTTCTACTGCGCAGTAAAGCGCCAAAATAGGCCCCTCCCACTCATAATACAACAGTGGGGAAGCTCAGTAAACTGATTTTAATCAAACAAACGACAGCCATGTGGAAATATAATGCCCATAAAATTTTTCACCAAGTACCTCAGAGAGAAAACGATTAACATGCCAGTAAACGTTTTAAATATAAATATATGAAATGTTATTAAAAAGCCTGTTGCTAGTCGCTTTCACTGCAGAAAGGCTATAAGTTATATGTATACAGTATTTTCTTAGTGAAGTGCCATTCCCCAGAAATACTTCAGTGCCAACATACATACATATCAGCCTGATACCAGTTGCTACTACTGCATTTAAGGCTGTACTTACATTACATCGGTATTAGCAGTATTTTCTCAGTCAATTCCATTCCTTAGAAAATAATATACTGCAACATACCTCTTTGCAGGTGAACCCTGCCCGCTGTCCCCTGTTCTGAAGTTACCTCGCTCCTCAGAATGGCCGAGAACAGCAAATGGATCTTAGTTACGTCCGCTAAGATCATACACAACTCAGGTAGATTCTTCTTCTAATGCTGCCTGAGAAAAAACAACACACTCCGGTGCTGTTTAAAATAACAAACTTTTGATTGAAGAAATAAAAACTAAGTTTAATAACCACAGTCCTCTCACACGTCCTATCTATTAGTTAGGTGCAAGAGAATGACTGGGTATGACGTAGAGGGGAGGAGCTATATAGCAGCTCTGCTTGGGTGATCCTCTTGCACTTCCTGTTAGGGAGGAGTTATAATCCCATAAGTAATGGATGACCCGTGGACTGACTACACTTAACAGGAGAAAACTAGAGAGTATAATGTAGTTGACATTAATACTATGAACACACTAAATAAGGTTTAATATCTTCCATACAGGTTATCTATATGTAACAAAGGCATGTACTAACGGAATCTATGTACTTAGGTCCTTTCAAGGGGGTAGAATTTGTTAAACAACATAATATTGTGGCACATTTTTCTAATAAACTTAGCCCTAAAATCGCAATAATCTATAGAGACAATTTACTGTTATAGTTTTTTGCTTTTATTACAATGTATAAACCTAAGATATATATTTTTATTAACAGAGTGATAAAACTCGTTCCTGTATCATATAACAATGTTAGATCACTCAGTCATCATACAAATGACCCTTAAAACTATACTAAAACTCAGAACGCCTCTATACTAAATGCTTTAATCCATACTGACATATAATACAAATTACACAGAACTTAAAGAGTTAATAGTTCGCTCGATATGTAAGTATTAATGTCTGAAGTAATAGCATTGCAACTGTTTCTATATAATGCTCATTTTACTGAGTTGCTTAAACGTCATCATAACAAATTAGTTATTAGACTACCTCAAGAAACGCTGTACAATATTAGCGGAATTCAACAAATAGAGGTATATCCTAATGACCGTATATGATTGGCTAGAAAAGTAAACATCAGATGACATCTAGCTCATCCTATCAGGGCTAAATATTTACCGGCAACTGATCACGTGAGAGGGTGTGTGGAAATACCCGCGTTGGATTGGATGTTCAAAAATTAAAAGGCCCTTATAAGATCGCATCTGGAGAGGCTTCGGTTTGATCATTTCCATTAAGTCTAACATTGAGAAAGGCCGTTATATCGGCTGAAACGCGTTTGTTTAAATTTTTTATCTTTGGCAAAGTTTATTTATTTTAACTGCGTGTAATCACTTCTTCACCTGAAGCCGACGTTTCCTGCTATCGGCCAGGAAACAGGGAAGTGACACACGCTATTTTAGGAGAAGGGTGTAAAATTCAGTGTGGAACACAGAGGTTATCTGTAATTTTAAAATTATACTATTAAAGTTTATTTTTTAAATGTTACCTTAAGGATAGGAATGAGTGCTACTTAAAGTCCCTTACTCTTTCTCCTTCTAAACAGTCCTATATGTCTATTTAAAGGGACAGCACCGGTACCAATCTTGTATTTAAGTGGTATTTTTCCTACCTTTATATGTAGTGCCAGTAACAATTCCTTTTCCTAAACAATTCTAATGGGCAATCATATATACGGTGGGCAGGCAGTGTCTCGGCTTCTTTTTTGTTGAAGACATCTAGGAAATCTTGGTATTGTTCTGGTAACGTGAATTCAGTTAACTGTAGTATTTTCTGGTGAGGATAGCAGGTTTTGTGACAGTAGGAAGAATTAAGTTCTATCTGTAACGGCTCCCAATGAATGTTAGGTTGATGTAGCTGGAGCCATGACAACCCTAAAACAACAGGGAACAAAGGTGAAGGAATTATGTCAAAAGAGATATACTCAACATGTCTGATGTCTGTAGTAACTTTAATAGGTATAGACTGGTGTGTAACAGGCCCGGTGTTGACAAAAGACCCATTAATAACACGAATCGACACAGGTTTTGCTTTTAACTGTAACAGTATTTTATTTCTTTTTGCTATGTCAGCATCAAGGAAGTTAGAGTATGCCCCAGAATTGACAATGCCTTCAGTTCGGATTGCTTGATGGTCCCACTGTAGAGAAAGAGATATAGTACAGTAAGCTGCATTAGTGATTTTATTGGTGAAACAGTTTTTTATAGTGTCTGACTTACTGTGCTTTTGGCGTTGTAGGATTGGACATTCTCTCACTGAATGAGCAGGAGGTACACAGTACATACACAGATTCCTTTTCTTCCTGTGGAGCCTTTCTTCAGGCTGTAGGGGTCCCTTCATAAACCCTAATTCCATAGGAATGGGAGAATCCTTAGGGGTGGAGACCGAGCTATGAGTTGGATAGTATCTAGGTGGCATTTCTGATTGTTGGCGCTCAGCTCGCCTCTCTCTGAGACGTCTGTCGATCTGAATAGGGAGATCTATTAAACCCTCCAGGGTCCTAGGATACTCAATATGGGCTAGCTCATCCTTGAGGGAATCACTTAACCCGAGTCTATATTGGTTGCGAAGAGCAACATCACTCCATTCTGAGTCCTTTGCGTATAGTTTGAACTCCGTTAAATATTCCTCAACAGTTCTGTGGCATTGTTTGAGAGAGCACATCTTGGTCTCAGCGGATAATTATTTCTGAGAGTCTTCGTACAAAGTACTCATTTGAGAGAAAAAATCTGTAAGGGATCCTAGTATGGGGTCATCGTTTTCAAAAAACATATCTGCCCATATCCTAGGTTCTCCCCTTAAAAATGAAATCACAGCCATAACCTTTATCCTTTCGGTGTGATAGGTCTTTGGTCTCATTCGGAATAACAAGTTACAAGCATTTCTGAACTGTCTGAATGCTGACCTTTCTCCAGAGAATTTATCGGGGAGAGATACCTGTGGTTCTGGGGTGTTGTCCTTTACCATAGCTCTTAGGGTGTCATTTTGAATTTGGAGCTCTCTCACTCCTTGTGATAGTTGATCCACACGCTGGGATAGATTATATACTACATTAGGGATATCTGCTGGATCCATGTTTTAGGCCATTTAATATGTAAGGTAGAAGATATGCTTTTAGGTAGTAGTAACTATGATCTGGATCGCAACTGCAGATAAAGTAGTATAAGTATTATCTGGAGTGTTTTGCTTATATTAGCTTGTTACAAGAGAGAGATGCGTCTGACTCCTGTGTTATAGTACCTCCAGCTACTATGGGTTGGTCTGCGTTTAAAGGAAGGAATCCCCTAGTTGATTATTTGAAACAAGTCTCTTTTGTTATAGCAGGCTTTTACTTCTTATGGGTAATGAGCGGAGAGAAGTGTTACTGTTAACTTGGGTGCTGCTTCACTTTGTTTCAGTGAGGGAGGTAAATCCGAAGTACAGTGAGTGCTCCATGGTCTGCTATGACGCAGCGCTTGGGGGTGTGTATGCATCAACCAATCAGATGCGCAGATTACGTGATAGTCTGTCGACGGAGTCTCAGGAACTGGCTTTGCGGTTTAGCAGCGGTTTTTCCGTGAAGAATGAGTATGTAGTTGAGGAGAAGTTATGGGATCTATGAGTACCCTTTGATTGTATCCCAACTGGTACCTTAAGTCTGCATTCGCTGCTCAGGGAACCGCTACGGCGGTAGGTTTTAAATGTTACAACAGTCTTAGTGCCGCGGGAGGTTAAGTGCGTGTTTCCCAGAGAATATAAAGTCCAATATGCAGTAGGTTTTAGGGAAACGGAAAGCAAACAGGCATATAACAATTTGTTCAGTAAGTGGAATCCAGTAAGAGTTACCAGACTTGCAAAGGAAAAGCAATTTGTATAGATAAAGCCATGAGAGTTTTCAAGAACAGCTTGTTCAGACAAACTATATGCTACTCTGATAAGTATTAAACGGCAAGTAGAGAGGAGCATCATGGGAATATAAAGGGTAAGTCTTAAAGGTATATCCATCATAGAGTGTAATCATGACATATATCTCTTTGAGTGCACCATTTGCCATGATCAGTATGTAGGACAAACCTCACGTAGTTTGAGGTCAAGGATAGGTGAACATAAAAGGGACATCAAGAACTATGTAAAAGAATCAAGTATGGCACGACATTTCAATGGTTTTAATTTTTTTAAATACACCTAAGTTTTCTGTCAAAGTCACCCATTGAGGGGTGGCAACAGAACTAAGGCCCTATTGAAAAAGGAGCTATACTGGATTCATAAATTGAAAATCAAAACACCTTTGGGGTTAAATAAAGAATGGGACATGAGTTTTTTGTTGACTAAGTCACCTTTGATCACTTACTGGCTCTCAACAATTTAAAAATCATCAATTTTTATGAATTATAAACTATGTACCACTTCTGGAATACAAGTGGTGATAATGTGGGCTTTAGTCAATCATGAGACTTTTAACTCAGGTGGATTTAGTCAAATACTGGAATGTTTATTGTATACTTTTAAGTTTATATTTATATTTACATTTATATTTCTATTCACATCAGTGACCCAATATGACCAGATCTGACTTATTGAGATTATTTCAAGTCAGCCAGTCATAACTGTTGTATAACTGTCAATTGCTGTGACTTGTTAACTACATTTATCCAAATAAGTAATTTGCCATTTTTTTCTGGATAGCATTATTTCATAATGATACTCATAAACTATAATTGTTGATTAGAGTATAATTTACAATGTGTAATTCTGCTAAACATAAATTACCTTTCTGTGTGTTAAGCCTTATTACTATTATTGGTGTATTTGTTATGCACTGTGTTTTTAAATATTTTCAGCTATTTTTGTTACCATGGTTGCCGTGACAATATGCAATTTACAGATTTACAATTTACTGGTTACCCATGGTTTAAATAGCACTTGGAACATACCTGTAACACCCTATGATTAAGTGCTGCAGAGCACGAAACGCGTAAGGGATCTGTTCCCTGACCCTGCTGGGCACTCTCTTTTTTAATATGCAATAAATAAAGTGTAATTGTTAAACTTTATCCTTCACCGGAGTTCTGCCTTTCTTCTATTTTCTGACAGTAACAGTTATACCTGCCAAGGGAAGTGTTTAAATAAGGATATAAACGGACTTAAAGTACCCATTAAAAGGATTAAATTCTTCAGACACCGACTTCACACATCCTCCATTGACAAAAGCAAAGAGAATGACTGGGGATTATAGCTAAGGGAAGTTACACTTAACAGTTTTGCTGGGGTGCTCTTTGCTTCCTCCTGCTGGCCAGGAGTTGAATATCCCACTAGTAATTGAAATGACGTTGTGGACTCTCCATGCCATAGGATAGAAAAGGAACCCCTGGCTTATCCCATTCCTGAGCTATAATTTCAGACATCTTGTCTGGAACATAAAAAACATCCTCAGACGTTGGAGAATCATAAACTCTATTAAGTTTAGAGGACTTCTTGGGGTTGACAGCAAACAAAGGTTCAGAGTCGACCAAAGTAGCTAGAACCTCCTTCAGAAGCAACTGGAGATGTTCAAACTTAAATCGGAAATTAACTACTTCAGATTCAGAAGATTTTTCCCCCATAGTGTCAGAGTCTGAGATCTCACCTTCAGAAGCTACTGAGGTAGACTTCTCATCAGACATTTGAGAAAGGTTGAACAGCGCAGATTTAGAGGGGTCTTAAGAAATCTTACTAGCAGACAAATGTTTAGATTTCCTCTTACGCTTACCCGAAATAGGGAAAGCAGACAAAGCCGCAGATACTGCAGAAGTTATCTGTGTGGCAAAATCCCCTGGTAAACAGATACCCCCAGGAGGTTGAGAGGAAACAGAAGGCACAGAATGAGAAACAATTAAAGCTTGGGACGTTTGAAGAGAAAGCTAAGGCATGTCACGCACAGCAGTATCCTGAGAGACACTTGGCTCAGAAGGGAGTAACTTGTCTTTGAATTTTAAAGTATTAGCTAAGCATTAGGAACAAAATTGCATAGGCAAAACAATTTGCGCCTCTAAACATAATAAACATTTATCCATAGAGATGGACTGATCCTGAGTCCATAGCTACCGTAATTAGTCCCCACTAAATTCTATTAGAATAAGAATAAAAATATGAACAAAATTATATTAATTTGATCCCAAAAAATAAACAATAACACAGAGGCTAACATAACTGATGTAAAATTGTTTAAAAGCCTCTAAGACCCAACCTGAGATAAGAGATCTAAGCGTTTGTCTGAGGCTCCTACCGTGACCTGAGTCAGTATCTCACTAGTAAGAGATACTCCCCTACCGAGCAGAGATCCTTTCCTCTCAGTGAATGATCTGAAAAGTCTGTAAAGCTGGCACCTCTAAACTCACGACACTCCGCTCCGACACAGCAGAAATGCGGAGGTCACGTGAGCGGTTGAAAAATAACTGCGCCACAGTTAATAAGCGCGCGTTAGAGAAAACCGCCCAAATAACATAATTTATGCTTACCTGATAAATTCCTTTCTTCTGTAGTGTGATCAGTCCACGGGTCATCATTACTTCTGGGATATTACTCCTCCCCAACAGGAAGTGCAAGAGGATTCACCCAGCAGAGCTGCATATAGCTCCTCCCCTCTACGTCACTCCCAGTCATTCGACCAAGGACCAACGAGAAAGGAAAAGCCAAGGGTGAAGTGGTGACTGGAGTATAAATTAAAAAATATTTACCTGCCTTAAAAACAGGGCGGGCCGTGGACTGATCACACTACAGAAGAAAGGAATTTATCAGGTAAGCATAAATTATGTTTTCTTCTGTTAAGTGTGATCAGTCCACGGGTCATCATTACTTCTGGGATACCAATACCAAAGCAAAAGTACACGGATGACGGGAGGGATAGGCAGGCTCTTTATACAGAAGGAACCACTGCCTGAAGAACCTTTCTCCCAAAAATAGCCTCCGATGAAGCAAAAGTGTCAAATTTGTAAAATTTGGAAAAAGTATGAAGCGAAGACCAAGTTGCAGCCTTGCAAATCTGTTCAACAGAGGCCTCATTCTTGAAGGCCCAAGTGGAAGCCACAGCTCTAGTAGAATGAGCTGTAATTCTTTCAGGAGGCTGCTGTCCAGCAGTCTCATAAGCTAAACGAATTATGCTACGAAGCCAAAAAGAAAGAGAGGTAGCGGAAGCTTTTTGACCTCTCCTCTGCCCAGAGTAAATGACAAACAGAGAAGACGTTTGTCGAAATTCCTTAGTTGCCTGTAAGTAAAATTTTAGAGCACGGACTACATCCAGGTTGTGCAGTAGACGTTCCTTCTTTGAAGAAGGATTTGGGCATAAAGAAGGAACAACAATCTCTTGATTGATATTCCTGTTAGTAACTACCTTAGGTAAGAACCCAGGTTTAGTACGCAGGACTACCTTATCCGAATGAAAAATCAAATAAGGAGAATCACAATGTAAGGCTGATAATTCAGAGACTCTTCGAGCCGAGGAAATAGCCATTAAAAATAGAACTTTCCAAGATAACAACTTTATATCAATGGAATGAAGGGGTTCAAACGGAACGCCCTGTAAAACATTAAGAACAAGGTTTAAACTCCATGGTGGAGCAACAGTTTTAAACACAGGCTTAATCCTGGCCAAAGCCTGACAAAAAGCCTGGACGTCAGGAACTTCTGACAGACGTTTGTGTAACAGAATGGACAGAGCTGAGATCTGTCCCTTTAATGAACTAGCAAATAAACCCTTTTCTAAACCTTCTTGTAGAAAAGACAATATCCTAGGAATCCTAACCTTACTCCAAGAGTAACCTTCGGATTCACACCAATATAGGTATTTACGCCATATCTTATGGTAAATCTTTCTGGTAACAGGTTTCCTAGCCTGTATTAAGGTATCAATAACTGACTCAGAAAACCCACGTCTTGATAAAATCAAGCGTTCAATTTCCAAGCAGTCAGCTTCAGAGAAGTTAGATTTTGATGTTTGAAGGGACCCTGTATCAGAAGGTCCTGTTTCAGAGGTAGAGACCAAGGTGGACAGGATGACAAGTCCACCAGGTCTGCATACCAAGTCCTGCGTGGCCACGCAGGTGCTATTAGAATCACTGATGCTCTCTCCTGTTTGATTCTGGCAATCAATCGAGGAAGTAACGGGAAGGGTGGAAACACGTAAGCCATCCTGAAGTCCCAAGGTGCTGTCAGAGCATCTATCAGGACTGCTCCTGGATCCCTGGATCTGGACCCGTAACGAGGAAGCTTGGCGTTCTGTCGAGACGCCATGAGATCTATCTCTGGTTTGCCCCAACGTCGAAGTATTTGGGCAAAGACCTCCGGATGAAGTTCCCACTCCCCCGGATGAAAAGTCTGACGACTTAAGAAATCCGCCTCCCAGTTCTCCACTCCCGGGATGTGGATTGCTGACAGGTGGCAAGAGTGAGACTCTGCCCAGCGAATTATCTTTGATACTTCCATCATAGCTAGGGAGCTTCTTGTCCCTCCCTGATGGTTGATGTAAGCTACAGTCGTGATGCTGTCCGACTGAAACCTGATGAACCCCCGAGTTGTCAACTGGGGCCAAGCCAGGAGGGCATTGAGAACTGCTCTCAATTCCAGAATGTATATTGGCAGGAGACTCTCCTCCTGACTCCATTGTCCCTGAGCCTTCAGAGAATTCCAGACGGCACCCCAACCTAGAAGGCTGGCGTCTGTTGTTACAATTGTCCAGTCTGGTCTGCTGAATGGCATCCCCCTGGACAGATGTGGCCGAGAAAGCCACCATAGAAGAGAATTTCTGGTCTCTTGATCCAGATTCAGAGAAGGGGATAAGTCTGAGTAATCCCCATTCCACTGACTTAGCATGCACAGTTGCAGTGGTCTGAGGTGTAAGCGTGCAAAGGGTACTATGTCCATTGCCGCTACCATTAAGCCGATTACCTCCATGCATTGAGCCACTGACGGGTGTTGAATGGAATGAAGGGTGCGGCAAGCACTTTGAAGTCTTGTTAGCCTGTCCTCTGTCAGGTAAATCTTCATTTCTACAGAATCTATAAGAGTCCCCAGGAAGGGAACTCTTGTGAGTGGAACGAGTGAACTTTTCTTTTCGTTCACCTTCCATCCATGTGACCTTAGAAATGCCAGCACTAACTCTGTATGAGACTTGGCAGTTTGAAAGCTTGAAGCTTGTATCAGAATGTCGTCTAGGTATGGAGCTACCGAGATTCCCCGCGGTCTTAGTACCGCCAGAAGAGCACCCAGAACCTTTGTGAAGATTCTTGGAGCTGTAGCCAATCCGAATGGAAGAGCCACAAACTGGTAATGCCTGTCTAGGAAGGCAAACCTTAGGTACCGATAATGATCTTTGTGAATCGGTATGTGAAGGTAAGCATCTTTTAAATCTACAGTGGTCATGTACTGACCCTCTTGGATCATAGGTAAAATTGTCCGAATAGTCTCCATCTTGAACGATGGAACTCTTAGGAATTTGTTTAGGATCTTTAAGTCCAGGATTGGTCTGAAAGTTCCCTCTTTTTTGGGAACCACAACAGATTTGAGTAAAACCCCTGTCCCTGTTCCGATCGTGGAACTGGATGGATTACTCCCATTAACAAGAGCTCTTGTACGCAGCGTAGAAACGCCTCTTTCTTTGTCTGGATTGTTGACAATCTTGACAGATGAAATCTCTCTCTTGGAGGAGAGTATTTGAAGTCCAGAAGGTATCCCTGAGATATTATCTCTAGCGCCCAGGGATCCTGAACATCTCTTGCCCAAGCCTGGGCGAAGAGAGAAAGTCTGCCCCCCACTAGATCCGATCCCGGATCGGGGGCCCTCAATTCATGCTGTTTTAGGGGCAGCAGCAGGTTTCCTAGTCTGCTTGCCCTTGTTCCAGGACTGGTTAGGTTTCCAGCCTTGTCTGTAGCGAGCAACAGCTCCTTCCTGTTTTGGTGCAGAGGAAGTTGATGCTGCTCTTGCTTTGAAATTACGAAAGGAACGAAAATTAGACTGTCTAGTCTTGGCTTTGTCCTGAGGTAGGGCATGGCCTTTACCTCCTGTAATGTCAGCGATAATCTCTTTCAACCCGGGCCCGAATAAGGTCTGCCCTTTGAAAGGTATATTAAGCAATTTAGACTTAGAAGTAACATCAGCTGACCAGGATTTTAGCCACAGCGCCCTGCGTGCCTGAATGGCGAATCCTGAATTCTTCGCCGTAAGTTTAGTAAGATGTACTACGGCCTCCGAAATGAATGAATTAGCTAGTTTAAGGACTCTAAGCCTGTCCGTAATGTCGTCCAGAGTAGCTGAACCAATGTTCTCTTCCAGAGACTCAATCCAGAATGCCGCTGCAGCCGTGATCGGCGCAATGCATGCAAGGGGTTGCAATATAAAACCTTGTTGAACAAACATTTTCTTAAGGTAACCCTCTAATTTTTTATCCATTGGATCTGAAAAAGCACAGCTATCCTCCACCGGGATAGTGGTACGCTTAGCTAAGGTAGAAACTGCTCCCTCCACCTTAGGGACCGTTTGCCATAAGTCCCTTGTGGTGGCGTCTATTGGAAACATTTTTCTAAATATCGGAGGGGGTGAGAACGGCACACCGGGTCTATCCCACTCCTTAGTAACAATTTCAGTAAGTCTCTTAGGTATAGGAAAAACCTCAGTACTCGTCGGTACCACAAAATATTTATCCAACCTACACATTTTCTCTGGTATTGCAACTGTGTTACAATCATTCAGAGCCGCTAACACCTCCCCTAGTAATACACGGAGGTTTTCCAGTTTAAATTTAAAATTTAAAATATCTGAATCCAGTCTGTTTGGATCAGAACCGTCACCCACAGAATGAAGCTCTCCGTCCTCATGTTCTGCCACCTGTGACGCAGTGTCTGACATGGCCCTAATATTATCAGCGCACTCTGTTCTCACCCCAGAGTGATCACGCTTACCTCTTAGCTCTGGTAATTTAGCCAAAACCTCAGTCATAACAGTAGCCATATCCTGTAATGTGATTTGTAATGGCCGCCCAGATGTACTCGGCGCTACAATATCACGCACCTCCCTCTGAGCGGGAGATGTAGGTACTGACACGTGAGGCGAGAAAGGCCTCGCTTCCATTGAGTCGTTAAAAATGGAGCCGTAAGCTACCGAAGCGGCCGACAGCTAAAAGTAATTTACGGCTGCATTTTAGTACCAGGTTTCCATTGAAAAGATTAGCGTGTTGCGCGCAGTCGCTCTTTTCGTGTAGCTGTAAGTTAACGTTGTGTTAACGCTTCCATCTGACGTCGGATTTCTTGAAAATCAATTAGTTGCTAAGGTAACCCGACCTTACGCTATAGAATTTACGTTTAACGTCCGTGCTTATTACCTGTGATCGCCTCTCAAGAAAAATAAAAAAACACTTATCCATATTTTTAATAATCAAATACTATTTTCTAATATAATTATATTTAACACTTCATAAATATAAGTAATATTTCTTGCTGCCCTAGGCATAGGTCTAGTTTGCATTCTGTAGATATGTTCTTGCATATATTATTATATTTAAATATATACTGATATTTCTATTAGAATATAAGTTCAACTATTTCTATACATGAGACAACAATAAATATTACTTATAACAATTTATTTCTACATTAAAACACTTGCATTATTTGCAAGTTTTATAATTTCAATAGAAAATAGGTCTCAAAAAGCACAATTTTCCTCTTTTACACCTAGTTGAGCTGTGGGTAATATATCTCAATGTATCGACAGCCTCCGACAATGTATTAACGGTTAGCGCTTTCAATGGAAACCTGGTATAATTTATCGATTAACGGCTTCTATTACTTTCTATGGGACGCGAAAATCTTTTCGGCAGCCGAAGTCCGGCAGCCGATATTGAGGTATAACGCGCCATTGGAAACAGTCGTTAAACGCTATTGCTTTCGACAGCATATTTAACGGTTTGCGAGTGCACGCAAACTGAATTACGACTCAATGGAAGCGAGGCCTTAGTCGGCATAACTCTCCCCTCGTTGTTTGGTGAAATTTGTTCAATTTGTACAGATTGACTTTTATTTAAAGTAGCATCAATACAGATAGTACATAAATTTCTATTGGGCTCCACTTTGGCATTGCAACAAATGACACAGGTATCATCCTCTGAATCAGACATGTTTAACACACTAGCAAATAAACTTGTAACTTGGAAATACAATTCAATTAGAATAATATTAAAAACGTACTGTGCCTTTAAGAAGCACAGAAGATCTATGACAGTTGAAAATTAATAAATTGAAACAGTTATAGCCTCAATCCTTGTAAATAACACAACTTTAGCAAAGGTTTAATCCCATTAGCAAAGATAACAAATTCTGAAAGCAGGAAACAAATTACAGAATAAACGTTTTTTATCTCAGTCAAACTATAATTCTCACAGCTCTGCTGAGAGAAATTACCTCCCTCAAAATAAGTTTTGAAGACCCCTGAGCTCTGTAGAGATGAACCGGATCATGCAGGGAATACAATGAGTTGCTGACTGAAATATTTGATGTGTAGAAAAAGCGCCAAAAAACGGCCCTTCCCCCTCACACACAGCAGTGAGGGAGAACAGAAACTGTCAGAAAACAGATTAAGCAACTGCCAAGTGGAAAAATAGTGCCCAAACATTTATTCACTCAGTACCTCAGCAAATGAAAACGATTTTACATTCCAGCAAAAACGTTAAACATAATCTCTAGTTATTAAACAGCTTTATGTATTTCTTACAGTGTAATTCTAGTGAAGTACCATTCCCCAGAATACTGAAGTGTAAAGTATACATACATGACATTATATCGGTATGGCAGGATTTTCTCATCAATTCCATTGTCAGAAAATAAAAACTGCTACATACCTCTATGCAGATTCATCTGCCCGCTGTCCCCTGATCTGAAGTTTACCTCTCCTCAGATGGCCGAGAAACAGCAATATGATCTTAACTACTCCGGCTAAAATCATAACAAAAACTCTGGTAGATTCTTCTTCAAACTCTGCCAGAGAGATAATAACACACTCCGGTGCTATTTTAAAATAACAAACTTTTGATTGAAGATATAAAACTAAGTATAATCACCATAGTCCTCTCACACATCCTATCTAGTCGTTGGGTGCAAGAGAATGACTGGGAGTGACGTAGAGGGGAGGAGCTATATGCAGCTCTGCTGGGTGAATCCTCTTGCACTTCCTGTTGGGGAGGAGTAATATCCCAGAAGTAATGATGACCCGTGGACTGATCACACTTAACAGAAGAAAAAGTAACCTGCACAAAAACTTCATTTCATCAGACTTCAACGTTAAAGTAAAGATGATCAAAACTAAATAAAAAAATCCCTTGCTAAGTAACTAAGGGGAAATATCAGCAAGCTTCATGAACTCTTAAGTCTCTCAAACTGTCTCATTATAAAGTGCCTGTAGTCTGCCAAACATATTGACCCTGTTGCCAATAAAAGTGGACCCTGAATGTACCCTTAACCATATAAGAATAAACTGAGTCCCAAAGATATCCATTTGAGGGTTAACCTCAAAAGTGCTGTCCTTCAGTACCTAGAAGGCAAAAGCAATTACCTTCGGATCCAGCTGCAGGGCAAATAACAGCTACTAAGGTGTGACCGGTACTCCACTCCCTGTCAGGGATCTGTAGTAAAAGAAAGAACAGAGTAACCAACCCTGGCTTTCTGCAAAGGGGTAGCAAAAGTGTTAGAAGTAAAGCAAAGACCACCTCGCCGCCTTCTAACTGCTAAAAGTCACAACAACTCTTACTAAAGAGATTGACATGGACACAGCTAGACCCAAATCCTTGCTTGCAGGGAAAAGTACCCATAAAAGGATTAAATATCTTCAGACACCGTCTTCGCACATCCTCCATTGACAGAGGCAAAGAGAATGACTGGGGATTATGGGTAAGGGAAGTTACACTTAACAACTTTGCTGGGGTGCTCTTTGCCTCCTCCTGCTGGCCAAGAGTTGAATATCCCACTAGTAATTAGAATGACGTCATGGACTCTCCATGCCATAGGAAAGAAATATATATATATATATATATATATATATATATATATATATAAAAAAAAATGTTTTAATTATAAAACAGGTGCTTTAATAATGTAAAACACTGATAGCAAGATTACAAGTAGCGCGTTATGATTTTTCTGCGAGCGATGTGGTCTTTTTGCAATAAATTTCCATTGCGAAGGTATTATAAGTCTTGAAAAATCGTGATTGCGTGCATTCGCCTTTTACACAACAATCCTTTCCGTACTCAAAGAGCTGTAGTTAATGCTTTTTCGCAACAAAAAAGTTTCACGAAACACTTCAAAAACACAATTTATGCTTACCTGATAAATTTATTTCTCTTGTGGTGTATCCAGTCCACGGATCATCCATTACTTGTGGGATATTCTCATTCCCAACAGGAAGTTGCAAGAGGAAACCCACAGCAGAGCTGCAATATAGCTCCTCCCCTAACTGTCATAGCCAGTCATTCAACCGAAAACAAGCCGAGAAAGGAGGAACCATAGGGTGCAGTGGTTACTGTAGTTTAAATTTAAAAATTACCTGCCTTAAAATGACAGGGCGGGCCGTGGACTGGATACACCACAAGAGAAATAAATTTATCAGGTAAGCATAAATTGTGTTTTCTCTTGTAAGGTGTATCCAGTCCACGGATCATCCATTACTTGTGGGATACCAATACCAAAGCTAAAGTACACGGATGAAGGGAGGGACAAGACAGGAACTTAAATGGAAGGAAACACTGCCTGTAAAAACTTTCTCCCAAATATAGCCTCCGAAGAAGCAAAAGTATCAAATTTGCAAAATTTTGAAAAAGTATAAAGCGAAGACCAAGTCGCCGCCTTGCAAATCTGTTCAAAAGAAGCCTCATTTTTAAAGGCCCAAGTGGAAGCCACAGCTCTAGTGGAATGAGCTGTAATCCTTTCAGGAGGCTGCTGTCCAGCAGTCTCATAGGCTAAGCGGATTAAGCTTCTTAGCCAAAAAGAAGGAGAGGTTGCCGAAGCCTTTTGATCTCTCCTCTGTCCAGAGTAGACAACAAACCAAGCAGATGTTTGACGAAAATCTTTAGTAGCTTGTAAGTAAAAACTTTAAAGCACAGACCACGTCCAGATTGTGTAACACAAGGATGGAACAACAATCTCTTGATTGATATTCTTGTTAGATACCACCTTAGGTAAAAACCAGATTTGGTACGCAGGACTACCTTATCCGTATGAAAAATCAGATAAGGAGAATCACATTGTAAGGCAGATAACTCGGAGACTCTACGAGCCGAGGAAATAGCTACCAAAAAAAGGACTTTCCAAGATAAAAGTTTGATATCTATGGAATGAAGAGGTTCAAACAGAACTTCTTGAAGAACCTTAAGAACCAAGTTTAAGCTCCATGGTGGAGCAACCGGTTAAACACAGGCTTGATTCTAACTAAAGCCTGACAAAATGCCTAAACATCTGGAACATCTGCCAGACGCTTAACTAGCTGACAATCCTTTTTCCAAACCTTCTTGGAGAAAAGATAATATCCTAGGAATCCTGACCTTACTCCATGAGTAACCCTTGGATTCACACCAATAAAGAAATCTACGCCATACCTTATGGTAAATTTTCCTGGTGACAAGCTTTCGTGCCCGTATTAACGTATCAATAACTGACTCGGAGAAGCCACGCTTTGATAAAATCAAGCGTTCAATCTCTAGGCAGTCAGCCGCAGAGAAATTAGATTTGGATGGTTGGAAGGACCCTGAAGTAGAAGGTCCTGTCTCAGAGGCAGAGACCATGGTGGAAGGGATGACATGTCCACTATATCTGCATACCAGGTCCTGCGTGGCCACGCAGGTGCTATCAGAATCACAGATGCTCTCTCCTGCTTGATCTTGGCAATCAGTCGAGGGAGCAGAGGAAACGGTGGAAACACATAAGCCAGGTTGAAAGACCAGGGCGCTGCTAGAGCATCCATCAGTGTCGCCTTGGGATCCCTGGACCTGGATCCGTAACACGGAAGCTTGGCGTTCTGGCGAGACGCCATGAGATCCAGTTCTGGTTTGCCCCAACGATGAATCAGTTGTGCAAATACCTCCGGATGGAGTTCCCACTCTCCCGGATGAAAAGTCTGACGACTTAGAAAATCCGCCTCCCAGTGCTCTACACCTGGGATATGGATAGCTGATAGGTGGCAAGAGTGAATCTCTGCCCAGCGAATTATTTTTGAAACTTCTAACATCTCTAGGGAACTTCTTGTTCCCCTTTGATGGTTGATGTAAGCTACAGTCGTGATGTTGTCCGACTGAAATCTGATGTACCTCAGAGTTGCTAACTGAGGCCAAGCCTGAAGAGCCTTGAATATCGCTCTTAGTTCCAGAATATTTATTGGAAGGAGAGACTCCTCCTGAGTCCACGATCCCTGAGCCTTCAGGGAGTTCCAGACTGCACCCCAACCTAGAAGGCTGGCATTTGTTGTTACAATTGTCCAATCTGGCCTGCGAAAGGTCATACCTTTGGACAGATGGACCCAAGATAGCTACCAGGGAAAAGAATCCCTGGTCTCTTGGTCCAGATTCAGTTGAGGGGACAAATCTGTGTAATCCCCGCTCCACTGACTGAGCCTGCATAGTTGCAGCGGTCTGAGATGTAAGCATGCAAACGGCACTATGTCCATTGCCGCTACCATTAAGCCGATTACTTCCATACACTGAGCCACCGAAGGGCGCGGAATGGAATGAAGAACCCGGCAGGAATTTAGAAGCTTTGATAACCTGGACTTCGTCAGGTGAATTTTCATTTATATAGAATCTATTAGAGTCCCTAGAAAGGAAACTCTTGTGAGTGGGGATAGAGAACTCTTTTCCTCATTCACTTTCCACCCATGCGACCTCAGAAATGCCAGTACTACGTCCATATGAGACTTGGCAATTTGGAAGTTTGACGCCTGTATCAGGATGTCGTCTAAATAAGGGGCTACTGCTATGCCCCGCGGCCTTAGGACCGCCATAAGCGACCCTAGAACCTTTGTAAAGATTCTTGGGGCTGTAGCTAATCCAAAGGGAAGAGCTACAACTGGTAATGCCTGTCTTGAAAGGCAAACCTGAGAAATCGATGATGATCTTTGTGTATCGGAATGTGAAGATAAGCATCCTTTAGATCCACTGTAGTCATATATTGACCCTCCGGGATCAGTGGTAGGATGGTACGAATAGTTTCCATCTTGAACGACGGAATTTTGAGGAATTTGTTTAAGATCTTTAGATCCAAAATTGGTCTGAAGGTTCCCTCTTTTTTGAGAACCACAAACAGATTTGAGTAAAAACCCTGTTCCTGTTCACTCCCATAACTAGGAGGTCTCGTACACAGTGTAAGAATGCCTCTCTCTTTATCTGGTGTGCAGATAATTGTGAAAGGTGAAATCTCCCTTTTGGGGGGGAAGCTTTGAAGTCCAGAAGATATCCCTGGGATATAATTTCCAACGCCCAGGGATCCTGAACATCTCTTGCCCACGACTGGGCGAAGAGTGAAAGTCTGCCCCCTACTAGATCCGTTACCGGATAGGGGGCCGTTCCTTCATGCTGTCTTAGAGGCAGCAGCAGGCTTTTTTGACCTGCTTACCTTTTTTCCAGGTCTGGTTTGGTCTCCAGACCGTCGTAGATTGAGCAAAAGTTCCCTCTTGTTTATTATTAGAGGAAGTTGATGCCGCACCTGCCTTGAAGTTTTGAAACGCACGAAAATTAGACTGTTTGGCCCTAGATTTGGACCTGTCCTGAGGAAGGGCATGACCTTTTCCTCCAGTGATATCAGCAATAATCTCCTTCAAACCAGGCCCGAATAGGGTCTGCCCCTTGAAGGGAATGTTAAGTAGCTTAGATTTTGAAGTCACGTCAGCTGACCATGATTTAAGCCATATCGCTCTTCGCGCCTGTATAGCAAAACCAGAATTCTTAGCCGTTAGTTTAGTCAAATGAACAATGGCATCAGAAATAAAAGAATTGGCTAGCTTAAGTGCTCTAAGTTTGCCAAGTATGTCATCCAATGGAGTTGCTACCTGTAAAGCCTCTTCCAGAGACTCAAACCAGAACGCCGCAGCAGCAGTGACAGGGGCAATGCATGCAAGAGGCTGTAGGATAAAACCTTGTTGAATAAATATTTTCTTAAGGTAACCTTCTAATTTTTTATCCATTGGATCTAAAAAAGCACAACTGTCCTCGACAGGGATAGTAGTACGCTTTGCTAGAGTAGAAACTGCTCCCTCCACCTTAGGGACTGTCTGCCATAAGTCCCGTGTGGTGGCGTCTATTGGAAACATTTTTCTAAAAATAGGAGGGGAAAAGAACGGCACACCTAGTCTATCCCATTCCTTATTAATAATTTTTGTAAACCTTTTAGGTATTGGAAAAACATCAGTACACACTGGCACTGCAAGTATTTATCCAGTCTACACAATTTCTCTGGCACTGCAATGGAATCACAGTCATTCAGAGCAGCTAAAACCTCCCTAAGCAACACGCGGAGGTGTACAAGCTTAAATTTAAATGTAGAAATATTAGAATCAGGTATCTTCCTGAGTCATTAACATCACCCACTGACTGAAGCTCTCTTTCCTCAGCTTCTGCATATTGTGAGGCAGTATCAGACATGGTTCTTAAAGCGTCAGTATGCTCTGCATTTTGTCTCACCCCAGAGCTATCTCGCTTACCTCTAAGTTCAGGTAGTCTGGCTAATACCGCTGACAGTGAATTATCCATGACTGTCGCCATGTCTTGTAAAGTAAACGCTATGGGCGCCCTAGATGTACTTGGCGGCATTTGAGCGTGAGTCCCTTAAGCGGGAGTCAAAGGGTCTGACACGTGGGGAAAGTTAGTCGGCATAACTTCCCCCTCGTCAGATTCCTCTGGTGATAAAAAATTTTAAAAGACAGAAAATGATCTTTATTGCCTAAAATGAAATCAGTACATTTGTTACACATTCTAAGAGGGGGTTCCACCATGGCTTTTAAACATAATGAACAAGGAGTTTCTTCTATGTCAGACATGTTTATACAGACTAGCAATGAGACTAGCAAGCTTGGAAAACACTTTAAATCAAGTTAACAAGCAAATATAAAAAACGGTACTGTGCCTTTAAGAGAAACAAATTTTGTCAGAATTTGAAAAACAGTGAAAAAATGCAGTAAATCAAAAAAATGTTTTACAGTGTATGTAATAGACTAGCAGAGCATTGCACCCACTTGCAAATGGATGATTAACCCCTTAGTTCAAAAAACGGCTCAAAAAAACGAAATAGACGTTTTTTAACAGTCACAACCAACTGCCACAGCAAGCTGTAGCCCTACCTTACCCAATAAACGACTTTGGAAAGCCTTTGGGCCCTTTAGAGATGTCCTATAGCATTCAGAGGGCCTTTGAGGGAATCTGGATGTCTTAGTTTGTAATTTTAACTGCACAAAAAAACATTAAAATAGGCCCCTCCCACTCATACTATAACAATGGAAAGCCTCAGGAAACTGTTTCTAGGCAAAATTTAAGCCAGCCATGTGGAAAAAACTAGGCCCCAATAAAGTTTTATCACCAAAGCATATATAAAAACGATTAAACATGCCAGCAAACGTTTTATATTGCAATATCATAAGGGTATTACCCCTGGGAGTAAGCATGATACCAGTCGTTATTAATCACTGTATTCAGGCTTAACTTACATTAATCCGGTATCAGCAGCATTTTCTAGTGTTTTCTATCTCTAGAAAAAATTATAACTGCACATACCTGATAGCAGAATAAACTGCACGCCATTCTCTCGCTGAAGTTTTACCTCATCTGTGTAATCCCCTCAGACATATGTGAGAACAGCAATGGATCTTAGTTACAACCTGCTAAGATCATAGAAACCTCAGGCAGATTCTTCTTCTATTTACTGCCTGAGATAAAATAGCACAACTCCTGTACTTTTTAAAAATAACAAACTTTTGATTGAAGAAAATAAACTAGCTATATTTAACCACTCTCTCTTACGACCTCCTTGCTTGTTGAGAGTTGCAAGAGAATGACTGGCTATGACAGTTAGGGGAGGAGCTATATTGCAGCTCTGCTGTGGGTTTCCTCTTGCAACTTCCTGTTGGGAATGAGAATATCCCACAAGTAATGGATGATCCGTGGACTGGATACACCTTACAAGAGAAAATACATTACACTCATATTATCACTGTCTAAAAAAATTATTATAAAAAAATATTGGACACAAAAGTTATAAGGGCTCAAAGATACGAGATCTTGGGTGTAAGGAAAAAAAAGCTGACGCAGGGATTTTACATTGACATACATACACATACAGTACATAGAGAAACATGCATTTATCTGTATAGAGATATGTTTAACTATGGAGATAATGAAAATATTTAACATTACAATCTTATGCACATTAAACAATATCTCAGAGGGATTTTCAAAGACATATTTACATATAGATCTCGAGATATCTAGACATATATGTATATTCATATACATATCTCGCTATAAATAGATATAGCTGTCCAAAAATCATCACATATATAGAGAAATATTTATTTTGAAATAAATAGAACATATTCTGTTGCGAAAACATTTTCGCAATATGAAATAATTGCATTTTCATGTACACTTTCCAATGAGAATACGTCATGGGCTTTGCGCAACATATTCAATTTTTTTTTTCTTTTTGTCTTCTTCATTGACTTCTATGGGGAAAACGTGAACACACACGCGATTTCACGGTTTGCATTACGTGGCTTTACACCCACGAAAAATAAGTTATTTTGAAACTTGTAATCCCTGTGCAACCATAAATGCGAAAAAGCCATAACGAGCGCTGTGTTTTCGCAACTGATTTGAAGCGCGACTTTTAATCTTGCCCACTCTTAGCTACAGATTAATGCCCACTGGAGCCATTTTCTGTAAACTTTGCATTTTAATTTTATTCTATCACAACAGCTAATGATGAGTATCTCCAATAACAACAAATCCACCAGGACGTTTTTTTTTATTGATTCTATACCTATGAGCAGTGATGCCTTCTCCTTACTCCTAAAGGAAATTAGATTCAGCATTTTATCCACATCCACATTCACGGGCTGGTGGACCTGTCAATACAAATATTTTAAGAACTCATAATAGTAATATTTTAAAAGAAACAAAAAGCAATGTTATGTATTAAAAGGGTATGTTCAAATGCAGCAATGAAATTAATAAGAAAGTGATAAAAGGGTGTTCATTTTAGACTTATTTTTTTTTTCAGAAAAAGAGCTGACACTTTAGGGAAATGTCCTACAAAAGGTCATTTTAAAGGCTATGGAGCCGCATATGATGGGGTTGATTGACACCCCCTGCTAGAGGCCGATTGGTTGCGAATGTGCAGAACTGCTTGTGCAATCTTAAATGCTGACAGCGTATGCTGTCAGCATTCAGCGATGTCTGGCGGACATAATACGCTACAGCGTATCATGTCCGCAAGACATTGATAAATCGGCCCCTATTTCTGTAGTTTAGTGTTAGTATAGGTTTTTTTTATTTTGGGGGTTTTCTTTTTCTAAGTGAGATTTTAGAATAGGCATAACTCTTTTGTATTTTTGCTAATTTGTGTTGTTTTTTGTAATTGTAGGTTTTTTATTTTTGTATTGATAGGTTGTTGCTTTTTAAGTAATGTTAGGTTTTTAATTTTTAAAGGTAAGGTTATGGGGTTTAGAAGTTAGTGTGTTACTTTACAATGGGGGGTGTGGCGTTTAGGGGTTAATAGCGTAGTGGGTTACTTTGTGATTTTTTTTGCAGTTTAGGAGTTAATAGTGTAGTGGGTTAGTTTGCGATGGGGGTTGTGGCGGTTTAGGGGTTAGTAGTGTAGTGGGTTACTTTGCAGTTGCCTGTGACAGTTTAGGGGTTAATAGTGTATTAGGTTACTTTGCGGTGGGCTATGTGGTAGTTTAGGGTTTATTAGAGAAAGGGGCTTATGGCGATTCAGGTTAGAGCGTGGGTATGGGTTTTAGGTTTTTTTCATTTTCTCTCTCTCCATTGAAGCCAATGGGATAGTACGTTAATACAGTTACGATATTCTAACTTCTAACAAGTGAAAAAGATTTACTTTCAACTTGCGCTACCTGAAGCGTGCAAAGAGTAGAAGTCGAGTGGAGTTAGCTTGCTAGCGGGAGTGGTAATTACTGCTCCACTCGTAATCTAGCTCTAAATGGGTAGCACTCAGAATAGGTTGGTAGTCAGAGCATTATTATTTCAGCATGAAAGGATTTCAGTTTGAAGGTACTCAAACGTTTTATATATATAAATTATATAATTATATGTTTACTTCAGACTGTTTTTGCACGTGTAATGTAGCCGGATGGGGAAAGTGTAATACTTTGCAATATCATAACATTTTCTGTAATTTATAAATGTTACTATTCAAAGTACAAATTAAATGCATAATTTAAAATACATTGATTTAATGATAATTTGTGCAATAAACATGAAAAACATTTCATATAAGCCGGGTGGTGCACCTGCTAAATATATATTTATATATTTATTAATATAAATGTCAGGTATTCCACCTTAAACTGACTTGTGTGAATAACTTCCAATACCACCTTTATTCATTAGACCAACCTACCTACTCTATATCACCTGTCTTCTAACCTTAGACAAGTGCTTAGTTATTGAGTGTAATAGGAGTAACATAGTTGCTCTCTCTGCTTTATCCTAAACTATTTTGGATTACAAATTACTGTTCTAATCTCCTTTATCTACTGAGAGATTTCAAGCATCCTAAACAATAGGAAACTTTCCAATCATTAAACTGCCTGCAGCACAGGATCTTTTAACTGGGAGACTGATTCCCACTTCATGCTGACTCCCACAAGCTGCAGCAATCATCTTCTCTCAAAGGAAACAGTTGTGCTACAATACCAAACCTCTGCTCTTTTGTTTGTCACAGTCACTGTAACTAAGACTGCCGCTGACTATTTACATTAAAGGCTCTAAGGAATAACAACCTGTAATTGAGTTCCAGTTTCCATACAGCCGCTCTGTCTCTTACCTGATTGCATTGCTTCACTGTTGCCTGTCAGCTGCAGATCAGAAACTCACCTCTCACTGAAAATAACTGCAAGCAAAGTGTCCTGAGGTTGTGGTAAGCCTGAACATGTTCTAATTTGTATATATGTGGAGTTTCTCATCACTGCAATTCGTTACTCACCTGGTATATGATTACAAGAGACACTGTTCAATTACTCAGGACTGCCTGCTTAATTATATATATAGCTCTTCCTCATAGAGAGAGACATTCTTCGGATTTATTTCTGAGATCATAACCAGGTTCATACCTGAAAATACCCTCAACTGTATCTTACCAAAAATTCACTGTGAGCTAGCTGGTTGTCTTCCTGATAAGATAAATCTCAGCTCCATTGAGACATTTTATAACAGTTTTGCAGTTGCAGATCCAAACAACTGTCTTTCATCAGTTGAAACCTAACATAATAACTAAGCCTATAGAAATGGATCCAGCGGAACTGCCGCAGATAGTGTATGGTTTATCTCAGAAAGTGGATCAAATGGGTCAAGCCTTCACTAACCTACAGGTTGAAAATGAAACCTTAAGGAAGATCATAAAGGATGCTATAACACCGAAGGCAACCACCTCTGAGAGCGTCCCTGAACCACACATCTCTCCCCCAGATGTTTTCTCAGGGGATAGACGGCTGTACAGACAATTTAGAAATGCCTGTCTCCTTACCTTTACATTAAAACCCAAAACCTATCCCACTGATAGGGTGAAGGTATTGACAATGATCACCTATTTAAGGGGTGAACCAAGAATCTGGGCAGACTCTTTCTTTGAGACCAACAACCCCATTATCTCGTCTCTCCCTAGCTTTTTGGCTGCAATGGATGAATTATACTCTGACACCAACACAATTAACAACTGAAACTAAAATGAGGGCACTAAAACAAGGTTCCCGCTCTGCCGAAGTATACATCACTGAATTCAAACAGTTTTCAACAGACTCTCAATGGAACCATATAGCACTAAGGAATCAGTTCCGTTTAGGACTGTCCGACGCAATAAAGGATGAACTGGCCCGAGTAGAACTTCCTAATTCCTTAGAAGGTTTAATGAGACTCTCAGTACAAATTGATAGAAGGCTGAAAGAAAGGAAGAATGAACGCCATGGTTCAGATCAAACTTATAAAAGGCCATCTCCTTCTACCTACCATCCTAGCGCGACTGCTGTCACACAGAAACCTATGGACATAGGTCTATTGAGAGGTCCGTTATCCCAGGAGGAAAAACAAAGAAGGAGGTCTAAAGCATTATGTCTATATTGTGCCAATCCAGCACATACTGTGAGAGAATGCCCCTTATTACAGAAAAACAAGAAGAGTAAGTGGGTTTTGAGTAATACTGTTGATTCTCCTCAGGTTAAATCTAACTACTGTACCATCTCTCTCTCTTCTTGCAGTGGGACCGTAAGCGCTACCCAGCAGAAGCCATAGTTGACACTGGTGCACATGGGACTTATATTAATTTGGAGTTTGTTAGAATTAATAAAATACCACTTGAGCAAAAACAACAGCCTGTGTCAATTCGTGTTGTTGATGGTACATATATTTCTAGCGGCCCAATAACTCACCATACTCTACCCATATTAGTTAGTACTCACTCTAACCACCATGAATTTTTGTGCTTTGTTGTCCTCCCTTCCCCCCATTTCCCTATTGTATTGGGCATGCAATGGCTCAGACTACATGAACCTGTTATAAATTGGAAAACTCTACAGGTTTCTTTAGATTCCTCTCACTGTCAAAAAGTCTGTATAAACACTTCTCATTCTATAAACATGTCTGAGGAATGTTTACAAATACCTCCCGAGTATGCAGATTTCTCTGAAGTGTTTAGTAAAAGGGAGGCTGAAACACTACCTCCTCACCGTAGTTATGATTGCCCCATAGATTTGAAGCCGGGCTCAGCTATACCCTATGGCCATCTATATCCCTTAAGACAACCTGAATTGGTACACCTCAAGTCTTATCTAGACGACAACTTGAAGAAGGGATTTATAAGACCTTCTGTCTCTCCTGCTGGTGCGGCAATGTTCTTTGTCAAGAACAAAGATCAGTCATTACGTCCCATCATAGACTACAGGGAACTAAATAAGATCACAGTAAAAAACAGATATCCTCTCCCTCTAATCCCTGAACTGATTGAACGGTTGCATGAGGCGACCATATTTACTAAACTTGATTTAAGGGGCGCGTACAATCTCATTCGCATACGAGAGGGAGATGAGTGGCTGACGGCATTTCGTACCAGATATGGGCTCTACGAGTATCTGGTAATGCCGTTCGGCCTATGTAATGCCCCTGCCACTTTTCAACATTACATCAATGATGTGTTTAGGGACCTGCTGGATATCTGTGTCGTAGTCTATTTAGACGACATTTTAATATATTCACAAACTTTAGAGGATCACATTAAGCATGTGAGATGGGTTTTATCCCGGTTACAAGTTCACAGTTTGTATGCCAAAGCAGAAAAATGCCTTTTCCATACCACCAGGATCTCCTTTTTGGGGTACTCTATATCCCCAGAAGGAATTGAAATGCAACCGAACAAAGTAGAAGCCGTTGAAAAGTGGCCTACCCCAAAAAAACGAAAGGAACTTCAGAGGTTCTTAGGGTTCAGCAACTACTACCGAAAGTTTATCAAGGGCTATTCCACAATAGCTAAACCTCTGACAGCTTTAACTGGATCATCAACCGTATTTCAATGGAACCCAAAGGCTGAAGAAGCATTTACATTCCTAAAAACCTCTTTTACTTCTGCTCCAATATTATGTCATCCAAACCCTGAATTACAGTATGTTTTAGAGGTTGATTCCTCGGAGTATGCACTTGGAGCAGTACTTTCACAAAGACAAGATATCACTCACCCTTTACATCCCATAGTTTTTTATTCGAAGTTGTTATCTCCTCCTGAAAGGAATTACCCTATAGGGGAAAAAGAATTGCTTTCCATTAAGAGATCGTTTGAGTACTGGAGACATCTCCTAGAGGGCACATTACTTCCCATCTTGGTGTATACCGATCACAAGAACTTGGAGTATTTACAGCGGAATAAGACACTTTCAGCACGTCAGGTACGCTGGAGTCTTTTTTTTTAGTAGATTTAATTTCCAGATAGTCTACAGACCTGCCTCAAAAAATGGCAAGGCAGATGCTCTTTCCAGAAGAGATCCTATACCTGTAAATAATGACAATCCAACAGAAATCATCTCTCATGAGAAATTCATTGGCTTAACTTACTGTGACAAGGCTAAATACCACAAGGCTCTTCATTTGGAAACCCATATTCTAGACGATCTACAGAAAGCCTCAGATGGTTTATGGTACAAAAAGGATAAATTATACATTCCTATCTCCCTACGCAAGGAGCTAATTAAGGACCACCACGATCCTCCTCTCTGCGGTCATCCAGGCATTACAAGAACAAATGAAATAATCTCTAGGAGTTACTGGTGGCCTAAGATGATACAAGACATAACGGAATATGTACATAACTGCATCATCTGCACATCTTCTAAGTCTGAAAAGAAAGCTCCTTATGGCTTGCTCATGCCCATTCAGATACCAGATAGACCATGGTCCCATTTGGGCATGGATTTTATCGTTGAACTACCAGTATCATCAGGTATGAATACCATTTTAGTCGTTATAGATCTGTTTACGAAACAAGCTCATTTCATACCATTTCACAAACTTCCCAGTTCCTCTGAAACCGCTCAGCTCTTCATCGATAATGTTGTTAGATTACATGGCATACCATCTATACTAACCACGGACAGAGGAACTCAGTTTACCTCCCACTTCTGGAGAAACCTCTGCCAGAAACTCCAAATTAAACACAGAGGGGGGTAGTTATCAATGTGTCTAATTTACCTGCCTTGGCCGGTCCAATACGCCCGCCTAAGCTCGCCTACCATCGCCGCCGCAGACCTGCAAAATTTCGCCTAAGTTATCAAAAAAGCTGTCAAAAAGCCGCCCACCAAATACGGGGTGATGAGCAGCGGACTGTGATAGTTATCACTCATCCGATCTTGCTGCTCTTCGGCTTTTTCACAGCTTACTTGCTAGCCTGTCACAAAGCACCCACACTAACTACACTGTTCTACCCCCTATACCGGCACCCCCGGAGCCCCCCGCAACTAAATAAAGTTACTAAACCCTAAAGCGCCGCTCCTAGACCCCGCCGCAACTCTTATAAATGTATTAACCCCTAAACTGCCGCTCCCGGACACTGCCGCCACCTACATTATACCTAGTAACCCCTATCCTGCCCCCCCTATACCGCCGCCCTCTATAATAAATTTATTAACCCCTATCCTGCTGATCCCGGACCCCGCCGCAACTAAATAAATAGTTTAACCCCTGAACCGCTGCTCCCGGACCCCGCCGCAACCTATATTAAACTTATTAACCCCTATCCTGCCCCCCCTACACCGTCGCCACCTATATTAAACTTATTAACCCCTATCCTGCCCCCCCTACACTGTCGCCACCTATAATAAATTTATTAACCCCTATCCTGCCCCCCCTACACCGCCGCCACTGTAATAAAATTAATAACCCCTAAACCTAAGTCTAACCCTAACACCCCCTAACTTAAATATTAATTAAATAAATCTAAATAATATTTCTCTTATTAAATAAATTATTCCTATTTAAAACTAAATACTTACCTTTAAAATTAACCCTAATATAGCTACAATATAAATAATAATTACATTGTAGCTATTTTAGGATTTATTTTTATTTTACAGGCATCTTTCAATTTATTTTAACTAGGTACAATAGCTATTAAATAGTTATTAACTATTTAATAGCTTACCTAGCTAAAATAAAGAGAAATTTACCTGTAAAATAAAAACTAACCTAAGTTACAATTACACCTAACACTACACTATACTTTAATAAATTATTCCTATTTAAAACTAAATACTTACCTGTAAAATAAACCCTTAGATATTTTATTAGGGGGCTTAGATTAGGTGTAATTAGCTTAAAATTGTTGTAATATTTTTAAAATGTTTGTAACTTATTTTTTTTACTTTAGTTAGTTTATGTAATTGTATTTAATTGTAGTTATTTGTAGGTAATTTATTTAATTAATTTAATGATAGTGTAGTGTTAGGTTTAATTGTAACTTAGGTTAGGATTTATTTTACAGGTAATTTTGTATTTCTTTTAGCTAGGTAGTTATTAAATAGTTAATAACTATTTAATAACGATTCTACCTAGTTAAAATAAATACAAAGTTACCTGTAAAATAAATATAAATCCTAAAATAGCTACAATGTAATTATTAATTATATTGTAGCTATCTTAGGGTTTATTTTACAGGTAAGTATTTAGTTTAAATTGGAATAATGTATTAAAGTATAGTGTAGTGTTAGGTGTATTGTAACTTAGGTTAGGATTTATTTTAAAGGTAAATTTCTCTTTATTTTAGCTAGGTAGCTATTAAATAGTTAATAACTATTTAATAGCTATTGTACCTAGTTTAAATAAATTGAAAGATGCCTGTAAAATAAAAATAAATCCTAAAATAGCTATAATGTAATTATTATTTATATTGTAGCTATATTAGGGTTTATTTTATAGGTAAGTATTTAGTTTTAAATAGGATTAACTTACGCCTAGATTTAGAGTTGGGCGGTAGCCGTGAAAACCAGCGTTAGAGGCTTCTAACGCTAGTTTTTACCGCCCGCTGGTATTTGGAGTCAGTCAGGAAAGGGTCTAACGCTCACTTTCCAGCCGCGACTTTTCCATACCGCAGATCCCCTTACGTCAATTGCGTATCCTATCTTTTCAATGGGATCTTTCTAACGCCGGTATTTAGAGTCGTGGCTGGAGTGAGAGTTAGAACTCTAACGACAAAACTCCAGCCGCAGAAAAAAGTCAGTAGTTAAGAGCTTTCTGGGCTAATGCCGGTTCATAAAGCTCTTAACTACTGTGCTCTAAAGTACACTAACACCCATAAACTACCTATGTACCCCTAAACCGAGGTCCCCCCACATCGCCGCCACTCTATTAAAAAATTTTAACCCCTAATCTGCCGACCGCACACCGCTGCCACCTACATTATACCTATGAACCCCTAATCTGCTGCCCCTAACACCGCCGACCCCTATATTATATTTATTAACCCCTAATCTGCCGCCCCCGCTATCGCTGACCCCTGCATATTATTATTAACCCCTAATCTGCCGCTCCGTACCCCGCTGCCACCTACATTATAGCTATGTACTCCTAATCTGCTGCGCCTAACACCGCCGACCCCTATATTATATTTATTAACCCCTAATCTGCCCCCCTAAACGTCGCCTCCACCTGCCTACACTTATTAACCCCTAATCTGCCGAGCGGACCGCACCGCTACTATAATAAAGTTATTAACCCATAATCCGCCTCACTCCCGCCTCAAAAACCCTATAATAAATAGTATTAACCCCTAATCTGCCCTCCCTAACATCGCCGACACCTAACTTCAAGCATTAACCCCTAATCTGCCGACCGGAGCTCACCGCTATTCTAATAAATTTTGTAACCCCTAAAGCTAAGTCTAAACCTAACACTAACCCCCCCTAACTTAAATATAATTTAAATCTAACGAAATAAATTAACTATTATTAAATAAATTATTCCTATTTAAAGCTAAATACTTACCTGTAAAATAAACCCTAATATAGCTACAATATAACGAATAATTATATTGTAGCTATTTTAGGATTAATATTTATTTTACAGGTAACTTTGTAATTATTTTAACCAGGTACAATAGCTATTAAATAGTTAATAACTATTTAATAGTTACCTAGTTAAAATAATTACAAAATTACATGTAAAATAAATCCTAACCTAAGTTACAATTAAACCTAACACTACACTATCAATAAATTAATTAAATAAAATACCTTTAATTACCTACAATTAAACCTAACACTACACTATCAATAAATTAATTAAATACAATACCTACAAATAAATACAATGAAATAAACTAACTAAAGTACAAAAAATAAAAAAGAACTAAGTTACAAAAAAATAAAAAAATATTTACAAACATAAGAAAAATCTTACAACAATTTTAAACTAATTACACCTACTCTAAGCCGCCTAATAAAATAACAAAGCCCCCCAAAATAAAAAAATGCCCTACCCTATTCTAAATTAAAAAAGTTCAAAGCTCTTTTACCTTACCAGCCCTGAAAAGGGCCATTTGCGGGGCATGCCCCAAAGAATTCAGCTCTTTTGCCTGTAAAAAAAACATAAAATTCCCCCCCCAACATTAAAACCCACCACCCACATACCCCTAATCTTACCCAAACCCCCCTTAAATAAACCTAACACTAAGCCCCTGAAGATCTTCCTACCTTATCTTCACCTCGCCGGGTATCACCGATCCGTCCTGGCTCCAAAATCTTCATCCAAGCCCAAGCGGGGGCTGGCGATCCATAATCCGGCGGCTGAAGAGGTCCAGAAGAGGCTCCAAAGTCTTCATCCTATCCGGGAAGAAGAGGCGATCCGGACCGGCAACCATCTTGATCCAAGCGGCATCTTCTATCTTCATCCGATGAGGAACGGCTCCATCGTGAAGACCTCCAGCGCGGATCAATCTTCTCCTTCCGACGTCCAACTGAAGAATGAATTTTCCTTTTAAAGGGACATTAAACACTTGACTGCTAAAAAACATAATTTATGCTTACCTGATAAATTCCTTTCTTCTGTTGTGTGATCAGTCCACGGGTCATCATTACTTCTGGGATATAACTCCTCCCCAACAGGAAATGCAAGAGGATTCACCCAGCAGAGCTGCATATAGCTCCTCCCCTCTACGTCACTCCCAGTCATTCGACCAAGAATCAACGAGAAAGGAGAAACCAAGGGTGAAGTGGTGACTGGAGTATAATTTAAAAGATATTTACCTGCCTTAAAACAGGGCGGGCCGTGGACTGATCACACAACAGAAGAAAGGAATTTATCAGGTAAGCATAAATTATGTTTTCTTCTGTTATGTGTGATCAGTCCACGGGTCATCATTACTTCTGGGATACCAATACCAAAGCAAAAGTACACGGATGACGGGAGGGATAGGCAGGCTCATTATACAGAAGGAACCACTGCCTGAAGAACCTTTCTCCCAAAAATAGCCTCCGAAGAAGCAAAAGTGTCAAATTTGTAAAATTTGGAAAAAGTATGAAGCGAAGACCAAGTTGCAGCCTTGCAAATCTGTTCAAAAGAGGCCTCATTCTTAAAGGCCCAAGTGGAAGCCACAGCTCTAGTAGAATGAGCTGTAATTCTTTCAGGAGGCTGCTGTCCAGCAGTCTCATAGGCTAAACGAATTATGCTACGAAGCCAGAAGGAGAGAGAGGTAGCCGAAGTCTTATGACCTCTCCTCTGACCAGAGTACACGACAAACAGGGAAGACGTTTGTCGAAAATCCTTAGTTGCCTGCAAGTAGAACTTGAGGGCACGAACTACATCCAGATTGTGTAGAAGACGTTCCTTCTTTGAAGAAGGATTTGGACACAAGGATGGAACAACAATCTCTTGATTGATATTCCTGTTAGTGACTACCTTAGGTAAGAACCCAGGTTTAGTACGCAGAACTACCTTGTCTGAGTGAAAAATCAGATAAGGAGAATCACAATGTAAGGCTGATAACTCAGAGACTCTTCGAGCCGAGGAAATAGCCATTAAAAACAGAACTTTCCAAGATAACAATTTTATATCAATGGAATGAAGGGGTTCAAACGGAACACCCTGTAAAACGTTAAGAACTAAGTTTAAACTCCATGGCGGAGCAACAGTTTTAAACACAGGCTTGATCCTAGCTAAAGCCTGACAAAAGGCCTGGACGTCTGGATTTTCTGACAGACGCCTGTGTAACAAGATGGACAGAGCTGAGATCTGTCCCTTTAATGAGCTAGCCGATAAACCCTTTTCTAAACCTTCTTGTAGAAAGGACAATATCCTAGGAATCCTAACCTTACTCCAGGAGTAACCTTTGGATTCGCACCAGTATAGGTATTTACGCCATATCTTATGGTAAATCCTTCTGGTAACAGGCTTCCTAGCCTGTATCAGGGTATCAATAACCGACTCAGAAAAACCACGTTTTGATAAAATCAAGCGTTCAATTTCCAAGCAGTCAGCTTCAGAGAAGTTAGATTTTGATGTTTGAATGGACCCTGTATCAGAAGGTCCTGTCTTAGAGGTAGAGACCAAGGCGGACAGGATGACATGTCCACTAGATCTGCATACCAAGTCCTGCGTGGCCATGCAGGCGCTATTAGAATCACTGATGCTCTCTCCTGTTTGATTTTGGCAATCAATCGAGGAAGCAGCGGGAAGGGTGGAAACACATAAGCCATCCCGAAGTTCCAAGGTGCTGTCAAAGCATCTATCAGAACCGCTCCCGGATCCCTGGATCTGGACCCGTAGCGAGGAAGTTTGGCGTTCTGGCGAGACGCCATGAGATCTATCTCTGGTTTGCCCCAACGTCGAAGTATTTGGGCAAAGACCTCCGGATGAAGTTCCCACTCCCCCGGATGAAGAGTCTGGCGACTCAAGAAATCCGCCTCCCAGTTCTCCACTCCGGGATGTGGATTGCTGACAGGTGGCAAGAGTGAGACTCTGCCCAGCGAATTATCTTTGATACTTCCATCATTGCTAGGGAGCTTCTTGTCCCTCCTTGATGGTTGATGTAAGCTACAGTCGTGATGTTGTCCGACTGAAACCTGATGAACCCCCGAGTTTTTAACTGGGGCCAAGCCAGAAGGGCATGGAGGACTGCTCTCAATTCCAGAATGTTTATTGGCAGGAGACTTTCCTCCTGATTCCATTGTCCCTGAGCCTTCAGAGAATTCCAGACAGCGCCCCAACCTAGTAGGCTGGCGTCTGTTGTTACAATTGTCCAGTCCGGCCTGCTGAATGGCATCCCCCTGGACAGATGTGGTTGAGAAAGCCACCATAGAAGAGAGTTTCTGGTCTCTTGATCCAGATTCAGAGTAGGGGACAAGTCTGAGTAATCCCCATTCCACTGACTCAGCATGCACAATTGCAGCGGTCTGAGATGTAGACGTGCAAAGGGTACTATGTCCATTGCTGCTACCATTAAGCCGATCACCTCCATGCATTGAGCTACTGACGGGAGTTGAATGGAATGAAGGACGCGGCATGCATTTAGAAGCTTTGTTAATCTGTCTTTTGTCAGATAAATCTTCATTTCTACAGAATCTATAAGAGTCCCCAAGAATGGAACTCTTGTGAGAGGAAAAAGAGAACTCTTCTTTTCGTTCACTTTCCATCCATGCGACCTTAGAAATGCCAGAACTAACTCTGTATGAGACTTGGCAGTTTGAAAGCTTGAAGCTTGTATCAGAATGTCGTCTAGGTACGGAGCTACCGAAATTCCTTGCGGTCTTAGTACCGCCAGAAGGGCACCCAGAACCTTTGTGAAGATTCTTGGAGCCGTAGCCAATCCGAATGGAAGAGCTACAAACTGGTAATGCCTGTCTAAGAAGGCAAACCTTAGATACCGGTAATGATCTTTGTGAATCGGTATGTGAAGGTAAGCATCCTTTAAATCCACTGTGGTCATGTACTGACCCTTTTGGATCATGGGTAAGATTGTCCGAATAGTTTCCATTTTGAACGATGGAACTCTTAGGAATTTGTTTAGGATCTTTAAATCCAAGATTGGCCTGAAAGTTCCCTCTTTTTTGGGAACCACAAACAGGTTTGAGTAAAACCCTTGTCCTTGTTCCGACCGCGGAACCGGATGGATCACTCCCATTAATAACAGATCTTGTACACAGCGTAGAAACGCTTCTTTCTTTATCTGGTTTGTTGACAACCTTGACAGATGAAATCTCCCTCTTGGGGGAGAGAATTTGAAGTCTAGAAGGTATCCCTGAGATATGATCTCTAGCGCCCAGGGATCCTGAACATCTCTTGCCCAAGCCTGGGCGAAGAGAGAGAGTCTGCCCCCCACCAGATCCGGTCCCGGATCGGGGGCCCTCGGTTCATGCTGTCTTTGGGGCAGCAGCAGGTTTCCTGGCCTGCTTGCCCTTGTTCCAGGACTGGTTAGGTTTCCAGCCTTGTCTGTAACGAGCAACAGCTCCTTCCTGTTTCGGTGCAGTGGAAGTTGATGCTGCTCCTGCTTTGAAATTCCGAAAGGGACGAAAATTAGACTGTCTAGCCTTAGCTTTGGCTTTGTCTTGAGGCAGGGCGTGGCCCTTACCTCCTGTAATGTCAGCGATAATTTCTTTCAAACCGGGCCCAAATAAAGTTTGCCCCTTGAAAGGTATATTAAGTAATTTGGACTTAGAAGTTACATCAGCTGACCAGGATTTTAGCCACAGCGCCCTACGTGCCTGAATGGCGAATCCTGAGTTCTTAGCCGTAAGTTTGGTTAAATGTACTACGGCCTCCGAAATGAATGAATTAGCTAGTTTAAGGACTCTAAGCCTGTCCGTAATGTCGTCCAGCGTAGCTGAACTAAGGTTCTCTTCCAGAGACTCAATCCAAAATGCTGCCGCAGCCGTAATCGGCGCGATGCATGCAAGGGGTTGCAATATAAAACCTTGTTGAACAAACATTTTCTTAAGGTAACCCTCTAATTTTTTATCCATTGGATCTGAAAAAGCACAGCTATCCTCCACCGGGATAGTGGTACGCTTAGCTAAAGTAGAAACTGCTCCCTCCACCTTAGGGACCGTTTGCCATAAGTCCCGTGTGGTGGCGTCTATTGGAAACATCTTTCTAAATATTGGAGGGGGTGAGAACGGCACACCGGGTCTATCCCACTCCTTAGTAACAATTTCAGTTAGTCTCTTAGGTATAGGAAAAACGTCAGTACTCGCCGGTACCGCAAAGTATTTATCCAACCTACACAATTTCTCTGGTATTGCAACAGTGTTACAATCATTAAGAGCCGCTAAAACCTCCCCTAGTAATACACGGAGGTTCTCCAATTTAAATTTAAAATTTGAAATATCTGAATCCAATCTGTTTGGATCAGAACCATCACCCACAGAATGAAGCTCTCCGTCCTCATGCTCTGCAAGCTGTGACGCAGTATCAGACATGGCCCTAGTATTATCAGCGCACTCTGTTCTCACCCCAGAGTGATCACGCTTGCCTCTTAGTTCTGGTAATTTAGCCAAAACTTCAGTCATAACAGTAGCCATATCTTGTAATGTTATCTGTAATGGCCGCCCAGATGTACTAGGCGCCATAATATCACGCACCTCCCGGGCGGGAGATGCAGGTACTGACACGTGAGGCGAGTTAGTCGGCATAACTCTCCCCTCGCTGTTTGGTGAAATTTGTTCAATTTGTACAGATTGGCTTTTATTTAAAGTAGCATCAATACAGTTAGTACATAAATTTCTATTGGGCTCCACCTTGGCATTGGAACAAATGACACAGGTATCTTCCTCTGAATCAGACATGTTTAACACACTAGCAATAAACTTGCAACTTGGTTACAATCTTATTTAAGAAAAACGTACTGTGCCTCAAAGAAGCACTAAACGATTAAATGACAGTTGAAATAATGAACTGAAAGACAGTTATAGCATCAATCCTTAAAAACAACACAACTTTTAGCAAAGGTTTGTTCCCATTAGTAAAGTAACAATAATTAAATTTGAAACATAAAAATTACAGAGCAACGTTTTTAATCACAGTCAATATATAAGTCTCACAGCTCTGCTGAGAGAATCTACCTCCCTCCAAAGAAGTTTGAAGACCCCTGAGTTCTGTTAGAGATGAACCGGAACATGCAGGAAATACAAGAGTAACTGACTGGAAATTTTTGATGCGTAGCAAAGAGCGCCAAAAACGGCCCCTCCCCCTCACACACAGCAGTGAGAGAGAAACGAAACTGTCACAATTAAAACAAGCAACTGCCAAGTGGAAAAATAATGCCCAAATATTTATTCACTCAGTACCTCAGAAAATGCAAACGATTCTACATTCCAGCAAAAACGTTTAACATAATAAATACCTATTAAAAGGTTTAATGTACTCTTAACAGAGTAACTCCGGTGAAATACCATCCCCAGAATACTGAAGTGTAGAGTATACATACATGTCATTATAACGGTATGGCAGGATTTTCTCATCAATTCCATTCAGAAAATAAAAACTGCTACATACCTCAATGCAGATTCATCTGCCCGCTGTCCCCTGATCTGAAGCTTTTACCTCCCTCAGATGGCCGAGAAACAGCAATATGATCTTAACTACTCCGGTTAAAATCATAGTAAAAACTCTGGTAGATTCTTCTTCAAACTCTGCCAGAGAGGCAATAACACGCTCCGGTGCTATTGTAAAATAACAAACTTTTGATTGAAGTTATAAAAACTAAGTATAATCACCATAGTCCTCTCACACATCCTATCTAGTCGTTGGGTGCAAGAGAATGACTGGGAGTGACGTAGAGGGGAGGAGCTATATGCAGCTCTGCTGGGTGAATCCTCTTGCATTTCCTGTTGGGGAGGAGTTATATCCCAGAAGTAATGATGACCCGTGGACTGATCACACATAACAGAAGAAATAATTAAAACTAACTTCTACTGTGTAATAATAAAAAACTGAGTACAGCTCTTTATGCTGTAACTTCAGCTTACACAAAACATTTCAAGAAAATTGTTTCTATTACTATACATATCTAGGGCTTGATGCAGCTATGTATGCCGCCATATTTTAACAGCACAGTAGTCACATGACACACACTTCATATCTATCACATACCTATCACACACTTCATATCACATACCTAGAGTACCTATAATGTGTGCATATAAAAAACACAGCAGCACTCAATGTTATGCAGACAGAGCTTGTCCTGCAGTTTATGTTATAAATCTGTTACAGGAATAAAAGATTTTATTATTATATTTTTCTATGCAAACAAAGCTTACTTTTTCAAACGTTACCACTGAATTCCTAATCTGTGTGACTGTACATAGCACTCGGCAGGGTTATAAATGTAAATCATTCTCTTCTCTGAGTCTGACAAGCTCCGGTCTGGAGAGGGAGGGGCCGAGGGGGGAGAGAGAGCAGAGAGACTCCGTGAAGAAAATAGACTAAATAACTCATGCTGGAAATACTTTTTACTGGAGATTTGTTCTATGCAATATTTTATTTTCATACATCTACATCACATATATACAGTAATATATGTAATGCAGATGTATGAAAATAAAATATTGCATAGAACAAATCTCCAGTAAAAAGTATTTCCAGCATGAGTTATTTAGTCTATTTTCTTCACGGAGTCTCTCTGCTCTCTCTTCCCCCTCGGCCCCTCCCTCTCCAGACCGGAGCTTGTCAGACTCAGAGAAGAGAATGATTTACATTTATAACCCTGCCGAGTGCTATGTACAGTCACACACATTAGGAATTCAATTCAGTGGTAACGTTTGAAAGAGTAAACTTTGTTTGCATACAAAAACATAATAATAAAATCTTTTTTTCCTGTAACAGATTTATAACATAAACTGCAGGACAAGCTCTGTCTGCATAACATTGAGTGCTGCTGCTGCTGTGTTTTTCATCTGCACAAGTCACATGACTGCTGTGACCCAGTGTAACGTGCGTTCTAACATGGCACCTTACATGGGAGAATAATGCACCTGATTAGCATTCATCTTCAAATGGATTTTTTTCAACACTTAGGGGTAAGGTGAACAAATAAACTAGACAGTAGTGATTACTTGATTTTAATTCATAATAAAACATACTTTTTAATGATTTTTATCAGGTGTTTAGTGTCCCTTTAAGGGACGTCATCCAAGATGGCGTCCCTCGAATTCCGATTGGCTGATAGGATTCTATCAGCCAACCGGAATTAAGGTAGGAAAATTCTGATTGGCTGATGGAATCAGCCAATCAGAATCAAGTTCAATCCGATTGGCTGATCCGATCAGCCAATCAGATTGAGCTCGCATTCTATTAGCTGTTCCGATCAGCCAATAGAATGCAAGCTCAATCTGATTGGCTGATCGGATCAGCCAATCGGATTGAACTTGATTCTGATTGGCTGATTCCATCAGCCAATCAGAATTTTCCTACCTTAATTCCGATTGGCTGATAGAATCCTATCAGCCAATCGGAATTCGAGGGACGCCATCTTGGATGACGTCCCTTAAAGGAACCTTCATTCTTCAGTTGGACGTCGGAAGGAGAAGATTGATCCGCGCTGGAGGTCTTCACGATGGAGCCGTTCCTCATCGGATGAAGATAGAAGATGCCGCTTGGATCAAGATGGTTGCCGGTCCGGATCGCCTCTTCTTCCCGGATAGGATGAAGACTTTGGAGCCTCTTCTGGACCTCTTCAGCCGCCGGATTATGGATCGCCAGCCCCCGCTTGGGCTTGGATGAAGATTTTGGAGCCAGGACGGATCGGCGATACCCGGCGAGGTGAAGATAAGGTAGGAAGATCTTCAGGGGCTTAGTGTTAGGTTTATTTAAGGGGGGTTTGGGTTAGATTAGGGGTATGTGGGTGGTGGGTTTTAATGTTGGGGGGGTATTTTATGTTTTTTTTACAGGCAAAAGAGCTGAATTCTTTGGGGCATGCCCCGCAAATGGCCCTTTTCAGGGCTGGTAAGGTAAAAGAGCTTTGAACTTTTTTAATTTAGAATAGGGTAGGGCATTTTTTTATTTTGGGGGGCTTTGTTATTTTATTAGGGGGCTTAGAGTAGGTGTAATTAGTTTAAAATTGTTGTAAGATTTTTCTTATGTTTGTAAATATTTTTTTATTTTTTTTAACTTAGTTCTTTTTTATTTTTTGTACTTTAGTTAGTTTATTTCATTGTATTTATTTGTAGGTATTGTATTTAATTAATTTATTGATAGTGTAGTGTTAGGTTTAATTGTAGGTAATTGGAGGTATTTTATTTAATTAATTTATTGATAGTGTAGTGTTAGGTTTAATTGTAACTTAGGTTAGGATTTATTTTACAGGTAATTTTGTAATTATTTTAACTAGGTAACTATTAAATAGTTATTAACTATTTAATAGCTATTGTACCTGGTTAAAATAAATACAAAGTTGCCTGTAAAATAAATATTAATCCTAAAATAGCTACAATATAATTATTCGTTATATTGTAGCTATATTAGGGTTTATTTTACAGGTAAGTATTTAGCTTTAAATAGGAATAATTTATTTAATAATAGTTAATTTATTTTGTTAGATTTAAATTATATTTAACTTAGGGGGGTGTTAGTGTTAGGGTTAGACTTAGCTGTAGGGGTTAATCCATTTATTACACTAGCGGTGAGCTCCGATCGGCAGATTAGGGGTTAATAATTGAAGTTAGGTGTCGGCGATGTTAGGGAGGGCAGATTAGGGGTTAATACTATTTATTATAGGGTTATTGAGGCGGGAGTGAGGCGGATTAGGGGTTAATAACTTTATTATAGTAGCGGTGAGATGCGGTCGGCAGATTAGGGGTTAATTATTGTAGGTAGCTGGCGGCGACGTTGTGGGGGGCAGATTAGGGGTTAATAAATATAATATAGGGGTCGGCGGTGTTAGGGGCAGCAGATTAGGGGTACATAGCTATAATGTAAATTGCGGCGGTGTACGGAGCGGCAGATTAGGGGTTAATAATATAATGCAGGGGTCAGCGAAAGAGGGGGCGGCAGATTAGGGGTTAATAAGTGTAAGGTTAGGGGTGTTTAGACTCGGGGTTCATGTTAGAGTGTTAGGTGCAGACGTAGGAAGTGTTTCCCCATAGGAAACAATGGGGCTGCGTTAGGAGCTGAACGCGGCTTTTTTGCAGGTGTTAGGTTTTTTTTCAGCTCAAACAGCCCCATTGTTTCCTATGGGGGAATCGAGCACGAGCACGTTTTTGAAGCTGGCCGCGTCCGTAAGCACCGCTGGTATCGAGAGTTGCAGTGGCGTTAAATTATGCTCTACGCTCCCTTTTTGGAGCCTAACGCACTGAAAACCCAGCCATTCTGTGAACTCTAAATACCAGCGGTATTTAAAAGGTGCGGGGGAAAAAAAGCACGCGTAGCTAACGCACCCCTTTGGCCGCAAAACTCTAAATCTAGGCGTTAGTTAATAAGAGAAATATTATTTAGATTTATTTAATTAATATTTAAGTTAGGGGGGTGTTAGGGATAGTGTTAGACTTAGGTTTAGGGGTTAATAAATTTATTACAGTGACGGCGGTGTAGGGGGGGGCAGGATAGGGGTTAATAAATTTATTATAGGTGGCGACGGTGTAGGGGGGCAGGATAGGGGTTAATAAGTTTAATATAGGTTGCGGCGGGGTCCGGGAGCGGCGGTTTAGGGGTTAAACTATTTATTTAGTTGCGGCGAGGTCCGGGATCGGCAGGATAGGGGTTAATAACTTTATTATAGGTGGCGACGGTATAGGGGGGGCAGGATAGGGGTTACTAGGTATAATGTAGGTGGCGGCGGGGTCTGGGAGCGGCGGTTTAGGGGTTAATACATATATTATAGTTGCGTCGGGGTCAGGGAGCGTCGGTTTAGGGGTTAATCAGTTTATTATAGTGGCGGTGGGCTCCGGGATCGGCGGTTTAGGGGGTAATAACTTTATTTCGTTGCGGCGGGGTAGGGGGGGGCAGATTAGGGGTGTTTAGACTCGGGGTACATGTTAGGGTGTTAGGTGTAGACAGCTCCCATAGGAATCAATGGGATGTCTGGCAGCAGCGAACATGAACTTTCGCTATGGTCAGACTCCCATTGATTCCTATGGGATCCGCCACCTCCAGGGCGGCGGTTTGAAAACCAGGTACGCTGGGCCGGAAAAGTGCCGAGCGTACCTGCTAGTTTTTTGATAACTAGCAAAAGTAGTCAGATTGTGCCGCACTTGTGTGCGGAACATCTGGAGTGACGTAAGAATCGATCTGTGTCGGCGGATCGAAGCTTACGTCACTAAATTCTACTTTTGCCGGTCTCTAGCCTTTGATAACTAAGGCGAATCAGCCTCGCCACAAATACGCTGCGGAATTCCAGCGTATTTGAGGTTGACGGCTTGATAACTACCCCCCAGATACACCACTGCATATCATCCGCAGATCAACGGACAGGCTGAACGCCTTAATCAGTGGCTTGAATCCTACCTACGATGTTATTGTGCATATCATCAAGATGAATGGAAAAAATACTTATCTTTAGCTGAATTTTCGTACAATAACTCTACCAATTCCTCTACTAAGTTATCCCCATTTTTTGCTAATTTTGCATACCATCCCAATCTCTCCGTAAATTCAAATCAAGTCACATCGAATCCTTCCACTGAAGAATTGGCTGATAAAATAACTGAGAATTTCCAACTACTTCGCAGAAATATGGAGACCGCACAGGTAGTGCAGAAAAATTATTACGATCTCAGGCGAAGAACAACACCGACATATACTACAGGGGATTGGGTATGGTTGTCGACAAAAAATCTACGACTTCAAGTTCCTAGTAAAAAATTAGCCAGTCTATTCATAGGACCATTTCAGATCATTTGTGTAATCAATGAGAATGCAGTCACCCTTCAGTTGCCCTCTACCTTAACCATCCATCCGACCTTCCACATCTCTCTGTTGAAACCAGCTAAAATCACCAAGACTCAGGTGATGCCACCAACAACACCACTTATAGACCCTGAGGAATATGAAGTGAAGGAGATCACTGACTCCAGGATTCATAATGGTGAACTACAATACTTGGGTCGTTGGAAGGGCTACTGCCCCGATGAGGACACTTGGGAACCGGAGTCTCATATAACTGCCCCTAGGCTTATTGCTCAATTCCATAGACGCAATCCTCACAGACCTCGGCCACAAACCGTGGTGCGGTTTGCTTGAAGGGGGGATTCTGTCAGGTATTCCACCTTAAACTGACTTGTGTGAATAACTTCCAATACCACCTTTATTCATTAGACCAACCTACCTACTCTATATCACCTGTCTTCTAACCTTAGACAAGTGCTTAGTTATTGAGTGTAATAGGAGTAACATAGTTGCTCTCTCTGCTTTATCCTAAGCTATTTTGGATTACAAATTACTGTTCTAATCTCCTTTATCTACTAAGATATTTCAAGCATCCTAAACAATAGGAAACTTTCCAATCATTAAACTGCCTGCAGCACAGGATCTTTTAACTGGGAGACTGATTCCCACTTCATGCTGACTCCCACAAGCTGCAGCAATCATCTTCTCTCAAAGGAAACAGTTGTGCTACAATACCAAACCTCTGCTCTTTTGTTTGTCACAGTCACTGTAACTAAGTCTGCCGCTGACTATTTACATTAAAGGCTCTAAGGAATAACAACCTGTAATTGAGTTCCAGTTTCCATACAGCCGCTCTGTCTCTTACCTGATTGCATTGCTTCACTGTTGCCTGTCAGCTGCAGATCAGAAACTCACCTCTCACTGAAAATAACTGCAAGCAAAGTGTCCTGAGGTTGTGGTAAGCATGAACATGTTCTAATTTGTATATATGTATATATGTGGAGTTTCTCATCACTGCAATTCGTTACTCACCTGGTATATGATTACAAGAGACACTGTTCAGTTACTCAGGACTGCCTGCTTAATTATATATATAGCTCTTCCTCATAGAGAGAGACATTCTTCTGATTTATTTCTGAGATCATAACCAGGTTCATACCTGAATATACCCTCAACTGTATCTTACCAAAAATTCACTGTGAGCTAGCTGGTTGTCTTCCTGATATGATAAATCTCAGCTCCATTGAGACATTTTATAACAGTTTTGCAGTTGCAGATCCAAACAACTGTCTTTCATCAGTTGAAACCTAACAATAAAGCTCAACACAATCCAAACCACCTTTCTCAAGAACAAGTAAAAATTAATCAGCCTTGGTTTTTATGTTGAGCTGGCATCCATGGTTATCAATTTTAAACAGTTGTTACTGGACTGCCCTCATTACACTTTCTTCAATACTCCATTACCTTTCTGCTGCCTTTGATACTGTTGACCACACTGTCCTACAGGACATTCTCCATGAGGTGTCTGTGCAACACCACACTTTCATGGATTGAATTTTACTTATCTTACTATTCCTTCAGCAGCTCATTTTCTGACACCTCCTCACCACCCCTTCAACTTTTTATTGGCATACCCAAAGGCTCATTCCTGGGCCTCCTGCACTTCTAAATATACACTTCTTCAGTTGGAAAACTCACATGCTCGTTTCAGTTTCAATAACACTCCTCTCCCACTCCCACTCTATCCCTCCATTTTAAATTATTTCACAGACTGTTACACTAAGGATCTGATAATAAAAGATTCCCTTGCTTGGAGAGAAATTGTAGTGCAGACTTCACAGTACCTCAACTCTGAATGCTAAAAGAAAAAGTCTAGCACTGACCACTAATCTGCCAAAACCTACTACTAATTGTAGAAGCTACGGCCCTATAAGGCCTTATTACTTGTTATTAAAGACGGTGTAATTTAAAGTATAGTTCTACATAACTGCATGCCTGTTACGTACAAATATACTTTAATGCTGCTGAGTACTATAACATAAATATATATTAACATATATATCTGTTATCACTAATAAACACAGCAAGCTAACATAAATACATTTTAATTTATATGCAATACTTAAACTAATATGCAATATACATGACAATGCATACTATTTTAAATATTGAAAACCAATGCAAGGCATGGTTATGTATAATGCTCATTAGTTTAAGTGTTGAATATAAATTCAAATGTACATATTCTTGCTTATTATTTTAAATATAAATTTATTTTTAAAATATATATTTATGTTATAAAAGACAGTTCCATTCTAATTATAGTATTACATATATGTTATGTAATAATACAATTGTAATACGAATGACTTTTGTAACATAAATACACATTTTTTAAAATATATTTATGTTTACAATAATAAACACAAGAAAAAATAAATACATTTTAATTTATATTCAATATAAATAAACATTGTAGATAAATGCTAAAATACACTATTAACCCCTACGCTGCCCTAACCTAATCACCTAACCACCCCCATATAGGTATGGGGCGGGGCTACTAAATGCTAAACCAAAAATAATCACCTAATAATCCCCCATACAGGTATGGGGTAGTTAGGTGATTAAGGTGTCCTAAATGATACACTAATCACCTAATCAAAGAATAGGATTTTTTATTTAAAAAATTGTTTTGGGGGGTGGGAGGTTACTTGTATTGTAGGGGGGAAGTAATTTATTTGAATGTAAAAAAGCTGCATTCACTTTAGGACAATGCCCTACAAATGGCCATTTTAAGGGCTGTTGTAATTTAAATTTAGTGTTAGGTTTTAGTTTTTTTGTTTATTTTGGATGTGTTTTATTTTTTTGGGGGGCATGTAGGTTAGTGTTAAGTGTAATGTTGGTTGTTTTATTTGGATACTGTCATTTTTTCCCCTTTAACTTAGATTTTTTAATTTTTAAGTAACTTTAGGGGATTAGTTTAGAGGGGGGTTAGGTGTTAGGTAGAGTAGGGTTAGTTTGTGTTGGTGGCTGTGGCAGTTGAGGGGGTTAATAATGTAGGGTACTTCTGGTGGGCTAGTGGTGGTATAGAAATTAATAGTTTAGATGGGTACTTGCAGTGGGTAAGTGGCAGTATAGGGGTTAATAGTTTAGATGGGTACTTGAGGTGGGCTAGAGGGGGTATAGGGGTTAACAGATTAGATGGGTACGTGTGTTAGGTATGTTTCTGTATATGGGTTAACAGGATAGATACTTGCGGTGGGTATGTGGCGGTTTAGATATTTTAAGTGTAGTGTTAGTTTGTGATTGTGGGCTACTTCAGTTTAGGGGTATTAGGATTAGTGGTTAGACACAGCAGTTATATTTCAAGGGATTGTTTACTATACATCGCCAATATGGGTGGCGATGCTGGGTGTTATCTATCGCCAGCATCGCCGACTAATGACATGTATAGTAAACGCCTCTCGGTGATGCCGCCTATTAGCATCTATGTTGGGAGCTTGGAATATTTCGACAGGCTCGCTCGACATAGCGGCGAATCTGTTGGAATATCTCACTGCCTCATAGCACTTTCGACCATCGGGGCCCCTGTACTATGTCTGACAGTAAAGGATATACTTAGGGAGTAAATCTACCTGGCCAAACAGTTGGAGGCTAAAGTAACTATCCAAGTGACACCCATGGTAGGCTTATGACTACTACTCCTGCAAGGAGATTTACATTGCACAGCCACTACTCTCCTAAGTCCCTCTCTTCCAGGTTTTACCCATGAGGGGAGCAAGGGAAAGAACATCCCCGTAAATTCTAAATAAAATCCTGAGCATCTGAATCCTTTTCTGCTCCTAGACGAGGCAAAGAAATACTGTAAGAGTCAGGAAGTAGGAGGGATATTAAAGCTCTTGGTGTAGGGTTCTTTGCCCCCTCTTGGTGGCCAGGTGATTAATTCCAAAAAGTGATGAATCACGGACTCTCACCACCATAAGAAAGAAAAGTTCCATACCAACTTTGAATGTTATCTCCCTGATAGGATAACTCACCTCCAAGTTGTAGCTATGCTGAAAACACACCAAAGAGGATGCAATGAGCCAGGCGGAGGAGCAGAGAGCCTCCAAAGAATCACTGGAGGCTGTAGAGGCATCTGTCCATGTAAGCTCCAGAATGCTCTCTATTAGTTCCATCATAGAAGTGTTAGAGAGCAGCAGGGCTGTGGCTGGAGTAAAGCAAAGTGCACATAGCTTAATACAGCAGATCCGTCTAACAACATCTTGCACAAATGTGATGAAAAAAACATCATTTATGCTTACCTGATAAATTTATTTCTCTTGTAGTGTATCCAGTCCACGGATCATCCATTACTTGTGGGATATTCTCCTTCCCAACAGGAAGTTGCAAGAGGATCACCCACAGCAGAGCTGCTATATAGCTCCTCCCCTCACTGCCATATCCAGTCATTCGACCGAAACAAGACGAGAAAGGAGAAACCATAGGGTGCAGTGGTGACTGTAGTTTAATTAAAATTTAGACCTGCCTTAAAAGGACAGGGCGGGCCGTGGACTGGATACACTACAAGAGAAATAAATTTATCAGGTAAGCATAAATTATGTTTTCTCTTGTTAAGTGTATCCAGTCCACGGATCATCCATTACTTGTGGGATACCAATACCAAAGCTAAAGTACACGGATGATGGGAGGGACAAGGCAGGAACTTAAACGGAAGGAACCACTGCCTGTAGAACCTTTTCCCCAAAATCAGCCTCCGAAGAAGCAAAAGTGTCAAATTTGTAAAATTTTGAAAAGGTGTGAAGCGAAGACCAAGTCGCAGCCTTGCAAATCTGTTCAACAGAGGCCTCATTTTTAAAGGCCCAGGTGGAACCCACAGCTCTAGTAGAATGCGCTGTAATCCTTTCAGGGGGCTGCTGTCCAGCAGTCTCATAGGCTAAGCGTATTATGCTCCGAAGCCAAAAGGAGAGAGAGGTTGCCGAAGCTTTTTGACCTATCCTCTGTCCAGAGTAAACGACAAACAGGGCAGATGTTTGACGAAAATCTTTAGTAGCCTGTAAGTAAAACTTCAAGGCACGGACTACGTCCAGATTATGCAAAAGACTTTCCTTCTTTGAAGAAGGATTAGGACACAATGATGGAACAACAATCTCTTGATTGATATTCCTGTTAGAAACCACCTTAGGTAAAAACCCAAGTTTGGTACGCAGAACTACCTTGTCTGAATGAAAAATCAGATAAGGAGAATCACAATGTAAGGCAGATAACTCAGAGACTCTTCGAGCCGAGGAAATAGCCATCAAAAACAGAACTTTCCAAGATAAAAGTTTAATATCAATGGAATGAAGGGGTTCAAACGGAACTCCCTGAAGAACTTTAAGAACCAAGTTTAAGCTCCACGGGGGAGCAACAGTTTTAAACACAGGCTTAATCCTAACCAAAGCCTGACAAAATGCCTGGACGTCTGGAACTTCTGCCAGACGCTTGTGCAAAAGAATAGACAGAGCAGAGATCTGTCCTTTTAAAGAACTAGCTGATAAGCCTTTGTCCAAACCCTCTTGGAGAAAGGACAATATCCTAGGAATCCTAACCTTACTCCATGAGTAACTCTTGGATTCACACCAATAAAGATATTTACGCCATATCTTATGGTAGATTTTCCTGGTGACAGGCTTCCGAGCCTGTATTAAGGTATCAATGACTGACTCGGAGAAGCCACGCCTTGATAGAATCAAGCGTTCAATCTCCATGCAGTCAGTCTCAGAGAAATTAGATTTGGATGATTGAAAGGACCTTGTATTAGAAGGTCCTGCCTCAGAGGCAGAGTCCATGGTGGAAGAGATGACATGTCCACTAGGTCTGCATACCAGGTCCTGCGTGGCCACGCAGGCGCTATCAGAATCACCGATGCTCTCTCCTGTTTGATTTTGGCAATCAGTCGAGGGAGCAGAGGAAACGGTGGAAACACATAGGCCAGGTTGAAGAACCAAGGAGCTGCTAGAGCATCTATCAGCGTTGCTCCCGGGTCCCTGGACCTGGATCCGTAACAAGGAAGCTTGGCGTTCTGGCGAGACGCCATGAGATCCAGTTCTGGTTTGTCCCAACGATGGACCAGTCGAGCAAACACCTCCGGATGGAGTTCCCACTCCCCCGGATGAAAAGTCTGACGACTTAGAAAATCCGCCTCCCAGTTCTCTACGCCTGGGATGTGGATCGCTGACAGGTGGCAAGAGTGAGACTCTGCCCAGCGAATTATCTTTGAGACTTCTAACATCGCTAGGGAACTCCTGGTTCCCCCTTGATGGTTGATGTAAGCCACAGTCGTGATGTTGTCCGACTGAAATCTGATGAACCTCAGTGTTGCTAACTGAGGCCAAGCTAGAAGAGCCTTGAATATTGCTCTTAACTCCAGAATATTTATTGGGAGGAGTTTCTCCTCCTGAGTCCACGATCCCTGAGCCTTCAGGGAGTTCCAGACTGTGCCCCAACCTAGAAGGCTGGCATCTGTTGTTACAATCGTCCAATCTGGCCTGGGAAAGGTCATACCCTTGGACAGATGGACCCGAGAAAGCCACCAGGGAAGAGAATCTCTGGTCTCTTGATCCAGATTTAGTAGAGGGGACAAATCTGAGTAATCCCCATTCCACTGACTTAGCATGCATAATTGCAGCGGTCTGAGATGCAGGCGCGCAAATGGCACTATGTCCATTGCCGCTACCATTAAGCCGATTACTTCCATGCACTGAGCCACTGACGGGCGTGGAATGGAATGAAGGACACGGCAAGCATTTAGAAGTTTTGATAACCTGGACTCCGTCAGGTAAATTTTCATCTCTACAGAATCTATAAGAGTCCCTAGGAAGGAGACTCTTGTGCGTGGTGATAGAGAACTCTTTTCCACGTTCACTTTCCACCCATGCGACCTCAGAAATGCCAGAACTATCTCTGTATGAGACTTGGCAATTTGAAAGCTTGACGCCTGTATCAGGATGTCGTCTAGATACGGAGCCACCGCTATGCCTTGCGGTCTTAGAACCGCCAGAAGTGAGCCCAGAACCTTTGTAAAAATTCTCGGGGCAGTGGCCAACCCGAAGGTAAGAGCTACAAATTGGTAATGCCTGTCTAGAAAGGCAAACCTTAGGAACCGATGATGATCTTTGTGAATCGGTATGTGAAGGTAGGCATCCTTTAAGTCCACTGTGGTCATGTACTGACCCTCTTGGATCATGGGTAGGATGGTCCGAATAGTTTCCATTTTGAATGATGGAACTCTGAGGAATTTGTTTAAGATCTTTAGATCCAAGATTGGTCTGAAGGTTCCCTCTTTCTTGGGAACCACAAACAGATTTGAATAAAATCCCTGTCCTTGTTCCGTCCGCGGAACTGGATGGATCACTCCCATTACTAGGAGGTCTTGCACACAGCTTAGGAATGCCTCTTTCTTTACCTGGTTTGCTGATAACCTTGAAAGATGAAATCTCCCTTGTGGAGGAGAGGCTTTGAAGTCCAGAAGATATCCCTGAGATATGATCTCCAACGCCCAGGGATCCTGAACATCTCTTGCCCACGCCTGGGCGAAGAGAGAAAGTCTGCCCCCCACTAGATCCGTTTCCGGATAGGGGGCCGTTCCTTCATGCTGTCTTGGGGGCAGCAGCAGGCTTTCTGGCCTGCTTGCCCTTGTTCCAGGACTGGTTAGGTTTCCAGGCCTGTCTGGAATGAGCAACAGTTCCCTCTTGTTTTGAAGCGGAGGAAGTTGATGCTGCTCCTGCCTTGAAATTTCGAAAGGCACGAAAATTAGACTGTTTGGCCTTTGATTTGGCCCTGTCCTGAGGAAGGGTATGACCCTTGCCTCCAGTAATGTCAGCAATAATTTCCTTCAAGCCAGGCCCGAATAAGGTCTGCCCCTTGAAAGGAATGTTGAGTAATTTAGACTTTGAAGTCACGTCAGCTGACCAGGATTTAAGCCATAGTGCCCTACGCGCCTGGATGGCGAATCCGGAATTCTTAGCCGTTAGTTTAGTCAAATGAACAATGGCATCAGAAACAAATGAGTTAGCTAGCTTAAGCGTTCTAAGCTTGTCAATAATTTCATTCAATGGAGCTGTCTGGATGGCCTCTTCCAGGGCCTCAAACCAGAATGCCGCCGCAGCAGTGACAGGCGCAATGCATGCAAGGGGCTGTAAAATAAAACCTTGTTGAATAAACATTTTCTTAAGGTAACCCTCCAATTTTTTATCCATTGGATCTGAAAAAGCACAACTGTCCTCAACCGGGATAGTGGTACGCTTTGCTAAAGTAGAAACTGCTCCCTCCACCTTAGGGACCGTCTTTCATAAGTCCCGTGTAGTGGCGTCTATTGGAAACATTTTTCTAAATATATGAGGTGGGGAAAAGGGCACACCGGCTCTATCCCACTCCTTGCTAATAATTTCTGTAAGCCTTTTAGGTATAGGAAAAACATCAGTACACACCGGCACCGCATAGTATCTATCCAGCCTACACAATTTCTCTGGAATTGCAACTGTGTTACAGTCATTCAGAGCAGCTAATACCTCCCCAAGCAATACACGGAGGTTCTCAAGCTTAAATTTAAAATTAGAAATCTCTGAATCAGGTTTCCCCGAGTCAGAGATGTCACCCACAGACTGAAGCTCTCCGTCCTCATGTTCTGCATACTGTGACGCAGTATCAGACATGGCTCTAACAGCATTTGCGCGCTCTGTATCTCTCCTAACCCCAGAGCTATCGCGCTTGCCTCTTAATTCAGGCAATCTAAATAATACCTCTGACAGGGTATTATTCATGATTGCAGCCATGTCCTGCAAGGTAATCGCTATGGGCGTCCCTGATGTAATTGGCGCCATATTAGCGTGCGTCCCCTGAGCGGGAGGCGAAGGGTCTGACACGTGGGGAGAGTTAGTCGGCATAACTTCCCCCTCGACAGAACCCTCTGGTGATAATTCTTTTATAGATAAAGACTGATCTTTACTGTTTAAGGTGAAATCAATACATTTAGTACACATTCTCCTATGGGGCTCCACCATGGCTTTCAAACATAATGAACAAGTAGGTTCCTCTGTGTCAGACATGTTTAAACAGACTAGCAATGAGACTAGCAAGCTTGGAAAACACTTTAAAACAAGTTTACAAGCAATATAAAAAACGTTACTGCGCCTTTAAGAAACACAAATTTTCCCAAATTTTGAAATAACAGTGAAAAAATGCAGTTACACTAACTAAATTTTTACAGTGTATGTAATAAGTTAGCAGAGCATTGCACCCACTTGCAAATGGATGATTAACCCCTTAATACCAAAAACGGAATAACAAAATGACAAAAACGTTTTTTAAACAGTCACAACAACTGCCACAGCTCTACTGTGGCTTTTTACCTCCCTCAATACGACTTTTGAAGCCTTTTGAGCCCTTCAGAGAAGTCCTGGATCATGCAGGAAGAAGCTGGATGTCTGTGTCTGTAATTTTTGCTGTGCAAAAAAACGCCAAAATAGGCCTCAGGGAACTGTTTCTAGGCAAAATTCAAGCCAGCCATGTGGAAAAAACTAGGCCCCAATAAGTTTTATCACCAAACATATGTAAAAAACGATTAAACATGCCAGCAAACGTTTTAAAATACACTTTTATAAGAGTATGTATCTCTATTAATAAGCCTGATACCAGTCGCTATCACTGCATTTAAGGCTTTACTTACATTACTTCGGTATCAGCAGCATTTTCTAGCAAATTCCATCCCTAGAAAAATATTTTAACTGCACACACCTTATTACAGGAAAACCTGCACGCTATTCCCCCTCTGAAGTTACCTCACTCCTCAGAATATGTGAGAACAGCAAAGGATCTTAGTTACTTCTGCTAAGATCATAGAAAACGCAGGCAGATTCTTCTTCTAAATACTGCCTGAGATAAACAGTATACAGAAATAAACTAAGTATAAAACACCACAGTCCTCTTACGACCTCCATCTTAGTTGAGAGTTGCAAGAGAATGACTGGATATGGCAGTGAGGGGAGGAGCTATATAGCAGCTCTGCTGTGGGTGATCCTCTTGCAACTTCCTGTTAGGAAGGAGAATATCCCACAAGTAATGGATGATCCGGGGACTGGATACACTTAACAAGAGAAACAAGACACACTGTGTAAAATGAAAGTCTAAAAAGTGTGATGTTAAATAAAGTGCAACTATTAAAGGGACATAATACTCATATGCTAAATCACTTAAAACTGATGCAGTATAACTGTAAAAAGCTGACAGGAAAATATTACCTGAGCATCTCTATGTAAAAAAGGAAGATATTTTACCTCACAATTTTCTCAGCTCAGCAGAGTAAGTTCTGTGTAAAAAGTTATACTCAGCTGTTGCCTAGCTGCAGGTAAAAAATATATATGAAGAAATTAACTGTAGCCAATCCGCATCAACAGTGCTGAGGTCATGAACATTTTTACTGTGATCTCATGAGATTTCACTTAACTCTCATGATATTTCATAGTAAACTTCCTTATAACTGAATAGGGAAATAATATGAGTGTGCACGAAGCTCACTCCCTTGGCCGTCCTTGGACAGACATACTGATTTGCTGCTTAAAGTCCTTTGCAATGGGATTTGAATACTTAGGACATTTTGAGGTAAAAAGAAAATGTATGCTTACCTGATAAATGTATTTCTTTTTTGACACAATGAGTCCATGGATCATCTTAATTACAACTGGGAATGCCACTCCTGCCCTGCAGGAGGCGGCAAAGAGCACCACAGCAAAGCTGTCATTCGACCGAAGTAAAGGAGAGAAAGGAAGTAAGAAGGTGCAGAGGTGTCTGAAGTATATAATAACCAACAACCTGCCTTTAAAAAACAGGGTGGGCCGTGGACTCATCGTGTCAAAAAAGAAATAAATTTATCAGGTAAGCATAAATTTTCTTTTCTTTTTAATGACACAATGAGTCCACGGATCATCTTAATTACTACTGGGAATCAATACCCAAGCTAGAGTACACAGATGATACGGGAGGGACAAGACAGGGAACCTAAACGGAAGGCACCACTGCTTGAAGAACCTTTCTTCCAAAAGTGGCCTCAGCCGAGGCAAAAGTGTCAAATTTGTAAAATTTTGAAAAAGTGTGAAGAGAGGACCAAGTTGCAGCCTTGCAAATCTGTTCCACCGAAGCTTCATTCTTGAATGCCCATGAGGAAGCAACAGCCCTCGTGGGATGAGCCCTAACTCTCTCTGGAGGCTGCAGTCCAGCAGTCTCATATGCAAAACGTATGATACTCTTCAGCCAAAAAGAAAGAGAAGTAGCTGTTCTGTCCCTTACGTTCTCCTGAGAAAACCACAAACAAATCAGAAGACTGACGAAAACCTTAGTCGCCTGCAGGTAAAACTTTAAGGCACGAACCACGTCCAAATTGTGCAGAAGCCGTTCCTTCTGAGAGGAAGGATTAGGACACAAGGAAGGAACAACAATCTCCTGATTAATGTTCCGATCAGAAACAACCTTAGGAAGAAATCCTAATTTAGTACGTAAAACTACCTTATCTGAATGAAAAATAAGGTAAGGGGATTCATACTTCAATGCCGAGAGCTCTGACACTCTGCGAGCAGAAGAAATAGCAACAAGAAATAAAACTTTCCAAGATAACAACTTAATATCTAAGGAATGCATAGGCTCAAACGGAGCCCCTTGAAGAACTTTGAGAACCAAATTAAGACTCCATGGAGGAGTAACTGGTTTGAACACAGGCCTGATCCTGACCAAGGCCTGACAAAAAGATTGCACATCTGGAACATCTGCAAGACGTTTGTGTAACAAAATAGATAAGGCAGAAATTTGACCCTTTAGGGAACTTGTCGATAATCCTTTCTCTAAACCCTCTTGGAGAAAGGACAAAATTCTAGGAATCCTAACTCTACTCCAGGAGTAGCCCTTGGATTCACACCAATAGAGATATTTACACCATATCTTATGGTAAATCTTTCTAGTTACAGGTATACGAGCCTGAATCATGGTCTCTATGACCGATTGGATAAAATTAAGCGTTCAATCTCCAAGCAGTCAGCTTCAGAGAAACTAGATTTGGGTGATGGAAGGGCCCTTGAAAAAAGGTCCTTCCTCAACGGAAGTCTCCAAGGTGGCAGAGATGACATGTCCACCAGATCTGCATACCAAATCCTGCTAGGCCAAGCAGGTGCAATGAGGATCACCGAGGCCCTCTCCTGCTTGATTCGAGCAATAACCCGAGGAAGAAGAGCAAATGGAGGAAATAGGTATGCTAGACTGAAGATCCAAGGTACCGCCAGGGCGTCTATCAGTACCGCCTGAGGGTCCCTGGACCTTGACCCGTACCTCGGAAGCTTGGCATTCTGCCGAGATGCCATGAGATCCAATTCCAGCTGACCCGATTTGAGAATCAGGCTGGAGAACACTTCCGGATAGAGTTCCCACTCCCACGGATGAAAGGTCTGCCTGCTCAGGAAATGCGCCTCCCAGTTGTCCACCCCTGGGATGTGGATCCCGGACAGACAGCAAGAGTGGGTTTCCGCCCACTGAATTATTTTGGTTACCTCTGTCATCGCTAAGGAACTCCTTGTTCCTCCCTGATGATTGATGTAAGCCACTGAAGTTATGTTGTCCGACTGGAACCTGATAAACTGGACCGAGGCTAACTGGGGCCAGGCCAGAAGAGCATTGAAGATCGCTCTCAGTTCCAGAATATTTATAGGTAGAACAGACTCTGACTGAGTCCAAACTCCCTGAGCCTTTAGGGAGCCCCAGACTGCTCCCCATCCTAAAAGGCTGGCGTCTGTTTTCACAATCACCCAAGATGGTCTGCGAAAGCAGGTACCCTTGGAGAGATGATCCTGAGACAACCACCATTGAAGAGAATCCCTTGTCTCCTGCTCCAGAAGTATTAGAGGAGACAAATCCGCATAATCTCAGTTCCATTGCCTGAGCATGTTTAACTGCACAGGTCTGAGATGGTAGCGGCAATGGACATCATCCCATTTGCTCAGTTCCATCAGCCCGATTACCTCCATGCACTGAGCCACTGATGGCCGAGGAGTGGACTGAAGAGCTAGACAAGTATCGAAAATCTTCATTGATAGGGAATCTATTATGGTTCCCAAGAAAGTTACCCTTGTATTTGGCACTAAGGAACTCTTTTCCAAATTTACCTTCCATCCGTGAGATTGCAGGAAGGATAACAACATTTCCATGTGGGATCTTGCTTGTTGTAAGGATGGCGCCTGGACTAGGATGTCGCCCAGATAGGGCGCCACTGCAATGCCCCGTAACCGAAGTACCGCCAACAGTGATCCCAGAACCTTTGAGAAAATTCTGGAAGCTGTGGCAAGATCAAAGGGAAGAGCCACGAAATGGGAAGTGTTTGTCTAGAAAGGCAAATCTTAGAAACTTGTGATGATCCCTGTGAATGGGAACATGCAAGTACGCATCCTTTAAATCCACAGTTGTCATAAATTGACCTCTTGGACCAAAGGGAGAATGGAACGAATAGTTTCCATCTTGAAGGACGGTACTCTGAGGAATTTGTTTAGACTCTTGAGATCTAAAATAGGCCTGAAGGTTCCCTCTTTTTTGGGAACCACGAACAGATTGGAATAAAATCCCAGACCCTGTTCCTGAATCGGAACAGGAACTATCACTCCCAGGTCGGAGAGGTCTCCTACACAGTGTAAGAACGCCTCTCTTTTTGTCTGGTCTACAGATAATCTTGAAAGCAGAAACATGCCTCTGGGAGGAAAACTTTTGAACTCTAGTTTGTATCCCTGGGACACTATTTCTACTGCCCAGGGATCCTAAACATCTCAAACCCAAGTCTGAGCGAAGAAGGAAAGTCTGCCCCCCACAAGATCCGGTCCCGGATTGGGGGCAGGCCCTTCATGCTGTCTTTGATTCAATAGCTGGCTTCTTGGATTGTTTTCCCTTATTCCAAGACTGATTGGGTCTCCATGAAGGTTTAGACTGTTCCTGCTTGGAGGCGGAAGAGGAAGAATTTCCCTTGAAATTTCGAAAGGAACGAAAATTACTGTCATCCCTTTTGTTCGTTCCTCTTATCCTGAGGTAGAAGATGACCCTTACCTCCCGTAATATCAGAGATAATTTCCGTCAAGCCAGGCCCAAACAAGGTCTTCCCCTTGTAAGGAATCGCCAAAAGCTTAGACTTAGAGGATACATCCGCAGACCAGGGTTTTAGCCATAAGGCTCTGCGAGGTAGAACAGTGAAACCTGAAATCTTTGCTCCCAGTTTGATAACTTGAAGGGAAGCATCCGTAATAAAGGAATTAGCCAATTTAAGAGCTTTTATCCTATCCTGGATTTCATCCAGGGGAATTTTTGTACTCATAGCATCAGACAACGCATCAAACCAATATGCCGCCGCACTAGTGACGGTAGCAATGCACACAGCTGGCTGCCATTGTAAGCCCTGGTGTACATAAATCTTTTGAGTAACCCCTCTAATTTTTTGTCCATAGGATCTTTGACAGCACAACTATCCTCTATGGGTATAGTAGTTCTCTTAGCTAAGGTGGAAACAGCTCCTTCCACCTTGGGGACTGTTTGCCAAGCCTCCTTAACCGAGTCGGCTATGGGAAACATCTTTTTAAATATAGGAGATGGAGAAAAAGGTATACCCGGTCTCTCCCACTCCTTAGCAATGATCTCAGAAGCTCGGCCTGGAACCGGAAAAACGTCTATCGAGGAAGGAACCTCAAAATATTTGTTCAGCTTACTGGATTTCTTAGGATTAACAACGACCGTGGGGTCGCTGTCGTCTAATTTAGCTAAAACCTCCTTAAGTAACAGACGGAGGTGTTCTAGCTTAAACCTGAAGGATACAACTTCAGTATCAGCAAGAGGAATTACACTGTCAGAATCTGAAATTTCACCTTCAGATGCTACTACATTATCCTCCTTCTCAGGCTTCTGTGAGGGGACATCTGAAATAGCAACAACTGCTTCAGAAACCTTGCTTACTGAATGTCTGATTTTCCTCTTACGCTTTCTCTGCAACATTGGGAAAGCAGACAACGCATCTGAAACTGCAGAAGACATGAGAGAAACAATGTCTTTTAAAGTAACTCCAGCGGGAGCTAGAGAGGAAGCATAGGGCACTGCATGTGAGGGCGGTAAAATTTGGGACGCTTGAGGAGAAAGCTGCGGCATATATTGAACATTGTCATTAGATTCCTGAACAGCATCCTCTTTAGAAAATGTTGGCTCAGAAAAAAGTCTATCCCTGTAGCTTAAAGTTCTCTCAATACATGAGGAACAGAAAGGGATTGGTGGTTCCACATTGGCATCGAAGCATAAAGAGCATGTGACACTTTCTAAGGTCTCTTGGTCCATTGTAACTCACAATTAAACAATTTGACATAAAATAATTAAATTTTATTAATGAAATGTAAAACATAAAAAAAAGTTACTGTCTCTTTAAAAAATAAACTAACTTTTTTATCCGTTTATTCAATTTTAGTATAGAAAGACTTGTCAAGCTAAAATATCCCTGCAAACACCTCAGCAACAGTTTGCTGAGGTGCCAACCTCCTCTGAGCAGGAGCCGTATGTTCACGGGACTTGGATCCGGTCGCACAGTCAGTCTCCTTTGTAAACAAGCTGCGCTATGTCGGCCTCCGGACTTAATACGCAGCTATGGCTTATAGATGCGTAGAATGCCTTCCTACAGTGGACAGAGAGAACGGAAAAAGGGCGCGCAATTACTTGCCGCTTGGAGAACCTCCCATCATGGGCGTGTCACAAAGGAATCTCCTGGTCGGTAATTTAGGTTATAAAACCGCCGGGAGATCTGGAACCACCGCCAATATTTTAGAACCAGCCCCAGTGCCTGCATCTAAGCTGCCCAGTATGTCCCCTATGCTCCTAGGAGAATCTATTATGTTAAGTATGAGGTCTGTCCCATTTAATAAAGTGCCCACCCTTTTCTGAGTCTTTTCTATCCCCCAGAAATAAAGCCAACACTTACCTCATATGCTGCCTGACAGCAAGGAAGTTCCCAGGTTTGAGAGGTCCTATCCCTCACATGGACCTGTGAAAAAAAGGAAAGTCCTGAGTCACTGTCTCTCAGGTTTTCAGGGTAAGGGCAGCATCAATATATGGGAGGTGCAGTGAGAATTATGTCCCACAAGTTCCCATTGCTCTAAAGCCACCACTGTTCTACTGAAGAGACTGATATGGACTACGGCTAGACCCTAGGACAAAGCAGCACAATCTTGCACTACTTTCAAAATAATAAACTCTTGATTGAAGAATCTATTTTTTTTTTCTAACACCTAATTTACCACCTCCTTGCACTTAACGTAGGCAAAGAGAATGACTGGGTTGGGAGGGAAGGGAGGTGATATTTAACAGCTTTGCTGTGGTGCTCTTTGCCGCCTCCTGCAGGGCAGGAGTGGTATTCCCAGTAGTAATTAAGATGATCCGTGGACTCATCGTGTCATTAAAAATAAATATCTTTCTTTTTTACATAGAGATGTTTAGCTGATATTTTCTAGTCAGCTTTTTACAGCTATGCTGCATCACTTTCAAGTTTTTAATCATTTGAGTATCATGGCTCTTTAAACTCCTCACATTAGCCCAGAAAACTGTATGTACTTCCCTCTAGACTTCTCATTACCCCAGACACCTATGGCATTGTATGTACTTGCCCTCTAGGCTTCTCATTACCCCAGTAACCTATGGCATTGTATGCACTTGCCCTCTAGGCTTGTCATTATCCCAGTAACCTATAGCATTGTATGTACTTGCCCTCTAGACTTCTCATTACCCAGACACCTATGGCATTGTATGTACTTGCCCTCTAGGCTTCTCATTACCCCTGTAACCTATGGCATTGTATGTACTTGCCCTCTAGACTTCTTATTAACCCAGACACCTATGGAATTGAATGTACTTGCCTTCTAGACTTCTCGTTACCCCAGAAACCTATAGCATTGTATGTACTTGCCCTCTAGGCTTCTCATTACCCCAGACACCTATAGCATTGTATGTACTTGCCCTCTAGGCTTCTCATTACCCCAGTCACATATGGCATTGTATGTACTTGCCCTCTAGACTTCTCATAACCCCAGAAACCTATGACATTGTATGTACTTGTCCTCTAGGCTTCTCATTACCCCAGTAACCTATAGCATTGTATGTACTTCCCCTCTAGGCTTCTCTTTACCCCAGTAGCCTATAGCATTGTATTTACTTGCCCTCTAGGCTTCTCATTACCCCAAAAACCTATGGCATTGTATGTACTTGCCCTCTAGACTTCTCATAACCCCAGTAACCTATGGGATTGTATGTACTTGCCCTCTAGGCTTCTCATAACCCCAGAAACCTATAGCATTGTATGTACTTGCCCTCTAGGCTTCTCATATCCCCAGACACCTATGGCATTGTATGTATTTGCCATCTAGACTTCTCATAACCCCAGACACCTATGGCATTGTATGTATTTGCCCTCTAGACTTCTCATTACCCCAGAAACCTATAGCATTGTATGTACTTGCCCTCTAGGCTTCTCATTACCCCAGAAACATATAGTATTGTATGTACTTGCCCTCTAGACTTCTCATTACCCCAGAAACCTATAGCATTGTATGTACTTGCCCTCTAGACTTCTCATAATCCCAGAAACCTATAGCATTGTATGTACTTGCCCTCTAGACTTCTGATAACCCCAGTAACATATGGCATTGTATGCACTTGCCCTCTAGGCTTCTCATTACCCCAGAAACCTATAGCATTGTATGTACTTGCCCTCTAGACTTCTCATTACCCCAGAAACATATAGCATTGTATGTACTTGCCCTCTAGGCTTCTCATTACCTCAGTAACCTATGGAATTGTATGTACTTGCCCTCTAGGCTTCTCATTACCCCAGTAACCTATAGCATTGTATGTACTTGCCCTCTAGGCTTCTCATTACCCCAGACACCTATGGAATTGTATGTACTTGCCCTCTAGACTTCTCATTACCCCAGAAACCTATAGCATTGTATGTACTTGCCGTCTAGTACAAACGATGCCATAGGTGTCTGGGGTAATGAGAAGCCTAGAGGGCAAGTACATACAATGCCATAGGTATCTGGGGTAATGAGAAGTCTAGAGGGCAAGTACATACAATGCCAAAGGTGTCTGGGGTAATGAGAAGTCTAGAGGGCAAGTACATACAATGCTATAGGTGTCTGGGGTAATGAGAAGCCTAGAGGGCAAGTACATACAATGCTATAGGTTACTGGGGTAATGAGAAGCCTAGAGGGCAAGTACATACAATTCCATAGGTTACTGGGGTAATGAGAAGCCTAGAGGGCAAGTACATACAATTCCATAGGTTACTGGGGTAATGAGAAGCCTAGAGGGCAAGTGCATACAATGCTATGTTTCTGGGGTAATGAGAAGTCTAGAGGGCAAGTACATACAATACTATAGGTTTCTGGGGTAATGAGAAGCCTAGAGGGCAAGTACATACAATGCTATATGCCCTCATAAACCCAGACACCTATGGCATTGTATGTATTTGCCCTCTAGACTTCTCATAACCCCAGACACCTATGGCATTGTATGTACTTGCCCTCTAGACTTCTCATAATCCCAGAAACCTATAGCATTGCATGTACTTGCCCTCTAGACTTCTCATAACCCCAGTAACATATGGCATTGTATGCACTTGCCCTCTAGGCTTCTCATTACCCCAGAAACCTATAGCATTGTATGTACTTGCCCTCTAGACTTCTCTTTACCCCAGAAACCTATAGCATTGTATGTACTTGCCCTCTAGGCTTCTCATTACCCCAGTAACCTATGGAATTGTATGTACTTGTCCTCTAGACTTCTCATTAGCCCAGACACCTTTGGCATTGTATGTACTTGCCCTCTAGACTTCTCATTACCCCAGATACCTATGGCATTGTATGTAATTGCCCTCTAGGCTTCTCATTACCCCAGACACCTATGGCATTGTATGTACTTGCCCTCTAGACTTCTCATAGCCCCAGACACCTATGGCATTGTATGTACTTGCCCTCTAGGCTTCTCATTACCCCAGAAACCTGTGGCATTGTATTTACTTGCCCTCTAGACTTCTCATAGCCCCAGACACCTATGGAATTGTATGTACTTGCCCTCTAGACTTCTCATTACCCCAGAAACCTATAGCATTGTATGTACTTGCCCTCTAGGCTTCTCATTACCCCAGACACCTTTGGCATTATATGTACTTGCCCTCTAGACTTCTCACTACCCCAGATACCTATGGCATTGTATGTACTTGCTCTCTAGGCTTCTCATTACCCCAGACACCTATGGCATTGTATGTACTTGCCCTCTAGACTTCTCATAGCCTCAGACACCTATGGCATTTTATGTAATTGCCTAGAGGGCAATTACATACAATGCCATAGGTATCTGTGGTAATGAGAAGCCTAGAGGGCAAGTGTATACAATGCCATAGGTGTCTGGGGTTATGAGAAGTCTAGAGGGCAAGTACATACAATGCCATAGGTGTCTGGGGTAATGAGAAGCCTAGAGGTCAAGTACATACAATGCCATAGGTGTCTAGGGCAATGAGAAGTCTAGAGGGCAAGTAAATACAATGCCATAGGTGTCTGGGGTAATGAGAAGCCTAGAGGGCAAGTACATACAATGCCATAGGTATCTGGGGTAATGAGAAGTCTAGAGGGCAAGTACATACAATGCCAAAGGTGTCTGAGTTAATGAGAAGCCTAGAGGGCAAGTATATACAATGCCATAGGTATCTGGGGTAATGAGAAGTCTAGAGGGCAAGTACATACAATGCCAAAGGTGTCTGGGGTAATGAGAAGTCTAGAGGGCAAGTACATACAATTCCATAGGTGTCTGGGGTAATGAGAAGCCTAGAGGGCAAGTACATACAATGCTATAGGTTACTGGGGTAATGAGAAGCCTAGAGGGCAAGTACATACAATTCCATAGGTTACTGGGTAATGAGAAGCCTAGAGGGCAAGTACATATAATGCTATAGGTTTCTGGGGTAAAGAGAAGTCTAGAGGGCAAGTACATACAATGCTATAGGTTTCTGGGGTAATGAGAAGCCTAGAGGGCAAGTGCATACAATGCCATATGTTACTGGGGTTATGAGAAGCCTAGAGTGCAAGTACATACAATTCCATAGGTGTCTGGGGTAATGAGAAGCCTAGAGGGCAAGTGCATACAATGCCATATGTTACTGGGGTTATGAGAAGTCTAGAGGGCAAATACATACAATGCCATAGGTGTCTGGGGTAATGAGAAGCCTAGAGGGCAAGTACATACAATGCCATAGGTGTTCTGGGCTATGAGAAGTCTAGAGGGCAAGTACATACAATGCCATAGGTGTCTGGGGTAATGAGAAGCCTAGAGGGCAAGTACATACAATGCCATAGGTATCTGGGGTAATGAGAAGTCTAGAGGGCAAGTACACACAATGCCAATGGTGTCTGGGGTAATGAGAAGCCTAGAGGGCAAGTACATACAATGCTATAGGTTTCTGGGTTAATGAGAAGTCTAGAGGGCAAGTACATACAATTCCATAGGTGTCTGGGGCTATGAGAAGTCTAGAGGGCAAGTAAATACAATGCCATAGGTTTCTGGGGTAATGAGAAGCCTAGAGGGCAAGTACATACAATGCCATAGGTGTCTGGGGCTATGAGAAGTCTAGAGGGCAAGTACATACAATGCCATAGGTGTACCCCAGTAAAATATAGCATTGTATGTACTTGCCCTCTAGGCTTCTCATTACCCCAAAAACCTATGGCATTGTATGTACTTGCCCTCTAGACTTCTCATAACCCCAGTAACCTATGGAATTGTATGTACTTGCCCTCTAGGCTTCTCATAACCCCAGAAACCTACAGCATTGTATGTACTTGCCCTCTAGGCTTCTCATAACCCCAGACACCTATGGCATTGTATATATTTGCCCTCTAGACTTCTCATAACCCCAGACACCTATGGCATTGTATGTATTTGCCCTCTAGACTTCTCATAACCCCAGTAACCTATGGCATTGTATGTACTTGCCCTCTAGGCTTCTCATTACCCCAGAAACTTATAGCATTGTATGTACTTGCCCTCTAGACTTCTCATTATCCCAGAAACCTATAGCATTGTATGTACTTGCCCTCTAGACTTCTGATAACCCCAGTAACATATTGCATTGTATGCACTTGCCCTCTAGGCTTCTCATTACCCCAGAAACCTATAGCATTGTATGTACTTGCCCTCTAGACTTCTCATTACCCCAGAAACATATAGCATTGTATATACTTGCCCTCTAGGCTTCTCATTACCCCAGTAACCTATGGAATTGTATGTACTTGCCCTCTAGCCTAGAGGGCAAGTACATACAATGCTATAGGTTTCTGGGGTAATGAGAAGTCTAGAGGGCAAATACATACAATGCCATAGGTGTCTGGGGTTATGAGAAGTCTAGAGGGCAAATACATACAATGCCATAGGTGTATGGGGTTATGAGAAGCCTAGAGGGCAAGTAAATACAATGCTATAGGTTCCAGGGTTTATGAGAAGCCTAGAGGGCAAGTACATACAATTCCATAGGTTACTGGGGTTATGAGAAGTCTAGAGGGCAAGTACATACAATGCCATAGGTGTCTGGGGTAATGAGAAGCCTAGAGGGCAAGTACATACAATGCCATAGGTATCTGGGGTAATGAGAAGTCTAGAGGGCAAGTACATACAATGCCAAAGGTGTCTGGGGTAATGAGAAGTTTAGAGGGCAAGTACATACAATTCCGTAGGTTACTGGGGTAATGAGAAGCCTAGAGTGCAAGTACATACAATGCTATAGGTTTCTGGGGTAAAGAGAAGTCTAGAGGGCAAGTACATACAATGCTATAGGTTACTGGGGTAATAAGAAGCATAGAGGGCAAGTACATACAATGCCATATGTTAGTGGGGTTATGAGAAGTCTAGAGGGCAAGTACATACAATGCTTTAGGTTTCTGGGATTATGAGAAGTCTAGAGGGCAAGTACATACAATGCTATAGGTTTCTGGGGTAATGAGAAGCCTAGATGGCAAGTAAATACAATGCCATAGTTTACTGGGGTTATGAGAAGTCTAGAGGGCAAGTACATACAATGCTATAGGTTTCTGGGGTAATGAGAAGTCTAGAGGGCAAGTACATACAATGCTATAGGTTTCTGGGGTAATGAGAAGCCTAGAGGGCAAGTACATACAATGCTATAGGTTTATGGGGTAATGAGAAGTCTAGAGGGCAAATACATACAATGCCATAGGTGTCTGGGGTTATGAGAAGTCTAGAGGGCAAATACATACAATGCCATAGGTGTCTGGGGTTATTGTATGTACTTGCCCTCTAGGCTTCTCATTACCCCAGTAACCTATGGAATTGTATGTACTTGCCCTCTAGGCTTCTCATTACCCCAGTAACCTATAGCATTGTATGTACTTGCCCTCTAGGCTTCTCATTACCCCAGACACCTATGGAATTGTATGTACTTGCCCTCTAGACTTCTCATAACCCCAGACACAAATGGCATTGTATGTACTTGCCCTCTAGGCTTCTTATTACCCCTGTAACCTATAGCATTGTATGTACTTGCCCTCTAGGCTTCTTATTACCCCTGTAACCTATAGCATTGTATGTACTTGCCCTCTAGGCTTCTCATTACCCCAGACACCTATTGCATTGTGTGTATTTGCCCTCTAGACTTCTCATGACCCCAGAAACCTATGGAATTGTATGTACTTGCCCTCTAGACTTCTTATTACCCCAGAAACCTGTGGCATTGAATGTACTTGCCCTCTAGGCTTCTCATTACCCCTGTAACCTATGGCATTGTATGTACTTGCCCTCTAGGCTTCTCATTACCCCTGTAACCTATGGCATTGTATGTACTTGCCCTCTAGACTTTTAATTACCCCAGAAAACTATGGAATTGTATGTACTTGCCCTCTAGAATTTTAATTACCCCAGAAAATTATGGAATTGTATGTACATGCCCTCTAGGCTTCTCATTACCACTGTAACCTATGGCATTGTATGTACTTGCCCTCTAGGCTTCTCATTTTCCCAGACACCTATGGCATTGTATGTACTTGCCCTCTAGACTTCTCATAGCCCCAGACACCTATGGCATTGTATGTACTTGCCCTCTAGACTTCTCATAGCCCCAGACACCTATGGCATTTTATGCACTTGCCCTCTAGGCTTCTCATAACCCCAGACACATATGGCATTGTATGTACTCGCCCTCAAGACTTCTTATTACCCCAGATACCTATGGCATTGTATGTACTTGCCCTCAAGGCTTCTAATTACCCCAGACACCTATGGCATTGTATGTACTTGCCCTCTAGGCTTCTCATTACCCCAGACACCTATGGAATTGTATGTACTTGCCCTCTAGACTTCTCATAACCCCAGACACAAATGGCATTGTATGTACTTGCCCTCTAGGCTTCTAATTACCCCTGTAACCTATAGCATTGTATGTACTTGCCCTCTAGGCTTCTTATTACCCCTGTAGCCTATAGCATTGTATGTACTTGCCCTCTAGGCTTCTCATTACCCCAGACACCTATTGTATTGTGTGTATTTGCCCTCTAGACTTCTCATAACCCCAGAAACCTATGGAATTGTATGTACTTGCCCTCTAGACTCCTTATTACCCCAGAAACCTGTGGCATTGAATGTACTTGCCCTCTAGGCTTCTCATTACCCCTGTAACCTATGGCATTGTATGTACTTGCCCTCTAGGCTTCTCATTACCCCTGTAACCTATGGCATTGTATGTACTTGCCCTCTAGACTTTTAATTACCCCAGAAAACTTTGGAATTGTATGTACTTGCCCTCTAGACTTTTAATTACCCCAGAAAACTATGGAATTGTATGTACTTGCCCTCTAGGCTTCTCATTACCCCAGATACATATGGCATTGTATGTACTTGGCGTCGAGGCTTCTCATAACCCCAGACACCTATGGCATTGTATGTACTTGCCCTCTAGACTTCTCATAACCCCAGACACCTATAGCATTGTATGTACTTGCCCTCTAGGCTTCTCATTGCCCCTGTAACATATGGCATTGTATGTACTTGCCCTTTAGACTTCTCATAACCCCAGAAACCTATGGCATTGTATGTACTTGCCCTCTAGGCTTCTCATTACCCCAGTAACCTATGGCATTAAATGTACTTGCCCTGTAGACTTCTCATAACCCCAGAAACCTATGGCATTGTATGTACTTGCCCTCTAGACTTCTCATAACCCCAGAAACCTATGGAATTGTACGTACTTGCCCTCTAGGCTTCTCATTACCCCAGTAACCTATGGAATTGTATGTACTTGCCCTCTAGGCTTCTCATTACCCCTGTAACCTATGACATTGTATGTACTTCCCTCTAGACTTCTCATTACACCTGAAACCTATGGAATTGTATGTACTTGCCCTCTAGGCTTTTCATTACCCCAGAAACCTATGGAATTGTATGTATTTGCCCTCTAGGCTTCTCAATACCCCAGACACCTATAGCATTGTATGTACTTACCTTCTAGACTTCTCATAACCCAGTAACCTATGGCACTGGGTGTTCTTGCCCTCTAACCTTCTCATTTCCCCAGTGACCTATGGCACTGGATGTACTTGCCCTCTAACCTTCTCATAACCCCAGTAACCTATAGAATTGTATGTACTTGCCCTCTAGACTTCTCATTACCCCAGTAACCTATGGAATTGTATGTACTTGCCCTCTAGACTTCTTATTACCCCAGAAACCTAAGGCATTGAATGCACTTGCCCTCTAGAATTCTCATAGCCCCAGACACATATGGGATTGTATGTACTTGCCCTCTAGACTTCTCATTATCCCAGACACCTATGGCATTGTATGCACTAGCCCTCTAGGCTTATCATTACCCCAGACACCTATGGCATTGCATGTACTTGCCCTCTAGGCTTCTCATTATCCCAGACACCTATGGCATTGTATGTACTTGCCCTCTAGGCTTCTCATTACCCCAGACACCTATGGCATTGTATGTACTTGCCCTCTAGGCTTCTTATTACCCCTGTAACCTATTGAATTGTATGTACTTGCCCTCTAGGCTTCTCATTACCCCAGACACCTATGGAATTGTGTGTATTTCCCTCTAGACTTCTCATAACCCCAGAAACCTATGGAATTGTATGTACTTGCCCTCTAGGCTTCTAATTACCCTAGAAACCTATGGCATTGAATGTACTTGCCCTCTAAACTTCGCATAGCCCCAGACACTTATGGCATTGTATGTACTTACCTTCTAGACTTCTCATAACCCCAGAAACCTATGGCATTGTATGTACTTGCCCTCTAGACTTCTTATTACCCCAGAAACCTGTGGCATTGAATGTACTTGCCCTCTAGACTTCTCATACCCCCAGAAACCTATGGAATTGTATGTACTTGCCCTCTAGGCTTCTCATTACCCCTGTAACCTATGGCATTGTATGTACTTGCCCTCTAGGCTTCTCATAACCCCAGAAACCTATGGCATTGTATGTACTTGCCCTCTAGGCTTCTCATTACCCCAGTAACCTATGGCATTAAATGTACTTGCCCTCTAGACTTCTCATAACCCCAGAAACCTATGGCATTGTATGTACTTGCCCTCTAGACTTCTCATAACCCCAGAAACCTATGGAATTGTACGTACTTGCCCTCTAGGCTTCTCATTACCCCAGTAACCTATGGAATTGTATGTACTTGCCCTCTAGGCTTCTCATTACTCCTGTAACCTATGGCATTGTATGTACTTCTCTCTAGACTTCTCATTACACCTGAAACCTATGGAATTGTATGTACTTGCCCTCTAGGCTTTTCATTACCCCAGAAACCTATGGAATTTTATGTATTTGCCCTCTAGGCTTCTCAATACCCCAGACACCTATAGCATTGTATGTACTTACCTTCTAGACTTCTCATAACCCAGTAACCTATGGCACTGGGTGTACTTGCCCTCTAACCTTCTCATTTCCCCAGTGACCTATGGCACTGGATGTACTTGCCCTCTAACCTTCTCATAACCCCAGTAACCTATAGAATTGTATGTACTTGCCCTCTAGACTTCTCATTACCCCAGTAACCTATGGAATTGTATGTACTTGCCCTCTAGACTTCTTATTACCCCAGAAACCTAAGGCATTGAATGCACTTGCCCTCTAGAATTCTCATAGCCCCAGACACATATGGGATTGTATGTACTTGCCCTCTAGACTTCTCATTATCCCAGACACCTATGGCATTGTATGCACTAGCCCTCTAGGCTTATCATTACCCCAGACACCTATGGCATTGCATGTACTTGCCCTCTAGGCTTCTCATTATCCCAGATACCTAAGGCATTGTATGTACTTGCCCTCTAGACTTCTCATTACTCCAGGTACCTATGGCATTGTATGCACTAGCCCTCTAGGCTTATCATTACCCCAGACACCTATGGCATTGTATGTACTTGCCCTCTAGGCTTCTCATTACCCCAGACACCTATGGCATTGTATGTACTTGCCCTCTAGGCTTCTTATTACCCCTGTAACCTATTGAATTGTATGTACTTGCCCTCTAGGCTTCTCATTACCCCAGACACCTATGGAATTGTGTGTATTTCCCTCTAGACTTCTCATAACCCCAGAAACCTATGGAATTGTATGTACTTGCCCTCTAGGCTTCTAATTACCCTAGAAACCTATGGCATTGAATGTACTTGCCCTCTAAACTTCGCATAGCCCCAGACACTTATGGCATTGTATGTACTTACCTTCTAGACTTCTCATAACCCCAGAAACCTATGGCATTGTATGTACTTGCCCTCTAGACTTCTTATTACCCCAGAAACCTGTGGCATTGAATGTACTTGCCCTCTAGACTTCTCATAACCCCAGAAACCTATGGAATTGTATGTACTTGCCCTCTAGGCTTCTCATTACCCCTGTAACCTATGGCATTGTATGTACTTGCCCTCTAGACTTCCCATTACCCCAGAAACCTATGGCATTGTATGTACTTGCCCTCTAGACTTCTCATAACCCCAGAAACTTATGGCATTGTATGTACTTGCCCTCTAGACTTCTTATTACCCCAGTAACCTATGGCATTGTATGTACTTGCCCTCTAGGCTTCTCATTACCCCTGTAACCTATGGCATTGTATGTACTCGCCCTCTAGACTTCTCATTACCCCAGAAACCTATGGCATTGTGTGTATTTGCCCTTTAGACTTTTCATTACACCAGAAACCTATGGAATTGTATGTACTTGCCTTCTAGGCTTCTCATTACCGCAGACACCTATGGCATTGTATGTACTTGCCCTCTAGACTTCTCATAACCCCAGTAACCTATGGAATTGTATGTACTTGCCCTCTAGACTTCTCATCACCCCAGAAACCTATGGCATTGTATGTACTTGCCCTCTAGACTTCTCATTACCCCAGAAACCTATGGCATTGTGTGTATTTGCCCTCTAGACTTTTCATTACACCAGAAACCTATGGAATTGCATGCAATTGCCCTCTAGGCTTCTCATTACCCCAGAAACCTATGGCATTGTGTGTATTTGCCCTCTAGACTTTTCATTACACCAGAAACCTATGGAATTTTATGTACTTGCCCTCTAGGCTTCTCATTACCCCAGACACCTATGGCATTGTATGTACTTACTTTCTAGACTTCTCAAAACCCCTGTAACCGACGGCACTGGATGTACTTGCCCTCTAACCTTCTCATTACCCCAGTGACCTATGGCACTGGATGTACTTGCCCTCTAACCTTCTCATTACACCAGTAACCTATGGCATTGTATGTACTTGCCCTCTAGGCTTCTCATTACCCCAGAAACCTATGGAATTGTATGTACTTGCCCTCTAGGCTTCTCATTACCCCAGAAACCCATGGCATTGTATGTACTTGCCCTCTAGACTTCTCATAACCCCAGAAACCTATGGCATTGTATGTACTTGCCCTCTAGATTTCTCATAACCCCAGAAACCTATGGCATTGTTTGTATTTGCCCTCTAGACTTCTCATTACCCCTGTAACCTATAGCATTGTATGCACTTGCCCTCTATGCTTCTCATTACCCCAGACACCTATGGAATTGTGTGTATTTGCCCTCTAGACTTCTCATAACCCCATAACCCCAGAAACCTATGGCATTGTTTGTATTTGCCCTCTAGACTTTTCATTACCCCAGAAACCTATGGAATTGTATGCACTTGTCCTCTAGGCTTCTCATTACCCCAGAAACCTATTGAATGGTATGTACTTACCCTCTAGACTTCTCATAACCCCAGTAACCTATGGCACTGGATGTACTTGCCCTCTAACCTTCTCATTACCCCAGTAACCTATGGCACTGGATGTACTTGCCCTCTAGACTTCTCATTACAACAGAAACCTATGGAATTGTATTTACTTGTCCTCTAGGCTTCTCATTACCCCAGAAACCCATGGCATTGTATGTACATGCCCTCTAGACTTCTAATTACACCAGAAACCTATGGCATTGCATGTACTTGCCATCTAGACTTCTCATTACCCCTGTAACCTATAGCATTGTATGTACTTGCCCTCTAGACTTCTCATTACCCCTGTAACCTATAGCATTGTATGTACCTACCCTCTAGGCTTCTCAATATCACTGTAACCTATGGCATTGTATGTATTTGCCCTCTAGACTTCTCATAAACCCAGACACCTATGGCAGTTTATGTCCTTGCCCTCTAGGCTTATCATTACCCATGTAACCTATGGCATTGTATGTACTTGCCCTCTAGACTTCTCATTACCCCAGTAAGCTATGGCACTGGATGTACTTGCCCTCTAACCTTCTCATTACCCCAGTACCAATGGCACTGGATGTACTTGCCCTCTAACCTTCCCATAACCCCAGACACCAATGGCATTGTATGTACTTGCCCTCTAGACTTCTCATAACCCCAGAAACCTATGGAATTGTATGTACTTGCCCTCCAGGCTTCTCATTACCCCTGTAACCTATGGCATTGTATCTACTTGCCCTCTAGACTTCTCATTACACCAGAAACCTATGGCATTGTGTGTATTTGCCCTCTAGACTATTTATTAACCCAGAAACCTATGGAATTGTATGCACTTGCCCTCTAGGCTTCTCATTACCACAGAAAACTATGGAATTGTATGTACTTGCCCTCTAGGCTTCTCATTACCCCAGAAACCTATGGCATTAAATGTACTTGCCCTCTAGACTTCTCATAACCCCAGAAACCTATGGAATTGTATGCACTTGCCCTCTAGGCTTCTCATTACCCCAGAAAAACATAATTTATGCTTACCTGATAAATTCCTTTCTTCTGTAGTGTGATCAGTCCACGGGTCATCATTACTTCTGGGATATTAACTGCTCCCCTACAGGAAGTGCAAGAGGATTCACCCAGCAGAGCTGCATATAGCTCCTCCCCTCTACGTCACTCCCAGTCATTCGACCAAGGACAAACGAGAAAGGAAAAGCCAAGGGTGAAGTGGTGACTGGAGTATAAATTAAAAAATATTTACCTGCCTTAAAAACAGGGCGGGCCGTGGACTGATCACACTACAGAAGAAAGGAATTTATCAGGTAAGCATAAATTATGTTTTCTTCTGTTAAGTGTGATCAGTCCACGGGTCATCATTACTTCTGGGATACCAATACCAAAGCAAAAGTACACGGATGACGGGAGGGATAGGCAGACTCTTTATACAGAAGGAACCACTGCCTGAAGAACCTTTCTCCCAAAAATAGCCTCCGATGAAGCAAAGGTGTCAAATTTGTAAAATTTGGAAAAAGTATGAAGCGAAGACCAAGTTGCAGCCTTGCAAATCTGTTCAACAGAGGCCTCATTCTTGAAGGCCCAAGTGGAAGCCACAGCTCTAGTAGAATGAGCTGTAATTCTTTCAGGGGGCTGCTGTCCAGCAGTCTCATAAGCTAAACGAATTATGCTACGAAGCCAAAAAGAAAGAGAGGTAGCGGAAGCTTTTTGACCTCTCCTCTGCCCAGAGTAAATGACAAACAGAGAAGACGTTTGTCGGAATTCCTTAGTTGCCTGCAAGTAAAATTTTAGAGCCCGGACTACATCCAGGTTGTGCAGTAGACGTTCCTTCTTTGAAGAAGGATTTGGGCATAAAGAAGGAACAACAATCTCTTGATTGATATTCCTGTTAGTAACTACCTTAGGTAAGAACCCAGGTTTAGTACGCAGGACTACCTTATCCAAATGAAAAATCAAATAAGGAGAATCACAATGTAAGGCTGATAATTCAGAGACTCTTCGAGCCGAGGAAATAGCCATTAAAAATAGAACTTTCCAAGATAACAACTTTATATCAATGGAATGAAGGGGTTCAAACGGAACGCCCTGTAAAACATTAAGAACAAGGTTTAAACTCCATGGTGGAGCAACAGTTTTAAACACAGGCTTAATCCTGGCCAAAGCCTGACAAAAAGCCTGGACGTCAGGAACTTCTGACAGACGTTTGTGTAACAGAATGGACAGAGCTGAACTCTGTCCCTTTAATGAACTAGCAGATAAACCCTTTTCTAAACCTTCTTGTAGAAAAGACAATATCCTAGGAATCCTAACCTTACTCCAAGAGTAACCTTTGGATTCACACCAATGTAGGTATTTACGCCATATCTTATGGTAAATCTTTCTGGTAACAGGTTTCCTAGTCTGTATTAAGGTACTAATAACTGACTCAGAAAACCCACGTCTTGATAAAATTAAGCGTTCAATTTCCAAGCAGTCAACTTCAGAGAAGTTAGATTTTGATGTTTGAAGGGACCCTGTATCAGAAGGTCCTGTTTCAGAGGTAGAGACCAAGGCGGACAGGATGACATGTCCACCAGGTCTGCATACCAAGTCCTGCGTGGCCACGCAGGTGCTATTAGAATCACTGATGCTCTCTCTTGTTTGATTCTGGCTATCAATCGAGGAAGCAACGGGAAGGGTGGAAACACGTAAGCCATCCTGAAGTCCCAAGGTGCTGTCAGAGCATCTATCAGGACTGCTCCTGGATCCCTGGATCTGGACCCGTAACGAGGAAGCTTGGCGTTCTGTCGAGACGCCATGAGATCTATCTCTGGTTTGCCCCAACGTCGAAGTATTTGGGCAAAGACCTCCGGATGAAGTTCCCACTCCCCCGGATGAAAAGCCTGACGACTTAAGAAATCCGCCTCCCAGTTCTCCACTCCCGGGATGTGGATTGCTGACAGGTGGCAAGAGTGAGACTCTGCCCATCGAATTATCTTTGATACTTCCATCATAGCTAGGGAGCTTCTTGTCCCTCCCTGATGGTTGATGTAAGCTACAGTCGTGATGCTGTCCGACTGAAACCTGATGAACCCCCGAGTTGTCAACTGGGGCCAAGCCAGGAGGGCATTGAGAACTGCTCTCAATTCCAGAATGTTTATTGGCAGGAGACTCTCCTCCTGACTCCATAGTCCCTGAGCCTTCAGGGAATTCCAGACGGCACCCCAACCTAGAAGGCTGGCGTCTGTTGTTACAATTGTCCAGTCTGGTCTGCTGAATGGCATCCCCCTGGACAGGTGTGGCCGAGAAAGCCACCATAGAAGAGAATTTCTGGTCTCTTGATCCAGATTCAGAGAAGGGGATAAGTCTGAGTAATCCCCATTCCACTGACCTAGCATGCACAGTTGCAGTGGTCTGAGGTGTAAGCGTGCAAAGGGTACCATGTCCATTGCCGCTACCATTAAGCCGATTACCTCCATACATTGAGCCACTGACGGGTGTTGAATGGAATGAAGAGTGCGGCAAGCACTTTGAAGTCTTGATAGCCTGTCCTCTGTCAGGTAAATCTTCATTTCTACAGAATCTATAAGAGTCCCCAGGAAGGGAACTCTTGTGAGTGGAACGAGTGAACTTTTCTTTTCGTTCACCTTCCATCCATGTGACCTTAGAAATGCCAGCACTAACTCTGTATGAGATTTGGCAGTTTGAAAGCTTGAAGCTTGTATCAGAATGTCGTCTAGGTATGGAGCTACCGAGATTCCCCGCGGTCTTAGTACCGCCAGAAGAGCACCCAGAACCTTTGTGAAGATTCTTGGCGCTGTAGCCAATCCGAATGGAAGAGCCACAAACTGGTAATGCCTGTCTAGGAAGGCAAACCTTAGGTACCGGTAATGATCTTTGTGAATCGGTATGTGCAGGTAAGCATCTTTTAAATCTACAGTGGTCATGTACTGACCCTCTTGGATCATAGGTAAAATTGTCCGAATAGTCTCCATCTTGAACGATGGAACTCTTAGGAATTTGTTTAGGATCTTTAAGTCCAGGATTGGTCTGAAAGTTCCCTCTTTTTTGGGAACCACAAACAGATTTGAGTAAAACCCCTGTCCCTGTTCCGATCGTGGAACTGGATGGATTACTCCCATTAACAAGAGCTCTTGTACGCAGCGTAGAAAAGCCTCTTTCTTTGTCTGGATTGTTGACAATCTTGACAGATGAAATCTCTCTCTTGGAGGAGAGTATTTGAAGTCCAGAAGGTATCCCTGAGATATTATCTCTAGCGCCCAGGGATCCTGAACATCTCTTGCCAAAGCCTGGGCGAAGAGAGAAAGTCTGCCCCCCACTAGATCCGATCCCGGATCGGGGGCCCTCAATTCATGCTGTTTTGGGGGCAGCAGCAGGTTTCCTAGTCTGCTTGCCCTTGTTCCAGGACTGGTTAGGTTTCCAGCCTTGTCTGTAGCGAGCAACAGCTCCTTCCTGTTTTGGTGCAGAGGAAGTTGATGCTGCTCCTGCTTTGAAATTACGAAAGGAACGAAAACTAGACTGTCTAGTCTTGGCTTTGGCTTTGTCCTGAGGCAGGGCATGGCCTTTACCTCCTGTAATGTCAGCGATAATCTCTTTCAACCCGGGCCCGAATAAGGTCTGCCCTTTGAAAGGTATATTAAGCAATTTAGACTTAGAAGTAACATCAGCTGACCAGGATTTTAGCCACAGCGCCCTGCGTGCCTGAATGGCGAATCCTGAATTCTTCGCCGTAAGTTTAGTAAGATGTACTACGGCCTCCGAAATGAATGAATTAGCTAGTTTAAGGACTCTAAGCCTGTCCGTAATGTCGTCCAGAGTAGCTGAACCAATGTTCTCTTCCAGAGACTCAATCCAGAATGCCGCTGCAGCCGTGATCGGCGCAATGCATGCAAGGGGTTGCAATATAAAACCTTGTTGAACAAACATTTTCTTAAGGTAACCCTCTAACTTTTTATCCATTGGATCTGAAAAAGCACAGCTATCCTCCACCGGGATAGTGGTACGCTTAGCTAAAGTAGAAACTGCTCCCTCCACCTTAGGGACCATTTGCCATAAGTCCCGTGTGGCGGCGTCTATTGGAAACATTTTTCTAAATATCGGAGGGGGTGAGAACGGCACACCGGGTCTATCCCACTCCTTAGTAACAATTTCAGTAAGTCTCTTAGGTATAGGAAAAACCTCAGTACTCGTCGGTACCGCAAAATATTTATCCAACCTACACATTTTCTCTGGTATTGCAACTGTGTTACAATCATTCAGAGCCGCTAACACCTCCCCTAGTAATACACAGAGGTTTTCCAGTTTAAATTTAAAATTTGAAATATCTGAATCCAGTCTGTTTGGATCAGAACCGTCACCCACAGAATGAAGTTCTCCGTCCTCATGTTCTGCCACCTGTGACGCAGTGTCTGACATGGCCCTAATATTATCAGCGCACTCTGTTCTCACCCCAGAGTGATCACGCTTACCTTTTAGTTCTGGTAATTTAGCCAAAACTTCAGTCATAACAGTAGCCATATCCTGTAATGTGATTTGTAATGGCCGCCCAGCTGTACTCGGCGCTACAATATCACGCACCTCCCTCTGAGCGGGAGATGTAGGTACTGACACGTGAGGCGAGTTAGTCGGCATAACTCTCCCCTCGTTGTTTGGTGAAATTTGTTCAATTTGTACAGATTGATTTTTATTTAAAGTAGCATCAATACAGTTAGTACATAAATTTCTATTGGGCTCCACTTTGGCATTGCAACAAATGACACAGGTATCATCTTCTGAATCAGACATGTTTAACACACTAGCAAATAAACTTGCAACTTGGAAATACAATTCAATTAGAATAATATTAAAACGTACTGTGCCTTTAAGAAGCACAGAAGATCTATGACAGTTAAAAATTAATAAATTGAAACAGTTATAGCCTCAATCCTTGTAAACAACACAACTTTAGCAAAGGTTTAATCCCATTAGCAAAGATAACAATTTCTGAAAGCAGGAAACAAATTACAGAATAAAAGTTTTTATTTCAGTCAAACTATAATTCTCACAGCTCTGCTGAGAGAAATTACCTCCCTCAAAATAAGTTTTGAAGACCCCTGAGCTCTGTAGAGATGAACCAGATCATGCAGGGAATACAATGAGTTGCTGACTGAAATATTTGATGCATAGTAAAAGCGCCCCTCCCCCACACACACAGCAGTGAGGGAGAACAGAAACTGACAGAAAAAACAGATTTAAGCAACTGCCAAGTGGAAAAATGGTGCCCAAACATTTATTCACTCAGTACCTCAGCAAATGAAAACGATTTTACATTCCAGCAAAAACGTTAAACATAATCTCTAGTTATTAAACAGCTTTATGTCTTTCTTACAGTGTAATTCTAGTGAAGTACCATTCTCCAGAATACTGAAGTGTAAAGTATACATACATGACATTATATCGGTATGGCAGGATTTTCTCATCAATTCCATTGTCAGAAAATAAAAACTGCTACATACCTCTATGCAGATTCATCTGCCCGCTGTCCCCTGATCTGAAGTTTACCTCACTCCTCAGATGGCCGAGAACAGCAATATGATCTTAACTACTCCGGCTAAAATCATAGCAAAACTCTGGTAGATTCTTCCTCAAACTCTGCCAGAGAGGTAATAACACACTCCGGTGCTATTTTAAAATAACAAACTTTTGATTGAAGATATAAAACTAAGTATAATCACCATAGTCCTCTCACACGACCTATCTAGTTGCTGGGTGCAAGAGAATGACTGGGAGTGACGTAGAGGGGAGGAGCTATATGCAGCTCTGCTGGGTGAATCCTCTTGCACTTCCTGTAGGGGAGCAGTTAATATCCCAGAAGTAATGATGACCCGTGGACTGATCACACTTAACAGAAGAAACTATGGAATTGTATGTACTTGCCCTCTAGCCTTCTCATAACCCCAAAAACCTATAGCATTGTATGTACTTGCCCTCTAGACTTCTCATAACCCCGGAAACCTATAGAATTGTATGTACTTGCCCTCTAGGCTTCTCATTACCCCTGTATCCTATGGCATTGTATGTACTTGCCCTCTAGACTTCTCATTACCCCAGAAACCTATGGCATTGTGTGTATTTGCCCTCTAGACTTTTCATTACACCAGAAACCTATGGAACTGTATGCACTTACCCTTTAGGCTTCTCATTACCCCATAAACCTATGGAATTGTATGTACTTGCCCTCTAGGTTTCTCATTACCCCAGAAACCTATGGAATTGTATGTACTTACCCTATAGACTTCTCATAACCCCAGTAACCTATGGCACTGGATGTACTTGCCCTCTAACCTTCTCATTACCCCAGTAACCTATGGCACTGGATGTACTTGCCCTCTAACCTTCTCATTACCCCAGTAACCTATGGCACTGGATGTACTTGCCCACTAACCTTCTCATTACCCCAGTAACCTATGGCACTGGATGTACTTGCCCTCTAATCTTCTCATTACCCCAGTAACCTATGCACTGGATGTACTTGCCCTCTTAAATTCTCATAGCCCCAGACACCTATGGCATTGTATGTTCTTGCCATCTAGACTTCTCATTACCCCAGAAACCTATGGCATGGTATGTACTTGCCCTCTAGACTTCTCAGAACCCCAGTAACCTATGGCACTGGATTGTACTTGCCCTCTAACCTTCTCATTACCCCAGTAACCTATGGCACTGGATGTACTTGCCCTCTAGGCTTCTCATTACCCCAGTAACTTCTAGCATTGTATGTACTTGCCCTCTAGGTATATCATTACCCCAGTAACCTATGGCACTGGATGTACTTGCCCTGTAGGTTGCTCTTTACCACAGGAACCTTTGGCACCAGAAGTATTTGCCCTCTTGGATTTTCTAACAAACTAGCAAATGACCACTCAAATACAGTTTTACCAATCAGAACAGAACTCCAAAGCTGTTACAAAATGAACTGCAGATACAGAGACCCTCAACAAAATACACAAATTCAACAACAGGTACTCACGAAAGTTCAGAGCACAACCCGTCCTCTATATATGCACAATTCCAATGTACCCAGGACCTTATAGCTCGGCAAGACTCTAATTGTCCCCAGGAGACCAGCAGCTTCAGAGTGTAAATAAAACAGCACTATGCAGCGTCTAGTCAGCAGTAAGGTTTACCGGGTTTGCCTTGCGCTACTTTCCAAACCAGGCTGCCTCTTAGCACTCTCTCCCACAGCCTTTCACGGCTATTACCTGGGGCTGGATAATTTTTCCACGCACTACAGAGGACTTACGCTGCAGCGCAGGCACCCGTCTTCTTCCACCTTCCGGTTACTGCTGCTGCTTTGCCGTCTCTCTAGATCCGCTGGCTGCACTCCTCTCCGGCTACTAACAACTTCAGCTGCAAACAAACAAACAGCAGTCAAGCTTCAGAGCCTCAAAGCCATCTTGAGTCCTGTGACATCACGGTCTATCACTAGGGATCAAAGTAGCGAGTTCCTCTTCCACTCGCATAAGTGTTGTAACAAGAACAAAGATGAGGAGATCCCAGCATTAAGAATAATCACTCTTTATTGGTAAAATAGATGCAGTGAACAAAAAAAGATCCGGGCTTACGCGTTTCGGCTTACAAATGTGCCGTATTCATAGACCATAACTTCCTCTCTATCACCTGTGTCTTATATACACCAGTGTGTGTATGTTCACCCCTCCCTTTAACTAATACCACTCCTAAACAAACAGATAACTGAAAAAATACAACCTATCATTCTAAATATGTTTAAATTATTATAGCTAAATCCTACTAAGACTTATCTATTTACACGTTAACTGTACATAACAGAGTAAACTTGTAAACTATTTCAATCCTTCTCAATGCATACGTCTACAATCAACTTTAAACACTGTAGCGCTATCAGTGCTTATACACACTATTGCACTGAAAATAAAGACTTCTCAATAGACCTCCTATACTATGACCAGGATAGTATTACACTTAAAGGGACACTGAACCCAAATTTTTTATTTTGTGATTCAGATGGAGCATGCAATTTTAAGCAACTTTCTAATTTACTCCTATTATCAAATTTTCTTCATTCTCTTGGTATGTTTATTTGAAAAGCAAGAATGTAAGTTTAGATGCCGGCCCATTTTTGGTGAACAACCTGGGTTGTCCTTGCTGATTGGACAGCACCAATAAACAAGTGTTTTCCATGGTTCTGAACTGAAACTTTGCTGGCTCCTTAGCTTAGATGCCTTCTTTTTCAAATAAATATAGCAAGAGAACGAAGAAAATTTGATAATAGGAGTAAATTAGAAAGTTGCTTAAAATTGCATGCTCTATCTGAATCATGAAAGAAAAAAATTGGATTCAGTGTCCCTTTAAAGTAACATATTCATTATTCAGTACATCAAAATGTTTGTTAACATTTTTGTAGCTATTTATCATATTTATCAATTCAGACATACTTCCTAATAATGATAAATGATACGATATTGTATGATGTTTCATTCTTGACAAAAAATAGCAAGGTACAAAGAATACATTTTACTTAATAACAGAGTTAAACTAGACTGGTGCAGTCTCTTCCAATTGTAGAACCATATTCTTTATGGAATCAAAATATTAATTTACATATGTCCTTGGACACTATATATAGGCCTGACATTTCATACAAGGGAAATTGCTGCAAATATTTATATCAGAAAAATAGTGTAACCAAAAATATAAACAGAAAATTGCAAAAATAAGAAAAAAACAAAATGTATGCTTACCTGATAAATGTATTTCTTTCTTGACACGATGAGTCCACGGATCATCTAATTACTATTGGGAATATCACTCCTGCAAAGCAGGAGGCGGCAAAGAGCACCACAGCAAAGCTGTTAAATATCACCTCCCTACCCTCTAACCCCAGTCATTTGACCGAAGTAAAGGAAAGAAAGGAAGCAGCAAGGTGCAGAGGTGTCTGAAGTTTATAACATACCAACAACCTGTCTAAAGAAGAGGGCGGGCCATGGACTCATCGTGTCAAAAAAGAAAGAAATTTATCAGGTAAGCATCAATTTTGTTTTCTTTCTAATGACACAATGAGTCCACGGATCATCTAATTACTAATGGGAATCAATATCCAAGCCAGAGTACACAGATGATAAGGGAGGGACAAGACAGGGAACCTAACCTAAACGGAAGGCACCACTGCTTCAAGAACCTTTCTCCCAAAAGCGGCCTCAGCTGAGGCAAAAGTGTCAAATTTATAGAATTTTGAAAAAGTGTGAAGAAAGGACCAAGTTGCAGCCTTGCAAATCTGTTCCACAGAAGCTTCATTTTTGAATGCCCAGGAAGAGGAAACAGCCCTCGTAGAATGAGCTGTAACTCTCTCAGGAGGCTGCTGTCCAGCAGTTTCATAGGCAAAGCGAATAATACTCTTCAGCCACAAAGAAAGATAAGTAGCCGTAGCTTTTTGTCCCTTACGTTTCCCAGAGAATACCACAAACAGAGCAGAAGACTGACGAAAATACTTAATCGCCTGTAAATAGAATTTTAGTGCACGTTCCACGTCCAGATTGTGCAGAAGCTGTTCCTTCTGAGAAGGATTAGGACACAAGGAAGGAACAACAATCTCCTGATTAATGTTCCGGTCTGAAACTACTTTAGGGAGAAACCCTAATTTGGTACGTAAAACCACCTTATCTGAATGAAAAATAAGGTAAGGAGAATCATACTGTAATGCCGAGAGCTCTGACACTCTGCGAGCAGATGAAATAGCAACAAGAAACAAAACTTCCCAAGATAACAACTTAATATCTAAGGAATGCATAGGCTCAAACTGAGCCCCTTGAAGAACCTTAAGAACTAAATTAAGACTCCAGGGAGGAGTAACTAGTTTGAACACAGGCCTGATCCTGACCAAGGCTTGACAAAACGCTTCCACGTCTGGGACGTCTGCCAGACGCTTATGCAACAAAATAGACAAGGCAGATATTTTACCCTTTAGGGAACTTGCCGATAAACCCTTCTCCAAACCTTCTTGGAGAAAGGACAGAATTCTAGGAATCCTAACTCTACTCCAAGAGAAGCCCTTGGATTCACACCAATATAGATATTTACGCCATATTTTATGGTAAATTTTTTTAGTCACAGGTTTACGAACCTGAATCATGGTCTCAATGACCAATTCCGAAAATCCACGCTTGGATAAAATTAAGCGTTCAATCTCCAAGCAGTCAGCTTCAGAGAAACTAGATTTGGATGAAGGAAGGGCCCTTGAAGTAGAAGGTCTTTCCTCAACAGAAGTCTCAAAGGTGGAAAAGATGACATGTCTCCCAGGTCTGCATACCAAATCCTGCGAGGCCACGCCGGTGCAATGAGGATCACCGACGCCCTTTCCTGCTTGATTCGAGCAATGACCCGAGGTAGAAGAGCACACAGAGGAAATAGGTATGCAAGACTGAAATTCCAAGGTACCGCAAGAGCGCCTATCAATACAGCCTGAGGGTCCCTTGACCTCGACCAATACCTCGGGAGCTTGGCATTCTGCCGAGATGCCATGAGATCCAATTCCGGCTGACCCCATTTGAGAATCAGGATGGAAAACACTTCCGGATGGAGCTCCCACTCCCCCGGGTGAAAGGTCTGCCTGTTCAAGGAAGTCCGCCTCCCAGTTGTCCACTCCTGGGAAGTGGATCGCCAACGGCAGTTGTGGGTCTCTGCCCATCGCTCTCAGTTTCAGAATGTTTATGGGTAGAACAGACTCCGACCGAGTCCACGTTCCCTGAGCTTTTAGAGAGCCCCAGACTGCTCCCCATCCCAGAAGGCTGGCATCTGATGTCACAACCACCCAAGAGGGTCTGCGAAAGCAGGTTCCCTGGGAGAGATGATCCAGAAACAACCACCAAAGTAGAGAATCCCTTGTCTCCTGCTCCAGTTGTAATCGCGGAGACAGATCCGCATAATCTCCGTTCCACTGCCTGAGCATGCTTAAAGGGAAATGAAACCCAAATTTTTTCTTTCATGATTTAGAAAAAGCCTACAATTATAATCAACTTTCTAATTTACTTCTATTATCTATTTTGCTTCATTCTCTTGATATTCTTTGCTGAAAAGCATATCTAGATATGCTTAGTAGCTGCTGATTGGTAGCTGCACATAGATGCCTCCTGTGATTGGTTCACTGTGTGCATTGCTATTTCTTCATTAAAGTATATCTAAAGAATAAAGCAAATTAGGTAATAGAAGTAAATTGGAATGTTGTTTAAAATTATATTCTCTACCTTAATCATGGAAGAAAATGTTTGGGTATAGTGTCCCTTTAACTGCAGAGGTCTGAGATGGAAACGGGCGAATGGGATGATGTCCATTGCCGCTACCATCAGCCCGATTACCTCCATGCACTGAGCCACTGATGACCAAGGAGAGGACTGAAGTGCTAGGCAAGAATTGAAAATCTTTGATTTCCTGACTTCTGTCAGAAAAATCTTCATTGACAAGGAATCTATTATGATTCCCAAGAAAATTACCCTTCTATTTGGAAACAAGGAACTCTTTTCCAAATTCACCTTCCATCCGTGAGACCGCAGGAAAGATAACAACATTTCCGTGTGAGATGTTGCTTGTTGAAAGAAAGGCACCTGAACTAGAATGTCGTCCAGATAAGGTGCCACTGCAATGCCCTGCAATCGGAGCACCGCTAGCAGGGATCCCAGAACCTTTGAGAAAATTCTGGGAGCTGTGGCAAGACCGAATGGAAGAGCCACGAACTGGAAATGTTTGTCTAGAAATGCAAACCTTAGAAACTTGTGATGGCGCCTGTGTATGGAACATGCAGGTACGCGTCCTTTAAATCCACCGTTGTCATAAATTGACCCTCTTGGACCAAAGGAAGAATGGAACGAATAGTTTCCATCTTGAAGGACGACACTCTGAGAAATTTGTTTAGACTCTTGAGATCTAAAATCGGTCTGAAGGTTCGCTCCTTTTTGGGAACCACAAACAGATTGGAATAGAACCCCTGACCCCGTTCCTGCACTGGAACATGAACTATCACTCCCAGGTCGGAGAGGTCCCGAACACAGTGTAAGAATACCTCTCTTTTTGTCTGGTCTACAGATAATCTTGAAAGCAGAAACCTTCCCCTGGGAGGAAGGGCTTTGAACTCTAGTTTATATCCCTGGGACACGATGTACTCTGGTGTCCCTTTTGTTTATTTCTCTTATCCTGAGGGAGGAAATGTCCCTTTCCTCCCGTGATGTCAAAAATTATTTCCGTCAACCCCGGCCCAAACAAAGTCTTTCCTTTGCAAAAAGTTTAGACTTAGATGACACATCTGCAGACCAAGATTTTAACCATAAAGCTTTGCAGGCCAGAACGGCAAAACCGGAAATCTTAGTTTCCAGCTTAATAACCTGAAGGGAAGCATCCGTGATAAAGGAGTTGGCCAACTTAAGGGCCTTTATCCTATCCTGGATTTTTTTGAGGGGAGTGTCTGTCCGAATAGATTCAGACAATGTATCAAACCAGTATGCTGCCAGACTAGTGACAGTAGCAATACAAACTGCGGGTTGCCATTGTAAACCCTGGTGTACATACATTTTCTTGAGTAACCCCATTTTCTTGAGTAACCCAACTTCTTATCCATAGGATCCTTAAAGGAACAACTATCCTCTATAGGAATAGTAGTTATCTTGGCTAGTGTGGAAATTGCCCCTTCCACTTTGGGTACCGTCTGCCAAGATTCCTTGATAGAATCTGCTATAGGAAACCTCTTTTTAAATACAGGGGATGGAGAAAAAGGGATACCCGGTCTCTCCCATTCCTTAGCAATAATCTCAGTAGCTCAATCTGGTACAGGAAAAACTTCCACCATGGAAGGTACTATCAAATATACCACAAAATTTGTTTGATTGATACATCATTTAACATCATACTCTTCACCAGTTGTATAAGACATGATTGTTTTGGTTATTTAAATGTATCCACAAGCATGGCACCTCCTGCTACCGCAAGAAGCCTATTGGATTTTCAAGTTGAAAACTCAAGTACCCTTAGGATATAACTCTGAATACAATATCATTAATTGCTGGTTTTAGTTCAAATGAAAGTCCAATAGGTTGTTTAAACAAATGTTATTGTTGATGTTATAGGTATGTGTCATCACCAGAAATTCCAGGTAACCATGTGTTAATCTGATTCTGTATAAACCTAGGTATATTGGTATATATGTCTGCAGTTACAGAAAGACTCCTTAACATGTAAATAGTCACATTACTACTAGTAGCTCTAGTTGAGAACTGGTATAGGTTAGATTGCTTAATAATATTTATTGAGATATGAGCGCTAAAGCGCTAAGTTAATGAGTTATACGTTTTAGCTAACTTTAGGCAGATAATAATAAACTTGCACAGGATTGTGACTGTTGAGTTATAAATATGACTTATATAGTCTCTCCAAACTGAATATTTTTTCTGATTTTTGCAATTTTCTGTTTATATTTTTGGTTACACTATTTTTCTGATATAAATATTTGCACCAATTTCCCTTGTTTGAAATGTCAGGCCTATATATAGGGGCCTATCTATCAAGCTCCGAAAGACCGCTGCTCCATAACCCTGTCCGCCATGCTCTGAGCAGGCAGACAGGAATCGCAACAATTCAACCCGATCGAGTACGATCGGGTTGATTGACACCCCCTGCCGGTGTTGCACTAGCAGCTCTTGTGAGCTGCTGGTGCAATGTTAAATGTGGAGAGCGTATTGCTCTCCGCATTCAGTAATGTCTTGCGGACCTGATCCGCACTGTCGGATCAGGTCCGCAAGACATTTCTTAAATAGGCCTCATAGTGTCCAAGGACATATGTAAATTAATATTTTGATTCCATAAAAAATATGGTTCTACAATTGGAAGAGACTGCACCAGTCTAGTTGAACTCTGTTATTAAGCAAAGGGTATTCTTTGTACCTTGCTATTTTTTGTCAAGAATGAAACAACATACAATTTTGAATAATTTATCATTATTAAGAAGTATGTCTGAATTGATAAATATGATAAATAGCTACAAAAATGTTAACAAACGTTTTGATGTACTGAATAATGAATATGTTACTTTAAATGTAAGACTTTCCTGGTCACAGTATAGTAGGTCTATTGAGAAGTCTTTATTTTCAGTGCAATAGTGTGTATAAGCACTGATAGCGCTACAGTGTTTAAAGTTGATTGTAGATGTATGCATTTAGAAGGGTTGAAATAGTTTACAAGTTTACTCTGTTATGTACAGTTAACGTGTAAATAGATAAGTCTAAGTAGGATTTAGCTATAATAATTTAAACATATTTAGAATGATAGGTTGTATTTTTCAGTTATATGTTTGTTTAGTAGTGGTAATAGTTAAAGGGGAGGGGTGAACATACACACCGGTGTATATAAGACACAGGTGATAGAGAGGAAATTATGGCCTATGAATATGGAATATTTGTAAGCCGAAACTTTTTTTGTTCACTGCATCTATTTTACCAATAAAGAGTGATTATTTTTAACGCTGGGATCTCCTCATCTTTGTTCTTGTTACAACAACAGGTACTGCAATCCACACAGAAGCCTCAAAATCTTTAATACTTAAATGTTCTATTCCATAAAAGTATAAGAACACAAGGTACAAACACCACATTAAACACACAGCTGTTACAACACCTAGGGGGGCACCTCATCAGAGATAGTTAGCTGTTAACAAACTACTTAATTTAAAGCTAAAAAATGTAACCGTTAGGGCCTGATAATCTAAAGCTCTCCACTCTTGCAAGATTATCTAAGCAATCTCGTCACTACTGCAAGGTCCCTTAAAGAAATTTTGAAAGGATAATTTTACCTTGAGGGCTGTTTATATTGCTAGACAGAGTCCTGTATATGAAAAAGTCACTTATTTTATATTTTATTGTTAAAAGAAAAAAAAAGAGAAAGATTTACCTTGATTTCTCTCCATGCTTGTGAGTTTTTGATCACCAGGCGCTTTTGTGAGCCGAATTATCAAGCTCTGAATGGAGCTTGATGCCCCTGTTTCTGCGCGAGTCTTCAGGCTCGCCGGAAAACTAAATTTATGCTTACCTGATAAATGTATTTATTTCTTGACATGGTGAGTCCACGGATCATCAGTAATTACTATTGGGAATATCACTCCTGGCCAGCAGGAGGAGGCAAAGAGCACCACAGCAAAGCTGTTAAGTATCACTTCCCTTCACACAAACCTCAGTAATTCCACCAAAGGAAAAGGAGAGAAAGGAAGCAACACAAGGTGCAGAGGTGCCTGAGGTTTACAAAACAAAAAGACTGTCCAAAAAAACAAGGCGGGCCGTGGACTCACAGTGTCAAGAAAGAAATATATTTATCAGGTAAGCATAAATTTTGTTTTCTTTCTAATGACACAGTGAGTCCACGGATCATCAGTAATTACTATTGGGGATCAATACCCAAACTAGAGGACACAGATGATAAGGGAGGGACAAGACAGGGAACCTAAAAAGAAGGCACCACCGCTTGAAGAACCTTTCTCCCAAAAGAAGCCTCAGCCCAGGCAAAAGTATCAAATTTATAGAATTTTGAAAAAGTGTGTAGAGAAGACCAAGTTGCAGCCTTGCAAATCTGTTCGACAGAAGCTTCATTTTTGAAGGCCCAGGAAGAAGAAACAGCCCTTATGGAATGAGCCGTGATTCTCTCAGGAGGCTGCTGTCCAGCAGTTTTATAGGCCAAACAAATTATATTCCTCAGCCACAGAGAAAGAGACGTAGCCGTAACTTTCTAACCCTTGCGTTTCCCAGAGAAAATGACAAACAAAGCAGAAGTCTGGCGAAAATCTATAGTCGTCTGCAAATAGTATTTCAACGCACGTACCACATCTAGGTTGTGCAGCAAACGCTCTTTATGAGAAGAAGGGTTAGGACACAAAGAAGGAACAACGATTTCTTGGTTAATATTCCTATCCGAAACCACTTTAGGAAGGAAACCTAACTTAGTACGCAGAACCACCTTATCTGAATGAAAGATAAGGTAAGGAGATTCACACTGCAACGCCAGGAGTTCGGAGACTTTTCGAGCAGAAGAAATTGCAACAAGAAACAAAACTTTCCAAGATAACATCTTAATTTCTAAGGAATGCATATGCTCAAACGGAGCCTGCTGGAGAACTTTAGGAACAAGGTTAAGACTCTAGGGAGGAGTAACATGTTTGAACACAGGCCGGATTTTGACCAAGGTCTGACAGAAGGATTGCACATCTGGCACATATGCCAGACGCTTGTGCAACAATATAGACAAGGCAGATATTTGACCCTTAAGGTACTTGAAGATAACCCCTTCTCCAGACCTTCCTGGAGAAAGGACACAATTCTAGGAATCCTGACTCTACTCCACGAGAATCCCTTGGATTCACACCAAAACCGATATTTGCGCCATATCTTTTGGTAAATCTTTCTAGTCACAGGCTTACGAGCCTGGATCAAAGTCTCAATGACTGCCTCCAAAAACCCGTGCTTAGATAAAATTAAGTGTTCAATCTCCAAGCAGTCAGCTTCAGAGAAACAAGATTTGGATGAAGTAAGGGCCCTTGAAGTAGAAAGTCCTTCCTCAGTGGAAGTCTCCAAGGTGGAAGAGATGACATCTCCACTAGGTCTGCATACCAGATCCTTTCGACGCCACACCTGTGCAATGAGGATCACCGCTCTTGGTACATCTTTACTCAATAACCAAACAAAAAAAAAAAATATTGGCAAAAAACTAAATTTATGCTTACCTGATCATTTTTTTTCTTTCTCAACACGATGAGTCAACGGATCATCTAATTATTAATAAGGAATATCACTCCTGCCCAGCAAAGCTGTTGAATATCACCTCCCTTCCCTCCCACCCCAGTCATTCGACCAAAGTAAAGGGGAGAAAGGAAGTAACAAGGTGCAGAAGTGTCTGAAGTTTATAACATACTAACACCCTGTCTAAAGAACAGGGCGGGCGGTGGACTCATTGTGTCAAGAAAGAAAGAAATTTATCAGGTAAGCATAAATTTTGTTTTCTTTCTAATGACACAATGAGTTCACGGATCATCTAATTACTAATGGGAATCAATACCCAAGCCAGAGTACACAGATGATAAGGGAGGGACAAGACAGGGAACCTAAACGGAAGGCACCACTGCTTGAAGAACCTTTCTCCCAAAAGCGGCTTCAGCTGAGGCAAAAGTGTCAAATTTATAGAATTTTGAAAAAGTGTGAAGAGAGGACCAAGTTACAGCCTTGCAAATCTGTTCCACAGAAGCTTCATTTTTGAATGCCCATGAGGAAGCAACAGCTCTTGTGGAATGAGCCGTAACTCTCTCTGGAGGTTGCTGTCCAGCAGTTTCATAGGCAAAACATATGATACTCTTCAGCCACAAAGAAAGAGAAGTAGCCGTAGCTTTCTGTCCCTTACGTTTCCCAGAGAATACCACAAACAAGGCAGAAGACTGACGGAAATCCTTAGTCGCCTGTAAATAGAATTTTAGTGCACGTACCACATATAGATTGTGCAGAAGCTGTTCCTTCTGAGAAGAAGGATTAGGACATAAAGAAGGAACAACAATCTTCTGATTAATGTTCCGGTCAGAAACTACTTTAGGGAGAAACCCTAATTTGGTACGTAAAACTATCTTATCCAAATGGAAAATAAGGTAAGGAGAATCATACTGTAATGCCGAGAGCTCTGACACTCTACGAGCAGATGAAACAGAAACAAGAAACAAAACTTTCCAAGATAACAACTTAATATCTAAGGAATGCATAGGCTCAAACTGAGCCCCTTGAAGAACCTTAAGAACTAAATTAAGACTCCAGGGAGGAGTAACTGGTTTTGAACACAGGCCTGATCCTGACCAAGGCCTGACAAAATGATTGCACGTCTGGTACGTCCGCCAGACGTTTATGTAACAAAATAGACAAGGCAGATATTTGAACCTTTAGGGAACTTGCCGATAAGCCCTTCTTCAAACCTTCTTGGAGAAAGGACAGAATTCTAGGAATCCTAACTCTACTCCAAGAATAGCCCTTGGATTTACACCAATATAGATATTTACACCATATCTTGTGGTAAATCTTTCTAGTCACAGGTTTACAATTCCGAAAATCCCCGCTTGGATAAAATTAAGCGTTCAATCTCCAAGCGGTCAGCTTCAGAGAAACTAGATTTGGATGAAGGAAGGGCCCTTGAAGTAGAAGATCCTTCCTCAACGGAAGTCTCCAAGGTGGAAGAGATGACATGTCCACCAGATCTGCATACCCAATCTTGCGAGGCCATGCCGGTGCAATGAGGATCACCAACGCCCTCTCCTGCTTGATTCAAGCAATGACCTGAGGTAGGAGAGTGAACAGAGGAAATAGGTATGCAAGACTGAAATTCCAAGGTACCGCCAGGGCGTCTATCGGTACGGCCTGAGAGTCCCTTGACCTCGACCCGTACCTCGGAAGCTTGGCATTCTGCCGAGATGCCATAAGATCCAATTCCAGCTGACCCCATTTGAGAATCAGGCTGGAAAACACTTCCGGATGGAGTTCTCACTCCCACGAGTGAAAGGTCTGTCTGCTCAGGAAGTCCGCCTCCCAGTTGTCCACCCCTGGGGTGTGGATCGCCGACAGACAACAATTGTGGGTTTCCGCCCACCGAATTATCCTGGCTACCTCTGTCATGGCTAAGGTTGATGTAAGTCACTGAAGGTATGTTGTCCGACTGGAACCTGATGAACCGGGTCGAGGCTAGGTGGGGCCAGGCCAGAAGAGCATTGAAGATTGCTCTCAGCTCCAGAATGTTTATAGGCAGAACAGACTCTGACTGAGTCCAAGTTCCCTGCGCCTTTAGAGAGCCCCAGACTGCTCCCCAACCTCCCCTGCTGGCGTCTGTTGTCACAATCACCCAAGAGGGTCTGCGGAAGCAGGTTCCCTGGGAGAGATGATCCTGAGACAACCACCAAAGAAGAGAATCCCTTGTCTCCTGCTCCAGCTGTATTCGTGGAGACAAATCTGCATAATCTCCATTCCATTGACTGAGCATGTTTAACTGCAGAGGTCCGAGGTGGATGATGTCCATTGCCACCACCATCAGCCCGATTACCTCCATGCACTGAGCCACTGATGGCCGAGGTGCGGACTGAAGCGCTAGGCAAGAATCAAAAATCTTTGATTTCCTGACTTCTGTCAGAAAAATCTTCATTGATAGGGAATCTATTATGGTTCCCAAGAAAATTACCCTTGTATTTGGAACTTAGGAGCTTTTTTCCAAATGTACCTTCCATCAGGAAGGATAACAGCATTTCGGTGTGGAACCTTGCTTGTTGAAAGGATGGCGCCTGGACCAGGATGTTGTCCAGATAGGGTGCCACTGCAATGCCCCATAATCGGAGCATCACTAACAGGGATCCCAGAACCTTTGCTAAAACTCTGGGAGCCAAAAACGTTACTGTCACTTTAAATGCTAAACCGTAACTTTTTTATTTATTATATGCAGAGAGGCCTAAATGACTAAACTATACTTTAGATCACCTCTACAACTCAGCTTACTTTGCTGAGGTGCCTACCTGCCCTGCTGACACCGGCACTTCCTTTGTAGAAGCCTTCCCGCTAGTAAAAGATCCAAACTCAGGTAGTAGCTATAGAAAAACGGTCTCCGATCTAGAAACGCATGCCTCTGTGAAAAACATGCGTAATCAAAACTGAACTCTCTGTTCCGGTCACTAGGAAGTGAGGGAAAGTGGCGCGCAACACAGATTGCCGACCCTCATAGCTCCGCCCATCGTGGGCATCTTAGAAAAAAAATCTCCCGGTCAGCATCTTGATAGTAAAACCGCAGGGAGCAGTGCAACCACCAAAAAAACCAAGAGCCTAATTATTCCTCAGCCCCAGTGCCTGCCTCCCAGCTGTCTACATAATATCTCCTTATCAATAGGAGAATATATGATCCTTGCAATAAAGAGCCCAAACGTTACTGAGTCCTTTATGTGTGAGTGTCCCATCTCTAGTAAGTAAAGTGCCCAATTTTTTCTGAGTCTTCTTTATTACCCCAGAAAAAACATAATTTATGCTTACCTGATAAATTTATTTCTCTTGTAGTGTATCCAGTCCACGGATCATCCATTACTTGTGGGATATTCTCCTTCCCAACAGGAAGTTGCAAGAGGATCACCCACAGCAGAGCTGCTATATAGCTCCTCCCCTCACTGCCATATCCAGTCATTCGACCGAAACAAGACGAGAAAGGAGAAACCATAGGGTGCAGTGGTGACTGTAGTTTAATTAAAATTTAGACCTGCCTTAAAAGGACAGGGCGGGCCGTGGACTGGATACACTACAAGAGAAATAAATTTATCAGGTAAGCATAAATTATGTTTTCTCTTATTAAGTGTATCCAGTCCACGGATCATCCATTACTTGTGGGATACCAATACCAAAGCTAAAGTACACGGATGATGGGAGGGACAAGGCAGGAACTTAAACGGAAGGAACCACTGCCTGTAGAACCTTTCTCCCAAAAACAGCCTCCGAAGAAGCAAAAGTGTCAAATTTGTAAAATTTTGAAAAGGTGTGAAGCGAAGACCAAGTCGCAGCCTTGCAAATCTGTTCAACAGAGGCCTCATTTTTAAAGGCCCAGGTGGAAGCCACAGCTCTAGTAGAATGAGCTGTAATCCTTTCAGGGGGCTGCTGTCCAGCAGTCTCATAGGCTAAGCGTATTATGCTCCAAAGCCAAAAGGAGAGAGAGGTTGCCGAAGCTTTTTGACCTCTCCTCTGTCCAGAGTAAACGACAAACAGGGCAGATGTTTGACGAAAATCTTTAGTAGCCTGTAAGTAAAACTTCAAGGCACGGACTACGTCCAGATTATGCAAAAGACGTTCCTTCTTTGAAGAAGGATTAGGACACAATGATGGAACAACAATCTCTTGATTGATATTCCTGTTAGAAACCACCTTAGGTAAAAACCCAGGTTTGGTACGCAGAACTACCTTGTCTGAATGAAAAATCAGATAAGGAGAATCACAATGTAAGGCAGATAACTCAGAGACTCTTCGAGCCGAGGAAATAGCCATCAAAAACAGAACTTTCCAAGATAAAAGTTTAATATCAATGGAATGAAGGGGTTCAAACGGAACTCCCTGAAGAACTTTAAGAACCAAGTTTAAGCTCCACGGGGGAGCAACAGTTTTAAACACAGGCTTAATCCTAACCAAAGCCTGACAAAATGCCTGGACGTCTGGAACTTCTGCCAGACGCTTGTGCAAAAGAATAGACAGAGCAGAGATCTGTCCTTTTAAAGAACTAGCTGATAAGCCTTTGTCCAAACCCTCTTGGAGAAAGGACAATATCCTAGGAATCCTAACCTTACTCCATGAGTAACTCTTGGATTCACACCAATAAAGATATTTACGCCATATCTTATGGTAGATTTTCCTGGTGACAGGCTTCCGAACCTGTATTAAGGTATCAATGACTGACTCGGAGAAGCCACGCCTTGATAGAATCAAGCGTTCAATCTCCATGCAGTCAGTCTCAGAGAAATTAGATTTGGATGATTGAAAGGACCTTGTATTAGAAGGTCCTGCCTCAGAGGCAGAGTCCATGGTGGAAGAGATGACATGTCCACTAGGTCTGCATACCAGGTCCTGCGTGGCCACGCAGGCGCTATCAGAATCACCGATGCTCTCTCCTGTTTGATTTTGGCAATCAGTCGAGGGAGCAGAGGAAACGGTGGAAACACATAGGCCAGGTTGAAGAACCAAGGAGCTGCTAGAGCATCTATCAGCGTTGCTCCCGGGTCCCTGGACCTGGATCCGTAACAAGGAAGCTTGGCGTTCTGGCGAGACGCGATGAGATCCAGTTCTGGTTTGCCCCAACGATGGACCAGTTGAGCAAACACCTCCGGATGGAGTTCCCACTCCCCCGGATGAAAAGTCTGACGACTTAGAAAATCCGCCTCCCAGTTCTCTACGCCTGGGATGTGGATCGCTGACAGGTGGCAAGAGTGAGACTCTGCCCAGCGAATTATCTTTGAGACTTCTAACATTGCTAGGGAACTCTTTTTTGGTTCCCCCTTGATGGTTGATGTAAGCCACAGTCGTGATGTTGTCCGACTGAAATCTGATGAACCTCAGTGTTGCTAACTGAGGCCAAGCTAGAAGAGCCTTGAATATTGCTCTTAACTCCAGAATATTTATTGGGAGGAGTTTCTCCTCCTGAGTCCACGATCCCTGAGCCTTCAGGGAGTTCCAGACTGCGCCCCAACCTAGAAGGCTGGCATCTGTTGTTACAATCGTCCAATCTGGCCTGCGAAAGGTCATACCCTTGGACAGATGGACCCGAGAAAGCCACCAGAGAAGAGAATCTCTGGTCTCTTGATCCAGATTTAGTAGAGGGGACAAATCTGAGTAATCCCCATTCCACTGACTTAGCATGCATAATTGCAGCGGTCTGAGATGCAGGCGCGCAAATGGCACTATGTCCATTGCCGCTACCATTAAGCCGATTACTTCCATGCACTGAGCCACTGACGGGCGTGGAATGGAATGAAGGACACGGCAAGCATTTAGAAGTTTTGATAACCTGGACTCCGTCAGGTAAATTTTCATCTCTACAGAATCTATAAGAGTCCCTAGGAAGGAGACTCTTGTGAGTGGTGATAGAGAACTCTTTTCCACGTTCACTTTCCACCCATGCGACCTCAGAAATGCCAGAACTATCTCTGTATGAGACTTGGCAATTTGAAAGCTTGACGCCTGTATCAGGATGTCGTCTAGATACGGAGCCACCGCTATGCCTCGCGGTCTTAGAACCGCCAGAAGTGAGCCCAGAACCTTTGTAAAAATTCTCGGGGCAGTGGCCAACCCGAAGGGAAGATCTACAAATTGGTAATGCCTGTCTAGAAAGGCAAACCTTAGGAACCGATGATGATCTTTGTGAATCGGTATGTGAAGGTAGGCATCCTTTAAGTCCACTGTGGTCATGTACTGACCCTCTTGGATCATGGGTAGGATGGTCCGAATAGTTTCCATTTTGAATGATGGAACTCTGAGGAATTTGTTTAAGATCTTTAGATCCAAGATTGGTCTGAAGGTTCCCTGTTTCTTGGGAACCACAAATAGATTTGAATAAAATCCCTGTCCTTGTTCCGTCCGCGGAACTGGATGGATCACTCCCATTACTAGGAGGTCTTGCACACAGCTTAGGAATGCCTCTTTCTTTATCTGGTTTGCTGATAATCTTGAAAGATGAAATCTCCCTTGTGGAGGAGAAGCTTTGGAGTCCAGAAGATATCCCTGAGATATGATCTCCAACGCCCAGGGATCCTGAATATCTCTTGCCCTCGCCTGGGCGAAGAGAGAAAGTCTGCCCCCCACTAGATCCGTTTCCGGATAGGGGGCCGTTCCTTCATGCTGTCTTGGGGGCAGCAGCAGGCTTTCTGGCCTGCTTGCCCTTGTTCCAGGACTGGTTAGGTTTCCAGGCCTGTCTGGAATGAGCAACAGTTCCCTCTTGTTTTGAAGCGGAGGAAGTTGATGCTGCTCCTGCCTTGAAATTTCGAAAGGCACGAAAATTAGACTGTTTGGCCTTTGATTTGGCCCTGTCCTGAGGAAGGGTATGACCCTTGCCTCCAGTAATGTCAGCAATAATTTCCTTCAATCCAGGCCCGAATAAGGTCTGCCCCTTGAAAGGAATGTTGAGTAATTTAGACTTTGAAGTCACGTCAGCTGACCAGGATTTAAGCCATAGCGCCCTACGCGCCTGGATGGCGAATCCGGAATTCTTAGCCGTTAGTTTAGTCAAATGAACAATGGCATCAGAAACAAATGAGTTAGCTAGCTTAAGCATTCTAAGCTTGTCAATAATTTCATTCAATGGAGCTGTCTGGATGGCCTCTTCCAGGGCCTCAAACCAGAATGCCGCCGCAGCAGTGACAGGCGCAATGCATGCAAGGGGCTGTAAAATAAAACCTTGTTGAATAAACATTTTCTTAAGGTAACCCTCCAATTTTTTATCCATTGGATCTGAAAAAGCACAACTGTCCTCAACCGGGATAGTGGTACGCTTTGCTAAAGTAGAAACTGCTCCCTCCACCTTAGGGACCGTCTGCCATAAGTCCCGTGTAGTGGCGTCTATTGGAAACATTTTTCTAAATATAGGAGGTGGGGAAAAGCGCACACCGGGTCTATCCCACTCCTTGCTAATAATTTCTGTAAGCCTTTTAGGTATAGGAAAAACGTCAGTACACACCGGCACCGCATAGTATCTATCCAGCCTACACAATTTCTCTGGAATTGCAACTGTGTTACAGTCATTCAGAGCAGCTAATACCTCCCCAAGCAATACACGGAGGTTCTCAAGCTTAAATTTAAAATTAGAAATCTCTGAATCAGGTTTCCCCGAGTCAGAGATGTTACCCACAGACTGAAGCTCTCCGTCCTCATGTTCTGCATACTGTAACGCAGTATCAGACATGGCTCTAACAGCATTTGCGCGCACTGTATCTCTCCTAACCCCAGAGCTATCGCGCTTGCCTCTTAATTCAGGCAATCTAGATAATACCTCTGACAGGGTATTATTCATGATTGCAGCCATGTCCTGCAAGGTAATCGCTATGGGCGTCCCTGATGTAATTGGCGCCATATTAGTGTGCGTCCCCTGAGCGGGAGGCGAAGGTTCTAACACGTGGGGAGAGTTAGTCGGCATAACTTCCCCCTCGACAGAACCCTCTGGTGATAATTCTTTTATAGATAAAGACTGATCTTTACTGTTTAAGGTGAAATCAATACATTTAGTACACATTCTCCTATGGGGCTCCACCATGGCTTTCAAACATAATGAACAAGTAGGTTCCTCTGTGTCAGACATGTTTAAACAGACTAGCAATGAGACTAGCAAGCTTGGAAAACACTTTAAAACAAGTTTACAAGCAATATAAAAAACGTTACTGCGCCTTTAAGAAACACAAATTTTCCCAAATTTTGAAATAACAGTGAAAAAAAGCAGTTACACTAACAAAATTTTTACAGTGTATGTAATAAGTTAGCAGAGCATTGCACCCACTTGCAAATGGATGATTAACCCCTTAATACCAAAAATGGAATAACAAATGACAAAAACGTTTTTTAAACAGTCACAACTGCCACAGCTCTACTGTGGCTTTTTACCTCCCTCAATACGACTTTTGAAGCCTTTTGAGCCCTTCAGAGAAGTCCTGGATCATGCAGGAAGAAGCTGGATGTCTGTGTCTGTAATTTTTGCTGTGCAAAAAAAACGCCAAAATAGGCCCCTCCCACTCATATTACAACAGTGGGAAGCCTCAGGGAACTGTTTCTAGGGAAAATTCAAGCCAGCCATGTGGAAAAAACAAAATTTATGCTTACCTGATAAATTCCTTTCTCCTGTAGTGTGGTCAGTCCACGGGTCATCATTACTTCTGGGATATTAACTCCTCCCCAACAGGAAGTGCAAGAGGATTCACCCAGCAGAGCTGCTATATAGCTCCTCCCCTCTACGTCACCTCCAGTCATTCGACCAAGGACCAACGAGAAAGGAGAAGCCAAAGGGTGTAGTGGTGACTGGAGTATAATTCAAAAATTTTTTAGCCTGCCATAAAAAACAGGGCGGGCCGTGGACTGACCACACTACAGGAGAAAGGAATTTATCAGGTAAGCATAAATTTTGTTTTCTCCTGTTAAGTGTGGTCAGTCCACGGGTCATCATTACTTCTGGGATACCAATACCAAAGCTAAAGTACACGGATGACGGGAGGGACAGGCAGGCTCTTTATACGGAAGGAACCACTGCCTGAAGAACCTTTCTCCCAAAAACAGCCTCCGAAGAAGCAAAAGTGTCAAATTTGTAAAATTTGGAAAAAGTATGAAGAGAAGACCAAGTTGCAGCCTTGCAAATCTGTTCAACAGAAGCCTCATTCTTAAAGGCCCAAGTGGAAGCCACAGCTCTAGTAGAATGTGCTGTAATTCTTTCAGGAGGCTGCTGTCCAGCAGTCTCATAGGCTAACCATATTATGCTACGAAGCCAAAAAGAGAGAGAGGTAGCCGAAGCTTTTTGACCTCTCCTCTGACCAGAATAAACGACAAACAGGGAAGACGTTTGTCGAAAATCCTTAGTTGCCTGTAGATAAAATTTCAGGGCACGGACTACATCTAGATTGTGTAGCAGACGTTCCTTCTTCGAAGAAGGATTAGGACACAAAGATGGAACCACAATCTCTTGATTGATATTCCTGTTAGTGACCACCTTAGGTAGGAATCCAGGTTTAGTACGCAGAACTACCTTGTCTGAATGAAAAATCAGATAAGGAGAATCACAATGTAAGGCAGATAACTCAGAGACTCTTCGAGCCGAGGAAATCGCCATTAAAAACAGAACTTTCCAAGATAACAGCTTGATATCAATGGAATGAAGGGGTTCAAACGGAACACCCTGTAAAACATTAAGAACTAAGTTCAAACTCCATGGTGGAGCAACAGTTTTAAACACAGGCTTGATCCTAGCTAAAGCCTGACAAAAAGCTTGAACGTCCGGAACTTCCGACAGACGTTTGTGTAAAAGAATGGACAGGGCTGAAATCTGTCCCTTTAAGGAACTAGCGGATAAACCCTTTTCTAAACCTTCTTGTAGAAAAGACAATATCCTCGGAATCCTAACCTTACTCCATGAGTAACTCTTGGATTCGCACCAATATAAATATTTGCGCCATATCTTATGGTAAATTTTTCTGGTAACAGGCTTCCTAGCCTGTATTAAGGTATCAATAACTGACTCAGAAAAACCACGCTTTGATAAAATCAAGCGTTCAATTTCCAAGCAGTCAGCTTCAGAGAAATTAGATTTTGATGTTTGAAGGGACCCTGGATCAGAAGGTCCTGTTTCAGAGGTAGAGACCAAGGTGGACAGGATGACATGTCCACTAGATCTGCATACCAAGTCCTGCGTGGCCATGCAGGCGCTATTAGAATCGCTGATGCTCTCTCCTGTTTGATTCTGGCAATCAATCGAGGAAGCATCGGGAAGGTCCAAGGTGCTGTCAAAGCATCTATCATAACCGCTCCCGGATCCCTGGATCTGGACCCGTAACGAGGAAGCTTGGCGTTCTGAAGAGACGCCATGAGATCTATCTCTGGTTTGCCCCAACGTCGAAGTATTTGGGCAAAGACCTCCGGATGAAGTTCCCACTCCCCCGGATGAAAAGTCTGACGACTTAAGAAATCCGCCTCCCAGTTCTCCACTCCCGGGATGTGGATTGCTGACAGGTGGCAAGAGTGAGACTCTGCCCAGCGAATTATCTTTGATACTTCCATCATTGCTAGGGAGCTTCTTGTCCTTCCCTGATGGTTGATGTAAGCTACAGTCGTGATGTTGTCCGACTGAAACCTGATGAACCCCCGAGTTGTTAACTGGGGCCAAGCCAGAAGGGCATTGAGAACTGCTCTCAATTCCAGAATGTTTATTGGTAGGAGACTCTCCTCCTGATTCCATTGTCCCTGAGCCTTCAGAGAATTCCAGACAGCGCCCCAACCTAGTAGGCTGGCGTCTGTTGTTACAATTGTCCAGTCCGGCCTGCTGAATGGCATCCCCCTGGACAGATGTGGCCGAGAAAGCCACCATAGAAGAGAATTTCTGGTCTCTTGATCCAGATTCAGAGTAGGGGACAAGTTTGAGTAATCCCCATTCCACTGACTTAGCATGCACAATTGCAGCGGTCTGAGATGTAGGCGTGCAAAGGGAACTATGTCCATTGCCGCTACCATTAAGCCGATCACCTCCATGCATTGAGCTACTGACGGGTGTTGAATGGAATGAAGGACACGGCATGTATTTTGAAGCTTTGTTAACCTGTCTTCTGTCAGGTAAATCTTCATTTCTACAGAATCTATAAGAGTCCCCAAGAAGGGAACTCTTGTGAGTGGAAAGAGAGAACTCTTCTTTTCGTTCACCTTCCATCCATGCGACCTTAGAAATGCCAGTACTAACTCTGTATGAGACTTGGCAGTTTGAAAGCTTGAAGCTTGTATCAGAATGTTGTCTAGGTACGGAGCTACCGAAATTCCTCGCGGTCTTAGTACCGCCAGAAGAGCACCCAGAACCTTTGTGAAGATTCTTGGAGCCGTAGCCAATCCGAATGGAAGAGCTACAAACTGGTAATGCCTGTCTAGAAAGGCAAACCTTAGATACCGGTAATGATCTTTGTGAATCGGTATGTGAAGGTAAGCATCCTTTAAATCCACTGTGGTCATGTACTGACCCTTTTGGATCATGGGTAAAATTGTCCGAATAGTTTCCATTTTGAACGATGGAACTCTTAGGAATTTGTTTAGGATCTTTAAATCCAAGATTGGCCTGAAAATTCCCTCTTTTTTGGGAACCACAAACAGATTTGAGTAAAACCCTAGTCCTTGTTCCGACCGCGGAACCGGATGGATCACTCCCATTAATAAAAGATCTTGTACGCAGCGTAGAAACGCCTCTTTCTTTATTTGGTTTGTTGACAACCTTGACAGATGAAATCTCCCTCTTGGGGGAGAGGATTTGAAGTCCAGAAGGTATCCCTGAGATATGATCTCTAACGCCCAGGGATCCTGGACATCTCTTGCCCAAGCCTGGGCGAAGAGAGAAAGTCTGCCCCCCACTAGATCCGTTCCCGGATCGGGGGCCCTCAATTCATGCTGTCTTAGGGGCAGCAGCAGGTTTCCTGGCCTGCTTGCCCTTGTTCCAGGACTGGTTAGGTCTCCAGCCTTGTCTGTAGCGAGCAACAGCTCCTTCCTGTTTTGGTGCAGAGGAAGTTGATGCTGCTCCTGCTTTGAAATTTCGAAAGGAACGAAAATTAGACTGTCTAGCCTTAGGTTTGGCTCTGTCTTGAGGCAGGGCATGGCCTTTACCTCCTGTAATGTCAGCGATAATTTCTTTCAACCCGGGCCCGAATGAGGTCTGCCCTTTGAAAGGTATATTAAGCAATTTAGATTTAGAAGTAACGTCAGCTGACCAGGATTTTAGCCACAGTGCTCTGCGCGCCTGAATGGCGAATCCGGAATTCTTAGCCGTAAGTTTAGTTAAATGTACTACGGCATCCGAAATAAATGAGTTAGCTAACTTAAGGGCTTTAAGCTTGTGTGTAATCTCATCTAATGGAGCTGATTCAAGTGTCTCTTCCAGAGACTCAAACCAAAATGCTGCTGCAGCCGTGACAGGCGCAATGCATGCAAGAGGTTGCAATATACCTTGTTGAACAAACATTTTCTTAAGGTAACCCTCTAACTTTTTATCCATTGGATCTGAAAAGGCACAGCTATCCTCCACCGGGATAGTGGTACGCTTAGCTAAAGTAGAAACTGCTCCCTCCACCTTAGGGACCGCTTGCCATAAGTCCCGTGTGGTGGCGTCTATTGGAAACATCTTTCTAAATATCGGAGGGGGTGAGAACGGCACACCGGGTCTATCCCACTCCTTAGTAACAATTTCAGTAAGTCTCTTAGGTATAGGAAAAACGTCAGTACTCGACGGTACCGCAAAATATTTATCCAACCTACACATTTTCTCTGGTATTGCAACTGTGTTACAATCATTCAGAGCCGCTAACACCTCCCCTAGTAATACACGGAGGTTTTCCAGCTTAAATTTAAAATTTGAAATATCTGAATCCAGTTTGTTTGGATCAGAACCGTCACCCGCAGAATGAAGCTCTCCGTCCTCATGTTCTGCAAATTGTGACGCAGTGTCTGACATGGCCCTAATATTATCAGCGCACTCTGTTCTCACCCCAGAGTGATCACGCTTACCTCTTAGTTCTGGTAATTTAGCCAAAACTTCAGTCATAACAGTAGCCATATCCTGTAATGTGATTTGTAATGGCCGCCCAGATGTACTCGGCGCTACAATATCACGCACCTCCCGAGCGGGAGATGCAGGTACTGACACGTGAGGCGAGTTAGTCGGCATAACTCTCCCCTCGTTGTTTGGTGAAATATGTTCAATTTGTACAGATTGACTTTTATTTAAAGTAGCATCAATGCAGTTAGTACATAAATTTCTATTGGGCTCCACTTTGGCTTTAGCACATATAGCACAGATATCTTCCTCTGAATCAGACATGTTTAACACACTAGCAAATAAACTAGCAACTTGGAAATACTTTTCAAGTAATTTACTATAATATGAAAACGTACTGTGCCTATAAGAAGCACAGAAAAAAGTTATAACAGTTGAAAATTGATAAACTGAACAGTTATAGCATCAAATCTTTGTAAAAAACACAATTTTAGCAAAGGATTGTTCCCATTAGCAAAGAATAACTAACCCTGATAGCAGAGAAAAAACACAGAAATAAACGTTTTTTATCACAGTCAACTACAATCTCACAGCTCTGCTGTGAGTGATTACCTCCCTCAAAACAAGTTTTGAAGACCCCTGAGTTCTGTAGAGATGAACCGGATCATGCAGGGAAGACAATAAACTTCTGACTGAATTTTTTGATGCGCAGCAAAAGCGCCAAAAACGGCCCCTCCCCCTCACACACAACAGTGAGAGAGATCAGTAAACTGTCATAAATTAAATAAAACGACTGCCAAGTGGAAAAAATAGTGCCCAAAAATTTTTTCACCCAGTACCTCAGAGAATTAAACGATTTTACATGCCAGCAAAAAACGTTTAACATTAAATAAATTAAGTGTTATTAAGAAGCCTGTTGCTAGTCCCTGCAAATTAGGCTAAAGTCTTATGCATACAGTATAATTCCAGTGAAGTGCCATTCCAGAATACTGAAGTGTAAAATATACATACATGACAGCCTGATACCAGTTGCTGCTACTGCATTTAAGGCTGAGTTTACAATATATCGGTATGGCAGAATTTTCTCATCAATTCCATTGTCAGAAAATAATAAGCTGCTACATACCTCTTTGCAGATTAATCTGCCCGCTGTCCCCTGATCTGAAGTTTACCTCTCCTCAGATGGCCGAGAAACAGCAATATGATCTTAACTACGCCGGCTAAAATCATAGAAAAAAACTCAGGTAGATTCTTCTTCAAATTTCTACCAGAGAAGGAATAACACACTCCGGTGCTATTATAAAATAACAAACTTTTGATTGAAGGTATGAAACTAAGTATAATCACCACGGTCCTCTCACACATCCTATCTATTCGTTGGGTGCAAGAGAATGACTGGGGGTGACGTAGAGGGGAGGAGCTATATAGCAGCTCTGCTGGGTGAATCCTCTTACACTTCCTGTTGGGGAGGAGTTAATATCCCAGAAGTAATGATGACCCGTGGACTGACCACACTTAACAGGAGAAAACTAGGCCCCAATAAGTTTTATCACCAAACATATGTAAAAAACGATTAAACATGCCAGCAAACGTTTTAAAATACACTTTTATAAGAGTATGTATCTCTATTAATAAGCCTGATACCAGTCGCTATCACTGCATTTAAGGCTTTACTTACATTACTTCGGTATCAGCAGCATTTTCTAGCAAATTAAATCCCTAGAAAAATATTTTAACTGCACATACCTTATTGCAGGAAAACCTGCACGCTATTCCCCCTCTGAAGTTACCTCACTCCTCAGAATATGTGAGAACAGCAAAGGATCTTAGTTACTTCTGCTAAGATCATAGAAAACGCAGGCAGATTCTTCTTCTAAATACTGCCTGAGATAAACAGTACACTCCGGTACCATTTAAAAATAACAAACTTTTGATTGAAGAAATAAACTAAGTATAAAACACCACAGTCCTCTTACGACCTCCATCTTAGTTGAGAGTTGCAAGAGAATTACTGGATATGTCAGTGAGGGGAGGAGCTATATAGCAGCTCTGCTGTGGGTGATCCTCTTGCAACTTCCTGTTGGGAAGGAGAATATCCCACAAGTAATGGATGATCCGTGGACTGGATACACTTAACAAGAGAAATTAAATTAGCACTTACCTTATACATCTGCCAGACAGCAAGGCAGCTCACCAGGTTTGAGAGGTCCTCCCCCTCACATGGACCTGTGGAAAAAACGATAAAGACTGAGTAATTTTGCTCAGGCTTTCAGAGTTAGGGCAGCATCAGTATATGGGAGGCGCAGTGAGAATTATGTCCCACAAGTTCCCATTGTTTTAAAGCCACCACTGCTCTACTGAAGAGACTGATATGGACTACGGCTACACCCTAGGACAAAGCAGCACTACTTAAAAAATAATAAAATCTTGCTTGAAGAATCTTTTCTAACACCTAACTAACACCTAACTAACCTAACACCTAACTTTACCACTTCCTTGCTCTAACATAGGCAAAGAGAATGACTAGGGTGGGAGGGAAGAGAGGTGATATTTAACATCTTTGCTGTGGTGCTCTTTGCCGCCTCCTGCTGGGCAGGAGTGATATTCCCCATTAGTAATTAGATGATCCGTGGACTCATCGTGTCATTAGAAAGAAAATATTTACTGTCACTTTAAATTTTAAACTAAATTTGCATTTCTCAACAACAGAGAAGCGGATCTCTATAAACCTCAGACAGCCTCTACACCTCAGCAATTTTGCTGAGGTGCCTACCTGTCCTGCTGGTTGACGGTATCAAGAGTTGCAAATGATCCAATCATGATCCAGAGCTGCTCAAACAGGCTACTAAGCGATTGCTCCTCAGACCTTTCTGATACAGCAGAGCCACAACGAAACCACTTCTCTATTCTGGAACTCACAGGAAGTAAATACGGAAAAGCACGCAAAAAACTATCTTGTCGCATCAGAAGAAGCCTGCCTCAATCGTAGGCGTTCCTTAAGCGCTGTAACTTCCCGGCTGCAATTAACTCTAGAGTAGAGCCGCCGAGAGTATTACATGCTGTGAAATGCACTACTGATTCTTTCCCCCATGTCCGGAACAAAACCGGAGAAAAAAAAGTAAATTTATGCTTACGTGATAAATTAATTTCTTCTACGATACGACGAGTCCACGGATTTCATCCTTACTTGTGGGATATTAACCTCCTCCTAACAGAAAGTGGCAAAGAGCACCACAGCAGAGCTGTATATATAGCTCCTCCCTTCCCTTCCCCCCACAGTCATTCGACCGAAGGTTAAGGAAGAGAAAGGAAAAGCTAAAGGTGCAGAGCTGACTGACGTTATAAAAAATAAAATATAATATAATCTGTCTGAAAAAATGACAGGGAGGGCCGTGGACTCGTCGTATCCTAGAAGAAATAAATTTATCAGGTAAGCATAAATTTACTTTTCTTCTACAAGATACGATGAGTCCACGGATTTCATCCTTACTTGTGGGATACAATACCAAAGCTACAGGACACGGATGAAACGGGAGGGACAAGACAGAGACCTAAACGGAAGGCACCACTGCTTGAAGAACCTTTCTCCCAAAATCAGCCTCAGAAGAAGCAAAAGTATCAAATTTGTAAAATTTGGAAAAAGTATGAAGAGACGATGTTAGGGGTAATATGAACCTGATGGCAGCCATCTTGTTCCCCGCAGCCATCTTGTGATGATTAGCATCCATTTTGTAATAATTAGAATTTATTATAGCAGTTATTATGCAGTGAGAATTATATGCATGTTATGAGTTTCTTTAGCTATTCGGCCTTGCCAATGTACCCTGGCCTAATGCCTAGAAGTAAGATAGAATAAGATAATGTAAACAAGAGGCTTTAGACAGTCGGTTGTCTCTGCAGATGGTAGTTTGTTATGACTCTGTAAATATTGTTATGAGAAACTCATGTTCCAGTTTTTCCTTGTAAATTGCTCTGTCTAACTGTGTAAGATGACGCGGTCCTAACGTGTCATCCCCTTAACCCTGTATGTCACTATAAGAAAGGCTTGCACTGTGCAATAAACAGAATTGGCTTTCGATCATAATGCTGCGTGGTCTGAGTCATTCTAAGGGGCCCTTATCAGGTAATCTACATATGCCTCAGGTGGTACACTAGGCCCCAGGCTTTGGCCTGCACTGACACTTACCCCCTGAAGGGGACACCTAACAGTTTTGGTGTCAGAAGTGGGATTCGCAGGGAGTAACTATGAGTGCTTTTACCATGCTTTCTTTCTGTGAATTTGAACCTAAATTTAGTCTGGTAATAGGTGTTGATGATAATGATATAAGGTTAAAGGGGTTCCTGTGGTTGAAGCACAGGTTTGCGGAGGTTAAAGTCCTGCCGGCAGTTGTGATACCCCTCCAGACAGGTAATCAGTCCTGTGCTGGGACACGACAGGTATTGTGAGTCCTGTCGGTGATAAGCGCGCAAGTAATATATGTATGCCAGTCGACGGGAGGTTCTTTTAAGATAAGGTCCCCCGGGCAACTTGGCAGTGAAGTGAGTAAGTCTCACGTGTGTTGAAGTTTCCCATATTCATTCCCATAATAGAGTTTTGTTACCCACCTGAAGCTCATGTTGATATCTGATGCTTGCTTTTGCTGCTATATAAAATGATGCTGTGCGTAGAAAATATTAAGTGGCTGTGCATGTTATTGTGGCTATTATTGTGTTAAGAATTGGGAACTGCTTATAGATAAGAATGCACAGAGAAAATTACATGTATAAGGTAAAAGAAAAGAAGAGTTAATAGTTTCTGCAAAAGACAGAAATATTTTTTTAAAAACACGGTCAGTAAGTACTGCTGTTTGATAAATAGAGAAATCTCTGTGTTAAAGAATGTAGCAGGCAAAGAAGGGGGGCCACCACTGAGCGCGCACATAGCTCAGAAAAGGAAAAAAAAAAAGAAAAGAAACCTGTTACAGCAGCTTCGTTTGTAAGATTTTTTTGTTTGCTTGCAGTAACAAAACTGAAATTTTGTATATTGAGATGCATAATGTGTGATGGTCTGTAGGTTCTCACTGTGGTATGCGTGTAACAGATTTACTTTGGACCAGGAACAGAATGTATTATTTGAAAACGATTGTTTCAAACCCTGCAAAAGTGGCCATTTTGTGGGGTTTCGAAAAAAAAGAAAAAATGCATTGTAGAAATGGTGAAAAGTTAATCTAGTGTTTTTTTATATATATATATGTATGTCGTACGCTATGAAATAGATGTTTTTCTGAGAAAGGAAAAAAGGGAGTGAATCTCTGGTATGCGAGATGGAATGAATTTGTGCGTCTGTATCGTAAGAATGTTTCCTTATGTTTCTCTGTTGGGAAATCAGACGTTTTAAGAAGATATTTTGTAATGTTATTTTATGTAACTGTATTTCAAAGTCACCAGCATGTTTTAAGTATGTGGTATTCATATGCAGTTTTAGTTTTAAGTGATAATTGTGTGGCGGCATGTAAAGATATGATATTGTTTTTGCAAGTGAAGTAACGGCTTTGAAAGTGGCTTTGAAAGTGCGATGGTGTGTGTGATTTTTTGTCACGCTCTGGTAAATATGAAATTGTTTCTGGTATGATTAATGGGTTAACGTATGTTGTATTTGTAAGGTCTGTGCACGGCGTGGGTGCACACAATGAAATATATTTATAGGCTGTAATTGAAAGTTTTTCTAAAAGGGCGTCCGTTTTTGTTGCAAGTAAATTAATCTGCAGGTCATGCTACAGTACAGAGGTGAAATTGGTGTGGTAAATCATACAAGCAGCCTAAATTATGGTTAGGATATACATATGTAATTTGCTTGATGAATGGTTAGTCCTTAAAGGGACGGTTCACTGTAACAAGGTGTTGCTATTAATGTATTGTCCATGACTTGTTATACAAGTGGCATATTATCTTATATTTGTCTGGAAAATCAGAGCTCAGTGCGTAGACGGAGCAATAGAAAATTGTCATTTTCTTATTTAAAGAACCAGTGCAATAACCCTGTATTAGTATTTTGCTAAATATATTTTTAGAGACCTTTCTTTGTATATATTTATTTTAAATTTGCTGTTCAGATAGCAGATATTTTTTTTGCAGCATAACTTAATTCTCTCTGTAATGCAAACTGAAGTGATAAGTTGTCTACAATTTTAGTGTAGGGATCCGTGAGACTAGCGGACAGAAAAAAAAAAAAAAAAAAACAAGAAAAAACAGAGGAGTGAAAATATTTAAAGGGATACAGGAAAACTGGTATAACATCTGAGAATTTAAGGGAATATTTACATAAAAGACGATGAGGTTTACTGTAAGCCTAACACTAGTATATTTCACTGTGTTAGCAGTTTCAATTAAAGATTATTTTTAGTTTGGTTAAAATGTCCCTTTAATTAGCCTGCATCCCACTGTGAGTGCGTTCTTATGCTGCTTATGCTTGTTTAGGCTATTTAATGAACGTCAGTATGCATTTTTTTATTATAAGGATCATTGGGATTAATTTAAAGGGGAAATTGTATTAGTATTCTTTTTCAGAAAGCTTATTTTTTGTGTTATATACGGTTGTTATATTTGGCTGGAGAGCTGCAGAATGGGGAATATCAAATTATATACAACGTTAAATCCAATAATTTTGTTGTGGTTAAACTAATTAGCATTTATCAAGTTTTAGTGTGAATTTTATATTTTTAAGCAGTAAACAGTGTTTCTCCTTTAAGTAGAAATGAAACTTTGAGCTTGCCTCGCTATCCTTGGAAGACTGATAACACTGTGCATGTTTTGGTTTTCTTTAAAAAAAAGAAGTTTCTCTGGAACAATTTGCACTGTACATTTAAAGCGGCAGTACTGGTGTTCTATGTTATAAAAAATGATAACTATAAATTGCTCACTACAAAGAAACAAGTATTTATATTATATTCTGCCATAGAATATAGCTTAAAAAATGATAATTTTATTTCTGTGGCTGTCAAACTGTATCTCACAGATATAACTCTTTGTTATTTAAAACAACCCCCACTGTGTTCAATAAATAAATGAGATATTATTTAATTAAGTGATTTCAGTGACACTTTAAAAATATATATAGTTATTTGGTTATTAACTAGTTTACCACTATTATTGCAATGACTTTGATTGCTGCTTAACAGCTAAGCCGTGGTCTATAAGGTGTCTAGAAATAAACACCCCTAAAACAAATGATGCACAGTTTATCTGATTCTACTGCATTTATATAACTAGCTAATTTATCTGTTCACAGTTTTGGTTTTATTTATATGGCTTACGTGTATTCTGTCTCTTGGTGTTGTAATGAGATTTATACAGCCTGTGATAAGAGGCAGTCCTCAAAGGTTTAAAAAAAATTAGCATATAAACCTACCTATGTTTGGTTTAATCTAGGAAGGTTGGTTAAAATTAAAAGTCCTATCTGAATAATGAATTTTCATTTATCCTAGAATGTCCCTTTAACAGTGGCTACTGTGGTTATCTGATCTTTCCCAAATAAGCACAATTTTATTTGTGCAATCTGCAACTTAAGTTTCTTGGGCATCTGCTGTGATTGCTTTCTTTGTGTGATATTAAAGTTTTGTACATAGTGGATGTTTTTAATTGTTTGTCATGTTCTGAGTGTGTTGCATTTCAGCGAATGTCAGAATATGTGTTGCATTCTAAGTTAATTGTGGTTGTTTGAAATTTGTGTCAGCAGCTAATGTTTCGTTTTGTGTAAGACAAGAACGATTGGTTTTCATTGTTTGTTATGTTTTTCTCTTTTGTGGACAGCATATTGAATTGTGAAGTGTATTTCATTTTGCTTGCTATTGAGAATTGTCTCTGCATGAGTGGAGTGCATGATTTATCGTTTAGTTTCTTGTTATCTTGTGTTTGCGTGTCACATGAGATGTTTCACGCAAACATGGGGGAAGTATTGATGAGTATTGATGAATATCGTTATGTAATGGGGGTGATTGCTTTTAGGAGGTGAACCTAAAACGTTTTGAATCTCCTTGTACAATTTTATTGTCTAACCACCAGCTGTGCCCTAAAATTTCCTTGTCTTACCCCTATGCAGGATGCACTACGTCCCTAGGATTAGATCTTTTTATTGTCTTTCTGTGTTTTATTTTGCTCTCATATTTCAGAGGCCTAAAATGTTTTATTTTTCTATGTGGTTCTTAACACTATATTTGTATTTGCAGGATGAGAGTATGCTGTCTTCAGAGATTGAAACACACTAACTGAATTATTTTTGAGTTTCCATATTTAGGTAAAATCTGTACAGGCAAAATTCCATAAGTGCACTCTTCAAAAGATTAAAGATTGAAAGCAAGTAAACCTTTAAAGAAAGAAAAGATAAAGATGAAAGACCTTTTGTCAAGCTTGTTTTAACCATCATACTGCAGTAAAAAAAAAGTTACTGAACTATCTTTGGATCCATTCTTTGCTTTGCATGCTGGTACCAGCCCCAGAACTGGACTCTGGGTAATCCATGACTGTTTTCTCTGATGTGTGTCTTCAGGACATAAAGACTATCCTTCTCTGGACTGTGCCTTACCGCTCGATATGGAAGTCCTGTTATGCTGTTACAGGATCAACCAATTAAATTAGGGGAGTATTGTTTTAACCCTATTCCTTATATTGCTTGTTTTGTATTTTCTTGTATTTGTTTTATTTTTATTGATCATATTTGGTCTAAGAAATCATATGCTTCATTGGTATTAGTGCACATTGTAGTTTATGTGCTTAACATAGTAACTTTTTAGATAAAGGTAACTGTGAACTTTGCAGTATTGTACTCTATTGAATGGCCCACTGAGTATAGAAAATAGGTTTAAGGAAAATGCTGCAACATAGCATAATATTTTAGACCCTTCACCCTTTAGAACATAAGGAGGACATGTCTAAGCTAGAAGTTTATAGTAAATATACAGAGAAATGTTTCAGGGAATAGCATAATTATAGTTTATGAAAGCAAAGGTATTTTTTCCCTTGTATTAATTAGTATGGTATCTACAAAGTGAATTTGGTCATTCCTGATGTTTGTCAAAGAGAGTAATTCTTACCATAAAGATGTGTTTACCTTTAAAAGAGCTTGTAGTTTTAAATGATGTTCTGTTTGTATGCTTTTCTCATATAGGAGTGTGAGAGAATTTAGGTTGGAGAATTATAAACATTATAGATAGCAGCCATCCAGAATAAAGCAACACAAGGTTCTTTTATTTTTTTAGAAGTTCAAAGTGATATAGAGAAGTTGTAAATTATTCTCTGAGATATGTCAATGTATTTAAGTTGTATTATATATCAACAATGTTTTGTTTGATTTTTAAATGACATAGGATGTAAGTGACGTTTTATTTGGACATAATTGTGATTGTATTGCGGTGTGTACTCATCCTGTACTGTTTCTGTTTGCTTCCTAGACTCCCTGTGACTCGAGTGTCTGCTTGCCATGGGTATCCACTGGTTGCCTTGTCTACCCCATGAACAAACCATCAGATTTCCAGTATCTCCCTGCGGAAGAACCGTGGATAAGCACCCCTACTGCAAATGAACTGTTGGAGAACTGTATTATAGCAAAGTGTCAAGGTGCAGCGCTCTCAAATGGACAAAGACTGTTCTTAAAGTATTCAGAGGCCACCTAGAGACAGTTGTGCTGTTGCTATGTCATGCTTTACTGTGGAAAAGGAACTGTTGGACATATTGGGGGGTGCTAGCAATGCAGGTGGAGAGATAGATGATGCAGCGTTGTTTGGGGGTAGATGGGGGCTGGTTGGGTCTCTGTGCTGGTAGACCGGTAGTTTTGGGAAGGCTGGAGGATAGATGGAAGGTATTGGAGGGACTGTACCTATATGCAGTGACAATTAGCCTATAAAAGTATATCACGACATGCAAATATTTTTCTCTTTCGTATTCTTATAGAGTTCTGTTACCATAATATAAGGCTTTACTAATTTTCTATGCCTGTCTATTTTTATGTTATTCTGTTAGAATAAAAGGATGGTATGTTAGGGGTAATATGAACCTGATGGCAGCCATCTTGTTCCCCGCAGCCATCTTGTGATGATTAGCATCCATTTTGTAATAATTAGAATTTATTATAGCAGTTATTATGCAGTGAGAATTATATGCATGTTATGAGTTTCTTTAGCTATTCGGCCTTGCCAATGTACCCTGGCCTAATGCCTAGAAGTAAGATAGAATAAGATAATGTAAACAAGAGGCTTTAGACAGTCGGTTGTCTCTGCAGATGGTAGTTTGTTATGACTCTGTAAATATTGTTATGAGAAACTCATGTTCCAGTTTTTCCTTGTAAATTGCTCTGTCTAACTGTGTAAGATGACGCGGTCCTAACGTGTCATCCCCTTAACCCTGTATGTCACTATAAGAAAGGCTTGCACTGTGCAATAAACAGAATTGGCTTTCGATCATAATGCTGCGTGGTCTGAGTCATTCTAAGGGGCCCTTATCAGGTAATCTACATATGCCTCAGGTGGTACACTAGGCCCCAGGCTTTGGCCTGCACTGACACTTACCCCCTGAAGGGGACACCTAACAGACGACCAAGTCACAGACTTGCAAATCTGTTCAACAGAAGCATCGTTTTTAAAAGCCCATGTGGAAGCCACAGCCCTAGTAGAATGAGCCGTAATTCGTTCAGGAAGCTGCTGTCCAGCAGTCTCATATGCCAGACGGATGATACTCTTCAGCCAAAAAGAAATAGAGGTAGCCGTAGCTTTCTGACCCCTAAGCTTTCCAGAATAAACAATGAATAATAAAGATGATTGATGGAAATCCTTAGTCGCCTGCAAGTAAAACTTCAAGGCACGGACCACGTCCAGGTTTTGCAACTTACGCTCCTTCTTAGAAGAAGGATTAGGACATAATGAAGGAACAACAATTTCCTTATTAATATTCTTATTAGAAACAACCTTAGGGAGGAAACCAGGTTTGGTACGTAAAACCACCTTATCAGAATGGAAGATAAGATAAGGTGAATCACACTGTAATGCTGAAAGCTCAGAAACTCTACGAGCAGAAGAAATAGCAACCAAAAACAAAACTTTCCAAGATAACAGCTTAATATCTATGGAATGCAAAGGTTCAAACGGAACCCCTTGAAGAACATTAAGAACTAAATTCAAACTCCAGGGTGGAGCAATTGGTCTAAATACAGGCTTAATTCTGGTTAGAGCCTGACAAAAAGACTGAACATCTGCCAAACTTTTGTGTAGCAAAATTGACAAAGCAGAAATCTGTCCCTTTAAGGAACTCGCTGATAACCCTTTCTCCAATCCTTCTTGGAGAAAAGACAGAATCCTGGGAATCCTAACTTTACTCCATGAGTAGCCCTTGGATTCACACCAAAAAAGATATTTACGCCATATCTTATGATAGATCTTTCTAGTGACAGGCTTACGTGCCTGTATCAAAGTATCAATGACCGAATCTGAGAATCCCCACTTAGATAAAATCAAGCGTTCAATCTCCAAGCAGACAGCTGCAGAGAATTTAGATTTGGATGATGGAAAGGCCCTTGAATGAGAAGGTCCTGTCTCAATGGAAGTTTCCACGGTGGCAGAGAGGACATGTCCACTAGATCTGCATAACAAGTCCTGCGTGGCCACGCAGGCGCGATCAGAATTACTGAAGCTCTCTCCTGTTTGATCCGAGCAATCACGCGTGGAAGGAGAGAACGACCAAGGCACTGCCAAGGCATCTATCAGTTCGGCCTGAGGATCCCTCGACCTGGATCCGTATTTTTGAAGCTTGTCATTCTGTCGAGATGCCATCAGATCTAATTCCGGTCTGCCCCATCGGAGAATCAGTGAAGCAAACGCCTCCGGGTGGAGTTCCCACTCCCCCGGATGAAAAGTCTGTCGACTTAGAAAATCTGTTTCCCAGTTCTCTACTCCTGGGATGTAGATTGCCGACAGTTAACAAGAGTGGGCCTCCACCCATCGAATTATCTTGGATACTTCTATCATCGCCAAGGAACTCCTCGTTCCCCCCTGATGATTGATATAAGCCACACTAGTGATATTGTCTGACTGGAATCTGATGAATTTGGCCGAAGCCAACTGAGGCCATGCCTGAAGCGCATTGAATATTGCTCTCAATTCCAGAATATTGATTGGAAATAGAGACTCCACCTGAGACCATACACCCTGAGCCTTCAGGGAATTCCAGACTGCACCCCAGCCCAGTAGGCTGGCATCCATTGTCACTATCACCCACGAGGGTCTGCGGAAACACGTCCCCTGGGACAGATGATCCGGCGACAACCACCAAAGAAGAGAGTCTCTGGTCTCTTGATCCAGATTTATCTGAGGAGATAAATTCGCATAGTCCCCATTCCACTGTCCGAGCATGCACAGCTGCAGTGGTCTGAGATGAAAACGAGCAAACGGAATGATGTCCATTGCCGCTACCATTAATCCAATTACCTCCATACACTGAACCACTGATGGCCGAGGATTGGACTGAAGGGCTGGGCAAGTATTTAGAATTTTTGATTTTCTGATCTCCGTCAGAAATATTTTCATGTCAACAGAGTCTATCAGAGTTCCAAAGAAGGGAACCCTTGTCCGTGGAACTAGTGAACTCTTTTCTAGGTTCACCTTCCATCCGTGAGTTCTCAGAAAGGACAACACTGTGTCTGTATGAGATTTCGTCAGATGATAAGCCGACGCCTGAATCAAGATATCATCCAGATAAGGCGCCACTGCTATGCCCTGCGGTCTGATAACCGCCAGAAGCGACCCTAGAACCTTTGTGAAGATCCTGGGTGCTGTGGCCAACCCAAAGGGAAGAGCCACAAACTGAAAATGTTTGTCCAGGAAGGCAAACCTTAGGTACTGATGATGATCCTTGTGAATAGGAATATGAAGGTATGCATCCTTCAGATCCACGGTAGTCATATATTGACCCTCCTGGATCATTGGTAAAATTGTTCGGATGGTCTCCATCTTGAAGGATAGAACTCTGAGAAACTTAGTTTAGTTGATTTATTAGTGAGTCTATTTACATGGGGCACCTTACAATGATATGCTACATATCCTTTAAATGTGTGTTATGTACTTGGTTACATTTGTTTACATTAATTCAGTATGTTATGTATTCACTTGTTATAAGCTCATATCAGGAATTTACTTTCTTGAGCAATATTTAGTAATATTTATGCTGTTGACTCTTTAAGTTAGTCACTGCTAACTATCACTTTATTAATGTTTAGACGGTAGCCAAATATTGTTTTTGTAAATGTTAATTACTTTGTTAAGGAAATGTATGTTTGTGCACTTTTTTCACATTCAGTGGGTCCCTTCTAATGATATATTGCATCTCATTTGTTGCGTGTTATGTACTTAGATACATTTAGTTCACATTGTCTTTGTGTGCTATGTATTTCTTTTGTTATAAGCGCATATTTTAATGCATTTCTTAGAGTAATATTTAGTAATATCTACGTTGTTGACTATTTTTTATATTGTCACTGCTAACTAATGCATTATTAGGGGTTATTTGATAGCTTAATTTTTGTACTTAATTGTTAACTACTTTGTAAAGGAAATGTATGTTTGTGCACACTTTTCTTGTTCAGCATTGTAACAGTTAATTATGTTGGCTGTTAGCAATCTATGTCAGAGTGATTGTTTGATTTAAGCAGGCTGTGAGCTTGAGACAGCACAGTCAGGGCAGTAGCCGAAACATGTTAGACTGCTGCTGTCCAAGCTCACTCTGACATTACTGCTTTTTATTTTGCTGCTAATTTTCTTTTATCCATGGTGAAGGCAATAAAAGCTACGTTTTAACTTTTAAGCCCTTTTTGTCTTGCCTCGCCATCTTTTTGTATTGTTTGCTATTTACCATACTACCAGTAAGTCTATATGGCGGTTTGCAGGACACGCTGAAGCGGTGCTTTGAATTTTTGCCTTTGTTTGTGCTTACTTCGTTGTCAAGACAATGGGAGGAGGAGCTTTGTGGTAGGAGACTGACCGGGACCGGACTGGGAGCCGCAGCTAAGTGCATGCAGAAGGCTTGTCACGGATGAAGGTATTGTGTCTCTTGAACAGAAGTTGTGATGGTACTTATGCTATACTACTCCTCTTGTGAATTTAATAGCTGACTGTGTGCTGGGTGAGGGAGCCTCCTATTGTGTATACTCTGAGAAACTTGTTTAGACTCTTGAGATCTAAAATAGGTCTGAACGTTCCCTCTTTTTAAGGAACCACGAAAAGATTTGAGTAAAATCCCTGTCCCTGTTCTAGTCTTGGAATGGGGCAAATTACTCCTATAGTGGAGAGGTCTTTTACACAACGTAAGAACGCCTCTCTTTTTATCTGGTCTACAGACAATCGTGAAAGAAGAAATCTCCCACTTGGGAGAAAATCCTTGAATTCCAGTTGGTACCCGTGGGTCACGATTTCTAGTGCCCAGGGGTCCTGAACATCTCTTGCCCAAGCCTGGGCAAAGAAAGAAAGTCTGCCCCCTACTAGATCCGGTCCCGGATCAGGGGCCGCCCCTTCATGCTGTCTTTGTAGCAGCAGCGGGCTTCTTGGGTTGTTTACCCTTGTTCCAAGAATGGTTCGGTCTCCAGACAGACTTGGACTGAGCAAAATTCCCTTCCTGCTTTGTGGAGGAAGAGGAAGCAGAGGGTACTCCTTTAAAATTTTGAAAGGAACGAAAATTATTTTGTTTACCCCTCATCTTAACAGACTTATCCTGAGGTAGGGCGTGACCTTTATCTCCAGTAATGTCAGAAATGATTTCCTTTAACTCAGGCCCGAATAGGGTCTTACCCTTGAAAGGAATAGCTAAGATTTAGATGACACAACAGCAGACCATGATTTTAACCATAACGCTCTATGCGCTAAAATGGTAAATCCTGCATTTTTCGCTGACAATTTAGCAATTTGAAAGGCGGCATCTGTAATAAAAGAATTAGCTAGCTTGAGAGCCTTAATTCTATCCAAAATGTCCTCTAAAGGGGTCTCAACCTTCAGAGACTCTTCTAGAGCATCAAACCAAAAAGCTGCTGCAGTAGTAACCAGAACAATGCAAGCTGTTGGTTGTAAAAGGAAACCCTGATGAATAAATAATTTCTTTAGAAGACCTTCTAACTTCTTATCCATAGGGTCTTTGAAAGCACAATTGTCCTCAATAGGAATAGTTGTACGCTTAGCCAGGGTAGATATAGCTCCCTCCACCTTAGGGACAGTCTGCCAAGAGTCCCAAATGGTGTCTGATATGGGATACATTTTCTTAAAATTAGGGGGAGGAGAGAACGGTATACCCGGTCTGTCCCATTCCTTCTTAATAATTTCCGAAATTCTTTTAGGAACCGGAAAAACATCAGTGTAAGTAGGTACCTCTAGATATTTGTCCATTTTACACAATTTCTCTGGTGGTATTACAATAAGGTCACCATCATCCAGAGTCGCTAAAACCTCCCGAAGTAACAGGCGGAGGTGTTCAAGCTTAAATTTAAAGGCCATGACGTCCGAATCTGTCTGAGGTAACATACTTCCTGGGTCTGAAAGTTCTCCCTCAGACAACAATTCCCTGACCCCCAACTCAGAGCCCTGTGAGGGTACATCGGAAATAGCCAACAAAGCATCAGAGGACTCAGTATTCACATTAATTCCTGTCCTACTACGTTTACCCTGTAACACTGGTAACTTAGATAATACCTCTGTAAGGGTAGTTGACATAACTGCAACCATATCCTGCAGAGTAAAAGAATTAGACGCACTTGAGGTACTTGGCGTCGCTTGGGTGGGCGTTAAAGGTTGTGACACTTGTGGAGAATTAGATGGCATATCCTGATTCTCTTCAGACTGAGAATCATCCTTAGGCACACTTTCTTTAGAAAAAATATGATTTTTACATTGTAAGGCTCTTTCAGTACAAGAGGTACACAAAGTAAGGGGGGGTTCCACACTGGCCTCTAAACACATAGAACAAGTATTTTATTCACTTTCAGACATGTTAAACAGACTAGCATTAGCCACAATGGACGTCTTTTAACCTTAATTGTGGTATCAAGAAACTTATGAGAATTTTTTTTTTTACTGCGCCTTCACATAATAAAAGCGCAACAATTTTTCTGTCTGCACAAAAAAACGATCTTTAGCACTTAAATCCTATGCTAAACAATTTTTCCAAAAATGATTGCATTAGAGAGCAATAAACTAAATCAGTAGTAGAGGATAAATAGGAGCGCCTAGGGCTTAGGTATAATCAGGAATCACACTATGATTAAAAATATATAAATTTATTACACATTCTCAATATAAACAAAAATATTAAAATGAGTACGACCATTGATTTGAACAAGTTATTTGGACCCTTGTTAGAGGATCTCAGCTTAATTGGATCAGTTTCTCTTCTGGTTGTTACAGATGTAGAAATAAAAACAGGTGCTGTGCTAAATCGCAATAAGAAATTAAAACAATACTGTGCTTACTCACAATAGTAAATTAACTTGGCTTAGTTACACAACATATAGTACATATAATAGTGAAAATCTGTGATTTAAATGCTAATGTGGAAAACTGTGGTCAAAAAATATATATGGTCAAAAAAATATATTGTACCAAACAAAAAGGTGGTAGAAAAATCCAAAGAGATTCAAATAGTCAAAAAATCGAAAAATCAAAAAATCAAAAGATGAAAAAATAAAAAATAAAAGACAAAACCGGTTGTCAAAAAGTGAAATATAAATATGTTTATGTGCTTAAAAAGTTATGTGTTAAATTATGTCACAATGGTGATAGTGATTCTAATCAATTCTACAATCAACCATAATACAGACTCCTAATGGGAAAGGAATCTCATATAATATGCAATGATATTGGCACAAAAAACAAATCAAAAACAATATAGTAACAATATTCTCGTTACCAATATAAGGCTGAACGAATTACAATGTTGCTAGCTAAAACTTACAAGTTGTCAAAATTATTAAAAAACACAAATATTAAAGAATTAAAATACAGATTCAATAAAATGTCCAAGTGATTAGTCCAATTGGAAATAATCCAAACTGTGGGAAACTGTTAGAGGAGAATAAAAACAATATCCTTAGAGGTTGTCCTGATCTAGAATCCTAGTCTTTACAACATGGACCTGAAAACAAAAACAGAAAAAATCCTCACATAAAGGGCCTATAGGGTAAAGTCTAATGGTGATCAAACTTACCCCAAAAGCCAAAAGTCCTGGTACTGATGAAGCCTCACAAATCTCTACGCGTTTCGGCCCTGCTGCGGGGCCTTTCTCAAGATATAATGAGGCTATAATATGTCTAAACTTATATACCCCATGTTTGGGGAGTTTCTAAATCAAATTGCGCCAAATTTCGAATTCCGGCGGTAAAAATTGACGCCAAACGCTTACAGCATCATTTCCCCGCTAAACCGGATATCCGTTTGCCAGATACTTCCGGTTGCGTCATTTCCAGTAGCTGCGGCCAACTTCCGGTTTATTGTACTTCCGGCGGACGCGCTACCATTTTGGATATTGGCAAAAAATGATTGGCAAAAAATTATATTATCGGTTAACCGGCTGGATATTATATTCTATAGAGGAAAAAAGGGGGATATGAAGATTGTTTCTATATTTAAATTTGAGCTAGATTTTAGGCTCATGGATACCAGGGTACACAGGTTTCGGACACAATATTAATCACTTCGATACACAGTTTAGTGAAGGGCTAATAAAATACTACGCTTAATTGGATTACCATAATGGGAATATATATAGGTATCTGGGATCATAATAAAGTGATTGACAAGCTGGGATAAATATGAAAGATGTATAAACCTCGATTATAACTTAATCAGTATCACCCTCTCAATTATTCACATTAGTGATTATTTATGGGAGACAAGAGGACAATTTAACAAATATTCTAGACAGTTAGATAAAACACAACCAATATCATTAGGATGTGGATTATCATACTTGTGGGGTATCTGACACCATGATCAACCTTTGTATACAGATTAAAATATAAATGCATATATATATATATATATATATATATATATATATATATATATAATGATAAAAACATTAGGTTCAATTCATATTTTATAGAAAACTCAGGATTCGATAGTTTCATGATGATATGTATGGCACTATTGACTAAAAAACATGCGGTACTGGGTTCATATAAAAAAAACGATATAAAGGGAATGTCAGTTAAAGGGGATAACTTTGGGATGCTGGTGCGGGGGGATGCCTTTTGTGCTATTGGAATAGATGAACTATTTCAAAACTGGCATTATGTCCTTTTGGATAGATGCAGTCTAAGTTGAATATCCACTTCGATTCTATCTTCAACATTTTACTTTCCATATTCCCACCCCTCCAATCCTTATTTAGTTTACAAATCCCCATAAATCTGAAACTTTTGTTATTTCCCCCATGTATTTCTTTAAAATGTTTGTAGAGAGGCAAGTCTATTTTACCCCATTTTATCTGTAGTAAGTGTTCGCGGATCCTATCCTTCAATTTTCTGGTGGCCTGTCCGACATATTGCAGACCACAACCGCATTCAATTAGGTAAACCACAAACTTGTCTGTACATCTGATGGTTTGTTTAACTTGGAATACTTCATTAGTTACTTTAGATTTCAGGCAGTTACTCTTGATACCATGTTGACATGCCTTACATAAGTGGCACGGATAGAAACCGCAGAGTTTCTTGCCTACAACTCCTAAAGAATTATTCATATTAGTATTGCACTTCGGGATGCTTGGAGCCAATGTGGACTTTAAATTCTCCGCCTTTCTATAAATGAAGTGGGGTCGTTCAGATAGATTTTCCCCTATAATATCATCATCCTTGAGAAGGTGCCAATGTCTTTTCACTATGTCTTCTATTGTTTTTTTCCTCTCATTATACTGGGTAATAAAAGGGACCTTGAGACTTTCATCTGGTCCTGTGTTTTGTTTGATTTTATATTCGAGAAGGGTTTCTCTTTTCATGTTGTTCACATCACGTATGTTTCTATCTATATGTGATTCATTATAACCCCATTCAAGGAACCTGTCCTTAAGGATTTGAGACTGTTTGGTCCAAGTATCTTCTTTTGAACAGTTCTTCCTTATCCTCATAAGCTGCCCCTTTGGAATATTGGATATCCATTTATTATGGTGACAGCTTGAATGGTGGATATAGTTATTGGAATCGACTTCCTTGAAGTGTGTTGAGGTCTCAATTCTCCCATCCTCGACTCTAATATCCAGATCTAGGAAGACAATGTGGTCCTTGCTGATGGTGTTCGTGAACTTTAGATTGGATTGGTTTTCATTCATTATCCTTAATGTATGTTCCAAGTCTTCTTGACTTCCTTTCCAAATGATTAGAAGATCGTCTATATATCTTTTATAGAGAACCAGGTCCGCGCCCGCTGGGCAAGACTCCCAAAAGATGGTTTCCCATCTGCCCATATAGAGATTGGCGTAACTGGGCGCGAACCTGGTCCCCATGGCGGTCCCACATAAATGACGGTAAAAGACCCCATCCCAACAGAAATAGTTATGTTTTAGGATGTAGTAATAAACTAAATCATCCTGTAAAAAGTATTTTTTATCTAGAAAAACATAATTTATGCTTACCTGATAAATTTATTTCTCTTGTGGTGTATCCAGTCCATGGATTATCCATTACTTGTGGGTTATTCTCCTTCCCAACAGGAAGCTGCAAGAGGATCACCCACAGCAGAGCTGTCTATATAGCTCCTCCCCTAACTGCCACTACCAGTCATTCGACCGAAGACAAGCAAGAGAAAGGAGAAACTATAGGGTGCAGTGGTGACTGTAGTTTAAAAATAAAAAACACCTGCCTTAAAAGGACAGGGCGGGCCGTGGACTGGATACACCACAAGAGAAATAAATTTATCAGGTAAGCATAAATTATGTTTTCTCTTGTAAGGTGTATCCAGTCCACGGATCATCCATTACTTGTTGGATACCAATACTAAAGCTATAGGACACGGATGAAGGGAGGGACAAGGCAGGCGCTTAAACGGAAGGCACCACTGCCTGCAAGACCTTTCTCCCAAAAATAGCCTCCGAAGAAGCAAAAGTATAAAATTTTAAAAACCCATGTGGAAGCTACCGCTCTAGTAGAATGAGCTGTAATCCTTTCAGGAGGCTGCTGGCCAGCAGTCTCATAAGCTAAGCATATTATACTCCTTAGCCAAAAGAAAGAGAGGTTGCCGAAGCCTTTTGGCCTCTCCTCTGTCCAGAGTAGACAACAAACAATGCAGATGTTTGACGAAAATCTTTAGTAGCTTGTAAATAAAACTTTAAAGCACGAACCACGTCATGATTGTGTAAAAGACGTTCCTTCTTTGAAGAAGGATTAAGGACACAGTGACGGTACAACAATCTCCTGATTGATATTTTTATTAGATACCACCTTAGGTAAAAAACCAGGTTTGGTACGTAACACTACCTTATCTGCATGAAAAATGAGATAAGGGGAATCACATTGTAAAGCAGATAACTCCGAAACTCTTCGAGCCGAGGAGATAGGTACTAAAAACAGAACCTTCCAGGATAAGAGCTTAATATCTATGGAATACAAAGGTTCAAACGGAACCCCTTGAAGAACCTTAAGAACTAAATTTAAACTCCAAGGCGGAGCAACAGGTTTAAACACAGGCTTGATTCTGACTAAAGCCTGACAAAACGCCTGCACGTCTGGAACCTCAGCCAGACGTTTGTGCAAAAGAATAGACAGAGCAGACATCTGTCCTTTTAAGGAACTAGCTGACAAACCCTTCTCCAATCCTTCTTGGAGAAAAGATAATATCCTAGGAATCCTGACCTTACTCCATGAGTAACCCTTGGATTCACAGCAATGAAGATATTTACACCATATCTTATGATAGATTTTCCTGGTGACAGGCTTTCGCGCCTGTATTAAGGTATCAATGACCGACTCGGAGGAACCACGATTTGATAAAATCAAGCGTTCAATCTCCAAGCAGTCAGCCGCAGAGAAACTAGATTTGGATGGTTGAAAGGACCCTGAAGTAGAAGGTCCTGCCTCAGAGGCAGAGTCCATGGTGGAAAGGATGACATGTCCACCAGATCTGCATACCAAGTCCTGCGTGGCCACGCAGGTGCTATCAAAATTACCGATGCTCTCTCCTGTTTGATCTTAGCAATCAGACGAGGGAGCAGAGGAAACGGTGGAAACACATAAGCCAGGTTGAAGGACCAAGGCGCTGCTAGAGCATATATAAGCGCTGCCTTGGGATCCCTGGACCTGGATCCGTAACAAGGAAGCTTGGCGTTCTGGCGAGACGCCATGAGATCCAGTTCTGGTTTGCCCCAACGTTGAATCAACTGTGCAAACACCTCCGGATGGAGCTCCCACTCCCCCGGATGAAAAGTCTGACGACTTAGAAAATCTGCCTCCCAGTTCTCTACTCCTGGGATATGGATAGCTGATAGATGGCAAGAGTGAATCTCTGCCCATTGAATTATCTTTGAAACCTCCAACATCGCTAGGGAACTCCTTGTTCCCCCTTGATGGTTGATGTAAGCTACAGTCGTGATGTTGTCCGACTGAAATCTGATGACCCTCACTGCCGCTAGCTGAGGCCAAGCCTGAAGAGCATTGAATATCGCTCTTAGTTCCAGAATGTTTATTGGAAGGAGTGCCTCCTCCTGAGTCCACGACCCCTGAGCCTTCAGAGAGTTCCAGACTGCACCCCAGCCCAGAAGGCTGGCATCTGTTGTTACTATTGTCCAATCTGGCCTGCGGAAGGTCATACCTTTGGACAGATGGACCCGAGATAGCCACCAGAGAAGAGAATCCCTGGTCTCTTGATCCAGATTTAGTAGAGGGGACAAATCTGTGTAATCCCCATTCCACTGACTGAGCATGCAGAGTTGCAGCGGTCTGAGATGTAGGCGGGCAAATGGAACTATGTCCATTGCCGCTACCATTAAGCCGATTACTTCCATACACTGAGCCACCGAAGGGTGAGAAGTATAATAAAGAACACGGCAGGAATTTAGAAGTTTTAACAACCTGTCCTCTGTCAGGTAAATCCTCATTTCTACAGAATCTATCAGAGTTCCCAGGAAGGAAACTCCTGTGAGAGGGGATAGAGAACTCTTCTTTTCGTTCACTTTCCACCCATGAGACCTCAGGAATGCCAGAACAATGTCCGTATGGGACATGGCAATTTGGAAATTCGACGCCTGTATCAGAATGTCGTCTAAGTAAGGGGCTACTGCGATGCCCCGCGGCCTTAGGACCGCCAGAAGTGACCCCAGAACCTTCGTAAAGATTCTTGGTGCCGTAGCTAACCCAAAGGGAAGAGCCACAAACTGGTAATGCCTGTCTAGGAAGGCGAACCTGAGAAACCGATGATGATCTTTGTGTATCGGAATGTGAAGATAAGCATCCTTTAAGTCCACGGTAGTCATGTATTGACCCTCCTGGATCATAGGTAGGATGGTTCGAATAGTCTCCATCTTGAAAGATGGGACCCTGAGAAATTTGTTTAGGATCTTGAGATCTAAGATTGGTCTGAAGGTTCCCTCTTTCTTGGGATCCACAAAGAGATTTGAATAGAAGCCTTGCCCCTGTTCCTCCTTTGGAACTGGGTGGATCACTCCCATAACTAGTAGGTCTTGAACACAATGTAAGAATGCCTCTCTCTTTATCTGGTCTGCAGATAATTGTGAGAGGTGAAATCTTCCTTTTGGGGAAGAAGCTTTGAAGTCCAGAAGATATCCCTGGGACACAATTTCCAACGCCCAGGGATCCTGGACATCTCTTGCCCAAGCCTGGGTGAAGAGAGAAAGTCTGCCCCCTACTAGATCCGTTACCGGATCCGGGGCTGATCTTTCATGCTGTCTTAGAGGCAGCAGCAGGCTTCTTGGCCTGCTAACCTTTGTTCCAGGCCTGGATAGGTCTCCAGACCGGCTTGGACTGGGCAAAATTTCCCTCTTGTTTTGCATTAGAGGGAGTTGATGCCGCGCTCATCTTAAAGTTTCGAAAGGCACGAAAATTAGTTTGTTTGGTCCTTAATTTATTAGACCTATCCTGAGGAAGGGCATGACCTTTTCCTCCAGTAATATCAGAAATGATCTCCTTCAGTCCAGGCCCGAATAGGGTCTGCCCCTTGCAGGGAATGTTGAGAAGCTTAGACTTTGAAGTAACGTCAGCTGACCAGGATTTAAGCCATAGCGCCCTACGCGCCTGTATAGCAAAACCTGAGTTCTTAGCCGTTAGTTTGGTTAAATGAACAACGGCGTCAGAAACAAATGAATTGGCTAGCTTAAGCGCTTTAAGCTTGTCAAGTATATCATCCAATGGAGTTTCTACCTGTAAGGCCTCTTCCAGAGACTCAAACCAGAAGGCCGCAGCAGCAGTGACCGGGGCAATGCATGCAAGAGGCTGGAGAATAAAACCTTGTTGAATAAAAATTTTCTTAAGGTAACCCTCTAACTTTTTATCCATTGGATCTAGGAAAGCACAACTGTCCTCGACGGGAATAGTTGTACGCTTAGCTAGGGTAGAAACTGCTCCCTCCACCTTAGGGACCGTTTGCCATAAGTCCAGTGTAGCGGCATCTATTGGAAACATTTTCTTAAAAATAGGAGGGGGAGAGAACGGTACACCTGGTCTATCCCATTCCTTAGTAATAATTTCTGAAAACCTTTTAGGTATTGGAAAAACATCAGTGTAAACAGGCACTGCATAGTATTTATCCAATCTACACAATTTCTCTGGCACTATTAAGGTGTCACAGTCATCCAGAGTAGCTAAAACCTCCCTGAGCAACACGCGGAGGTGTTCAAGCTTAAATTTAAATGTAGACATATCAGAATCAGGTTGAAGCATCTTCCCTGAGTCAGAAAAATCACCCACAGAAAGAAGCTCTCCTGCCTCAGCTTCTGCATATTGTGAGGGGATATCAGACATAGCTACTAAAGCGTCAGAGAGCTCTGTATTTTTTCTAGTCCCAGAGCTGTCTCGCTTTCCTTGTAACCCTGGTAGTTTGGACAATACAGCTGTAAGGGTATGATCCATAACTGCCGCCATGTCTTGTAAAGTAAACGCCATGGGCGCGCTAGATGTACTTGGCGCCCCTTGAGCGGGAGTCAAAGGTTCTGACACGTGGGGCGAGTTAGTCGGCATAACTTCCCCCTTGTCAATTTCCTCTGGTGATAAATCTTTTAAAGACAGAATATGATCTTTATAACTTAAAGTAAAATCAGTACATTTGGTACACATTCTAAGAGGGGGTTCCACAACGGCTTCTAAACATAATGAACAAGGAGTTTCCTCTATGTCAGACATGTTTAAACAGACTAGCAATGAGACCAGCAAGCTTGGAAAACACTTTGATAAATGTAAACAAGCAAAAAATAAAAACGGTACTGTGCCTTTAAGAGAAACAAATTTTGTCAGAAATTGAAAAACAGTGATAAAAAGCAGTAAATCATACGAAATTTTTACAGTGTGTATAATAGACTAACAGAGCATTGCACCCACTTGCAAATGGATGATTAACCCCTTAGTTTCAAAACCGGATAAAAAAAAACATATAAACGTTTTTTAACAGTCACAACAAACTGCCACAGCTCTGCTGTGGCCCTACCTGCACATACAATGACTTTTGAAGGCACAAAAACCCTTTGTAGAGGTCCTAAGTGTTCAGGGGACTCCTTCAGGGAAGCTGGAAGTCTCAAGCTGCAAAACCTACTGCACGATTTAGGCCTGAAATTAGGCCCCTCCCAACCTGTACTCACAGTGAGAGGGCCATAAAAAACTATCCCTAGGCAAAATCTAGCCAGCCATGTGGAAAAAACTGGGCCCCAATAAAGTTTTATCACCAATATGTAGAAAAAAACGTTTAAACACTTCCAGCAAACGTTATCTTATTTTCAGTAATGTGAGAAAGTAATAAGAATATTACCTTTTACAGCAAGCATGATACTAGTCGTTATTAAATCACTGTAATCAGGCTTACCTTAAATAAATCCGGTATTAACAGCATTTTCTAGCATATTCATTTCTCTAGAAAAATTTAAACTGCACATACCTCATAGCAGGAGACCCTGCACGCCATTCCCCCAGCTGAAGTTACCTCATCTCTTCAGTTATGTGTGAGAACAGCAATGGATCTTAGTTACAACCTGCTAAGATCATCAAAAACCACAGGCAGACTCTTCTTCAACTTTCTGCCTGAGGCTAAAACAGTACAACTCCGGTACCATTTGAAAATAATAAACTTTTGATTGAAGATAAACTACATAAATTCACCACATCTCTCTAGCTACTTCCTATCGTGTCGAGAGCTGCAAGAGAATGACTGGTAGTGGCAGTTAGGGGAGGAGCTATATAGACAGCTCTGTGGTGGGTGATCCTCTTGCAGCTTCCTGTTGGGAAGGAGAATAACCCACAAGTAATGGATGATCCGTGGACTGGATACACCTTACAAGAGAAATAAACTTTAAACAACGATAACAGCCCCTGCAACTCGAACACAGCTCTGCTGCGGCGCCTACCTGCCACCTGGGTACACAAAATGGATTCAACAACGATCCGGTGACTGAATCTCAACTTTTAGGCCCCACCGGAGCTAGTGCCTGCTGCCTTCTAGTGAGGAGAAACTGTGCGTCTGAGAGCGCGAATTAGGCCCCGCCCACCGTCGGCCTCGCATGATCTCTCTCCATAACCGCATGGGAAGCGGTTTAAATAAGCCATGAGGTCTTTCTAATCAAGCGTTCAATCTCCAAGCAGTCAGCCGCAGAGAAACTAGATTTGGATGGTTGAAAGGACCCTGAAGTAGAAGGTCCTGCCTCAGAGGCAGAGTCCATGGTGGAAAGGATGACATGTCCACCAGATCTGCATACCAAGTCCTGCGTGGCCACGCAGGGGCTATCAAAATTACCGATGCTTTCTCCTGTTTGATCTTAGCAATCAGACGAGGGAGCAGAGGAAACGGTGGAAACACATAAGCCAGGTTGAAGGACCAAGGCGCTGCTAGAGCATCTATCAGCGCTGCCTTGGGATCCCTGGACCTGGATCCGTAACAAGGAAGCTTGGCGTTCTGGCGAGACGCCATGAGATCCAGTTCTGGTTTGCCCCAACGTTGAATCAACTGTGCAAACACCTCCGGATGGAGCTCCCACTCCCCCGGATGAAAAGTCTGACGACTTAGAAAATCTGCCTCCCAGTTCTCTACTCCTGGGATATGGATAGCTGATAGATGGCAACAGTGAATCTCTGCCCATTGAATTATCTTTGAAACCTCCAACATCGCTAGGGAACTCCTTGTTCCCCCTTGATGGTTGATGTAAGCTACAGTCGTGATGTTGTCCGACTGAAATCTGATGACCCTCACTGCCGCTAGCTGAGGCCAAGCCTGAAGAGCATTGAATATCGCTCTTAGTTCCAGAATGTTTATTGGAAGGAGTGCCTCCTCCTGAGTCCATGACCCCTGAGCCTTCAGAGAGTTCCAGACTGCACCCCAGCCCAGAAGGCTGGCATCTGTTGTTACTATTGTCCAATCTGGCCTGCGGAAGGTCATACCTTTGGACAGATGGACCCGAGATAGCCACCAGAGAAGAGAATCCCTGGTCTCTTGATCCAGATTTAGTAGAGGGGACAAATCTGTGTAATCCCCATTCCACTGACTGAGCATGCAGAGTTGCAGCGGTCTGAGATGTAGGCGGGCAAATGGAACTATGTCCATTGCCGCTACCATTAAGCCGATTACTTCCATACACTGAGCCACCGAAGGGCGAGAAGTATAATAAAGAACACGGCAGGAATTTAGAAGTTTTAACAACCTGTCCTCTGTCAGGTAAATCCTCATTTCTACAGAATCTATCAGAGTTCCCAGGAAGGAAACTCCTGTGAGAGGGGATAGAGAACTCTTCTTTTCGTTCACTTTCCACCCATGAGACCTCAGGAATGCCAGAACAATGTCCGTATGGGACATGGCAATTTGGAAATTCGACGCCTGTATCAGAATGTCGTCTAAGTAAGGGGCTACTGCTATGCCCCGCGGCCTTAGGACCGCCAGAAGTGACCCCAGAACCTTCGTAAAGATTCTTGGTGCCGTAGCTAACCCAAAGGGAAGAGCCACAAACTGGTAATGCCTGTCTAGGAAGGCGAACCTGAGAAACCGATGATGATCTTTGTGTATCGGAATGTGAAGATAAGCATCCTTTAAGTCCACGGTAGTCATGTATTGACCCTCCTGGATCATAGGTAGGATGGTTCAAATAGTCTCCATCTTGAAAGATGGGACCCTGAGAAATTTGTTTAGGATCTTGAGATCTAAGATTGGTCTGAAGGTTCCCTCTTTCTTGGGATCCACAAAGAGATTTGAATAGAAGCCTTGCCCCTGTTCCTCCTTTGGAACTGGGTGGATCACTCCCATAACTAGTAGGTCTTGAACACAATGTAAGAATGCCTCTCTCTTTATCTGGTCTGCAGATAATTGTGAGAGGTGAAATCTTCCTTTTGGGGAAGAAGCTTTGAAGTCCAGAAGATATCCCTGGGACACAATTTCCAACGCCCAGGGATCCTGGACATCTCTTGCCCAAGCCTGGGTGAAGAGAGAAAGTCTGCCCCCTACTAGATCCGTTACCGGATCCGGGGCTGATCTTTCATGCTGTCTTAGAGGCAGCAGCAGGCTTCTTGGCCTGCTAACCTTTGTTCCAGGCCTGGTTAGGTCTCCAGACCGGCTTGGACTGGGCAAAATTTCCCTCTTGTTTTGCATTAGAGGGAGTTGATGCCGCGCTCGTCTTAAAGTTTCGAAAGGCACGAAAATTAGTTTGTTTGGTCCTTAATTTATTAGACCTATCCTGAGGAAGGGCATGACCTTTTCCTCCAGTAATATCAGAAATGATCTCCTTCAGTCCAGGCCCGAATAGGGTCTGCCCCTTGCAGGGAATGTTGAGAAGCTTAGACTTTGAAGTAACGTCAGCTGACCAGGATTTAAGCCATAGCGCCCTACGCGCCTGTATAGCAAAACCTGAGTTCTTAGCCGTTAGTTTGGTTAAATGAACAACGGCGTCAGAAACAAATGAATTGGCTAGCTTAAGCGCTTTAAGCTTGTCAAGTATATCATCCAATGGAGTTTCTACCTGTAAGGCCTCTTCCAGAGACTCAAACCAGAAGGCCGCAGTAGCAGTGACCGGGGCAATGCATGCAAGAGGCTGGAGAATAAAACCTTGTTGAATAAACATTTTCTTAAGGTAACCCTCTAACTTTTTATCCATTGGATCTAGGAAAGCACAACTGTCCTCGACGGGAATAGTTGTACGCTTAGCTAGGGTAGAAACTGCTCCCTCCACCTTAGGGACCGTTTGCCATAAGTCCAGTGTAGCGGCATCTATTGGAAACATTTTCTTAAAAATAGGAGGGGGAGAGAACGGTACACCTGGTCTATCCCATTCCTTAGTAATAATTTCTGAAAACCTTTTAGGTATTGGAAAAACATCAGTGTAAACAGGCACTGCATAGTATTTATCCAATCTACACAATTTCTCTGGCACTATTAAGGTGTCACAGTCATCCAGAGTAGCTAAAACCTCCCTGAGCAACACGCGGAGGTGTTCAAGCTTAAATTTAAATGTAGACATATCAGAATCAGGTTGAAGCATCTTCCCTGAGTCAGAAAAATCACCCACAGAAAGAAGCTCTCCTGCCTCAGCTTCTGCATATTGTGAGGGGATATCAGACATAGCTACTAAAGCGTCAGAGAGCTCTGTATTTTTTCTAGTCCCAGAGCTGTCTCGCTTTCCTTGTAACCCTGGTAGTTTGGACAATACCGCTGTAAGGGTATGATCCATAACTGCCGCCATGTCTTGTAAAGTAAACGCCATGGGCACGCTAGATGTACTTGGCGCCCCTTGAGCGGGAGTCAAAGGTTCTGACACGTGGGGCGAGTTAGTCGGCATAACTTCCCCCTTGTCAATTTCCTCTGGTGATAAATCTTTTAAAGACAGAATATGATCTTTATAACTTAAAGTAAAATCAGTATATTTGGTACACATTCTAAGAGGGGGTTCCACAATGGCTTCTAAACATAATGAACAAGGAGTTTCCTCTATGTCAGACATGTTTAAACAGACTAGCAATGAGACCAGCAAGCTTGGAAAACACTTTGATAAATGTAAACAAGCAAAAAATAAAAACGGTACTGTGCCTTTAAGAGAAACAAATTTTGTCAGAAATTGAAAAACAGTGATAAAAAGCAGTAAATCTTACAAAATTTTTACAGTGTGTATAATAGACTAACAGAGCATTGCACCCACTTGCAAATGGATGATTAACCCCTTAGTTTCAAAACCGGATCAAAAAAACCATATAAACGTTTTTTAACAGTCACAACAAACTGCCACAGCTCTGCTGTGGCCCTACCTGCACATACAATGACTTTTGAAGGCACAAAAACCCTTTGTAGAGGTCCTAAGTGTTCAGGGGACTCCTTCAGGGAAGCTGGAAGTCTCAAGCTGCAAAACCTACTGCACGATTTAGGCCTGAAATTAGGCCCCTCCCAACCTGTACTCACAGTGAGAGGGCCATAAAAAACTATCCCTAGGCAAAATCTAGCCAGCCATGTGGAAAAAACTGGGCCCCAATAAAGTTTTATCACCAATATGTAGAAAAAAACGTTTAAACACTTCCAGCAAACATTATCTTATTTTCAGTAATGTGAGAAAGTAATAAGAATATTACCTTTTACAGCAAGCATGATACTAGTCGTTATTAAATCACTGTAATCAGGCTTACCTTAAATAAATCCGGTATTAACAGCATTTTCTAGCATATTCATTTCTCTAGAAAAATTTAAACTGCACATACCTCATAGCAGGAGACCCTGCACGCCATTCCCCCAGCTGAAGTTACCTCATCTCTTCAGTTATGTGTGAGAACAGCAATGGATCTTAGTTACAACCTGCTAAGATCATCAAAAACCACAGGCAGACTCTTCTTCAACTTTCTGCCTGAGGCTAAAACAGTACAACTCCGGTACCATTTGAAAATAATAAACTTTTGATTGAAGATAAACTACATAAATTCACCACATCTCTCTAGCTACTTCCTATTGTGTCGAGAGCTGCAAGAGAATGACTGGTAGTGGCAGTTAGGGGAGGAGCTATATAGACAGCTCTGCTGTGGGTGATCCTCTTGTAGCTTCCTGTTGGGAAGGAGAATAACCCACAAGTAATGGATGATCCGTGGACTGGATACACCTTACAAGAGAAATAAACTTTAAACAACGATAACAGCCCCTGCAACTCGAACACAGCTCTGCTGCGGCGCCTACCTGCCACCTGGGTACACAAAATGGATTCAACAACGATCCGGTGACTGAATCTCAACTTTTAGGCCCCACCGGAGCTAGTGCCTGCTGCCTTCTAGTGAGGAGAAACTGTGCGTCTGAGCGCGCGAATTAGGCCCCGCCCACCGTCGGCCTCGCATGATCTCTCTCCATAACCGCATGGGAAGCGGTTTAAATAAGCCATGAGGTCTTTCTAATGTTTTCACCCCAAACAAATTTATGCCATAATAAAATGTCTCCTTAACCGCATGGTAAGCGGTACTTATAAGCCATGTGGTCCCCTGATGTTATCGCACACACTGTATGCCATACATAAACATAGAAAGTGTCACAGATGCCTTCCCCAGTGTCAAGCCCCTCTTGAATACATACTCATTGTAATCAATATGGTTAAATAGTAATGTCAGTAACACCCTATGCCATCCAGGTCTACTGCTTACCCCTTCCCTTACAGGGAAAAATGTCAGCCAGTTCTGATATAACATGTCTCCTCAGAAATAAAGACTGAACATACCTCAATGCTGCTTGTAGCATGACACCGGTCTCCACACTGAAGATTTCTCTTGCACTACCTTCAGAAGCTCTGTGGGAACCAAAATGGATCTTAGTTACATCTGCTAAGATCATCAACCTCAGGGCAGAAATCTTCTTCATTCCATATCTCCCAGAGGAAAATAGTACACACCGGTACCATTTAAAATAAAAAACTACTTGAAGAATCTAAAACTAACACCTCACTTTACCTCTTCCTATTACTAACACAGGCAAAGAGAATGACTTGGGGTGGAGGGAAGGGAGGAGCTATATATACAGCTCTGCTGTGGTGCTCTTTGTCACTTCCTGTTAGCAGGAGGTTAAAGGGACAGTACACTGTAAAATTGTTTTTCCATAAATGTATTTTAAATGACTTGTTATACCAACTGCAGAGTATAAAATATTTGAGAAATTGCATTTTCGGGTTTATTTGTGTATCTGAAGTAGCTGGTTTTGTGCTTTGAAACCACAGCCTATTGCAATGGGTTGAGCTTCAGGTAATATCAGATCTCATTATGTTATCACTTTCATGTACACAGACTTGCTTCCTTATCTTATATATGTCTGGAACACCAAAGCTCAATACATAGAGAGAACAATGGAAAATTATCATTTTATTACTTAACTATCATGCCCCCACTGAGGGTGTAATCTCTTCTGCTGGCTGTGTTTACTTAGGCTTGTCAATAGCATATACGCCAGTATCAAAACTTTCAGTATAGGTTGGGAAACCACAAGCTAAATCAGCTATTTCAAATGCTGAAATATGAGTAAAGGAGCTACTTGCAACCAATTTAATACACTCTAGCAGGTAAAAAGGATCATTGGGAACAATTTAAAGGGGAGAAAGTTTTTGGGTGAACTGTCCCTTTAATATCCCACTTGTAGAAGAAAACATAACTGAGCCCCTCAAATAAATGCTCCTCTCGTCCCCAGTGCCTGCATAATCTGCCTATCATTGTCCGATTAACCTTTAATAGGATTACTTGTATTTAACGTCCCATACAGATTTAACTGTTGAAGTGCCATATTTTCCTGACCCAAGAAAATTAAACTTGGCACTTACCTGAATTTAGATCTGCAAGTGCAGAAGGACAGCTTACCCGGTTTGAGAGGGTATCCTCCCTCACATGGACCTGTGGGAAAAAAAGAAAGACTGAATATTCTTACTCAGGCTTTCAAGATAGGGCAGCAACAACTGTTTGAGAGGCGCAGTGGGGATTATACCCCACAAGTTCCCAATTGCTTAAAAGCCACCACTGCTCTACTGAAGAGACTGAAGTGGACTACTGCTAGACCCCAGAAAAGATCAGAGCAAGTTCCCAATTGCTTAAGAGCCACCACTGCTCTACTGAAGAGACTGACGTGGACTACGGCTAGACCCCAGAAAAGATCAGAGCAAACCTGCTCTGCTTTAAAATAATAAAATCTTGATTGAATAAATTTCTATCAGACAACTACATTTACCACCCCCTTGCAATGCAGGCAAAGAGAATGACTGGGGTTTGTGGGAAGGGAAGTGATACTTAACAGCTTTGCTGTGGTGCTCTTTGCCTCCTCCTGCTGGCCAGGAGTGATATTCCCAATAGTAATTACTGATGATCCGTGGACTCACTGTGTCATTAGAAAGAAACACCAGTTATGAAGCAGCGGTTATGGCTGCTCCATAATTTGTCCACCTGCTCTGAGGCTGCGGATATCAATCAGCCCGATCCTATGCGATCGGGCTGATTGACACCCCCTGCTAGCGGCTGATTGGCCGCAAATCTGCAGGGGGCGGCACTGCAGAAGCAGTTCACAAGAACTGCTTGTGCAATGATAAATGCCGACAGTGTATGCTGTCGGCATTTATCGATGTGTGGCAGACATGATACGCTACATTGTATCATGTCTGTTTGCACTTTCATAAATCGGCCCTTTAGAATGTATCATTTAAATGAGAAAACCACAACAATATAGTAATAGATGTGATGTACTATAACGATTTGTAAAAAAGAGGTGGACATTATAGCAAAAATATTCATTACAAATTACAAATACGAAAACAAACATAACCCTTAGCAAGGTCTACTTAAAGGGATAGATGTAGCATATCATAAGAAATAATCCCACATCACATTTGAAGTAATAATGAAATATACCCCATTAAACTAAATGTTGATGTAAATGTTTACCAACTAGAAAAGGAAACCTAAATTTACAGCATTACAATTAAAAAACAAAAAACACAAAAAGAAATACAAAAAAGGAAATTTATGCTTACCTGATAAATTTATTTCTTACTTATGGGATTACGCCTCCTGGTCAGCAGGAGGAGGCAAAGAGCGCCACAGCAGAGCTGTATATATAGCTCCTCCCTTCCCTCCCACTCCAGTCATTCGACCAAAGTTGGGAAGAGAAAGGAAAAGCCAAAGGTGCAGAGGTGAGTGAAGTTTAACAAAAAATAAATAAATAAATACCTGTCTTAGAAATGACAGGCTGGGCCGTGGACTCGTCATATCGTAACAGAAATACATTTATCAGGTAAGCATAAATTTCCTTTTCTTTTACAAGATATGACGAGTCCACGGATTTCATCCTTACTTATGGGATACAATACCAAAGCTATAGGACACGGATGAAAGGGAGGGACAAGACAGGAACCTAAACGGAAGGCACCACTGCTTGAAGAACCTTTCTCCCAAAAATAGCCTCGGACGAGGCAAAAGTATCAAATTTGTAAAATTTAGAAAAAGTGTGAAGAGACGACCAAGTTGCAGCCTTGCAAATCTGTTCAACAGAAGCATTGTTTTTAAATGCCCATGAGGAAGCCACAGCCCTAGTAGAATGAGCCGCAATTCTTTCAGGAGGCTGCTGTCCAGCAGTCTCATATGCAAAACGGATGATACTCTTCAGCCAAAAAGAAAGAGAGGTAGCCGTAGCTTTCTGGCCCCTACAGACGCTCCTTCTTAGAAGAAGGATTAGGACACAAGGAAGGGACAACAATTTCCTGATTAATATTCTTATTAGAAACAACCTTAGGAAGGAAACCAGGTTTGGTACGTAACACCACCTTATCAGAATGGAAAATAAGATAAGGAGAATCACATTGTAAAGCTGAAAGCTCAGAAACTCTGCGAGCAGAATAATTAGCAACCAAAAATAAAACTTTCCAAGATAACAACTTAATATCTATGGAATGCATGGGTTCAAACGGAACCCCTTGAAGAACATTAAGAACTAAATTCAAACTCCAAGTTGGAGTAATTGGTCTAAACACAGGCTTGATTCTAGTCAGAGCCTGCCAAAAAGATTGAACGTCTGGAACATCTGCCAGACGCTTGTGTAGCAAAATAGACAAAGCAGAAATCTGTCCCTTTAAGGAACTTGCTGACAACCCTTTCTCCAATCCTTTTTGGAGAAAAGATAAAATCCTGGGAATCCTAACCCTACTCCATGAGTAGCCCTTGGATTCGCACCAATAAAGATATTTACGCCATATCTTATGGTAAATCTTTCTGGTGACAGGCTTACGTGCCTGAATCAAGATATCAATGACCGAATCAGAGAACCCTCGCTTAGATAAAATCAAGCGTTCAATCTCCAAGCAGTCAACTGCAGAGAAACTAGATTCGGATGATGGAAGGGTCCCTGAATGAGAAGGTCCTGCCTCAATGGAAGCTTCCACGGTGGCAGAGAGGACATGTCCACCAGATCGACATACCAAGTCCTGCGAGGCCATGCAGGAGCGATGAAAATCACTGAAGCTCTCTCCTGTTTGATCCGAGCAATCACCCGGGGAAGGAGAGCAAACGGTGGAAACACATAAGCTAGGTTGAACGACCAAGGCACTGCCAAGGCATCTATCAGTTCAGCCTGAGGATCCCTGGACCTGGATCCGTATCTCGGGAGCTTGGCATTCTGACGAGATGCCATAAGATCCAGCTCCGGTCTGCCCCATCTGAGAATCAGGGTGGCAAAGACCTCCGGATGGAGTTCCCATTCCCCCGAATGAAACGTCTGTCTGCTCAAAAAATCCGCTTCCCAGTTGTCCACTCCTGGGATGTAGATTGCAGACAGATAACAAGAGTGAGCCTCCGCCCACCTAATTATCTTGGATACTTCTGTCATCGCTAAGGAACTCCTTGTTCCTCCCTGATTATTGATGTAAGCCACAGTCGTGATGTTGTCCGACTGAAAACGGATGAATTTGGCCGAAGCCAACTGAGGCCAAGCCTGAAGCGCATTGAATATTGCTCTCAATTCCAGAATATTGATTGGAAGTAGAGACTGTGACTGAGTCCACACACCCTGAGCCTTCAGGGAATTCCAGACTGCACCCCAACCTAGTAGACTGGCGTCCGTTGTCACTATCACCCATGAGGGTCTGCGGAAGCACGTCCCTTGGGACAGATGATCCTGTGACAACCACCAAAGAAGAGAGTCTCTTGTCTCCTGATCCAGATCTATCTGAGGAGACAAATTTGCATAATCTCCATTCCACTGCCTGAGCATGCTCAGTTGTAGCGGTCTGAGATGAAAACGAGCAAACGGAATGATGTCCATTGCCGCCACCATCAATCCAATTACCTTCCTATCACTAACACAGGCAAAGAGAATGACTGGAGTGGGAGGGAAGGGAGGAGCTATATATACAGCTCTGCTGTGGTGCTCTTTGCCTCCTCCTGCTGACCAGGAGGCGTAATCCCATAAGTAAGGATGAAATCTGTGGACTCGTCATATCTTGTAAAAGAAAAGAAAACAAATATACAATTTTACAAAATTCAGAAAAGCTGCATAATGTAAATCTGTAATATAGAAGAAAAAAAAAAAATTATGCTTACCTGATAAATTTCTTTCTCTTGTGGTGTACCCAGTCCACAGGTTCATCCATTACTTGTGGGATATTCTCCTTCCCAACAGGAAGTTGCAAGAGGACACCCACAGCAGAGCTGTCTATATAGCTCCTCCCCTAACTGCCACCCCCAGTCATTCGACCGAAGACAAGCAAGAAAAAGGAGAAACTATAGGGTGCAGTGGTGATTGTAGTTTAAAAATAAAAACACCTGCCTTAAAGTGACAGGGCGGGCCGTGGACTGGATACACCACAAGAGAAAAAATTTATCAGGTAAGCATAAATTTTGTTTTCTCTTGTAAGGTGTATCCAGTCCACGGGTTCATCCATTACTTGTGGGATACCAATACCAAAGCTTTAGGACACGGATGAAGGGAGGGACAAGGCAGGAACTTAAACGGAAGGCACCACTGCCTGCAAGACCTTTTCCCAAAAATAGCCTCCGAGGAAGCAAAAGTATCAAATTTGTAGAATTTAGAAAAAGTATGAAGCGAAGACCAAGTCTCCGCCTTACAAATCTGTTCAACAGAGGCCTCATTTTTAAAGCCCATCTGGAAGCTACCGCTCTAGTGGAATGAGCTGTAATTCTTTGAGGAGGCTGCTGGCCAGCAGTCTCATAAGCTAAACGGATTATGCTTCTCAGCCAAAAAGAAAGAGAAGATGCCGAAGCCTTTTGGCCTCTCCTCTGTCCAGAGTAGACAACAAACAATGCAGATGTTTGACGAAAATCCTTAGTAGCTTGTAAATAAAACTTTAAAGCACGAACCACGTCAAGATTGTGTAATAGACGTTCCTTCTTTGAAGAAGGATTAGGACACAGTGACGGAACAACAATCTCCTGATTGATATTCTTATTAGATACCACCTTAGGAAGAAACCCAGGTTTGGTACGCAAAACTACCTTATCTGCATGGAAGATCAGATAAGGGGAATCACACTGTAAGGTAGATAACTCTGAAACTCTTCGAGCCGAAGAGATAGCTACCAAAAACAGAACTTTCCAAGATAAAAGCTTGATATCTATGGAATGCAGAGGTTCAAACGGAACCCCTTGAAGAACTAAATTTAAACTCCATGGTGGAGCAACAGGTTTAAACACAGGCTTGATTCTAACTAAAGCCTGACAAAACGCCTGAACGTCTGGAACATCTGCCAGACGCTTGTGCAAAAGAATAGACAGAGCAGAAATCTGTCCCTTTAAGGAACTAGCTGACAATCCCTTCTCCAATCCTTCTTGGAGAAAGGATAATATCCTAGGAATCCTGACTTTACTCCATGAGTAACCCTTGGATTCACACCAATGAAGATATTTACACCATATCTTATGATAGATTTTCCTGGTGACAGGCTTTCAAGCCTGAATTAAGGTATCAATGACCGACTCGGAGAAACCACGTTTTGATAAAAACAGAATTTATGTTTACCTGATAAATTTCTTTCTCCAACGGTGTGTCCGGTCCACGGCTTCATCCTTACTTGTGGGATATTCTCTTCCCCTACAGGAAATGGCAAAGAGAGCACCCAGCAAGAGCAGTCCATATAGCTCCCCCTCTGGCTCCGCCCCCCAGTCATTCGACCGACGGTTAGGAGAAAAAGGAGAAACTATAGGGTGCCGTGGTGACTGTAGTGTATAAAGAAAGACATTTTTCAAACCTGATTAAACACCAGGGCGGGCCGTGGACCGGACACACCGTTGGAGAAAGAAATTTATCAGGTAAACATAAATTCTGTTTTCTCCAACATTGGTGTGTCCGGTCCACGGCTTCATCCTTACTTATGGGAACCAAAGCTTTAGGACACGGATGAAGGGAGGGAGCAAACCAGGTTACCTAAACGGAAGGCACCACGGCTTGCAAAACCTTTCTCCCAAAAATAGCCTCCGAAGAAGCATAAGTATCAAATTTGTAAAATTTGGCAAAAGTATGCAGAGAAGACCAAGTCGCTGCCTTACAGATCTGATCAACAGAAGCCTCGTTCTTGAAGGCCCATGTGGAAGCCACAGCTCTAGTAGAATGAGCTGTAATTCGTTCAGGAGGCTGCCGTCCGGCAGTCTCATAAGCCAATCCGATGATGCTTTTCAGCCAAAAAGAAAGAGAGGTAGCAGTAGCTTTCTGCCCTCTCCTCCTACCAGAATACACAACAAACAAGGATGATGTCTGTCTGAAATCCTTTGTTGCTTCTAAATAGAACTTTAAAGCACGGACCACATCTAGATTGTGCAACAAACGTTCCTTCTTTGAAACTGGATTCGGACACAGAGAAGGAACAACAATTTCCTGGTTAATATTCCTGTTGGAAACGACCTTTGGAAGAAAACCAGGCTTGGTACGTAAAACTACCTTATCTGTATGGAATACCAGATAGGGAGAAGTACACTGCAAAGCAGATAGTTCAGAAACTCTTCTAGCAGAAGAAATAGCAACCAAAAACAGAACTTTCCAAGATAGTAACTTAATATCTATGGAATGCATGGGTTCAAACGGAACCCCCTGAAGAACTGAAAGAACTAAATTTAGACTCCAAGGAGGAGTCATGGGTCTGTAAACAGGCTTGATTCTAACTAACGCCTGTACAAACGCCTGTACATCTGGCACTGCTGCCAGACGTTTGTGTAACAAAACAGACAGAGCAGATATTTGTCCTTTTAAGGAACTAGCTGACAAACCTTTATCCAGACCTTCTTGGAGAAAGGAAAGTATCCTAGGAATTTTAATTTTATTCCAAGGGAGTCCCTTGGATTCACACCAACGGATATATTTTTGCCATATCTTATGGTAAATCTTCCTAGTTACAGGTTTTCTGGCTTGAACCAGAGTATCTATGACTGTATCTGAAAACCCACGCTTAGATAGAATCAAGCGTTCAATTTCCAAGCAGTCAGTTGGAGAGAGACTAGATTTGAATGTTCGAACGGACCTTGTACTAGAAGATCCTGCCTCAAAGGTAGCTTCCATGGTGGAGCCGATGACATATTCACCAGGTCTGCATACCAAGTCCTGCGTGGCCACGCAGGGGCTATTAGAATCACCGAGGCCTGCTCCTGTTTGATCCTGGCTACAAGCCTGGGAAGGAGAGGGAACGGTGGAAATACATAAGCTAGGTTGAACGACCAAGGTGCCACTAATGCATCCACCAGTGTCGCCTTGGGATCCCTGGATCTGGACCCGTATCGAGGAACCTTTGCGTTCTGGCGAGACGCCATCAGATCCAAATCTGGAATTCCCCATAGTTGAGTTAACTGGGCAAAAACCTCCGGGTGGAGTTCCCACTCCCCCGGATGAAAAGTCTGACGACTCAAATAATCCGCCTCCCAGTTGTCCACTCCTGGGATGTGAATTGCAGATAGGTGGCAGGAGTGATCCTCCGCGCATTTGATGATCTTGGATACCTCTCTCATCGCTAAGGAACTCTTTGTTCCCCCCTGATGATTGATGTACGCTACAGTCGTCATGTTGTCCGACTGGAACCTTATGAATTTGGCCTTTGCTAGGTGAGGCCACGCCAGAAGCGCATTGAATATCGCTCTCAGTTCTAAAATGTTTATCGGAAGAAGAGACTCTTCTCGAGACCATAGACCTTGAGCTTTCAGAGAGTCCCAGACCGCACCCCAGCCTAAGAGACTGGCGTCGGTCGTAACAATGACCCATTCTGGTCTGCGGAAACTCATTCCCTGAGACAGGTGATCGTGAGACAACCACCAGCGGAGAGAATCCCTGGTTACCTGGTCTACTTGAATCTGGGGAGACAAGTCTGCATAGTCCCCATTCCACTGATTGAGCATGCACAGTTGTAATGGTCTTAGATGAATTCGAGCAAAAGGAACTATGTCCATTGCTGCAACCATCAATCCTACTACTTCCATGCACTGAGCTATGGAAGGCTGAAGAATAGAGTGAAGAACTTGACAAGCGTTTAGAAGCTTTGACTTTCTGACCTCTGTCAGAAAGATCTTCATTTCTAAAGAATCTATTATTGTTCCCAAAAAGGGAACTCTTGTTGACGGAGACAGGGAACTCTTTTCTACGTTCACCTTCCACCCGGGAGATCTGAGAAAGGCTAGAACAATGTCTGTATGAGCCTTTGCTTTGGAAAGAGACGACGCTTGGATTAGAATGTCGTCTAGGTAAGGTGCTACAGCAATGCCCCTCGGTCGTAGAACCGCTAGAAGGGACCCTAGCACCTTTGTGAAGATTCTGGGAGCAGTGGCTAAACCGAACGGAAGAGCCACGAACTGGTAATGTTTGTCCATAAAGGCGAACCTCAGGAACTGATGATGATCTTTGTGGATAGGAATATGCAGGTACGCATCCTTTAAGTCCACGGTAGTCATATATTGACCCTCCTGGATTGTTGGTAAAATTGTCCGAATGGTTTCCATTTTGAATGATGGAACTCTGAGGAATTTGTTTAGAATTTTTAGATCCAGAATTGGCCTGAAAGTTCCCTCTTTTTTGGGAACTACAAACAGGTTTGAGTAAAAACCCAGACCTTGTTCCGCTGTTGGAACTGGGTTTATCACTCCCATTTTTAATAGGTCTCCTACGCAATGTAAGAATGCCTGTCTCTTTATCTGGTCTGAAGATAAGCGAGACATGTGGAACCTTCCCCTTGGAGGAAGTTCCTTGAACTCTAGAAGATACCCCTGAGAGACTATTTCTAGTGCCCAGGGATCCGGAACGTCTCTTGCCCAAGCCTGAGCGAAGAGAGAAAGTCTGCCCCCTACTAGACCCGGTCCCGGATCGGGGGCTACCCCTTCATGCTGTCTTGGTAGCAGCAGCAGGCTTCTTGGCCTGTTTACCCTTGTTCCAGCCTTGCAATGGTTTCCATGCTGGCTTAGGCTGGGAAGAGTTGCCTTCTTGTCTGGAGGCCGCAGAGTTAGGATTCGGTCCGTTCCTGAAATTGCGAAAGGAACGAAAATTAGATTTTTTCTTAGCCTTGAAAGGCCTATCCTGTGGGAGGGCATGTCTCTTTCCACCAGTAATGTCTGAAATAATCTCTTTCAATTCCGGCCCGAAAAGGGTCTTACCCTTGAAAGGAATATTAAGCAATTTATTCTTGGACGACACATCCGCCGACCAGGATTTTAGCCAAAGCGCTCTGCGCGCCACTATTGCAAACCCTGAATTTTTCGCCGCTAACTTAGCCAATTGGAAAGCGGCATCCAAAATAAAGGAATTAGCCAACTTTAGTGCGTGAATTCTGTCCATGACTTCATCATATGGAGTCTCTTTTTGGAGCGAATTTTCTAGTTCCTCGAACCAAAAATACGTTGCCGTGGTGACAGGAATAATGCACAAGATTGTTTGAAGCAGGAAACCTTGCTGAACAAATATCTTTTTTAGCAATCCTTCCAATTTTTTATCCATAGGATCTTTAAAAGCGCAACTGTCCTCAATAGGAATAGTTGTGCGCTTAGCTAACGTTGACACTGCCCCCTCAACCTTAGGAACCGTTTGCCATGCGTCCCTTCTGGGGTCAGCAATGGGGAACATTTTCTTGAATATAGGAGGTGGAACAAAAGGTATACCTGGCTTTTCCCACTCCTTAGTCACTATATCCGCCACCCGTTTGGGTATCGGAAAGGCATCAGCGTGCACTGGGACCTCTAAGAATTTGTCCATCTTGCACAATTTCTCTGGAACTACCAAAGAATCACAGTCATCCAGAGTAGTTAGGACCTCCTTAAGCAGGGTGCGGAGATGTTCTAACTTAAATTTAAATGTTACGACATCAGTGTCTGCCTGCTGAGAAACTTTTCCTGAATCAGAAATTTCCCCCTCAGACAGGCCCTCCCTCACTGCCAATTCAGATTGATGTGAGGGTATAACTGATAAATTGTCCTCAGCGCCAACCTGCTCATCTTCTGTATATAAAACTGAGCTGTCACGCTTTCTAGGGTAGGATGGCAGTTTGGATAACAGATTTGCTATAGAATTATCCATTACTGCTGTTAATTGTTGCATAGTAACAAGCATTGGCGCGCTAGATGTACTAGGTATCGCCTGCGCGGGCAAAACTGGTGTTGACACAGAAGGAGAGGATGAAGAACTATCCCCACTACCTTCATTAGAAGAATCATCTTAGGCAATCTTATTCAATGTGGCAGTACTGTCCATACTTTGTTTGGACGCTATGACACAATTTGCGCAAACATTAATTGGGGGAACCACCTTGGCTTTCATACACACAGAACATAAGCCATCTGAAGGTATAGACATGTTAGACAGGATTTGGCAGGCTAATAATGCAATAAAAGCGTTTTTAAAGAAAAGCGTTACTGTCCCTTTAAATAATAAACAGGCACACTTTATTTCTGATATATTGAAAAACAATGAAGGCAATGTCCGATTTTAACAAAAATTTTACCCCAGAGTCCTAATGCCTTGAAAGTATTGCACACCAAGTTTCAAGACTTTAACCCTTAAAATGAGCAAACCGGAGCTATTTGTTCAATTAGACAATTTTAGTACACCACAATCACAGCCACAGCCTTGCTGCGGCTTTTTACCTTCCCTGAGAGTTATTCAGCAATGAAATAAACCTTCCAGAGTCCGTTTTAGTATGCCACAGGACCCCTCACATGAAGCTGCATGCACTGCCATGGAAGTAAACTGCGCAATTGAGGCGCGAAAACGGGGCCTCCTTCCTCTGCATACCAGAGTGAAGGGGCCTTCCTGACTGAAATAGCAGTCTAACTAAATGCCAGGCGATAAAAACGTTCCCAAAAATGCTTTTAAGTGCACAAAACACTCTAAATGCCATTAAAATATGAAATAAAACAATTGATTTAGCCCACAATAGTGTCAACCAGTGTAGAGCCCATTTGTAAGCCTTAATCTGTTATGAGTCTAAGAAAATGGCTTACTTACCCCTTAAGGGAAAAACTGACAGTCTTCTAGCATTAACATGTCTTGTTAGAAATATGACTGATCATACCTTGAGCAGAAAAGTCTGCAAACTGTTCCCCCCAACTGAAGTTCTCTGGGCTCAACAGTCCTGCGTGGGAACATCAATTGATTTTAGTTACTGCTGCTAAAATCATACTCCTCTTTAAACAGAACTCTTCATCTTTTTCTGTTTTAGTGTAAATAGTACAAACCGGCACTATTTTAAAACAACAAACTCTTGATAGAAGAATAAAAAACTACAACTAACACCACATACTCTTTACCATCCCCGTGGAGATGCTACTTGTTCAGAGCGGCAAAGAGAATGACTGGGGGGCGGAGCCAGAGGGGGAGCTATATGGACAGCTCTTGCTGGGTGCTCTCTTTGCCATTTCCTGTAGGGGAAGAGAATATCCCACAAGTAAGGATAAAGCCGTGGACCGGACACACCAAAGTTGGAGAAATCAAGCGTTCAATCTCCAAGCAGTCAGTCGCAGAGAAATTAGATTTGGATGTTTGAAAGGACCTTGGAGTAGAAGGTCCTGCCTCAGCGGCAGAGTCCATGGTGGAAGGGATGACATGTCCACCAGATCTGCATACCAAGTCCTGCATGGCAACGCAGGTGCTATCAAAATCACCGAAGCTCTCTCCTGCTTGATCTTGGCAATCAGACGAGGGAGGAGAGGAAATGGTGGGAACACATAAGCCAGGCTGAAGGACCAGGGCACTGCTAGAGCATCTATCAGCGCTGCCTGGGGATCCCTTGACCTGTAACAAGGAAGCTTCTGGTTTGCCCCATAGTTGAATCAGCTGGGCAAATACCTCCGGATGGAGCTCCCCCTCCCCCGGATGAAAATCCGCCTCCCAGTTCTCTACCCCTGGGATATGGATAGCTGAGAGATGGCAAGGGTGAACCTCTGCCCATAGAATTATCTTTGAAACCTCAAACATTGCCAGGGGGCTTCTTGTTCCCCCCTGATGGTTGATATAGGCTACAGTCGTGATATTGTCCGACTGAAATCTGATGAACCTGACCGCAGCTAGCTGAGGCCAAGCCTGAAGAGCATTGAATATCGCTCTCAGTTCCAGAATGTTTATCGGAAGGAGGGCTTCCTCCTGAGTCCACGAATCCTGAGCCTTCAGGGAGTTCCAGACCGCGCCCCAGCCCAGAAGGCTGGCATCTGTCGTCACTATAGTCCACTCTGGCCTGCGGAAACTCATTCCCTTGGAGAGATGGACCCGAGATAACCACCAGAGAAGAGAATCCCTGGTCTCTTGATCCAGATTTAGCAGAAAGGACAAGTCTGTGTAATCCCCATTCCACTGATTGAGCATGCAAAGTTGCAGTGGTCTGAGATGTAGGCGGGCAAACGGAACTATGTCCATTGCCGCTACCATTAGGCCGATTACTTCCATACACTGAGCCACTGACGGCCGAGAAGTGGAATGAAGAGCACGGCAGGAAGTTAGAAGCTTTGATAACCTGACCTCTGTCAGAAAAATTTTCATTTCTACTGAATCTATCAGTGTTCCTAGGAAGGAAACTCTTGTGAGAGGGGAGAGAGAACTCTTTTCGTCGTTCACCTTCCACCCGTGAGACCTCAGAAAGGCCAGAACAATGTCCGTATGGGACTTGGCGATTTGAAAAGTCGACGCCTGTATCAGAATGTCGTCTAGGTAAGGAGCCACTGCTATGCCCCGTGGCCTTAGAACCGCCAATAGGGACCCTACAACCTTTGTAAAGATTCTTGGTGCCGTGGCTAACCCGAAGGGAAGAGCCACAAACTGGTAATGCCTGTCTAAGAAGGCGAACCTGAGGAACTGATGATGACCTCTGTAAATAAGAATGTGGAGATAAGCATCCTTTAAGTCCACGGTAGTCATATATTGACCCTCCTGGATCATAGGGAGGATGGTTCGGATAGTCTCCATCTTGAAGGATGGGACCCTGAGAAATTTGTTTAGGATCTTGAGATCCAAGATTAGTCTGAAAGTTCCCTCTTTTTTGGGAACTATAAACAGATTTGTATAGAAGCCCTGCCCCTGTTCCTCCCTTGGAACTGGGTGGATCACTCCCATAACCAGTAGGTCTTGAACACAACGTAAAAATGCCTCTCTCTTTATCTGGTTTACAGATAATTGTGAGAGATGAAATCTCCCCTTTGGAGATGAAGCTTTGAAGTCCAGAAGATATCCCTGGGAAACAATCTCTAATGCACAGGGATCCTGGACGTCTCTTGCCCAAGCCTGGGCGAAGAGAGAAAGTCTGCCCCCTACTAGATCCGGTCCCGGATCGGGGGCTACTCCTTCATGCTGTCTTAGAGGCAGCCGCAGGTTTCTTGGCCTGCTTCCCCTTGTTCCAAGCCTGGTTACGCCTCCAGACTGGTTTGGACTGGGCGAAATTTCCCTCTTGTTTTGCATTAGAGGAAACTGAAGCTGCGCCACTCTTGAAGTTTCGAAAGGAACGAAAATTATTCTGTTTGGTCCTTAACTTATTGGACCTATCCTGAGGAAGGGCGTGACCTTTTCCTCCAGTAATATCAGAAATGATCTCCTTCAGACCAGGCCCGAATAGGGTCTGTCCCTTGAAGGGGATGTTAAGAAGCTTAGACTTTGAAGTAACGTCTGCTGACCAGGACTTAAGCCATAGCGCCCTACGCGCCAAAATGGCAAAACCTGAATTCTTAGCCATTAGCTTGGCTAAATGAAAAATGGCGTCGGAAATAAAGGAGTTAGCTAACTTAAGAGCTTTAATCCTGTCTAGAATATCTCTAGCGGGGTCTCTACCTGTAGAGCCTCCTCAAGAGACTCAAACCAAAAAGCCGCTGCAGCAGTAACTGGGGCAATGCATGCAAGAGGCTGGAGAATAAAACCTTGATGTATAAAAATTTTCTTAAGGAGACCCTCCAATTTTTTATCCATAGGATCTAGGAAAGCACAACTGTCCTCGACGGGGATAGTTGTACGCTTAGCTAGGGTAGAGACTGCTCCCTCCACCTTAGGAACCGTCTGCAACGAGTCCCGTATGGCGGCATCTATGGGAAACATCTTTTTGAAAGCAGGAGGGGGAGAGAACGGCACACCTGGTCTATCCCATTCCTTAGTATGAATTTCCGAAAACCTCTTAGGGACTGGAAAAACATCAGTGTAAACAGGCACTGCAAAGTATTTGTCCATTTTACACAATTTCTCTGGAACCACAATGGGGTCACAGTCATCCAGAGTCGCTAAAACCTCCCTAAGCAATAAGCAGAGGTGTTCAAGCTTAAATTTAAACGCTGTCATTTCAGAATCAGACTGAAGTAACGCCTTCCCTGAGTCTGAAATGTCACCCACAGATAGAAGCTCACCTGCCTCGACTTCTGAGTATTGTGAGGGTATATCGGACACAGGCATTAAAGCGTCAGAAAGCTCTGTATTAGTTCTAGCCCCAGATCTGTCTCGCTTTCATTGTAGCCCTGGCAGTTTGGAGAATACCTCTGAGAGGGTAGCATTCATAACTGCCGCCATGTCCTGTAAGGTAAAAGAATTAGACGCGCTAGATGTACTTGGCGTCACTTGAGCGGGAGTTATAGGTTCTGACACATGGGGAGAGCTAGATGGCATAATCTCCCTCTTTTCAGTCAGAGAATCCCCTGGAGATAAATCTTTAAGCGCCATAATATGGTTTTTATAGTTTATAGAAATATCAGTACATTTGGTACACATTCTAAGAGGGGGTTCCACCATGGCTTCAAAACATATTGAACAAGGAGTTTCCTCTATGTCAGACATGTTTAACAGACTAGTAATGAGACAAGCAAGCTTGGAAAACACTTTAATAAAGGTGAAACAGCAATTAAACAAAAACGTTACTGTGCCTTTAAGAGAAAAAAACTAGCACTTAAACTGCAAAACAGTGTAAAAATACAGTAAAGTCTTTGAAATTTTTACAGTGTGTGTAAGGGTCTAAAGCAACATTGTACCCACTTGCAAATGGATGATTAACCCCTTAGGCCCCAAACCGGATTGAAAAACGTTAAAAAACGTTAAAAGTCAATTGAGCACCTTGCCACAGCTCTGCTGAGGCTCCTACCTGCCCTCAAAAACGATTTTGTGCAGAAATAACCCCTTTGAAATGGTCCTCAGATGCCAGAGGAAACCTCTAGGGAAGCTGGATGTCTCAGTCTGAATTAAAACTGCATAGTTAGAGTGCTAAAATAGGCCCCTCCCACCATGTACTGGATGTTAGAAGGGCCTTAAGAAAATACTGCTAGGAGTATCTGACTAGCCATGTGGAAACTAGGCCCCAAATAAAGACTTATCTCCCTCAGAGAAAAAACGTCCTATTTATGAAATTATGTAAACGTTTTGTCACTAAGTAATAACAAAATTGATGCTTACCTGATAAATTTATTTCTCTTGTGGTGTATCCAGTCCACGGGTTCATCCATTACTGGTGGGATATTCTCCTTCCCAACAGGAAGCTGCAAGAGGACACCCACAGCAGAGCTGTCTATATAGCTCCTCCCCTAACTGCCACCCCCAGTCATTCGACCGAAGACAAGCAAGAAAAAAAGGAGAAACTATAGGGTGCAGTGGTGACTGTAGTTTAAAAATAAAAAAAAACACCTGCCTTAAAATGACAGGGCGGGCCGTGGACTGGATACACCACAAGAGAAATAAATTTATCAGGTAAGCATAAATTTTGTTTTCTCTTGTAAAGGTGTATCCAGTCCACGGATTCATCCATTACTTGTGGGATACCAATACCAAAGCTTTAGGACATGGATGAAGGGAGGGACAAGGCAGGAACTTAAACGGAAGGCACCACTGCCTGTAAGACCTTTCTCCCAAAAATAGCCTCTGAAGAAGCAAAAGTATCAAATTTATAGAATTTAGAAAAGGTATGAAGCGAAGACCAAGTCGCCGCCTTACAAATCTGTTCAACAGAGGCCTCATGTTTAAAAGCCCATGTGGAATCTACTGCTCTAGTAGAATGAGCTGTAATTCTTTCAGGAGGCTGCTGGCCAGCAGTCTCATAAGCTAAGCGTATTATACTTCTCAGCCAAAAAGAAAGAGAAGTTGCCGAAGCCTTTTGGCCTCTCCTCTGTCCAGAGTAGACAACAAACAAAGCAGATGTTTGACGAAAATCCTTCGTAGCTTGTAAATAAAACTTTAAAGCACGAACCACATCAAGATTGTGTAATAGACGTTCCTTCTTTGAAGAAGGATTAGGACATAGTGAAGGAACAACAATCTCCTGATTGATATTCTTATTAGATACCACCTTAGGAAGAAACCCAGGTTTGGTACGTAACACTACCTTATCTGCATGGAAAATCAGATAAGGGGAATCACATTGTAAAGCAGATAACTCCGAAACTCTTCGAGCCGAGGAGATAGCTACTAAAAACAGAACTTTCCAAGATAAAAGCTTAATATCTATGGAATGCAAAGGTTCAAACGGAACCCCTTGAAGAACTTTAAGAACTAAATTTAAACTCCATGGAGGAGCAACAGGTTTAAACACAGGCTTGATTCTAACTAAAGCCTGACAAAACGCCTGAACGTCTGGAACCTCAGCCAGATGTTTGTGCAAAAGAATAGACAGAGCAGAAATCTGTCCCTTTAAGGAACTAGCTGACAAACCCTTCTCCAATCCTTCTTGGAGAAAAGATAATATCCTAGGAATCCTGACCTTACTCCATGAGTAACCCTTGGATTCACACCAATGAAGATATTTACACCATATCTTATGATAGATTTTCCTGGTGACAGGCTTTCGAGCCTGAATTAAGGTATCAATGACCGATTCGGAAAAAACACGCTTTGATAGAATCTCCAAGCAGTCAGACGTAGAGAAATTAGATTTGGATGTTTGAAGGGACCTTGAAGTAGAAGGTCCTGCCTTAGCGGCAGAGTCCATGGTGGAAAGGATGACATGTCCACCAGATCTGCATACCAAGTCCTGCATGGCCACGCAGGGGCTATCAAGATCACCGAAGCTCTCTCCTGCTTGATCTTGGCAATCAGACGAGGGAGCAGAGGAAACGGTGGAAACACATAAGCCAGGCTGAAGGACCAGGGCGCTGCTAGAGCATCTATCAGCGCTGCCTTGGGAACCCTGGACCCGTAACAAGGAAGCTTGGCGTTCTGACGAGATCCAGTTCTGGTTTGCCCCAAAGTTGGATCAACTGGGCAAATACCTCTGGATGGAGCTCCCACTCCCACGGATGAAAAGTCTGCCGACTTAGAAAATCCGCCTCCCAGTTCTCTACTCCTGGGATATGGATAGCTGAGAGATGGCAAGAGTGAACCTCTGCCCATAGAATTATCTTTGAAACCTCCAACATTGCCAGGGGGATCCTTGTTCCCCCCTGATGGTTGATATAGGCTACAGTCGTGATGTTGTCCGACTGAAATCTGATGAACCTGACCGCAGCTAGCTGAGGCCAAGCCTGAAGAGCATTGAATATCGCTCTTAGTTCCAGAATGTTTATCGGAAGGAGGGCCTCCTCCTCAGTCCACGAACCCTGAGCCTTCAGGGAGTTCCAGACTGCACCCCAGCCCAGAAGGCTGGCATCTGTCGTTACTATATTCCATTCTGGCCTGCGGAAACTCATTCCCTTGGACAGATGGACCCAAGATAGCCACCAGAGAAGAGAATCCCTGGTCTCTTGATCCAGATTTAGTAGAGGGGACAAATCTGTGTAATCCCCATTCCACTGATTGAGCATGCAAAGTTGCAGTGGTCTGAGATGTAGGCGGGCAAACGGAACTATGTCCATTGCCGCTACCATTAATCCGATTACCTCCATACACTGAGCCACTGATGGACGAAAAATGGAATAAAGAGCACGGCAGGAAGTTAGAAGTTTTGACAACCTGACCTCTGTCAGATAAATCTTCATTTCTACTGAATCTATCAGAGTTCCTAGGAAGGAAACTCTTGTGAGAGGTGAGAGAGAACTCTTTCCTTCGTTCACCTTCCACCCGTGAGACCTTAGGAATGCCAGAACAATGTCCGTATGGGACCTGGCACTTTGAAAAGTTGACGCCTGTATCAGGATGTCGTCTAGGTAAGGGGCTACTGCTATACCCCGCGGTCTTAGAGCCGCCAGAAGGGACCCTAGAACCTTCGTAAAGATTCTTGGTGCCGTGGCTAACCCAAAGGGAAGAGCCACAAACTGGTAATGCCTGTCTAGGAAGGCGAACCTGAGAAACTGATGATGATCCCTGTGTATCTGAATATGTAGATAAGCATCCTTTAAATCCACGGTAGTCATATATTTACCCTCCTGGATCATAGGTAGGATGGTTTGAATAGTCTCCATCTTGAAGGATGGGACCCTGAGAAATTTGTTTAGGATCTTGAGATCCAAGATTGGTCTGAAAGTTCCCTCTTTCTTGGGAACTATAAACAGATTTGAATAGAAGCCCTGCCCCTGTTCCTCCTTTGGAACTTGGTGGATGACTCCCATAGCTAGTAGGTCTTGAACGCAATGTAAGAATGCCTCTCTCTTTATCTGGTTTGCAGATAATTGTGAGAGATGAAATCTCCCCTTTGGAGATGAAGCTTTGAAATCCAGAAGATATCCCTGGGAAACAATCTCCAGAGCCCAGGGATCCTGGACGTCTCTTGCCCAAGCCTGGGTGAAGAGAGAAAGTCTGCCCCCCACTAGATCCGGTCCCGGATCGGAGGCTACTCCTTCATGCTGTCTTAGAGGCAGCAGCAGGCTTTTTGGCCTGTTTCCCCTTGTTCCAAGCCTGGTTAGGTCTCCAGACTAGCTTGGACTGGGCAAAATTTCCCTCTTGTTTTGTAGAAGAGGAAGATGAAGCTGCGCCACTCTTGAAGTTACGAAAGGAACGAAAATTAGTCTGTTTGGTCCTTAACTTGTTGGACCTATCCTGGGGAAGGGCGTGGCCTTTTCATCCAGTAATATCAGAAATGATCTCCTTCAGTCCAGGCCCAAATAGGGTCTGCCCTTTGAAGGGGATATTGAGAAGTTTAGACTTTGAAGTGACATCAGCTGACCAGGATTTAAGCCATAGCGCCCTACGTGCCTGAATGGCAAAACCTGCATTTTTAGCCGTTAGCTTGGTTAAATGAAAAACGGCGTTCGAAATAAATGAATTGGCTAACTTAAGAGCTTTAAGCCTGTGAAGGATATCATCCAACGGGGTCTCTACCTGTAAAGCCTCCTCCAGAGACTCGAACCAGAAAGCCGCTGCAGCAGTGACTGGAGCAATGCATGCAAGAGGCTGGAGAATAAAACCTTGTTGTATAAAGATTTTCTTAAGGACACCCTCTAATTTCTTATCCATAGGATCTAGGAAAGCACAACTGTCCTCGACAGGAATAGTTGTACGCTTAGCTAGGGTAGAGACTGCTCCCTCCACCTTAGGGACCGTCTGCCACAAGTCCCGTGTAGCGGCATCTATAGGAAACATTTTCTTAAAAGCAGGAGGGGGAGAGAACGGCACACCTGCTCTATCCCATTCCTTAGTAATAATTTCTGAAAACCTCTTAGGGATTGGAAAAACATCAGTGTAAACAGGCACTGCAAAGTATTTGTCCATTTTACACAATTTCTCTGGGACTACAATGGTGTCACAGTCATCCAGAGTCGCTAAAACCTCCCTGAGCAACACACGGAGGTGTTCAAGCTTAAATTTAAATGCTATCATTTCAGAGTCAGACTGAAGTAACACCTTCCCTGAATCAGAGAAGTCACCCACAGATAGAAGCTCTCCTGCTTCAACTTCTGCACATTGTGAGGGTATATCAGACATAGCTACTAAAGCGTCAGAGAGCTCTGTATTTGTTCTAGCCCCAGAGCTGTCTCGCTTTCCTTGTAACCCTGGCAGTTTGGACAATACCTCAATGAGGGTATGATTCATAACTTCCGCCATGTCTTGTAAAGTAAACGCATTGGACGCGCTAGATGTACTTGGCGTCCCTTGAGCGGGAGTTATAGGTTCTGACACGTGGGGAGAGCTAGATGGCATAACCTCCCTTTTGTCAGTCTCAGAAACCTCAGGTGATAAATCTTTAAAAGCCATAATATGGTCTTTATAACTTATAGAAAGGTCAGTGCATTTGGTACACATTCTAAGAGGGGGTTCCACAATGGCTTCTAAACATAATGAACAAGGAGTTTCCTCTATGTCAGACATGTTCAACAGACTAGTAATGAGACCAGCAAGCTTGGAAAACACTTTAATAAATGTGAAAAAAGCAATAATAAAAAACGGTACTGTGCCTTTAAGAGAAAAAAACTACCACATAAACTGCAAAACAGTGAAAAAAAGTAGTAAACTCTACGAAATTTTTACTGTGTGTATAAGGGACTAAAGCAGCATTGCACCCACTTGCAAATGGATGATTAACCCCTCAGGCCCAAAAATGAATTAGAAAAACTTAAAACCTGTTAACAAACAGTCAAACACACTGCCACAGCCCTGCTGTGGCTCCTACCTGCCCTTAAAAACGATTTTTGCAGGAACAAAACCCTCTATAGAGGTTCTATAAGCCAGAGGACTCCTTCAGGGAAGCTGGATGTCTCAGACTGAAAATGAAAATAGGCCCCTCCCACCATGCACTCAAAGTCAGAGGGCCTTAAAAAAGTACTCCTAGGAGTAATCTAACAAGCCATGTGGAAATTAGGCCCCAAATAAAGATTTATCACCCTCAGAGAAAAAACGTTTTTATTTATAAATCATGCAAACGTTTTTACACTAAGTAATATAGGTTTTAACATGAATATTATCCCTTTTTGCAAGCATGATCCCAGTTGTTGTTAAATCACTGTATCAGGCTTACCTTAAATATACCAGGCACTGTCAGCATTTTCTAGACCTTATCATCTCTCTAGAAAAAAATATACTGAACATACCTCAAAGCAGGCAATCTGCAGACCGTCCCCCCAACTGAAGTTTTCTTTCCATACTCTTCAGTTATGTGTGAGAACAGCAATGGACCTTAGTTACAAACCGCTAAGATCATCAAACCTCCAGGCAGAAGTCTTCTTCCAATTTCTGCCTGAGAGTAAAAACAGTACAACGCCGGTACCGTTTAAAAATAACAAACTTTTGATTGAAGGTAAAAACTACACTAAGTCACCACATCTCTCTTGATACTTCCTTTCTTGTCGAGAGCTGCAAGAGAATGACTGGGGTTGGCAGTTAGGGGAGGAGCTATATAGACAGCTCTGCTGTGGGTGTCCTCTTGCAGCTTCCTGTTGGGAAGGAGAATATCCCACAAGTAATGGATGAACCCGTGGACTGGACACACCTTTACAAGAGAAATGAATATTAACATGAGTATTGCCCTGTTTTGTAAGCATGATCCCAGTCGCTGTTAAATCACTGCATCAGGCTTATCTCAAATACACAAGGCTCTGTCAGCATTTTCTAGAACTTATTCATCTCTCTAGAAATAAAAATACTGAACATACCTCAAAGCAGGTAATCTGCAGACCGTTCCCCCAACTGAAGTTTTCCCATATTCTTCAGTTATGTGTGAGAACAGCAATGGACCTTAGTTACAAACCGCTAAGGTCATCAAACCTCCAGGCAGAATTCTTCTTCTAATTTCTGCCTGAGAGTAAAACAGTACAACGCCGTTACCGTTTAAAAATAACAAACTTTTGATTGAAGGTAAAACTACACTAAGTCACCACATATCTCTTGATACTTCCTTTCCTGTCGAGAGTTGCAAGAGAATGACTGGGGGTGGCAGTTAGGGGAGGAGCTATATAGACAGCTCTGCTGTGGGTGTCCTCTTGCAACTTCCTGTTGGGAAGGAGAATATCCCACAAGTAATGGATGAACCCGTGGACTGGATACACCTTACAAGAGAAAACAAAAATAACAGACTAAATAACAAAATACGATGTATATTGGCAGATAGAGGCGCTGGTTCTAAGGGATCTCCAAAGGATTTTTCAATATGTTTCACTATTTTCCCAGAAGAATTCTGTCTGTATCTGTGTTCAAAGAATATCACATTGGCATAGTATGTCTGAGCACCTTAATACATAAGTGCAGTATACTCACAGAGTAGTATCAGACAAGCGGCTCCACAGGTGATTTCACAATCTTCCCAAAAAGGGGTTCTGTCTGTATCTGTGTTCAAAGAATATCACATTGACATAGTATGTCTGTGCACCTTAATATATAAGTGCAGTATACTCACAGAAGGATATCAGGCAAACAGCTCCACAGGTGATATCACAAAAAAAAACAGCAGGTGATTTCACACAAAAAAAAAAAAAAAAACAACGATCAGGAAAGGAAAAAAGCTGGCTTTTTAAATAAAATGTTTATTTTACTCAACGCAAAAGCGTTTTAACGGCTATACCGTTTTTTTCAAGAGCTATTTAAAAACTTTGTATAGCTTACAGAAAATCATATTATATATATGGGCCGCCAGCAGGGAGGTGTCAATCAACCCGATCGTACTCGATCAGGTTGAATTGTGGCGATGTCTGTCCGCCTGCTCAGAGCAGGGTTATGGAGCAGCGGTCTTTAGACCGCTGCTTCATAACTGCTGTTTTTGGCAAGCCTGCAGGCTCACCAGAAACACGGGCCCTCAACCTCCATTCGGAGCTTGATAGATAGGCCACATGGTGCACACTTGTGTTGCCACTCTCTCTCTCTGACTCACAGGAGGTAAGTTAGGTTCATATTTAACATGTCATGTGGGAACTAGGATGTGATCAGCACCTGCCTGCACCTCATGCAACAGTGATTTTAAGAGGGAGCAGTTAGGTTTAATCATAAGTATGAAAATGCTGCACTCTTGCAGTTGATTCAAAGAAATGTACATTTTTCCTCTTTTATGCAGCTACCGGGAAATTGTACTAGATGAAAAGTGTCTGTCCATTCTGGGATGGAAACTACGTTGTGCAACCCCCCCCCCCCCAATAGTGTCTCTATAATTGTATTACCCACAGACCTTAATCATATCACAAGCACAAACTCAGAATTTACCTCTCATTCTGCAGTTGCCACTTGCCTGGTGTAGACAACAGTATATGTAGTTGAAGGACGGCTGGAGGATGCGCACACTGCATGGACTGCACTTACCACACAAACTACTCACTGAAAGTGAAATTGTGACCATCAGGGTGTCAGTAATCAAGACGAGTATGTTTAGGTTTTTCAGACAACTGCTCTCGAGAGTACAAGGGAGTTTTATTAAAAAAAGTTAAATGAAAAACAACTGTCTTTTTTTAACAATATTTAGAACATTTCATAACTAACATATTATTTGCAGCAAACTATAATACACATACAAACAAGACTAACCAATTATACATACCTACAGTTTATCACAGTTAGGGCTAGAATACAAGTTAAGCACAAATGTGTGCTTATGCAAGCGTATTATTTGAGCTTAACTTGGCAATACCAGAGCCTGCGTTCGCATTGCTGGAAGCCAAGCACTCACATGAGCGTGCTTCCATAGGCTCCAATGGCTGGCAGCCGCACACAAACACCTCATGCAGCACAGGGGGCAACTAGTGCAGTATTGGGCAGCAATAAATAAATAACAACATTTATGCTTACCTGATAAATTTCTTTCCGGACATGGAGAGTCCACAACGTCATTCCAATTACTAGTAGGATATTCAACTCCTGGCCAGCAGGAGGAGGCAAAGAGCACCCCAGCAAAGCTGTTAATTGTAACATCTCTTACTTATAACCCCCAGTCATTCAGCCGAAGGAAAATTGAAAAAGAAATAACAAAAGGGTGAAAAGGTGCCTGAGGTTTACTCAAAAAAACTGCAGAATTATAATTAAAAAGAGGGCGGGTCGGGGGCGGAGCCAAGCCATGCAGGTACATGGACGTGTAGTACACTAGCTCCGGGAATAAATCTCTCCGTTATGCCAAATATGACATGCTGAACTGAACTTCACTAACTGGCAGACCTCCTTTAAGATCTGGGGAATGCCATGATCTAAACCTGGACTTCAGACTTGCGGCTAATAAAGAACTCAGCAGAGATTCAGACCGCAACAACCGGAATACAGACCGCAATACCGCAACGCCATTAATACTATATCCTGGAATATAGGTAACGTACCCCCTACAAACTTACCCCAATTACACCTTACCGGGCAATCTGACAAAGGGGACAAAGTAAAAAGAGATCGGTCATCTGAAAGCACCGAATTAGGAACAATATCAAGCTGCTTTGCACACCAAATCGACACTCAGACTGAGGCCTATACCATGCGGCATATTAAAACGCCTGAATACTTTTAATTAAGTAGGCCTTTGGCGCAACACGAACTCTTAATATTTATTACTGGAATACCATTAAACCAGCGTCATAGTTTTCTTTAACAGAACACTCCTGCAGACTAAGTTTAAAAAGGAGATAAAACACACCAGAGGGAGGAAAATATATTCACAAATAATACGAAAGAGAAAATAATGGCGTCTAAGAGATTTGCCAAAAGCGACAAGATGACTAAAGTCCCATCTCAAACAAATACCTTAAATACCTTCTTTTCCACACAAGAAGTCATGGAAAGGGACCCAAAAAACACATCGCCTCTTAAAAGAGACACGCCATTAGAACAGACAAGTCACCCTCCAATATTGACACAGGAACATCTATTTAATATGCAAGAAGCGATACAAAACCTCTCCTCAAAGACAGATATAGCTGATCTGAAGTCTTTTATAAAAACAGAACTCACTGTCATCAGAAAATAAATCAATGATCTTGGCTCAAGAATAGAAGATTTGGAGGAAAGTCATGATACTCTATCGACAATGATGCAGTCAGCAGATAATTGTTTAGCTCAACACGCCACGTCTCTGCAATCTTTACAGGACAAAGTAGAAGACCTCGAGAATCGAGGTCGACGCAATAATTTGAGAGATCGTGGCATCCCAGAAACGATAGAACCTACAAATTTACTGTCATATCTCATAGAGCTATTCAACAACATTACAGACTCCACTCAGATATCAGAAATATCTATAGAAAGAGCCCACAGAGCTCTTAGGCCCAAGCCTTTACCATCTGCACCCCCGAGGGATGTTATTATTAAATTCCTACACTACAGAGACAGAGAAAAAATATGGTCAGTGGCTAGAACATCTAAGATAATAAAGTACCAAGACCAAGAGCTACAGATATACCAGGACTTATGCCCGGCAACAATAGAGAAAAGAAAAGCTGCTAGATTCCTAACGTCTGTCTTACAGGACAATAACATAAAATACAGGTGGGGATTTCCCTTCAGTGTTATAATTACTCACTCAGGAAAGCAATATATCTACAAAGACCCTTCGGACATAAACACATTATCCAAGAACCTGAACATTCATATTCCAGCCCCACCTATTCATGGAGAAGAGGAGACAGACATCTTACAACCAACGGGGAAAATTCAGTCACCTAAGGCCCAACGATCTCACTGGAATACAGTGACCCGTAAATCAGACAAGAATCTGACCAGGAACAATAATAGGACACCAACCTGAAAGACTGATCCTCTCCAAATCGCCAGATGATTAAGACATCATCAGATGGATGAGTACCAACATGATATAATGTTTACATTACAGAGACTAAGGTTAACTTTAATATTAACCAAATGAAATAAGGGTAACAGATAACCTAAAAAAGGAGTAATGCATGAGGGAAGCTAGTTATGAAGTTAATATATAATAACTAATCAACATGTGTTAAACGTTTTGTATTTTCTCATTAGTTTAAGGTATGATGGGGAGAGATAGATCTCACCCCCACGATGCGACTATGCGAAGGCGGTGACTTAACCGCGTTTGTATACTGGCATCATTTGTTTAGTTGTTTGTTATTTGTTTGTTATTACTGTTTTTACTGTTTTCATAGTTCATTATTGAACAACACCACAAACATGCAATGGCACAATTTAGGTTACTTAATAATACAAAAGCTGTACCCTTTTTATGTCAGGACATTAATTTTTGCTCTCACAGACATCATCAACACCATTTATTATCTATTAAGAAATCACCATGACATCCTATAACTCCAAACATTTAATACACATTCTCACAGCCAACACCAAGGGACTAAATTCGCCAAAAAAAAGGAATATAGCCCTAATAGATTTTAAAAGATTAGCAGGAGATATTCTATTACAGGAGACCCACTTTATAAAAGGGAGAGAACCCAAAACATTCCAATATAAATTTGGCACTTGCTATTACGCATCTAATTTAAAAAAAAAAAAACACAAGGAGTAGGAATACTTATTAAGAAGGGAACCCCATTTCAGGAACTCCAAATAGTTAGGGACAAAGAGGGACGATATATATTAGTTAATGGACTACTATATGGCCGACCAGTGACGCTGTTATCTTTATATGCTCCATCTTTAAAACAAAACCTATTTCTTCAAAAGATAAACAGCCTGATTTTTGAATTTTCAAAAGGCATAATAATAATGGGGGGAGATTTGAACTTAGCACTACAACCAGAACTGGACTGCTCCACTACACATTCCTCCTCCCCTAAATCCACAATACAAAAAACAAACTTGCTCCTAAAGCAAATAGCAGTGAAAGATGTATGGAGGACATTACACCCAAAAAGGAGAGACTATACATTCTACTCCCACCCCCACAAAAGGTATAGCAGAATAGACTACATCTTCACTGATGTCACAGGCCTTACTCTGTTTCACTCAGCGAAACTACACACGACAACCTGGACGGACCACAACATAGTACACTGCGCGTTAGTATGGCCAAATAAACCAATCACAGATTATGGGGGGTAGTTATCAACGTGTCTACTTTTCCTGCCTTCGCCGGCCCAATACGCCCGCCTAAGCTCGCCTCACATCGCCGCCGCGGACCTGCAAAAATTTGCCTAAGTTATCAAAAAAGCTGTCAAAAAGCCGCGCACCAAGTACTGGGCGATGAGCAGCGGACTGTGAGAGTTATCACTCATCCGATCTCGCTGCTCTTCAGCTTTTTCACAGCTTTCTTGCTAGCCTGTCACTAAGCACTCACACTAAACTACACTGTTCTACCCCCTATACCGGCGCCCCCGGAGCCTCCCGCAACTAAATAAAGTTACTAACCCCTAAACCGCCACTCCTAGACCCCGCCGCAACTCTTATAAATGTATTAACCCCTAAACCGCCGCTCCCGGACACCGCTGCCACCTACATTATACCGAGTAACCCCTATCCTGCCCCCCCTACACCGTCGCCCTCTATAATAAAGTTATTAACCCCTATCCTGCTGATCCCGCACCTCGCCGCAACTAAATAGTTTAACCCCTAAACCGCCGCTCCCTGACCCCGCTGCAACCTATATTAAATTTATTAACCCCTATCCTGCCCCCCCTACACCGTCGCCACCTATAATAAATTTATTAACCCCTATCCTGCCCCCCACTACACCGCCGCCACTGTAATAAATGTATTAACCCCTAAACCTAAGTCTAACACTAACCCTAACACCCCCTAACTTAAATATTAATTAAATAAATCTAAATAATATTTCTATTATTAACTAAATTAATCCTATTTAAAACTAAATACTTACCTTTAAAATAAACCCTAATATAGCTACAATATAAATAATAATTATATTGTAGCTATTTTAGGATTTATTTTTATTTTACAGGCAAATTTCAATTTATTTTAACTAGGTACAATAGCTATTAAATAGTTATTAACTATTTAATAGCTTACCTAGCTAAAATAAAGAGAAATTAACCTGTAAAATAAAAACTAACCTAAGTTACAATTACACCTAACACTACACTATACTTAAATAAATTATTCCTATTTAAAACTAAATACTTACCTGTAAAATAAACCCTAAGATAGCTACAATGTAATTAATAATTACATTGTAGCTATCTTAGGATTTATATTTATTTTACAGGTAACTTTGTATTTATTTTAGCTAGTTAGAATAGTTATTAAATAGTTATTAACTATTTAATAACTACCTAGCTAAAAGAAATACAAAATTACCTGTAAAATAAATCCTAACCTAAGTTACAATTAAACCTAACACTACACTATCATTAAATAAATTAAATAAATTAACTACAAATAACTACAATTAAATACAATTACATAAACTAACTAAAGTACAAAAAATAAAAAAAGCTAAGTTACAAAAAAAAAAAATATGTTACAAACATTTAAAAAATATTACAACAATTTTAAGCTAATTACACCTAATCTAAGCCCCCTAATAAAATAACAAACCCCCCAAAATAAAAAAATGCCCTACCCTATTCTAAATTAAAAAAGTTCAAAGCTCTTTTACCTTACCAGCCCTTAAAAGGGCCTTTTGTGGGGCATGCCCCAAAGAATTCAGCTCTTTTGCCTGTAAAAGAAAAATACAAACCCCCCCAACATTAAAACCCACCACCCACATACCCCTAATCTAACCCAAACCCCCTTAAAATAACCTAACACTAATCCCCTGAAGATCATCCTACCTTGAGTCGTCTTCACTCAGCCGAGCAGCGATGGAACCGAAGAGGACATCCGGAGCGGCAGAAGTTATCCTCCAAGGGGCGCTGAAGAAGTCTTCTATCCGGGCGATGTCATCTTCCAAGAGGCGCTGAAGAAGTCTTCTATCCGGGCGATGTCATCTTCCAAGAGGCGCTGAAGAAGTCTTCTATCCGGGCGATGTCATCTTCCAAGAGGCGCTGAAGAAGTCTTCTATCTGGGCGATGTCATCTTCCAAGAGGAGCTGAAGAAGTCTTCTATCCGGGCGATGTCATCTTCCAAGAGGCGCTGAAGAAGTCTTCTATCCGGGCGATGTCATCTTCCAAGCTGGGTCTTCAATCTTCATCCCGCCGACGCGGAACATCCTTCTTTACCGACAGACTACCGACGAATGAAGGCTCCTTTAAGGGACGTCATCCAAGATGGCGTCTCTTCAATTCCGATTGGCTGATAGGATTCTATCAGCCAATCGGAATTAAGCTAGGAAAAATCTGATTGGCTGATTGAATCAGCCAATCAGATTCAAGTTCAATCCGATTGGCTGATCCAATCAGCCAATCAGATTGAGCTTGCATTCTATTGGCTGATCGGAACAGCCAATAGAATGCGAGCTCAATCTGATTGGCTGATTGGATCAGCCAATCGGATTGAACTTGAATCTGATTGGCTGATTCAATCAGCCAATCAGATTTTTCCTACCTTAATTCCGATTGGCTGATAGAATCCTATCAGCCAATCGGAATTGAAGGGACGCCATCTTGGATGACGTCCCTTAAAGGAGCCTTCATTCGTCGGTAGTCCGTCGGTAAAGAAGGATGTTCCGCGTCGGCGGGATGAAGATTGAAGACCCCGCTTGGAAGATGACATCGCCCGGATAGAAGACTTCTTCAGCGCCTCTTGGAAGATGACATCGCCCGGATAGAAGACTTCTTCAGCACCTCTTGGAAGATGACATCGCCCGGATAGAAGACTTCTTCAGCGCCTCTTGGAAGATGACATCGCCCGGATAGAAGACTTCTTCAGCGCCTCTTGGAGGATAACTTCTGCTGCTCCGGATGTCCTCTTCGGTTCCATCGCTGCTCGGCTGAGTGAAGACGACTCAAGGTAGGATGATCTTCAGGGGATTAGTGTTAGGTTATTTTAAGGGGGGTTTGGGTTAGATTAGGGTATGGGGGTGGTGGGTTTTAATGTTGGGGGGGGGTTGTATTTTTCTTTTACAGGCAAAAGAGCTGAATTCTTTGGGGCATGCCCCACAAAAGGCCCTTTTAAGGGCTGGTAAGGTAAAAGAGCTTTGAACTTTTTTAATTTAGAATAGGGTAGGGCATTTTTTTATTTTGGGGGGGGGTTTGTTATTTTTTTAGGGGGCTTAGATTAGGTGTAATTAGCTTAAAATTGTTGTAATATTTTTTAAATGTTTGGAACCTATTTTTTTATTTTTTGTAACTTAGCTTTTTTTATTTTTTGTACTTTAGTTAGTTTATGTAATTGTATTTAATTGTAGTTATTTGTAGTTAATTTATTTAATTTATTTAATGATAGTGTAGTGTTAGGTTTAATTGTAACTTAGGTTAGGATTTATTTTACAGGTAATTTTGTATTTCTTTTAGCTAGGTAGTTATTAAATAGTTAATAACTATTTAATAACTATTCTAACTAGCTAAAATAAATACAAAGTTACCTGTAAAATAAATATAAATCCTAAAATAGCTACAATGTAATTATTAATTACATTGTAGCTATCTTAGGCCTAGATTTGGAGTTTGGCGTTAGCCGTGAAAACCAGCGTTAGAGGCTCCTAACGCTGGTTTTAGGCTAACTCCGGTATTTGGAGTCACTCAAAAAAGGGTCTAACGCTCACTTTTCAGCCGCGACTTTTCCATACCGCAGATCCCCTTACGTCAATTGCGTATCCTATCTTTTCAATGGGATCTTTCTAACTCCGGTATTTAGAGTCGTGTCTGAAGTGAGCGTTAGACATCTAACGACAAAACTCCAGCCGCAGGAAAAAAGTCAGTAGTTAAGAGCTTTTTGGGCTAACGCCGGTTCATAAAGCTCTTAACTACTGTACTCTAAAGTACACTAACACCTATAAACTACCTATGTACCCCTAAACCGAGGTCCCCCCACATCGCCGCCACTCTATTTTTTTTTTAACCCCTAATCTGCCGACCGCAAAGCGCCGCCAGCTAAGTTATCCCTATGTACCCCTAATCTGCTGCCCCTAACACCGCCGACCCCTGTATTATATTTATTAACCCCTAACCTGCCCCCCACAACGTCGCCGCCAGCTACCTACAATAATTAACCCCTAATCTGCCGACCACAAAGTGCCGCCACCTACATTATAGCTATGTACCCCTAATCTGCTGCCCCTAACACCGCCGACCCCTATATTATATTTATTAACCCCTAATCTGCCGCCCTCAACGTCGCCTCCACCTGCCTACACTTATTAACCCCTAATCTGCCGACTGGACCGCACCGCTATTATAATAAAGTTATTAACCCCTAATCCGCCTCACTAACCCTATAATAAATAGTATTAACCCCTAATCTGCCCTCCCTAACATCGCCGACACCTAACTTCAAACATTAACCCCTAATCTGCCAACCGGAGCTCACCGCTATTCTAATAAATGTATTAACCCCTAAAGCTAAGTCTAACCCTAACACTAACACCCCCCTAAATTAAATATAATTTTAATCTAACGAAATTAATTAACTCTTATTAAATAAATTATTCCTATTTAAAGCTAAATACTTACCTGTAAAATAAATCCTAATATAGCTACAATATAAATTATAATTACATTGTAGCTATTTTAGGATTAATATTTATTTTACAGGTAACTTTGTAATTATTTTAACCAGGTACAATAGCTATTAAATAGTTAAGAACTATTTAATAGTTACCTAGTTAAAATAATAACAAAATTACCTGTAAAATAAATCCTAACCTAAGTTACAATTAAACCTAACACTATACTATCATTAAATTAATTAAATAAAATACCTACAATTACCTACAATTAAACCTAACACTACACTATCAATAAATTAATTAAATACAATATGTACAAATAACTACAATGAAATAAACTAACTAAAGTACAAAAAATAAAAAAGAACTAAGTTACAAAAAATAAAAAAATATTTACAAACATAAGAAAAATATTACAACAATTTTAAACTAATTACACCTACTCTAAGCCCCCTAATAAAATAACAAAGACCCCCAAAATAAAAAATGCCCTACCCTATTCTAAATTACTAAAGTTCAAAGCTCTTTTACCTTACCAGCCCTGAACAGGGCCCTTTGCGGGGCATGCCCCAAAAAGTTCAGCTCTTTTTCCTGTAAAAAAAAACATACAATACCCCCCCCAACATTACAACCCACCACCCACATACCCCTAATCTAACCCAAACCCCCCTTAAATAAACCTAACACTAAGCCCCTGAAGATCTTCCTACCTTGTCTTCACCCTGCCAGGTTCATCGATCGGTCCAGAAGAGCTCCTCCGATGTCCTGATCCAAGCCCAAGCAGGGGGCTGAAGATGTCCATGATCCGGTCGAAGTCTTCATCCAAGCGGGGCAGAAGAGGTCTTCCATCCGATTGAAGTCTTCATCCAGGCGGCATCTTCTATCGTCATCCATCCGGAGCGAAGCGGCAGCATCCTGAAGACCTCCGGCTTCGACGACTGAACGACGAATGACGGTTCCTTTAAATGACGTCATCCAAGATGGCGTCCCTCGAATTCCGATTGGCTGATCGGAACAGCCAATAGAATGCGAGCTCAATCTGATTGGCTGATTGGATCAGCCAATCGGATTGAACTTGATTCTGATTGGCTGATTCCATCAGCCAATCAGAATATTCCTACCTTAATTCCGATTGGCTGATAGAATCCTATCAGCCAATCGGAATTCGAGGGACGCCATCTTGGATGACGTCATTTAAAGGAACCGTCATTCGTCGTTCAGTCGTCGGGCAGGATGGATGTTCCGCGTCAGAGGTCTTCAGGATGCTGCCGCTTCGCTCCGGATGGATGACGATAGAAGATGCCGCCTGGATGAAGACTTCAATCGGATGGAAGACCTCTTCTGCCCCGCTTGGATGAAGACTTCGACCGGATCATGGACATCTTCAGCCCCCCGCTTGGGCTTGGATCAGGACATCGGAGGAGCTCTTCTGGACCGATCGGTGAACCTGGCAGGGTGAAGACAAGGTAGGAAGATCTTCAGGGGCTTAGTGTTAGGTTTATTTAAGGGGGGTTTGGGTTAGATTAGGGGTATGTGGGTGGTGGGTTGTAATGTTGGGGGGGGGGTATTGTATGTTTTTTTTTACAGGAAAAAGAGCTGAACTTTTTGGGGCATGCCCCGCAAAGGGCCCTGTTCAGGGCTGGTAAGGTAAAAGAGCTTTGAACTTTAGTAATTTAGAATAGGGTAGGGCATTTTTTATTTTGGGGGTCTTTGTTATTTTATTAGGGGGCTTAGAGTAGGTGTAATTAGTTTAAAATTGTTGTAATATTTTTCTTATGTTTGTAAATATTTTTTTATTTTTTGTAACTTAGTTCTTTTTTATTTTTTGTACTTTAGTTAGTTTATTTAAATGTATTTATTTGTAGGTATTGTATTTAATTAATGTATTGATAGTGTAGTGTTAGGTTTAATTGTAGGTAATTGTAGGTATTTTATTTAATTAATTTAATGATAGTATAGTGTTAGGTTTAATTGTAACTTAGGTTAGGATTTATTTTACAGGTAATTTTGTAATTATTTTAACTAGGTAACTATTAAATAGTTCTTATACTATTTAATAGCTATTGTACCTGGTTAAAATAATTACAAAGTTGCCTGTAAAATAAATATTAATCCTAAAATAGCTACAATATAACTATAATTTATATTGTAGCTATATTAGGATTTATTTTACAGGTAAGTATTTAGCTTTAAATAGGAATAATTTATTTAATAAGAGTTAATTTATTTTGTTAGAATAAAATTATATTTAACTTAGGGGGGTGTTAGTGTTAGGGTTAGACTTAGCTTTAGGGGTTAATACATTTATTAGAATAGCGGTGAGCTCCGGTCGGCAGATTAGGGGTTAATGTTTGAAGTTAGGTGTCGGCGATGTTAGGGAGGGCAGATTAGGGGTTAATACTATTTATTATAGGGTTAGTGAGGCGGATTAGGGGTTAATAACTTTATAATAATAGCGGTGCGGTCCGGTCGGCAGATTAGGGGTTAATAAGTGTAGGCAGGTGGAGGCGACGTTGTGGGGGGCAGATTAGGGGTTAATAAATATAATATAGGGGTCGGCGGTGTTAGGGGCAGCAGATTAGGGGTACATAAGGATAATGTAAGTAGCGGCGGTTTACGGAGCGGCAGATTAGGGGTTAAAAATAAAATGCAGGTGTCAGCGATAGCGGGGGCGGCAGATTAGGGGTTAATAAGTGTAAGGTTAGGGGTGTTTAGACTCGGGGTACATGTTAGGGTGTTAGGTGCAGACTTAGGAGGTGTTTCCGCATAGCAAACAATGGGGCTGCGTTAAGAGCTGAACGAGGCTTTTTTGCAGGTGTTAGGTTTTTTTTCAGCTCAAACAGCCCCATTGTTTTCTATGGGGGAATCGTGCACGAGCACGTTTTTGAGGCTGGCCGCTTGCGTAAGCAACTCTGGTATTGAGAGTTGAAGCTGCGTTAAAAATGCTCTACGCTCCTTTTTTGGAGCCTAACGCAGCCTTTATGTGGACTCTCAATACCAGAGTTATTTTTATGGTGCGGCCAGAAAAAAGCTGGCGTTAGCTTTTCGGGTCCTTACCGACAAAACTCCAAATCTAGCCGTTAGGGTTTATTTTACAGGTAAGTATTTAGTTTTAAATAGGAATAATTTATTTAATGATAGTGTAGTGTTAGGTGTAATTGTAACTTAGGTTAGTTTTTATTTTACAGGTAAATTTCTCTTTATTTTAGCTAGGTAAGCTATTAAATAGTTAATAACTATTTAATAGCTATTGTACCTAGTTAAAATAATTTGAAAGTTACCTGTAAAATAAAAATAAATCCTAACATAGGTACAATGTAATTATTATTTATATTGTAGATATATTAGGGTTTATTTTATAGGTAAGTATTTAGTTTTAAATATGATTAATTTAGTTCATAATATAAATATTATTTAGATTTATTTAATTAATATTTAAGTTAGGGGGGTGTTAGGGTTAGTGTTAGACTTAGGTTTAGGGGTTAATAAATTTATTACAGTGGCTGCGGTGTAGTGGGGGGCAGGATAGGGGTTAATAAATGTATTATAGGTGGCGACGGTGTAGGGGGGGCAGGATAGGGGTTAATAAATTTAATATAGGTTGCGGCAGGGTCCGGGAGCGGCGGTTTAGGGGTTAAACTATTTATTTAGTTGCGGCGAGGTGCGAGATCGGCAGGATAGGGGTTAATAACTTTAATATAGAGGGCGGCGGTATAGGGGGGGCAGGATAGGGGTTACTAGGTATAATGTAGGTGGCGGTGGGCTCCGGGAGCGGCGGTTTAGGGGTTAATACATTTATTATAGTTGCGGTGGGCTCCGGGAGCGGCGGTTTAGGGGTTAATATGTATAGAGTAGCTTGCGGTGGGCTCCGGGAGCGGTGGTTTAGGGGGTAATACATTTATTTAGTTGCGGCGGTGTAGGGGGGACAGATTAGTGGTGTTTAGACTCGGGGTACAAGTTAGGGTGTTAGGTGTAGACAGCTCCCATAGGAATCAATGGGATGTCTGGCAGCAGCGAACTTGTACTTTCGCTATGGTCAGACTCCCATTGATTCCTATGGGATCCGCCGCCTCCAGGGCGGCGGATTGAAAACCAGGTACGCTGGGCCGTAAAAGTGCCGAGCGTACCTGCTAGTCATTTGATAACTAGCAAAAGTAGTCAGATTGTGCCGCACTTGTGTGCGGAACATCTGGAGTGATGTAAGAATCGATCTGTGTCGGACTGAGTCCGGCGGATCGAAGTTTACGTCACAAAATTCTACTTTTGCCGGTCTGTAGCCTTTGATAACTAAGGCGAATCAGCCTCGCCACAAATACGCTGCGGAATTCCAGCGTATTTGAGGTTGACGGCTTGATAACTAGACCCCTATGTATGGAAATTAGATGAAAACTTGTTACACAACTTAGAAATCCAAACTAAAGTAGCAGAGAGCATAACAGAATATTTTGACTTTAATTCTGCATCACAAACCTCCCCCCAGACAAACTGGGAAGCACGCAAAGCGGTAATTAGAGGGGAGCTTATAGCACACAAAGCCCGACGGAATAAAATAAGCAGAGAAAAAACAGCAGACTTAATCCAAACGATTGAAGGACTTGAATCTCAGCACAAACTGACCCCTTCAGACACTCAAACGTTAGACACCCTGACTTTAAAAAAACAAGAACTAGCTAACATCCTCAACAAAGACCTTAACAAAAAGTATATGATGTTGAAACAATATGCATACATAACTCATAACAAACCAGGCAGATCGCTAGCAAGAATGGTGAAAAAACGTTCAAAAGCATCATACATTTTACAAATTAAAAACAGCAAGGGAATAACACAACATACATCGCATGATATAGCTTCAACATTTAGAGATTATTTTCAAAGACTATATAATCTCTCATCGAACGTATCACAAAACCATGCTCACTCACAACAGAGAACAGAAAACATAGAATCTTTTCTATCTCAGCTTAATTTACCCAAAATTACACAAGATCAATTAGATAATCTAGAGTTACCAATCACAGAGGCAGAAATAAACAATACAATCAAAAATCTTCCAACGGGAAAATCACCAGGCCCAGACGGCTTCAGTTATTCTTATTATACCAAGTTCAAAACCCTACTAATACCACATTTGCTGACATATTTTAACTCAATAAGCGAATCGTGCCCCTTCTCAAAATCAGCTTTAGAAGCTCACATCATAATGCTTCCCAAACCAGGAAGACCAACAGATAACCCCTCTAGCTACAGACCTATATCCTTAATCAATGCAGATGTTAAGATATATTCTAGAATCTTAGCAACACGATTAAACACATTTCTCCCAGAACTCATAGAACCAGACCAGGTGGGATTTATCCCAGGCAGAGAGGCAAAGGATGACATGGTCAGGGCCTTGAATCTTATACACTATGCAAGGAGGGAAAAAATACCTATGATCTTGCTGTCAACAGACGCAGAGAAGGCCTTTGACCGTGTCAGCTGGGATTTCCTTAGGCGAACCTTACAACACATGGGTATAGGTGACATAACAATTAACCGTATTTTCGCCATGTACCACCAACCAAGTGCAAAAAACATAATTTATGCTTACCTGATAAATTTATTTCTCTTGTAGTGTATCCAGTCCACGGATCATCCATTACTTGTGGGATATTCTCCTTCCCAACAGGAAGTTGCAAGAGGATCACCCACAGCAGAGCTGCTATATAGCTCCTCCCCTCACTGCCATATCCAGTCATTCGACCGAAACAAGACAAGAAAGGAGAAACCATAGGGTGCAGTGGTGACTGTAGTTTAATTAAAATTTAGACCTGCCTTAAAAGGACAGGGCGGGCAGTGGACTGGATACACTACAAGAGAAATAAATTTATCAGGTAAGCATAAATTATGTTTTCTCTTGTTAAGTGTATCCAGTCCACGGATCATCCATTACTTGTGGGATACCAATACCAAAGCTAAAGTACACGGATGATGGGAGGGACAAGGCAGGAACTTAAACGGAAGGAACCACTGCCTGTAGAACCTTTCTCCCAAAAACAGCCTCCGAAGAAGCAAAAGTGTCAAATTTGTAAAATTTTGAAAAGGTGTGAAGCGAAGACCAAGTCGCAGCCTTGCAAATCTGTTCAACAGAGGCCTCATTTTTAAAGGCCCAGGTGGAAGCCACAGCTCTAGTAGAATGAGCTGTAATCCTTTCAGGGGGCTGCTGTCCAGCAGTCTCATAGGCTAAGCGTATTATGCTCCGAAGCCAAAAGGAGAGAGAGGTTGCCGAAGCTTTTTGACCTCTCCTCTGTCCAGAGTAAACGACAAACAGGGCAGATGTTTGACGAAAATCTTTAGTAGCCTGTAAGTAAAACTTCAAGGCACGGACTATGTCCAGATTATGCAAAAGACGTTCCTTCTTTGAAGAAGGATTAGGACACAATGATGGAACAACAATCTCTTGATTGATATTCCTGTTAGAAACCACCTTAGGTAAAAACCCAGGTTTGGTACGCAGAACTACCTTGTCTGAATGAAAAATCAGATAAGGAGAATCACAATGTAAGGCAGATAACTCAGAGACTCTTCGAGCCGAGGAAATAGCCATCAAAAACAGAACTTTCCAAGATAAAAAGTTTAATATCAATGGAATGAAGGGGTTCAAACGGAACCCCTTGAAGAACTTTAAGAACCAAGTTTAAGCTCCATGGAGGTGCAACAGGTTTAAACACAGGCTTAATTCTAACTAAAGCCTGACAAAATGCCTGAAGGTCTGGAACTTCTGCCAGACGCTTGTGCAAAAGAATAGACAGAGCAGAGATCTGTCCTTTTAAAGAACTAGCTGATAAGCCTTTGTCCAAACCCTCTTGGAGAAAGGACAATATCCTAGGAATCCTAACCTTACTCCATGAGTAACTCTTGGATTCACACCAATAAAGATATTTACGCCATATCTTATGGTAGATTTTCCTGGTGACAGGCTTCCGAGCCTGTATTAAGGTATCAATGACTGACTCGGAGAAGCCACGCCTTGATAGAATCAAGCGTTCAATCTCCATGCAGTCAGTCTCAGAGAAATTAGATTTGGATGATTGAAAGGACCTTGTATTAGAAGGTCCTGCCTCAGAGGCAGAGTCCATGGTGGAAGAGATGACATGTCCACTAGGTCTGCATACCAGGTCCTGCGTGGCCACGCAGGCGCTATCAGAATCACTGATGCTCTCTCCTGTTTGATTTTGGCAATCAGTCGAGGGAGCAGAGGAAACGGTGGAAACACATAGGCCAGGTTGAAGAACCAAGGAGCTGCTAGAGCATCTATCAGCGTTGCTCCCGGGTCCCTGGACCTGGATCCGTAACAAGGAAGCTTGGCGTTCTGGCGAGACGCCATGAGATCCAGTTCTGGTTTGTCCCAACGATGAACCAGTCGAGCAAACACCTCCGGATGGAGTTCCCACTCCCCCGGATGAAAAGTCTGACGACTTAGAAAATCCGCCTCCCAGTTCTCTACGCCTGGGATGTGGATCGCTGACAGGTGGCAAGAGTGAGACTCTGCCCAGCGAATTATCTTTGAGACTTCTAACATCGCTAGGGAACTCCTGGTTCCCCCTTGATGGTTGATGTAAGCCACAGTCGTGATGTTGTCCGACTGAAACATGATGAACCTCAGTGTTGCTAACTGAGGCCAAGCTAGAAGAGCATTGAATATTGCTCTTAACTCCAGAATATTTATTGGGAGGAGTTTCTCCTCCTGAGTCCACGATCCCTGAGCCTTCAGGGAGTTCCAGACTGCGCCCCAACCAAGAAGGCTGGCATCTGTTGTTACAATCGTCCAATCTGGCCTGAGAAAGGTCATACCCTTGGACAGATGGACCCGAGAAAGCCACCAGAGAAGAGAATCTCTGGTCTCTTGATCCAGATTTAGTAGAGGGGACAAATCTGAGTAATCCCCATTCCACTGACTTAGCATGCATAATTGCAGCGGTCTGAGATGCAGGCGCGCAAATGGCACTATGTCCATTGCCGCTACCATTAAGCCGATTACTTCCATGCACTGAGCCACTGACAGGCGTGGAATGGAATGAAGGACACGGCAAGCATTTAAAAGTTTTGATAACCTGGACTCCGTCAGGTAAATTTTCATCTCTACAGAATCTATAAGAGTCCCTAGGAAGGAGACTCTTGTGAGTGGTGATAGAGAACTCTTTTCCACGTTCACTTTCCACCCATGCGACCTCAGAAATGCCAGAACTATCTCTGTATGAGACTTGGCAATTTGAAAGCTTGACGCCTGTATCAGGATGTCGTCTAGATACGGAGCCACCGCTATGCCTCGCGGTCTTAGAACCGCCAGAAGTGAGCCCAGAACCTTTGTAAAAATTCTCGGGGCAGTGGCCAACCTGAAGGGAAGAGCTACAAATTGGTAATGCCTGTCTAGAAAGGCAAACCTTAGGAACCGATGATGATCTTTGTGAATCGGTATGTGAAGGTAGGCATCCTTTAAGTCCACTGTGGTCATGTACTGACCCTCTTGGATCATGGGTAGGATGGTCCGAATAGTTTCCATTTTGAATGATGGAACTCTGAGGAATTTGTTTAAGATCTTTAGATCCAAGATTGGTCTGAAGGTTCCCTCTTTCTTGGGAACCACAAACAGATTTGAATAAAATCCCTGTCCTTGTTCCGTCCGCGGAACTGGATGGATCACTCCCATTACTAGGAGGTCTTGCACACAGCTTAGGAATGCCTCTTTCTTTATCTGGTTTGCTGATAACCTTGAAAGATGAAATCTCCCTTGTGGAGGAGAAGCTTTGAAGTCCAGAAGATATCCCTGAGATATGATCTCCAACGCCCAGGGATCCTGAACATCTCTTGCCCACGCCTGGGCGAAGAGAGAAAGTCTGCCCCCCACTAGATCCGTTTCCGGATAGGGGGCCGTTCCTTCATGCTGTCTTGGGGGCAGCAGCAGGCTTTCTGGCCTGCTTGCCCTTGTTCCAGGACTGGTTAGGTTTCCAGGCCTGTCTGGAATGAGCAACAGTTCCCTCTTGTTTTGAAGCGGAGGAAGTTGATGCTGCTCCTGCCTTGAAATTTCGAAAGGCACGAAAATTAGACTGTTTGGCCTTTGATTTGGCCCTGTCCTGAGGAAGGGTATGACCCTTGCCTCCAGTAATGTCAGCAATAATTTCCTTCAAGCCAGGCCCGAATAAGGTCTGCCCCTTGAAAGGAATGTTGAGTAATTTAGACTTTGAAGTCACGTCAGCTGACCAGGATTTAAGCCATAGCGCCCTACGCGCCTGGATGGCGAATCCGGAATTCTTAGCCGTTAGTTTAGTCAAATGAACAATAGCATCAGAAACAAATGAGTTAGCTAGCTTAAGCGTTCTAAGCTTGTCAATAATTTCATTCAATGGAGCTGTCTGGATGGCCTCTTCCAGGGCCTCAAACCAGAATGCCGCCGCAGCAGTGACAGGCGCAATGCATGCAAGGGGCTGTAAAATAAAACCTTGTTGAATAAACATTTTCTTAAGGTAACCCTCCAATTTTTTAACCATTGGATCTGAAAAAGCACAACTGTCCTCAACCGGGATAGTGGTACGCTTTGCTAAAGTAGAAACTGCTCCCTCCACCTTAGGGACCGTCTGCCATAAGTCCCATGTAGTGGCGTCTATTGGAAACATTTTTCTAAATATAGGAGGTGGGAAAAAGGGCACACCGGGTCTATCCCACTCCTTGCTAATAATTTCTGTAAGCCTTTTAGGTATAGGAAAAACGTCAGTACACACCGGCACCGCATAGTATCTATCCAGCCTACACAATTTCTCTGGAATTGCAACTGTGTTACAGTCATTCAGAGCAGCTAATACCTCCCCAAGCAATACACGGAGGTTCTCAAGCTTAAATTTAAAATTAGAAATCTCTGAATCAGGTTTCCCCGAGTCAGAGATGTCACCCACAGACTGAAGCTCTCCGTCCTCATGTTCTGCATACTGTGACGCAGTATCAGACATGGCTCTAACAGCATTTGCGCGCTCTGTATCTCTCCTAACCCCAGAGCTATCGCGCTTGCCTCTTAATTCAGGCAATCTAGATAATACCTCTGACAGAGTGTTATTCATGATTGCAGCCATGTCCTGCAAGGTAATCGCTATGGGCGTCCCTGATGTAATTGGCGCCATATTAGCGTGCGTGCCCTGAGCGGGAGGCGAAGGGTCTGACACGTGGGGAGAGTTAGTCGGCATAACTTCCCCCTCGACAGAACCCTCTGGTGATAATTCTTTTATAGATAAAGACTGATCTTTACTGTTTAAGGTGAAATCAATACATTTAGTACACATTCTCCTATGGGGCTCCACCATGGCTTTCAAACATAATGAACAAGTAGGTTCCTCTGTGTCAGACATGTTTAAACAGACTAGCAATGAGACTAGCAAGCTTGGAAAACACTTTAAAACAAGTTTACAAGCAATATAAAAAACGTTACTGCGCCTTTAAGAAACAAACATTTTCCCAAATTTTGAAATAACAGTGAAAAAATGCAGTTACACTAACGAAATTTTTACAGTGTATGTAATAAGTTAGCAGAGCATTGCACCCACTTGCAAATGGATGATTAACCCCTTAATACCAAAAACGGAATAACAAATGACAAAAACGTTTTTTAAACAGTCACAACAACTGCCACAGCTCTACTGTGGCTTTTTACCTCCCTCAATACGACTTTTGAAGCCTTTTGAGCCCTTCAGAGAAGTCCTGGATCATGCAGGAAGAAGCTGGATGTCTGTGTCTGTAATTTTTGCTGTGCAAAAAAACGCTAAAATAGGCCCCTCCCACTCATATTACAACAGTGGGAAGCCTCAGGGAACTGTTTCTAGGCAAAATTCAAGCCAGCCATGTGGAAAAAACTAGGCCCCAATAAGTTTTATCACCAAACATATGTAAAAAACGATTAAACATGCCAGCAAACGTTTTAAAATACACTTTTATAAGAGTATGTATCTCTATTAATAAGCCTGATACCAGTCGCTATCACTGCATTTAAGGCTTTACTTACATTACTTCGGTATCAGCAGCATTTTCTAGCAAATTCCATCCCTAGAAAAATATTTTAACTGCACATACCTTATTACAGGAAAACCTGCACGCTATTCCCCATCTGAAGTTACCTCACTCCTCAGAATATGTGAGAACAGCAAAGGATCTTAGTTACTTCTGCTAAGATCATAGAAAACGCAGGCAGATTCTTCTTCTAAATACTGCCTGAGATAAACAGTACACTCTGGTACCATTTAAAAATAACAAACTTTTGATTGAAGAAATAAACTAAGTATAAAACACCACAGTCCTCTTACGACCTCCATCTTAGTTGAGAGTTGCAAGAGAATGACTGGATATGGCAGTGAGGGGAGGAGCTATATAGCAGCTCTGCTGTGGGTGATCCTCTTGCAACTTCCTGTTGGGAAGAAGAATATCCCACAAGTAATGGATGATCCGTGGACTGGATACACTTAACAAGAGAAATATCTCTTAATGGAATACTATCAGAATCATTCACCATAACAAATGGCACTAGACAGGGGTGTCCCCTGTCCCCACTTTTATTTGCTTGTGTTATAGAGACCTTGGCATTAAAGATAAGACAAAATAGGGATATACAGGGTGTGACGCTTGGTGATCATTCATATAAAGTATCGTTATATGCCGACGACATTTTATTTACAGTTACCGACCCCAAAAACTCTTTGCAGAACATACTCCAGGAGTTACAATCCTTTCAGTATTACTCAAACTTTGTCATTAATCTATCTAAGTCAGAAATTTTAAACATATCAATGGATACACAAACAGCTGAAACTATTAAAAATGTTACTCCCTTTAAATGGTGCCCCTTATCCCTCAAATATTTGGGAATCAACCTTACCCCAAATTTAGATGACATATTTAATAATAATTATTTACCCATAGAAGAGAAAATAGTAAATGACTTAACTAGATGGAGACATAAGAACATATCATGGACAGGCAGAATTAATTTAATAAAAATGAATACATTCCCTAAGATATTATACCTCCTACAGACCTTACCTATCCCTCTTTCCCCCACATACATCAAATCTCTACAAAAAGCCTTCACGGATTTCACATGGAACAAAAAACATCCCAGAATAAATAGACAAATTATGATGCTACACAAAACTCAAGGGGGTCTAGGCATGCCTGACCTACAGGCATATAGAACAGCAATTTTTCTACAAAGAATTGTAGATCTATACACATCTCCGCCTCATAAAAGATGGGTACAAATAGAATTAGATTGTATACAATCTTCACAGGTTGACGACTTATGTTGGTCCTTCTACTCTAAACAGAAAACTTTGAAAACCACCAATCCCCTAATACGAGAGACTTTTAATGTATGGGACTTAGCCCTTAAACAATTCCCCACAATCTCTTCTAGACCTTCCCCTTTAACTTCGATGTTTAGAAACGAAGTAATAGACTTATCACATTCATTGTCGGGACAGCGAAACTTACCTGCATACCTACTTATAGACAACGAACGCATCAAACCACAACAGTCATTGATTCAACAGGGACTTCACGAGTTTGAGAACTGGTACACTTACCATAGGACGCACAACTTTTTTACGACAAACCCACTAGCTAGAAACATGACAAGGCCACGCACCAACTTTGAAACTCTATGTACCCAGAACCCTACACCACGACATACAATATCAAAAATCTATAAGATACTGACTCATACCCAACCAGGTCATATACATCACTACATAGAGAGCTGGGAAAGAGACTTGGGCATTGTTATATTGCCTCAGACATGCTCGCAAATATTTCAAAACACACTAAAAACATCGGCGTCATCCAGTCTTACAGAACTTAACATCAAAATACTACATAGGTGGTATTATACCCCCCGCAGACTCCATCGCATGTTTCACACAGTGGAGAATAGATGTTGGAGATGCGGACACGTAGGTAGTGATATGGCCCATTTATGGTGGTGGTGCTCCTCTATTCAGGACTTATGGAGACAGGTTATCAAAGAAATTGAACAAATTATTGGAAAACAATTACCCCTAAACCCTTTAATTTGGCTTCTAAACAACCCACCAAGACTAAAACATAAACCGACACGAAAACTCTTTTTTATTATGACAAATAGTATAAAAGTTTTAATAGCAAAAAATTGGAAAAAGAAGGAAGCTCCTAGTATTTTAATGTGGAAAGATAAGGTTTCTGAAATTTTGGAATTGGAAGAATTCCACTACATAAAACACAACCAAATGGAAATATACGCTGAGATAGGAACACTATGGGAAAGCTATAATAGGACATTAAATAACCCCCAATCATAACACCCTTGGATGCTGACTTATCTGAACTAAATAGGACACATTGTTAAGAAATATATTTGAGAGCATATGAATATACATAATCAAAGATGGCAGCTACGACTAAATACACAATTGCAAGTCTATAGATATCTGTATTGTATTGCTTTGGTTTGTGGAAACAGTTTTATAAGTTGTATTGGTTAAAAAAAAGAATCGGCATGTGTTTATCAAAGAGGAGCTGCGCCTCCGCATCTGTAACGTTTTGATAAAGAAATAAAGCTGATTGAAAAAAAAAAAAAAAAAAAAGAGGGCGGGTCGTGGCCTCTCCATGTCCGGAAAGAAAGAAATTTATCAGGTAAGCATACATTTTGTTTTCTTTCCACGATGTCATTCCAATTACTAGTGGGAACTGTTACGGTACCAACAGGATACCAAGGGTTAATACCAGGGACCAACGTCCTGCATAGGGAAACAGCAATTCACAAACCAGCCAGTTTTCAGGTTTAAACAGAATGTATTTATTAAAGGCTGAATGCCTAGTATTTATACAGGTTTTGACCCCAGATGGGGGGGTTGAATATAACCCTGGCTTTAGGTTACAGAGGGCATTGGTTAAACAGTAAAGCAAACATATGAACAATGCATCAAACCTCTAAGAATTGTCTATTCACAGGTAAAACAGATTAACATATTAAGTACTCATACAATCTGATGTTGGGCAGTCTAGTTAACATAAGCACACAAAACCCAATCAGTTTACCTAGCCAGACTCCTGAGACACAATCAGATCTTAAACATACATAGAATACATCTTATTACAGAATATAGGAACAGTTCTTATTAGCTATAAAGTCTTTTATGCCCACTTGGCTTATAGAGTCACAATTGCTCCCACAAGGGGCACTCACACCCTGTACCCATCCTGTATTTATGGATACAGGGTGACATAGACATAAGACAGAGTTATGAAAGTACATGGGGTGTCCAGCATATAAAATTCCATATTTCCATGCAGTCTCTGGGTATCCTTAAGCCCATGTACCTCCAGCCCAAAGAATGTTCCATAACAGGCCCTCCAATGTACAGTGGCAAGATTGGTTTTGTCACATCTCTCCCCTTTTCCAAACAGACTAACAGGGTATCTGACCTCCTGCCGGTCAGTGCCCTGGTTAGTCCAGCAACCCACCCATAAAACACAATTAGTAGTACAGCCCACCCACAATAAATGGTTACTACACCTGAGTACGGGGAAAACTTGTCCATGTCCAGGTGCCTCACCACAGCTGTGTGGGGGACTGGTACGCTGAATTGGTGGGTTGCGAGGTGGGAAGAGACCAGCTGTACTCTGCCCGGGTGCCAGCACTACCATGGAAGTAGCCTGGTGGGAGCCTGGTTGCTGGAGGGGGAGACCGACTGTCTCCCCTTTGGATACATAGCTGTGCTGCTGGAGGGGGAGACCAATCGTCTCAACTTTGGCTAAACAGCCATGTTGCTGGGGGACAGGACCAACTGTCCCTACCCCTTGTAACGCAGCCTGCCGCTGGGGAATGGAGTCTGGGCTACCAAAGTCAGGCTCTGCAAAGGACTCCCATAACAAGCCATGGCCATCAAACTCCTCTCCCTCTGGTTTGTCATGCTCAGCTGTCCAGGGTATATACTGTGCCATATACCACCAGAGCGCCTGGTAGGCATGTCAGTTTGCTGGGACAATCCATCTGTATTCCCGTTATGAGAGAGAATTCCTGTCCATACAAACAAGGGTTCAAATTCCTCAGTGCCCAGACCAGGGCCAAACAGTCCTTCAAAATCCCATCAGCTTCTTTACGAGTTTTCTGTACCTGCTCTTTATAGGTATCCACAATCCCTTCATACTGACATAGGGTGCCCTTGAGTTGCTGCACCTCACTATGAGCCAGCGTCAGCTTCTCCTCAAGTGTCGCTAAGTTTGTCTTTAAGGTTTTATGTCCCACTCTCAAGCTGGTGTTTTCTGCAGTCTGTCGGTGCAGCTTGTCTAGCAGAGATTCACGTTCTAAACGTGCTTTTTCCTCTGCGCTCCTCTTCTCCTTCATCAGCGCATTGTAACGGGACCTCCACATATCAATAGCGGATAGAGATTTACTGAGCTCAGCGTCCTGGGGCTTAGCAGCAGGTGGGTCAGTCTCTGCTGCACGGATCTGGGCACGGGTAGTCACAGAGTTAACATCAGCGGGACCCATAGGAGCGTAGGCAGAAACAAGGGGGGCCAAGTCATTTCCAAGAAGAACATCAGCAGGTAAGTCCTTCTTGACCCCCACATTCACAGGTCTAGCGCCCACTCCCCAATCCAAATGTACCCTGGCAACAGGTAGGCTGAACACATCGCCCCCTGCTACCCTCACAGCCACAGTGTCTCCAGTGTACTGTTTCTCAGACACCAAGTTCTTTTGAAGCAAGGTCATGGTAGCACCAGTATCCCGTAGACCACTGACCTTCTTCCCATTCACTTTAACCAGTTGCCGGTTATTCCGGTGGGCAGCTTGCACAAGGTCTGCCTCATGTAGGATGCTCCAGCATTCTTGCGCCTCTACGTAGCGGGCCGCAGGCTGAGGATTACGTGGGATTCCGCCGGCGGGTCTTCTCCAGGACTGCGCTTGGTTCGCTGCGTTTAGGGGACACTCTGGTCTTTTGTGCCCTAGTTGCTTACATCCAAAGCATCGAATCGGTTGTGAGTAGCCCCGCAAATTGAACAGGGCTCTCTGAGGGTAGTTCGTGGCCGGAGGCCGTGTGGTATAGCGGTGCGCCGGGGTTTGGTAACTGGCAGCTGCTGGGGTGACTGGGGGTCTGTACTCCACTCTAGCAGGGGGCTTAGTGGTAGCAGTGTCCAGTTTGCGGGCATCCGTATACTCATCTGCCAAGCGAGCCGCTTCCTGCAGGGTGGAGGGTTTACGGTCCCGAACCCACTCTCGAACTCCTGCGGGTAACTTGTCGAAGCAATGTTCCAACAGGAATAGCTGCAGCACCTCTTCCCCAGATATGGCTTGGCACCCCGCTATCCAGTGAGCTGCTGTGCGGTGCACCTTACATGCCCACTCAAGGTAGGAATCTCCAGCTAATTTAACAGTGTCTCTGAACCGCCTCCGGTATGCCTCCGGTGTAACCGCATACCTGGAGAGCAGAGCCTCTTTTACAGTATTATAATCCCTGACTTCCTCATCTGGAATGGCCCGAAAAGCCTCTCTGGCCCGGCCGGATAATTTTCCAGATAATATCGTGACCCAGACCTCTGCGGGTACATTGTGTAGTGCACATTGCCTCTCAAAATCCGCAAGGTACCCATCAATCTCTCCTTCTGTTTCCAGGAAGTTTTTAAAAGCTGCAAAATTTACTTTTCTCTTTTCCATCTTAGTCAGTATTGTAATAATCCCCCTCTTCCTGAGGTTACTGGCTTGTGTAGTTGCTCTTCTGGGCGATAAGGTTCATTCCGTCGCTTGCCACCAATTGTTACGGTACCAACAGGATACCAAGGGTTAATACCAGGGACCAACGTCCTGCATAGGGAAACAGCAATTCACAAACCAGCCAGTTTTCAGGTTTAAACAGAATGTATTTATTAAAGGCTGAATGCCTAGTATTTATACAGGTTTTGACCCCAGATGGGGGGGTTGAATATAACCCTGGCTTTAGGTTACAGAGGGCATTGGTTAAACAGTAAAGCAAACATATGAACAATGCATCAAACCTCTAAGAATTGTCTATTCACAGGTAAAACAGATTAACATATTAAGTACTCAGACAATCTGATGTTGGGCAGTCTAGTTAACATAATCACACAAAACCCAATCAGTTTACCTAGCCAGACTCCTGAGACACAATCAGATCTTAAACATACATAGAATACATCTTATTACAGAATATAGGAACAGTTCTTATTAGCTATAAAGTCTTTTATGCCCACTTGGCTTATAGAGTCACAATTGCTCCCACAAGGGGCACTCACACCCTGTACCCATCCTGTATTTATGGATACAGGGTGACATAGACATAAGACAGAGTTATGAAAGTACATGGGGTGTCCAGCATATAAAATTCCATATTTCCATGCAGTCTCTGGGTATCCTTAAGCCCATGTACCTCCAGCCCAAAGAATGTTCCATAACAGGCCCTCCAATGTACAGTGGCGAGATTGGTTTTGTCACAGGAACCAATACCAAAGCTAGAGGACACAGAATGAACAGGGAGGGAGAAAAAGGCAGGAGGACCTAAACAGAAGGCACCACCGCTTGAAGAACCTTGCTCCCAAAAGAAGCCTCAGTCGAGGCAAAGTATCAAATTGGTAGAAGTTTGAAAAAAAAATGCAAAGAGGACCATGTTGCCGCCTTGCAAATCTGTTCCACAGAAATTTAATTTTTTGAAAGCCCAAGAAGAGGAGCCAGCCCTAGTAGAAAGAGCTATTAATTTCTCAGGAGGCTGCTGTCCAGCAGTCTCATAAGCGAAACGAATCGAACTTCTTAACCAGAGGGGAAAAGAAGTAGAAGTGGCCTTCTGACATGCTTTCCAGAGAAAAAAAACAAACAGGGCAGAAGATTGCCTAAAATCTTTAGAAGTTTGTTTATAGTTTATAAGAAGAAGGATTAGGACAAAAAGAAGGAACTACAATTTCCAGATTAACGTTTTGATCCAACCCCACCTTAGGGAAAAAACCCAAGGTAGTACGAAGGACCGCCTTATCTGCATGAAAGATAAAGTATGGGGCATCACACTACAGAGCTGAAAGCTCAGACACTCTGCGAGCGGAAGAAAAAGCAAGGAGAAACAAAACCTTACATGATAAAAACGTTATATTAACAACATGCATCGGCTCAATTAGAGCCAGCTGCAAAACCTAGGTTAAGGCTCCAAGGAGGAGCAACAGGATTAAACACAGGCCTGATTCTGACCAGGGCCTGAACTAAAACTTGAACATCTGGCAAATCTGCCAGATGTTAGTGCAAAAGAATAGACAGTGCAGAAATCTGACCCTTCAGAGTACTGACTGACAAACCTTTCTCCAGGCCCTCCTGAAGAAAAGATAAAATTCAGGAAATCCTCACCCGACTCCATGAGAAACCCTTAGCTTTGCACCAATAAAGGAATTTACGCCATACCTTATGAAAATCCTGCGAGAAACAGGTATACGAGCCTGAAGCACAGAATCAATTACCTCTTCCGAAAACCCACGTCTGGACAGAACTAGGCGTTCAATCTCCAAGCAGTCAGCTTCAGAGAATCCAAATTCGGATAGATGAATGGACCCTGAAGTAGAAGGTCCTTCCTCAGAGGAAACCTCCAAGGTGGAAGAGATTACATCTTCGCCAGGTCCGCAAACCAGATCCTGCGAGGCTATGCAGGAGCTATTAGAATTACTGATGTTCTCTCCTGTTTGATACAAGCAAAATCCAAGGAACCACTAGAGCATCTATCAGAACACCCTGAAGGTCTCCTGACCTTGAACCGTACTTTGGAACCTTGGCTATTGGCGGGACACTATCAGAACGAAATCAGGAACTCCCCCCCCCCCATCTGAGGATTATCAAAAAGAACACTTCCGGATGGAGAGCCCACTCCCTGGGATGAAAAGTCTGTCTGCTCAGAAAAACATAAATTATGCTTACCAGATAATTTCCTTTGCTTCTGTATGGGAAGAGTCCACAGCTGCATTCCTTACTTGTGGGAAATACTAAACCTGGCCACCAGGAGGAGGCAAAGACACCCCAGCTAAAGGCTTAAATACCTCCCCCACTTCCTCCTAACCCCAGTCATTCTGCCAAGGGAACAAGGAACAGTAGGAAAAATATCAGGGTGAAAAAGGTGCCAGAAAAATAAATCTAAATTTAGGGCCGCCGATCGGAGAACACGGGTGGGAGCTGTGGACTCTTCCCATACAGAAGGAAAGTAAATTATCTGGTAAGCATAATTTATGTTTGCCTTCTTAATATGGGAAGAGTCCACAGCTGCATACCTTACTTGTGGGAAACATATACCCAAGCTCTAGAGGACACTAAATGCTAACGGGAGAATAAAAAGAGAGGCGGACCCTAATCTGAGGGCACCACAGCCTGCAAAACCCTTCTCCCGAAGGCTGCTTATGTCCTGCTGACTCTACGCTAAACGGATGACACTCCTCAGCCAAAAAGATAAGGAAGTCGAAGAGGCCCTCTGACCCCTACGCTTCCAAACAGGAAAGAAGATTGTCTAAATTCCTTAGAGGCCTGAAGATAGAACTTCAAGGCACAAACCACATCCAGATTACGTAGTAAATGTTCCTTCGATGAAGAAGGATTAGGACATAAGAAAGGAACCACAATCTCTTGATTGATGTTGCGATTTGACACAACCACAGGAAGAAAACCTAACTTGGTTCGTACAACAGCCTTATCAGCATGGAACGCCAGATAAGGAGGGACGCATTGCCAGGCAACAATTTCAGATACTCTGCGTGCAGAAGCATTAGCAAGCAGAAGAGGAACCTTCCAAGACAACAAATTAATGTCTACTTCATGCACAGACTCCAACGGAGCACGTTGCAAAACTTTAAGAACAAGATTTAAACTCCAAGGAGGAGCATTAGATCTAAACACAGGTCTGATCCTAGCAGAGTCTTAACAAATGACTGTACATCTGGAAGCTCAGCGAATCTCTTGTGCAGTTAGACAGGGACGAAAACTGTCCCTTCAGGGGACTTGCAGAAAAGCCCTTCTCCAGTTCATCCTGGAGAACAAAATAAGTAGGTCCTCCACACCTTATAATAGATGTGACAAGCAACCGGCTTACGAGCTTGAATGAGAGTATAAATAACTCTCTCAGAAACCCCTCTCTTGGCTAGGACTAAGCGTTCAATCTCCACGCAGTAAGCCAAAGAATGTAGACATTGATGAACAAAGAGACCTTGGTTAATAGATCCCTGCGACAAGGTAACTTCCACGGAGGAGATGATGACATCCCCACTAGATCCGCGAATCACTGACGCCTGCTCTTGCTTGATTTGAGCCACTACATGAGTGAAGTAGAGGTAACGGCCGCAAAAGATAAATGTAGATTAAACCTCCAAGACACCGCTAATGCATCTGTTAGCTCGACATGTGGATCCCTGTACCTCAACCTATAACTGGGTAGCTTGGTATAGAGACGTCATAAGATCTACCTTTTGCAAATCTCTGCAAACACTTCGGGATGGAGAGACCATTCCCCCCGGATGCAAGGATTGTCTGCTGAGGAAATCCACTTCCCAGTTGTTCACACCCGGAATATGGATCGCTGACAGCGAACAGATGTGGGTCTCCGCCCACTCCAGAATCAGAGATACTTACCTCATAGCTAGGGAGCTTCTCGTTCCCCCCTGATGGTTGAACCACTGAGGATATAATATCTTATTGGAATGTTATAAACTGGGATGAATCCAGCAGAGGCCAGGCCTTCAGAGCATTGTATATTGCCCGAAGCTCCAAAATGAGATCATGAGGGAACTTTCCTCCTGAGTCCATAGGCCCTGTGCCTTCCTGGCACCCCAAACAGCTCCCCATCTTGACAGACTCACAACCGTAGTCACAATCACAGAGGATGGTCTTAAGACGGACGTCCTCCTGGACAAGTGATCCGGCCAAAACCAAGAGAGCAATTCTCTCAATCGGTTGTCTAGAGACATCTGTTGAGACAGATCTGAATGATCACCGTTCCACTGCCTCTGCATGCGCAGTTGCAACGGTCTGAGGTGAAACTGGACACCATGAGACCAATCACCTCCATACACCGAGCCACAGATGGCCTTAAGTAGGTCTGGAGGGCAAGACATGTTGAAGCTAGCTGCAACGTCTCTGGTCTGTTAGAAATATTCTCATGTCTATGGAGTCTAATATAGTATCCAGGAATTCTACCCTGGTACTTGATAAAAGAGAACTCTCTCTAGAAATATCTTCCATCCATACTAGACCAAACGGAAGTGCAATAAACTGGAAGTGCTGGTCCAGGAACGCAAACCTTAAAAACTGGAAGCAGTCCTTGTGGATTGGTATGTAAAGGGAGCATCCTTCAGATCTATCGAGGTCATGAACTGCCCTTCTCGAATGAAGGGAAAAAAGGACCTTATTGTCTCCATCTTGAACGAGGGGACAAAGTTAACTCCTTCTTTGGGACCACGAAAAAGTTGGAAAAGTATCCCCTACCTCTCTCTGCGATAGGCACCGGGACAATAACTCCTAAGAGGACAGATACCGTACACACCCCTTGTAACCCTGAGCTATGACCTCCAGGACCCATGGATCCTGCACGTCCCTGAACCAAGCGACTGAAAGAGCGACAGTCCTCCCCCTACACGATCCAGAAGTGGACCGGGGACCGCCCATTCATGCCGACTTAGACTCGGCGGGCTTCTTGCTCTGCTTTGATTTATTCCAGGACTGAGCCGGCTTCCAAGAGCTCTTGGTTTGCTCTGGCTTAGCGGAGGTCTGCTGACGATGGGCTACTGACGATGGGCTATATCAGAACGAAAGGAACGAAAATTGGAATTTTGTCCCTTAGACTAGTTCTTATTCTCTTGCGGTAGGAGGGCACCCTTGCCCCCTGAGACCGTGGAGATAATTGAGTCCAGGTCTGGACCAAACAAAATCTTTCCCCTACAGGGAGGAAAAGAAGTCTAGACTTAGAAGTCATATTCACAGACCATGACTTCAGCCAGAGCCTGACGGGCCTGAACAGAAGAGCTGAACCCTTAGCATTCAGGCGAATAATCTGCTTAATAGCATCACAGATAAAAGAACTAGCAACCCTCAAGGCCTTAATTCTTTCCTGAATAATGTCGAGGGGACTCTCCACCTCCATCAAATCCTATAAGGAGTCGCACCAGTAGGTAGTTTCGCCGGGAATCGCGGCAACAGTCGCCACCAGTTGAAACAAATATCCTGCATGTTGAAACATCTTTCTTAACAGACACCTAGATTACGAGTTTTGCGGTAACAGGGGTGCGGTGCTAACGCTCAGTTTTTTCTCACCGCTCACTTAAAACAACTCTGGTATTAAAGGTTTTTTTCCACCCAGCTTTAGCCGCAAAAAAGTGAGCGGAGAGCAAAATTTAGCTCCACATCTCACCTCAATACCAGCGTTGCTTAAGTCAGCGGTGAGCTGGCTAAACGTGCTCGTGCACGATTTCCCCATAGGAAACAATGGGGCTGAGCTGGCTGGAAAAAAAAACTAACACCTGCAAAAAAGCAGCACTCAGCTCCTAACGCAGCCCCATTGTTTCCTATGGGGAAATACTTTTTATGTCTACACCTAACACCCTAACATGAACCCCGAGTCTAAACACCCCTAATCTTACACTTATTAACCCATAATCTGCTGCCCCCGACATCGCCGCCACCTACATTATATTATTAACCCCTAATCTGCCGCTCCGGACACCGCCGCCACCTACATTATACTAATGAACCCCTAATCTGCTGCCCCCAACATTGCCGACACCTACATTATATTTATTAACCACTACTCTGCCGCCCCCAACGTCGCTGCAACCTAACTACAATTATTAACCCCTAATCTTCCGCCCCCAACGTCGCCGCCACTATAATAAATATATTAACCCCTAAACCTAATCCTAACCCTAACACCCCCCCTAATTTAAATATAATTTAAAATAATCTTAATAAAATTACTACAATTAAATAAATTAATCCTATTTAAAACTAAATACTTACCTATAAAATAAACCCTAAGCTAGCTACAATATAACTAATAGTTACATTGTAGCTATCGCAGGATTTATTTTTATTTTACAGGCAAGTTTGTATTTATTTTAACTAGGTACAATAGTTATTAAATAGATATTAACTATTTAATAACTACCTAGCTAAAATAAATACAAATTAACCTGTAAAATAAACCCTAACCTAAGTTACAATTACACCTAACACTACACTCTAATTAAATTAATTCCCTAAACTAACTACAATTAAATTAAATAAACTAAAGTACGAAAAACAACAAACACTAAATTACAGAAAATAAAAAAATAATTAATTTTTTTTTAAACTAATTACACCTACTCTAATCCCCCTAATAAAATAAAAAATACCCCCAAAATAATAAAATTCCCTACCCTATACTAAATTACAAATAGCCCTTAAAAGGGCCTTTTGCGGGGCATTGCCCCAAAGTAATCAGCTCTTTAACCTGTAAAAAAAAATACAATACCCCCCAACATTAAAACCCACCACCCACACACCCAACCCTACTCTAAAACCCACCCAATCTCCCCTTAATAAAACCTAACACTAACCCATTGAAGATCACCCTACCTTGAGATGTCTTCACCCAGCCGGGCACAAGTGATCCTCCAGAGGGGCCGAAGTCTTCATCCGATCTGAGCAGAAGAGGACCTCCAGACGGCCAGAAGTCTTCATCCAGACGGCATCTTCTATCTTCATCCATCCGGAGCGGAGCTGGTCCATCTTAAATCCAGCCGGCGCGGAGCATCCTCTTCAAACGAAGTCCAACTGAAGAATGAAGGTTCCTTTAAATGACGTCATCCAATCAGCCAATAGGATTGAGCTTGCATTCTATTGGCTGTTCCAATCAGCCAATAGAATGCGAGCTCAATTCTATTGGCTGATTGCATCAGCCATTAGGATTTTTCCTACCTTAATTCCGATTGGCTGATAGAATTCTATCAGCCAATCGGAATTGAAGGGACGCCATTTTGGATGACGTCATTTAAAGGAACCTGCATTCTTCAGTTGGACTTCGTTTGAAGAGGATGCTCTGCGTTGGCTGGATTGAAGATGGACCCGCTCCGCTCCGGATGGATGAAGATAGAAGATGCCGTCTGGATGAAGACTTCTAGCCGTCTGGATGTCCTCTTCTGCCCGGATCGGATGAAGACTTTGGCCCCTCTGGAGGACCACTTGTGCCCGGCTGGGTGAAGACGTCACAAGGTAGGGTAATCTTCAAGGGGGTAGTGTTAGGTTTTATTAAGGGGGGATTGGGTGGGTTTTAGAGTAGGATTGGGTGTGTGGGTGGTGGGTTTTAATGTTGGGGGGGGTATTGTATTTTTTTTTACAGGTTAAAGAGCTGATTACTTTGGGGCAATGCCCCGCAAAAGGCCCTTTTAAGGGCTATTTGTAATTTAGTATAGGGTAGGGAATTTTATTATTTTGGGGGTATTTTTTATTTTATTAGGGGGATTAGAGTAGGTGTAATTAGTTTAAAAAAATTGTAATTATTTTTTTATTTTCTGTAATTTAGTGTTTGTTGTTTTTCGTACTTTAGTTTATTTAATTGTAATTAATTGTAGTTAGTTTAGGGAATTAATTTAATTAGAGTGTAATGTTAGGTGTAATTGTAACTTAGGTTAGGGTTTATTTTACAGGTAAATTTGTACTTATTTTAGCTAGGTAGCTATTATAATAGTTACTAACTATTTAATAACTATTGTACCTAGTTAAAATAAATACATAGTTGCCTGTAAAATAAAAATAAACCCTGAGATAGCTACAATGTAACTATTAGTTATATTGTAGCTAGCTTAGGGTTTATTTTATAGGTATTTAGTTTTAAATAGGAATAATTTAATTAATTGTAGTAATTTTATTTATATTTATTCAAATTATATTTAAGTTAGGGGGTGTTAGGGTTAGACTTAGGTTTAGGGGTTAATACCTTTAATATAGTTGCGGCGACGTTGGGGGCGGCAGATTAGGGGTTAATAAATATAGGTAGGTGTCGGCGATGTTAGGGACGGCAGATTAGGGGTTAATAAAATTAAACTAGTGTTTGCGAGGCAGGAGTGTGGCGGTTTAGGGGTTAATATATTTATTGAAGTGGCGGCAATGTCCAGTCGGCAGATTAGTGGTTAAAAACTTTATTTAAGTGTTTGCGATGTGGGGGGGGGGGCTCGGTTTAGGGGTTAATAGGTAGTTTATGGGTGTTAGTGTACTTTTTAGCACTTTAGTTAAGAGTTTTATGTTACGGCATTAGCCCATAAAACTCTTAACTACTGACTTTTAAATGCGGTAGGAGTCTTTACAGGAGAGGGTGTACCGCTCCCTTTCTCCAAGACTCGTAATACCGGCGTTAGGCAAATCCCATTAAAAAGATTGGATACGCAATTGACGTAAGGGGATTTGCGGTATGCTCGAGTCGCGGAAGAAAAGTGAGCAGTACACCTGTACCTGCCAGACTCGTAATACTAGCGGGCGTTAAAAAGCAGCGTTGGGACCTCTCAACGCTGCTTTTTAAGGCTAACGCAAGACTCGTAATCTAGGTGAGAGTTTCCATCTTTTGTCTATGGGCTCTTTAAACGAAGAGCTATCCTCAAGCGGGATAGTAGTATATGTAGCAAGAGTGAAGATAGCGCCATCCCTTTCAGGGGCGGAACCCATCAACTTCCTTTGAGAGTCCAGGACCGGGTACCATTTCTTAAAGGGAAAAAAGGGGGAAAAGGAATCCAATCCTGTCCCATTCATTCTTAATAATTTTCGCCATCTAACAGGAACAGGGAAGGATAAGGTACCACCCTGTCCTCAAACAAAGGTTCATCAGGCCATTTGGCCTCTGGAACCTCTAAAGTCGCCAAAACCTCCTTTAGAAGACAACGCAGAATTCCTAAAACTAAAGTCTGGTTTCTACGCAGCCGGAGGTTTAGAGGCAGCAGACTCTGATCCAGAATGTTCATACTCTGAAGTCTCAGAGAGAACTTCATCCTCGGATAACCTATCAGTTAAATCCAATAAATTATCTGATGTACTTTGGGAAGGAGTGCAATATGTAACCAATCGCTTGCGCTTAGCAGGGCGAGGTAAAGCATTAAAGGCCGCAGACACCGCCGTCTGAACTGCGCAGTAACGTCTGGAGGAAAGAAAAGGCCCCCTCCAGATGGAGGATCAGCAATGCTATGGGAAACTGCATGTGTAGAGGGAGATGAATGTAGGGTACGCACCTCACTGGACGACAACTTCTCAGAGGTGGACGGCTCAGTGGTATCAAATATGTTTGATATAATCACCTTATCAAGGCATATGGAACATAATTAAGAACTATAAAAAATAAAACAATCTTATTTTATTCAAAAAAACGGCACCCTTATACCCCATTGGCTGGGGCACTCCCGACCTCCTATGACCCAGACAGTATAGAGATTTATGACTCCTCTCTGATAGACACCCAGTCAGGAACGAGGGAATGTCACATGGTACACAATGCAGAACCATCCCTGCTATGAGAAAAAGCATGCCACGCTTGTAAGCTGCATAGCTCTTAAAGTGAAAGTGAAACCTGTATATTTCATAACAGCCTATGAGCCCATAACCTCTCACACATAAAAGCAGCATGAAATCAAATACACATATAAGTTTATTCCCCACGGTTCAATAATCCCCCTCAGGAGATATTAAACCTTGATTCCATAAAGATTAAGGAGCCACACTGTGACCCTGTCTTCTAACGTTAACATGAGTGTAAATTGTAGCGCTTTTGACATGGACTTGAGTGAAGAAAGCAGGCAGCAAAAACTCGTCAACGCTGATTGCTTAAGGAGCTGTTAATATGAGTCAGGATGGTTTTGCAGAAAGACTCTCCCTGCATCTCCGGACTCTAACTTTCATCCATGCTCTCACTGAGAGGCTGACAGGACTACTTAAAACTCAAGTCCCATCTCGAAGAGTACTACCCTCCATAAGAGACTGCTCCGAAATCTTCTGACAATTCTCTGCCAACCTCCTGTGACGAAAGGCAAAGAATGACTGGGGTTAGGAGGAAGTGGGGAAGGTATTTAAGCCTTTGGCTGGGGTGTCTGCCTCCTCCTGATGGCCAGGTTCAGTATTTTCCACAACTAAGGAATGCAGCTGCGGACTCTTCCTATATTAGGAAGGAAATCTGCCTCCCAATTGTCCACTCCTAGAATGTGGATGACAGATAAGAGATAGTCATGAGCTTCCGCCCACTGCAGAATGCGAGTCACCTCCTTCATAGACAAGGAACTCCGAGTCCCTCCCTGGTGGCTGATGTAAGCCACTGAGGTGATGTTGTCCGAATGGATGAAAACCACCACAAGAGAGTCTCCTGTTAGGGGATTCAGATTTATCCTCTGAAATAAATATGAATGGTCTCCGCTCCATTGACGAAGCATGCAAATCTGCAGCAGTTGCAGATTGAACCAAGCAAAAGGGATGATGTCTATGGAAGCCACAATCAGACCAATCACCTCCATGCATTGAGCCACTGATGGACGAAAAAGCAGACTGGAGGGAAATGCAGGAAGCAAGAAGAATAGATTTTCTGACCTCCATCAGGAAATCTTCATGAACAGGGAATCTATGATTGTCCCTAGGAAACAAACTTTTGTAGATGGAACTAGAGAACACTTTTCCAGAATCACCTAACATGAAAATCCCATGACCTCCTGCACGCAAAGCAGGGAAACTAACCACCATGCTACAGCAGCGCTACCCCGTGGCAAAACTTAACTTATGCTTACCTAATAATTTTCTTTTCTTCAGATGGAAAGAGTCCACAGCTGCATTCATTACTTTTGGGAATTCAGAACCTGGCCACCAGGAGGAGGCAAAGAAACCCCAGCCAAAAGACTTAAATACCTCCCCCACTTCCCTCATCCCCAGTCATTCTGCCGAGGGAACAAGGAACAGTAGAAGAAATATCAGGGTGAAAAGGTGCCAGAAGAACAAAAATAACAGACGCCCCACCGAAAAATTACGGGCGAGTAGCTGTGGACTCTTTCAATCTGAAGAAAAGAAAATTATAAGGTAAGCATAATTTAAGTTTTTCTTCATAAATGGAAAGAGTCCACAGCTGCATTCATTACTTTTGGGAAAACAATACCCAAGCTATAGAGGACACTGAATGCAAAAACGGGAGGGTACAAGAGGCGGCCAATTCTGAGGACACTAGGCCTGAAAACCCCTACCCAACAAAATCCTGCTAGAGACCGCAGGAACTAGACTCGACTGAGTCAACAGCCTCCAAGAGACAATGTCGCCTAGCAGTCGGTCTCCAAACAACACACCCCTTACTAAAGAAAGGGAACAAATTACCGTATTCTTCCACAAAGAAGAAAAGACACGGAGAAAACACGATTGTACTTGTAAAGTGCAGCTAATCCCCCTTAAGGGACTCAAGGCGCTGCTCATTTAATCAACCTCGAATGGAGGAAAGGCTGAGTAGACCTTGTCGGGGATCGAACTTGCAACCCTCGGTTTGCTACAGTGCAGAGTAGCCACAGTGCATTCATATGCTGAGCTAGCTGAGCATAAGGAACTCCAGCAAAAAAAAACATAAAAAAGGGCACAAACTCAGGGCAAAAAGACAGAGAAACCGGGTCAGGCTAACATAGACCCAACCAGTCTCCTAGAAACAAGGGGAGGCAACGCCCAAACCCCAGAAAAACAGAAACCACAGGATAAGGCTGGGAATCTGAAGCAGAGAGAGGATCTTCCCCTAACACAGTGTAAGCACACTCTAGAAGCAACTAAAGATGACGGTCCCCAAGTCACAAAAAGGTAGCTCAGAATACCGAAATATTCAGAAACGAAACCTTGTGCAGCAAGCTCAGATAGGTCTGACGAACAACACCTGAAGCAAAAACACTGCACGCTGCAGTCATCTAAAAATGACTCTGAAACTTAAATACTTGCAGGGCAAGTAGAAAGCAGCTGAAGATAGGATCCCTCAGATTGCTAAGTATCCACTAACCAGCAGATAACATCGCAGGTTATCTAAGAGTTACCAGTCCTTCCCACAAATCTTGAACGTGGAGAAAGAAGAAACCTTAAAGAGGCTTACCGTACCTCGAATGCTCAGAGGACGAAATAGCAGAGCACCAGATCTCAGATCCTGCTCCAACACCGGACCAGCCCAAGCGACAGACCACAACTACAAGCCCCCAGGGAATGGAAGAAAAAGGGGGGACTCACCCACCCTAACAGAGCTCAGGTGCCAACCCAATCCGCTCCTCCAAAATAAGGCACTCCCAAGGAAAACCCCCTAGAACCTGGAACAGAGAAAAGTGCAATAGATCCATAGGAAGACCTGTCAAAACTCTCTTAGACAGTCTCTACGTAGAGAGATCAATTTCCAACAGGTGGAACAGAGCCTACAGAGCAGCAGATGCTGCCCCTTACAGAAATAAGCCACCTGATCCAACCTCCTACACACAGGGCAGGACAATGACCCCAGCTCATAAGGAAGACAAACTATCACCTCAAAAGGGAAGGAGAAAAAAACTACCCATGAAGAGGAGCACACTCCGTCCGAAGGACAAGTCAGGCCCTAAAGTTTATAACCAGTCCCTAAAGATGGATGTGAACTCTGGCCTTCTTGCTTGCAAGTCCAATGAGCTAGCCCCTATGTCACAACATAGGGTCCCTGAAAAAACAAGACCAAGACAAGAACCCGGGACCCAGAATCGTCCTAGAACGACACATCCAGGGAACCCAAGATACCCCGTCTGAAGCAATCAGACCTCACAGGGGATGATAACCTGAGAACCCGGAGAACGGGTACAAGACTTACTTGTAATTCCCAGCCCAAAGGGAAGAGAACACCCTTGGCCGGAGGTCAACACCCTCCCAACAAGGTGCTAGGCTGCAATAAATTCACACAATTTCTCTAGATCCTCCAAGCCTCCAGCCCACAACTGGAAGAACACTCTAGTTACCGGAAAAATCGGAAAAGACTGAGCATGACGCGGTGGATCTCAACGGAGTCCCGGCCCACTAGATTGAAAGGCGAATGAGGACTGAACCAATCCCCCATGCCCTTAAGCAACCACAGACCATCAAGTCCTCTCAGGATGCTAGTTGAAGCTTGTAAAATAACAAGTAAACAACACAAATCATACTGCGATCACTAGGCGCCCTCACCGGACCAGCCGGACATAAAAAGGCGCCACGTGTCTGAACTAGGCCTCAAAGACAGAAGGATTTGTACCCAGTCAGGACCAGCCTAAAACCAAGGGCCCCAGCACTGTCAAGGCCACATAGAGTCAGATAGAACATAAGACTAGTACGTCCTTAAAGTAAACAGTGCAACCACAAAATCGCGAGTATCAATTCCAGAGACGAAGGTTCCCTAAGGAAACATCACACAACAACATGAGCTTTTGTAATACACCTTTAAGAACTATCCAGTTATCCTCCACCTACTTTTCCCTGCTATAAATGCCCTAGCACATTGCCTGAATATTGAAGTCATTTCCTGTCTTCAAGTTAGACTACTCAGTGAATGGATAGCTCTTTACTTTTGTTTTCAGGAACTTAACTCTTGCTGCATTATTTCTCTAACTTCTTATTTTTGCAAGTGAAACTCAGCTTGTCTCAAGTTCCTGTGATCCACTACCTACAATTTCCGGTTTTGTATTCAGGATCACCTCTAGTTATTCACTTCAGGTTTACCAACGTAGCTGTCTCCTGCTTCACTGCTGATCCCCACTATCAGTATTCCAGTATGCCAAGAAGCTGCAGTTTGCCTATGCAAAAGAGTATTCGTTTTGTGCTTGTTTTCATTGTTTCAAGTTAGAGGTCAGATCTTCACCTGCAATCATCAGAGCGCAAGTATCTCTTTTAACACTTACCTGATATTAAGTAACAGAAGTATAATCTATACAAATGCTGACTGTGGATACTTTTACTTGCACTTAATAACTATTCAGCTGTTTTGATTTAGAAAATGCAGGAAGATTAACTCTTTACATACCAAATTGCAGGCACATTCTAAGCTGTTATATTTGCTACTTACTGAGCTTTAAGTATATTTCTAGTTCAATCTTGTAGCTGATCAATTTATTCTCTAATTAATCTCGCTCTGTTCATTAACTCATTCATACCATTATTTATTTTTGGGTTAAGTTTTCATTAGAGCTACAAAACTGGTATTGCATATTTTAAAACAGATAAATTAGAGATATATCTTACAGCTTTAGACCAAATAAAAATAAGGCAACCCGTAGGTTATCGCCCAGGAAGAATGGACAGACCCGCAAGACCAGCCCAACAGGGGTCAGAGACTTCCAAGCTCAGAACTGGAAAAGGATACACAAAAAACAAAGACTATAAGAAGATTACTTCATCCCCTTATGTCTATGCAAGCAAGCCAGTTGAAGATTAAGACTGAGAATCCCCAGACCCATTAAGAGTGGGATTCTCCAGCAACGCCAAAACATGCCTCAGTAGAACACGAAGGTGCGCCAGTCTATAACGAAAAGCGCAACATACCTCCGCCGGGATGAAAGGAAACACTGGCCCCGAAGGTTGACCCCCTGAGGCCTCAAGGGCAGTCACTCCCCCGGACGGCTGGACTGGACCAGGCGATCCCACGCCAGACGAGCCCCGGTTAACGGAACACGGACAATATCGTAAGCACACTCCTGGGAAGTGCAGATGTGCCAGCGCCAAAGATATGGCCATGCGGAACCGTGTCGTAACCTCCTGTGGGAACAGGCCATACTCCATAGAAGGATAAGTAGCGTTTGGGTTACCTGCATGCGTAGTAAGAGTTGGTGGTAGGGAACTCGCCTCGTGGGAAATATAATCCCCAGTGGCGGATGGCTCAGTGGGCACCTGATTCCCCGATCCCGAGGAACAGAGCACTCTAAAACGGCATTTGGAACATAACTGATGGGCATGTATCACCCGGGCCAATTCATATTCTTTGCAAGAAGTAGAGTCTGAATCAGAGACATCCGTCTCCAAAAAATCAGAATCCTCCATAACTGGGATCTTGAATAAAAAATGGACCTTACACCCCCAATGGCTGGGGCACTCACCACCTCCAGGGAACCAGACACCAGTAACCAGGATTTCTCCGTCGCCACATGTTCAGGAATGCGGAAATGGAGAGCCAAAATGTTGCCATGCCCGGTCAAAAGGTAAACCGTGCAGTCCATGCAAAAGCGCATCCAACCGTTAAAGCCGCATCACTAGACTTAGGCCGTTATGTTCCAAAATAGCCATGAGCGGAAGCAACACTAGACAGTAGCAGACAGAATCACATAACAAACATGATTATAAACCCCCCTTTTCAATTACCCCCCTCAGGAGATATTAACCCTTGATTCTTAGATACAAAAAGGAGCCTCACTGAGACCCTATCTTAAAGTTATCCCCAAAAGGTTGTAGCCCCTCACGGATAAACAGTTGAAATTACAATACATCCATGATGAAAGTAAAATGAAACGATCTTACCGGAATCTACGCCGTGGAACAGGAACACGGCCCTTCAAGTGTGACAGATGGTAGCGTCGCTTCTACCATGGACTTGAGAGAAAAAAGCAGGCAGCGAACTCGTCAACGCTGATTGCTTGTGGAGCTGTTAATATGAGTTAGGATGATTTTGCAGAAAGACTCTCCCTGCATCTCCAGACTCTAACTTTCACCCATGCTCTCACGGAGAGGCTGACAGGTCTACTTAAAACTCCAGTCCCATGCCGAAGAGTACTACCCTCCATAAGAGACTATAGAAAACTTCTGACATTTCTCTGCCAACCTTCTGGGACGAAAGGCAAAGAATGACTGGGGGATGAGGGAAGTGGGGGAGGTATTTAAGCCTTTGGCTGGGGTGTCTTTGCATCCTCCTGGTGGCCAGGTTCTGAATTCACAAAAGTAATGAATACAGCTGTGGACTCTTTCCATTTATGAAGAAAAGTAGAAAGACAGCAACATCTCTGTATGAGATTTTGCTAGTTGAAAAGATGATGCCTGATAAATGTTAAAGCAATCTCCCAAACAAGGACTTAAACTCTTGACCCTCAGATTAAAGTCGAATGCTCAACCGACTGAGCTATCTGGGCTCCTTGTAATAAAGCCCATCACAGCCACACTAGGATATGAACCTGAGAATCCTAGTTCCAAATCTAATTCACTAAAATCCAGCGCCATCAGAGGTATTTAGATAGACTCACTAAATTTCGCTAAAATAAAACAGAAGAGCGGAAGTCATGTGAGCAGCCTTTAAAAGTAAAAAAATAAATTATGCTTACCTGATAATTTTCTTTTCTTCGTGGGAAAGAGTCCACAGCCGCATTCATTACTTATGGGAAAAATAAGAACCTGGCCACCAGGAGGAGGCAAAGACCCACCAGCCAAAGGCATAAATACTCCTCCCACTTCCCCCATCCCCCAGTCATTCAGCCGAGGAACAAGGAACAGTGGAAGAAGCATCAAGGTGAAAGGGTGCAAGAAGATAAACAACAACACCTCAAAAAAAACCAAAAAAACGGGTGGGGGGCTGTGGACTCCCACGGAAGAAAAGAAAATTATCAGGTAAGCATAATTTATGTTTTTCTTCCTAATGGGAAAGAGTTAACAGCCGCATTCATTACTTATGGTAAATTGATACTCAAGCCAAAGAGGACACAGAATGCCAAAATGGAAGGGTAAGAGGCGGACCAATAAAGGCACCAACCTAAAAACAGATTCCCAAGAAAACAAAATCCCAGTTCGTCCACAACAGGGATCACAAACATTTGGAAAACAAAAAGCAGACCTGTGACAGACCCTTCTGTCAGGACTGAAGGAGTTAATTGTGTTTAGCTAAGAAACTAATTTCCAAAGACAGAGTTGCTGGCTCCAGCTATAATCTAATTAGGGCTAAGCATTCTATTGTTTGATCACCTCCAGAGAGAAAACGCCTAAGTGATAAGAAGGGCCAAGAGTGTCTTGTGGTTGAAGTGTTTAAGTAATATAATCCTATTGTATCATGTCAAAGGGCTTGTTCCCTCCATGTAATGTACAACAGCCTTTCAACCCCCATCTGGGGGGGGGGGGGGGGGGGGGGTTCAGACCTGCATAAATACTAGGCATAGCCTTTTAATAAATATCATTCTGTTTTAAACCTGAATACTGGCTTGGTTGTGAATTGCTGATTCCCTATGCAGGACATTGTTCATCTGGTATTAACCTTGGTATCCTGTTGGTACTGTAACATTGGTGGCAGCGACGGAATGAACCTTATCGCCCAGAAGAGCAACTACACAAGCCAGTAACCTCAGGAAGAGGGGGATTATTACAATACTGACTAAGATGGAAAAGAGAAAAGTAAATTTTGCAGCTTTTAAAAACTTCCTGGAAACAGAAGGAGAGATTGATAGGTACCTTGCGGATTTTGAGAGGCAATGTGCACTACACAAGGTACCCGCAGAGGACTGGGTCACGATATTATCTGGAAAATTATCCGGCCGGGCCAGAGAGGCTTTTCGGGCCATTCCAGATGAGGAAGTCAGGGATTATAATACTGTAAAAGAGGCTCTGCTCTCCAGGTATGCGGTTACACCGGAGGCATACCGGAGGCGGTTCAGAGACACTGTTAAAGTAGCTGGAGATTCCTACCTTGAGTGGGCATGTAAGGTGCACCGCACAGCAGCTCACTGGATAGCGGGGTGCCAAGCCGTATCTGGGGAAGAGGTGCTGCAGCTATTCCTGTTGGAACATTGCTTCGACAAGTTACCCGCAGGAGTTCGAGAGTGGGTTCGGGACCGTAAACCCTCCACCCTGCAGGAAGCGGCTCGCTTGGCAGATGAGTATACGCATGCCCGCAAACTGGACACTGCTACCACTAAGCCCCCTGCTAGAGTGGAGTACAGACCCCCAGTCACCCCAGCAGCTGCCAGTTACCAAACCCCGGCGCACCGCTATACCACACGGCCTCCGGCCACGAACTACCCTCAGAGAGCCCTGTTCAATTTGCGGGGCTACTCACAACCGATTCGATGCTTTGGATGTAAGCAACTAGGGCACAAAAGACCAGAGTGTCCCCTAAACGCAGCGAACCAAGCGCAGTCCTGGAGAAGACCTGCCGGCGGAATCCCACGTAATCCTCAGCCTGCGGCCCGCTACGTAGAGGCGCAAGAATGCTGGAGCATCCTACATGAGGCAGACCTTGTGCAAGCTGCCCACCGGAATAACCGGCAACTGGTTAAAGTGAATGGGAAGAAGGTCAGTGGTCTACGGGATACTGGTGCTACCATGACCTTGCTTCAAAAGAACTTGGTGTCTGAGAAACAGTACACTGGAGACACTGTGGCTGTGAGGGTAGCAAGGGGCGATGTGTTCAGCCTACCTGTTGCCAGGGTACATTTGGATTGGGGAGTGGGCGCTAGACCTGTGAATGTGGGGGTCAAGAAGGACTTACCTGCTGATGTTCTTCTTGGAAATGACTTGGCCCCCCTTGTTTCTGCCTACGCTCCTATGGGTCCCGCTGATGTTAACTCTGTGACTACCCATGCCCAGATCCGTGCAGCAGAGACTGACCCACCTGCTGCTAAGCCCCAGGACGCTGAGCTCAGTAAATCTCTATCCGCTATTGATATGTGGAGGTCCCGTTACAATGCGCTGATGAAGGAGAAGAGGAGCGCAGATAAAAAAGCACGTTTAGAACGTGAATCTCTGCTAGACAAGCTGCACCGACAGACTGCAGAAAACACCAGCTTGAGAGTGGGACATGAAACCTTAAAGACAAACTTAGCGACACTTGAGGAGAAGCTGACGCTGGCTCATAGTGAGGTGCAGCAACTCAAGGGCACCCTATGTCAGTATGAAGGGATTGTGGATACCTATAAAGAGCAGGTACAGAAAACTCGTAAAGAAGCTGATGGGATTTTGAAGGACTGTTTAGCCCTAGTCTGGGCACTGAGGAAGTTGAACCCTTCTTTGTATGGACAGGAATTCTCTTTCATAACGGGAATACAGATGGATTGTCCTGGCAAACTGACATGCCTACCACCTCCTAGTCCGGTCATCCCCAGGTTGACCCGCCAAAGGGTCAAGCCGGGTCTGCCGGAGTGTTCCACAACGGGGGAGATATGTGACAGACCCTTCTGTCAGGACTGAAGGAGTTAATTGTGTTTAGCTAAGAAACTAATTTCCAAAGACAGAGTTGCTGGCTCCAGCTATAATCTAATTAGTGCTAAGCATTCTATTGTTTGATCACCTCCAGAGAGAAAACGCCTAAGTGATAAGAAGGGCCAAGAGTGTCTTGTGGTTGAAGTGTTTAAGTAATATAATCCTATTGTATCATGTCAAAGGGCTTGTTCCCTCCATGTAATGTACAACAGCCTTTCAACCCCCATCTGGGGGGGGGGGGGGGGGGGGTTCAGACCTGCATAAATACTAGGCATAGCCTTTTAATAAATATCATTCTGTTTTAAACCTGAATACTGGCTTGGTTGTGAATTGCTGATTCCCTATGCAGGACATTGTTCATCTGGTATTAACCTTGGTATCCTGTTGGTACTGTAACAAGACCGAGAAGCACAAAGCTACCAACAGTCCAAAGAACCTAGATAGAGCCACTAGTGGGCCCAACCGAGAGCACCTACCTCAAGGACAGCATCTGTCAGGGGCAACAACCCCGCCACAAGGGGAAAAGAGGTCAAACCGAGCTAGAGCTAGTCTTAGACATAAAAGAGGAATAGAAAATGAGAACCCCTTAACAAAAGCTTCAGAGTCCATCCTCCCCAAAGGTATCAAACCCGAAATACCCCAGACTCCATAAAAGGGAGACAATAGGGCCTATCCTGACCCGATCCGAAAACCCAGGGATATAACAGGGACATACGGATAGAATAAAGGGCTACACTGCCAAAAACCTAGACTCTCCCCCAAGATCCACAACGGAATCATAAGAAAGAAACCAGACTTCCAGAAGTCAGCGCCCAAAGCAACACGCCCCAAGCCGGACCCCTCTGGCAGGCTATCTCAACGAAGACAAGCACCTTGAATCCAAATCCAAGAAGGACACAAGAGATACTGTGAAAAACACCCGCAGCACGAATCCGATAGGGAAAAAAAAAAACCCTGATCAGTAGCCCTGAGGCACAGTAATCCAAAAACAGAGCCCACCGCGGGCCCAAACCCAGGGCACCAGTGACAACACCGGAGAAGTCAATCCAAAAATCCCATCAGAGCCTAAAAAGCTCCCAGGGGCGGAGGTAAAGGACATCAGCCACCTCCGCATGACAGCCTAAACTACACAATGGCAAAGACCCTAGGAGAACCATCACAGTAGCTCAAAAGGGCCTAACCGCTGCACGTGGTAAGGACCACACCCCTCGGATCAGGGATGCGAAAGGACGTGGTGGTATACCACCGGTCTCAACATTGGGTACTGACACGGGCCAGCCCAAGCGTTTCCGACATCCAGACCCGAAGGTCCAGAAGAATAGCGTGCTTTTTTTTGTATAAGAACAAATAACTGAACCAGAGAATCAGCAGGTCCCGCCGGACCAGCCAGGCGCAACATGTGTCACTAACAAGTAACAGGTCACACAAAAAACTCCGGAAGAATCCGGGAACAACTTCCATAGAAGAACTCAAATCAAGCAATCCCAGAATTCCCATAGGGAACACAGAAGAAAAATAATCCGGACAGGATAAAAGAAAAACAAGGGCACCGGCAGGCATCCGCCCAGAAGGAACTATGTCTCTGCAGGACCTGCTAAACAGAAACCATAACCTCCAGAATAAAAGGACTGGGAAAGCTGACAGTAGACCGACCAGGGAGAGACACATCCCCACTAGCCTATCTCGAAAAAACTTGGGAGAACTGAGAAGTCCTCGGACCATAAAGGAAAGGATCCCCTAATAAGTCAAAAAGTCATCTTAATAGGACACGCAGCCGCACAATCCTATAACGTAAAGAACAACAAGGGGGAGCAAACACCCCCAGGGGGAATAGTATAGTGCCGTTCACGGTCTGAACACCCGGAATAGGCAGGCATGTACATAACTGCAAGGAAACTTCAGGGTCCTGCAAGCGAATCAGTGCCATTAAAATATTAAAAGGAGTATGCGATTAGGAAGGCGCCTCCTGAGGAGCAGAGCCCCCAGAGGCCGATGGCTCGGAAGGCCCAGGATCCCCCGAGCCCGAGGGACCCGGCAAACTATCCAGGCGCGAGAGACAAGATTGTCGGACTTGCGATAACAGGGCCAAATTACGGTCCTCATCTGAGGACGACTCAGAACTACAATCCTCACCTGAGGACGACTCAGGATCTGATATGAAAATAGTCCCGGCATTGGAATCCTCCATGGCTTAAGACTGCACAAAATAAACAGGGATTGGGAAAAAAGAACAACTGGCACCTGACACCCACAATGGCTTGGGGCACTCACCACCTCCTATGACCAGACCTCAGCGGAGCAGGCTCTTTCCACCCTCGCCACTCAGTCAGGAATGCGAAAGGGGAAGAAGACCCACCCAAGCGTAAAAAACGCACCCGGCCACCAGATGCCCCGCGAAATCCCAAAAAGCGTGCCACTAAAGGGGCGGCAAAACTAGGCCCACAGAAAAAGTTAAGCAAGTCTGAATAAAATAGTCAAAACCCGAAGGTATCGTTCTAGGCCGTGTAAACCACAACCGAAAGAACAAGCCAATATGTGCCATCTAGGCATATGTCTCGGCCACAGAGCCCCATGCACACACACAAGCAGGTTGAATCACATAAGAAACATGATAAAAAACCCTACCCCGTTCACTAACCCACCCTCAGGAGGAATTATCCAATGATTCCCAGATCGGAGCAGAAAGTGCCTCAGCGAGCCCCATACTTAACTGTCATAATAATCACATTACAGATAACGGAATAAAATGAAACGATCTTACCGGAAGCTATGCCATGGAACAGGAACACGGACTTTCAAGTGTGACGAATAGTAGCATCGCCTCCATCATGGACTTGAGAGAAGACAGCATGTAGCAAAACAAAGTTCGGCAACGCCAAGTGCTGAAACGGAGCTGCAAATCGGGATGGTGTCGCAGGGGAAGCTCCCACTGCATCTCCGGACTCTCACTTTCGCCCAGGCCCTCCACGAGAGACTAACAGGACTACTAAAAAATTTCCGTCCAATGTCAAAGGGTAGCACCGTCCATAAGAGACATATGAAAAAATAATTTTATAAGAAAACTTCTGACATATCTCTGCCAACCTCCTGGGACGAAAGGCAAAGAATGACTGGGGGATGGGGGAAATGGGAGGAGTATTTATGCCTTTGGCTGGTGGGTCTTTGCCTCCTCCTGGTGGCCAGGTTCTTATTTTTCCCATAAGTAATGAATGCGGCTGTGTCCTTTAGAACCTTTATTCCATAACTCTTCAGCCAAGACTGTAGTCTCTAAAAAGTATGAGTTACAATGTATATTAAAACTCAGACAAATATGATGTCACAGACATTCATAAAGACTTCAAAATGAACATAAATAATGTTCATTAGACAACATAGGTTATACTTAAAACTAACAGAAACAGAAGAGAACAAACACATATTATAAAAAAATAATCCAACAGCGCGTCCATCTCAATTATAAAAGGGATTGAAAATAGGCTGCATACACATAACATATAAAAAAGAGAAGAAGATTGCACCTTAAAAAGGAGCAAAATATAATTGCGCTGCCACCAGATGGCGGCAAAAACAGGAAAACACAAAATTTATCAGGAGAATACATCCTGAAAAGTAAACTGTAAGTACATGTTTTTAGAAATGTGCCTTATTTTATACAAGAACTCAGCTCCTATTTCCTTAGGAGCATGAATAGCATTTAGCTGCCACCCAATGGCCGCAATACAATAACAGCATAGTATTTATCAGGAGAATACATCCTGAAAGAAAAACTGTAAGTACCTATATTTATAGATGTTCTGTATTGTAAACAACTAACTCAGCTCCTATTTCCTTAGGAGCATGATAAGTATATAGCTGCCAATGAAAAGAAAAAACTGTAATTAAATATATTTATAAATGTTCTTTATTTTAAACAAGTAACTCAGGCCTAGATTTAGAGTTTTGTCGGTAACGACCCGCGTAGCTAACGCTGGCTTTTTTCTGGCCGCACCTTTTAAATAACTCTGGTATTGAGAGTTCACAGAATGGCTGCGTTAGGCTCCAAAAAGGGAGCGTACAGGCATATTTAACGCCACTGCAACTCTCGATACCAGAGTTGCTTACGGACGCGGCCAGCTTCAAAAACATGCTCGTGCACGATTCCCCCATAGAAAACAATGGGGCTGTTTGAGCTGAAAAAAAACCTAACACCTGCAAAAAAGCCGCGTTCAGCTCCTAACGCAGCCCCATTGTTTGCTATGGGGAAACACTTCCTACGTCTGCACCTAACACTCTAACATGTACCCCGAGTCTAAACACCCCTAACCTTACACTTATTAACCCCTAATCTGCCGACCCGCTATCGCTGACCCCTGCATATTATTATTAACCCCTAATCTGCCGCTCCGTAAACCGCCGCTACTTACATTATCCCTATGTACCCCTAAACTGCTGCCCTAACATCGCCGACCCCTATATTATATTTATTAACCCCTAATCTGCCCCCCACAACGTCGCCTCCACCTGCCTACACTTATTAACCCCTAATCTGCCGAGCGGACCGCACCGCTATTATAATAAAGTTATTAACCCCTAATCCGCCTCACTAACCCTATAATAAATAGTATTAACCCCTACTCTGCCCTCCCTAACATCGCCGACACCTTACTTCAAACATTAACCCCTAATCTGCCGACTGGAGCTCACCGCTATTCTAATAAATGTATTAACCCCTAAAGCTAAGTCTAACCCTAACACTAACACCCCCCTAAGTTAAATATAATTTAAATCTAACGAACTAAATTAACTCTTATTATATAAATTATTCCTATTTAAAGCTAAATACTTACCTGTAAAATAAACCCTAATATAGCTACAATATAAATTATAATTATATTGTAGCTATTTTAGGATTAATATTTATTTTACAGGTAACTTTGTATTTATTTTAACCAGGTACAATAGCTATTAAATAGTTAAGAACTATTTAATAGCTAAAATAGTTAAAATAATTACAAAATTACCTGTAAAATAAATCCTAACCTAAGTTACAATTAAACCTAACACTAGACTATCAATAAATTAATTAAATACAATACCTACAATTATCTACAATTAAACCTAACACTACACTATCAATAAATGAATTAAATACAATATCTACAAATAAATACAATTAAATAAACTAACTAAAGTACAAAAAATAAAAAAGAACTAAGTTACAAAAAATAAAAAAATATTTACAAACATTAGAAAAATATTACAACAATTTTAAACTAATTACACCTACTCTAAGCCCCCTAATAAAATAACAAAGCCCCCCAAAATAAAAAAATGCCCTACCCTATTCTAAATTACAAAAGTTCAAAGCTCTTTTACCTTACCAGCCCTGAACAGCTCTTTTGCCTGTAAAAAAAACACATACAATACCCCCCCAAACATTACAACCCACCACCCACATACCCCTAATCTAACCCAAACCCCCCTTAAATAAACCTAACACTAAGCCCCTGAAGATCTTCCTACCTTATCTTCACCATACCAGGTTCACCGATCGGTCCTTGCTCCAAAATCTTCATCCAAGCCCAAGCGGGGGCTAGACATCCATCATCCGACGGCTGAAGAAGTCCAGAAGAGGGTCCAAAGTCTTCATCCTATCCGGGAAGAAGAGTAGATTCGGACCGGCAACCATCTTCTTCCAAGCGGCATCTTCTATCTTCATCCGATGAGGACCGGCTCCATCGTGAAGACCTCCAGCGCGGACCCATCTTCTTCCGACGACGTCCAACTGAAGAATGAAGGTTCCTTTAAGGGACGTCATCCAAGATGGCGTCCCTCGAATTCCGATTGGCTGATAGGATTCTATCAGCCAATCGGAATTAAGGTAGGAAAATTCTGATTGGCTGATGGAATCAGCCAATCAGAATCAAGTTCAATCCGATTGGCTGATCTGATCAGCCAATCAGATTGAGCTCGCATTCTATTGGCTGATCGGAACAGCCAATAGAATGTGAGCTCAATCTGATTGGCTGATCGGATCAGCCAATCGGATTGAACTTGATTCTGATTGGCTGATTCCATCAGTCAATCAGAATTTTCCTACCTTAATTCCGATTGGCTGATAGAATCCTATCAGCCAATCGGAATTCGAGTGACGCCATCTTGGATGACGTCCCTTAAAGGAACCGTCATTCTTCAGTTGGACGTCGCTGGAAGAAGATGGGTCCGCGCTGGAGGTCTTCACGATGGAGCCGGTCCTCATCGGATGAAGATAGAAGATGCCGCTTGGAAGAAGATGGTTGCCGGTCCAGATCTACTCTTCTTCCCAGATAGGATGAAGACTTTGGACCCTCTTCTGGACTTCTTCAGCCGTCGGATGATGGATGTCTAGCCCCCGCTTGGGCTTGGATGAAGATTTTGGAGCCAGGACCGATCAGTGAACCTGGTATGGTGAAGATAAGGTAGGAAGATCTTCAGGGGCTTAGTGTTAGGTTTATTTAAGGGGGGTTTGGGTTAGATTAGGGGTATGTGGGTGGTGGGTTGTAATGTTGGGGGGGGGTATTGTATGTGTTTTTGTCATATTCCTGTAGCTTTAAGAACTAAGACCAACCCACTCCTTCACCTCCCTTTAAAGGTGTGTTCAGTACACCTGTGCTTTGCTTGATAATTGAAGTTTGTAGTTCCCACTCTGCTTCAAGCTCTAAAGCTAAATTCTACAGATCCTGCTTTTGTACCTGTTAAAGGAAATCCTTGTTGTCATTTCTCCAGCTTCTAAACCTAAGAAGCATTTCCTGCTGCTTTACACTTCAAGGAACAGTCTTTGGCAGCAACTCTTGCAAGTCTGTGTTAACTCTGCAGTCTGATTTTCCAGCCAGCTCCATTACTGAGTGTTTACCTCTACCAGGAAATAAGAACATCTTCCCTGCTGTGATCCATTTTGACTCAGTGCCAACTTCACTCTCTGCAGTTCTAAACTCACTCGCAAGTATCATTAATTTTATATACAATTGTCGCTAGCTGTATATAGTCTTATCCAAAGTTCTGCTGACATACAAACTGTTAAAGTGCTCACAACTGGTTAAATCTGGCTCTCTCCTTCTCTCTGCATCACACACTCTGCCTGCTGTAACCTGATACCTCTTGATATATGGACACTGCAGACTGCAAATCAGTTTCTCATTTCTAAGCTTAACTATAAAGAGACTTTGCTATAAAATTCTGCTTTTCTCAGACAATACCAATAAGCTGCTTGTTTGCTGCCTTCTATCTTTAAAGAACAGAACTCTTTACAACTGTGTAAAATATACAAAGGCTTCATTTCATCTGTTTTATTCACTTTATTTTGATTTTGTAAAGTGTTATAAAAAGAACTTGTACTAAGTAAACCAGCTATCTCCCTTGGTAATAACCTTTTGTATAAGCCTGTTTTACTTAAGGTTCTCTGGGAATAGCCACATTATACAAGCTTATAACAGAATTATCAAGCCATAAAGAAATTTACTAACATATATACATTATAGTTTAAAGCTTGTATATAAAAAAATCATGGATCCTGCCTCAATGGCAATTGAAATAGCTTCCTTAAACCAGAAACTTGAAATTTTAGCACAAGGTTTGACTGAAGTTAAAAATGAAAACCACACCCTGAAGAGGTTAATGAATGATTTCTTTTCAAGGAAAGAGGCTGATCACCCTGAACCACAGGTTAACCCTCCACACATTTTTTCTGGTGAAAGAACACGCTTTCGTGAATTCAGAAATGCATGCATGCTGATGTTTTCCATGAAGCCCAGGACATATTATACTGACAAGATCAAGGTTTGTACTACCATCTCTTATCTAACTGGAGATCCCCGTTCGTGGGCTGATAAGTTTTATGAAACTGATGATCCTATTTTGAATTCTATCAGTGAATTTTTTAAGGAGATGGCTGTCTTATATGAGGATTGCAACACCCAGTTAACCGCAGAAACAAATTTGCGCACCCTGAAGCAAGGCAAACGTCCAGTTGAGGACTATGTGGCAGATTTTCAGCTCTGGGCTACAGATTCACAGTGGAATACTGTAAGTCTAAAAAACCAATTCCGTTTAGGTCTCTCTGAACATCTTAAGGATGAGATCTCTCGCATTGAACCTCCAGACACCATGGAATCCCTCATAAAGATATGCATAGCCATGGACAGACAATACAGAGAGAGGAGAGCTGAAAAACAACACCCAGAAACTTACCTCAAAAGGTTTACACCCTCTCATTCTGAAAAGACCTCCACAGCCCCTGTGCCCATGGAAATTGGGGCCATCCGAGGACCATTATCCCAAGAAGAGAAACAGAGAAGGAGGATTTCAAACCTCTGTATGTACTGTGGGAATAAAGAACACAGTGTCTCTTCCTGCCCTATTCTGAACCGGCAAAAAAGGGGTAAGATTCTTATAGTTAACCCAAATACTGATAACATTCATGAATCACAATTAACTTTCACATTGTCTTTACAGTGGGACCAGCATCTTCTCAAGACTGAGGCGCTGATAGATTCTGGAGCTTATGGAAGCTTCATTGACAAAACCCTTGTAGATACTAATAAAATACCTTGTGTGCAAAAGCAAACCCCTATCTATGTGAAGGTTATTGATGGCTCTACTTATTTAAAAGGCCCAATCACACACCATACTGTTCCTTTACTTGTCTCTTGTAACATGGGTCATACAGAATACATTACGTTTGATATCATTCCTAGCTCACTACACCCCTTAATATTGGGTTATCCTTGGTTAAGAAAACACAACCCTCAAATAGACTGGAGCAGTAACACAGTAACTTTCTCTTCCCCATACTGTTCTGCTACCTGTTTTCCCTGTGTGGAAATCAAAACTCTACACCCTCATATACCATTGCAGTATTCAGACTTTTCAGATGTATTTGACCTTAAGGAAGCCGAAAATCTACCTCCACACAGACCTTATGATTGCCCCATTGATACTAAACCTGGGTCTATCATACCGTTCGGCCGAATTTTTCCACTCTCTCAAAAAGAATTAAAATTTCTCAGAGAGTACCTAGACGATAATCTAAGGAAAGGTTTTATTTCTACCTCAACCTCTCCTGCAGCAGCGGGCATATTCTTTGTCACAAATAAAGATGGGACCTTACGCCCAATCATTGACTACAGAGCATTAAACTCTATTACGATTAAAAATAGGTATCCACTTCCTTTAATACCTGAATTACTTGAACGGTTAACAGATGCAACCATCTTTACCAAACTAGATTTGAAGGGAGCATACAATTTAATCAGGATAAAAAGCGGTGACGAATGGAAAACAGCATTTAGAACCCGTTATGGTCTCTTTCAATATAATGTTATGCCATTTGGCTTAACTAATGCTCCGGCCACATTTCAATTTTTCATAAACGATATTTTCAAAGACTTAATGGATTTGTGTTAGAGGTTGATGCTTCCACTGTTGGTATTGGTGCTATTCTCTCCCAACAACAAACCGATACTTCAGTCCTACATCCTGTAGCCTTTTACTCTCGACTCCTGTCTATAGCTGAAAGGAATTACTCCGTTGGGGACCTGGAACTTCTAGCTATCAAATGTGCCCTGGAACACTGGAGACACCTACTGGAAGGGACACTCAAACCTTTTACAGTTCTTACAGATCATAAGAATTTACAATATCTTAGAAAAAACAAGACCTTGTCATCAAGACAAGTCCGATGGTCTTTATTCCTGGACCGATTTAACTTTCAGATCACATATAGACCAGGTTCAAGGAACATCCAAGCTGATGCTCTTTCCCATTCTTTCATTAAACATAATGAAAAGGAAGAACAACAAACAGTTATACCGTCGACCAAGTTTATAGCTGTAACTTCTAGCCTACAAAAAGACATTTTATTAGCTTTACTAAAAGATTCTACCATTCCTTCATGCTGCGTAAAGGACACCACTTCAGGTTTATACTTCTACAACAATTTGTTATACGTTCCTCCTTCTGTAAGGAAGGAGATCCTACATCTACATCATACGAACCCTATGTCCGGTCATCCTGGAATCACTAAAACCCAGGATTTATTAACAAGGAATTACTGGTGGCCTGGTTTAAGACAAGATGTAGTTACCTTTGTGTCAAATTGTCATGTATGTGCAGCTTGCAAAAAAGAACACCACAGACCTTTTGGTTTACTAAAACCATTACCTATACCTGAAGTCCCTTGGACCATGATTGGAATGGACTTCATAGTCGAATTACCACCATCTAATTCATTCACAACCATATTAGTGGTTATAGATCATCTTACTAAACTCTCTCATTTCATACCTCTTAAGAGAATTCCAAACGCTATCACAACAGCTAAAACATTCTTTGATCACATTGTGAAACTCCATGGTTTACCGACCTCTATAGTCACTGATCGAGGGACTCAATTCACATCCAGGTTTTGGAAGGCACTATGTAAATTGTTAAGAATCTCCTCTAGAATGACAACAGCATTTCATCCCCAATCTAATGGCCTTACTGAAAGACTGAATCAGACTTTGGAGCAATACTTAAGGTGTTATATCTCACAGAACCAGGATGACTGGGTTGAATGGTTACCGCTTGCAGAGTTCGCATACAACAACTCCATCAACTCTTCTACTAAAGTCTCACCCTTCTTTGCCACTTATGGTTACCATCCAACCACTGTACCCAACTTCATCTCCACCTCAAAATCACCTTATGCTCTGGATTATGTCTCTAATTTGAAACAAACTTTGACTTCCCTAAAGATTCACTTAGAGAAATCTAAATGTACCCAAAAGAGTTATTTTGATAAAAAACATCTAACTCCACCTCAATACTCAGTTGGCGATAGAGTTTGGCTCTCAACAAAAAACCTCAAATTAAAGGTACCAAGCAAAAAAACTGGCTAACCAGTTCATAGGTCCGTTCAAGATAAAAAGAATGATCAACTCTAATGCAGCGATTCTTGATCTACCTGTATCTTACAGGATACACCCATCCTTCCATGTTTCTCTACTTAAACCCTATCAAGGATCTGATGTTAATATTCCTCAAGTCATCGAGGACACTCCTCAGCTGATAGAAGATCAAACGGAATTCGAAGTGGAATCAATTCTGTATTCGCGCCGCCGGGGTAGAACAATTGAGTATCTAGTACATTGGAAAGGGTATGGTCATGAGGAGGATTCTTGGATACCCCTTAGGGACTTACATGCTCCCCAATTGCTCACATCCTTCCATCGTCTACATCCTGACAAACCAGGTTTGGAGCCGGGAAGGGGGCGCCCCTGAAAGGGGGGATCTGTCATATTCCTGTAGCTTTAAGAACTAAGACCAACCCACTCCTTCACCTCCCTTTAAAGGTGTGTTCAGTACACCTGTGCTTTGCTTGATAATTGAAGTTTGTAGTTCCCACTCTGCTTCAAGCTCTAAAGCTAAATTCTACAGATCCTGCTTTTGTACCTGTTAAAGGAAATCCTTGTTGTCATTTCTCCAGCTTCTAAACCTAAGAAGCATTTCCTGCTGCTTTACACTTCAAGGAACAGTCTTTGGCAGCAACTCTTGCAAGTCTGTGTTAACTCTGCAGTCTGATTTTCCAGCCAGCTCCATTACTGAGTGTTTACCTCTACCAGGAAATAAGAACATCTTCCCTGCTGTGATCCATTTTGACTCAGTGCCAACTTCACTCTCTGCAGTTCTAAACTCACTCGCAAGTATCATTAATTTTATATACAATTGTCTCTAGCTGTATATATTCTTATCCAAAGTTCTGCTGACATACAAACTGTTAAAGTGCTCACAACTGGTTAAATCTGGCTCTCTCCTTCTCTCTGCATCACACACTCTGCCTGCTGTAACCTGATACCTCTTGATATATGGACACTGCAAACTGCAAATCAGTTTCTCATTTCTAAGCTTAACTATAAAGAGACTTTGCTATAAAATTCTGCTTTTCTCAGACAATACCAATAAGCTGCTTGTTTGCTGCCTTCTATCTTTAAAGAACACAACTCTTTACAACTGTGTAAAATATACAAAGGCTTCATTTCATCTGTTTTATTCACTTTATTTTGATTTTGTAAAGTGTTATAAAAAGAACTTGTACTAAGTAAACCAGCTATCTCCCTTGGTAATAACCTTTTGTATAAGCCTGTTTTACTTAAGGTTCTCTGGGAATAGCCACATTATACAAGCTTATAACAGTTTTTTTACAGGCAAAAGAGCTGAATTTCTTGGGGCATGCCCCGCAAAGGGCCCTGTTCAGGGCTGGAAAGGTAAAAGAGCTTTGAACTTTTGTAATTTAGAATAGGGTAGGGCATTTTTTTTATTTTGGGGGGCTTTGTTATTTTATTAGGGGGCTTAGAGTAGGTGTAATTAGTTTAAAATTGTTGTAATATTTTTCTAATGTTTGTAAATATTTTTTTATTTTTTGTAACTTAGTTCTTTTTTATTTTTTGTACTTTAGTTAGTTTATTTAATTGTATTTATTTGTAGATATTGTATTTAATTCATTTATTGATAGTGTAGTGTTAGGTTTAATTGTAGATAATTGTAGGTATTGTATTTAATTAATTTATTGATAGTCTAGTGTTAGGTTTAATTGTAACTTAGGTTAGGATTTATTTTACAGGTAATTTTGTAATTATTTTAACTATTTTAGCTATTAAATAGTTCTTAACTATTTAATAGCTATTGTACCTGGTTAAAATAAATACAAAGTTACCTGTAAAATAAATATTAATCCTAAAATAGCTACAATATAATTATAATTTATATTGTAGCTATATTAGGGTTTATTTTACAGGTAAGTATTTAGCTTTAAATAGGAATAATTTATATAATAAGAGTTAATTTAGTTCGTTAGATTTAAATTATATTTAACTTAGGGGGGTGTTAGTGTTAGGGTTAGACTTAGCTTTAGGGGTTAAAAAATTTATTAGAATAGCGGTGAGCTCCGGTCGGCAGATTAGGGGTTAATGTTTGAAGTTAGGTGTCGGCGATGTTAGGGAGGGCAGATTAGGGGTTAATACTATTTATTATAGGGTTAGTGAGGCGGGAGTGAGGCGGATTAGGGGTTAATAACTTTATTATAGTAGCGGTGCGGTGCGGTCCGCTCGGCAGATTAGGGGTTAATAAGTGTAGGCAGGTGGAGGCGACGTTGTGGGGGGCAGATTAGGGGTTAATAAATATAATATAGGGGTCGGCGGTGTTAGGGGCAGCAGATTAGGGGTACATAGGGATAATGTAAGTAGCGGCGGTGTACGGAGCGGCAGATTAGGGGTTAATAATAATATGCAGGGGTCAGCGATAGCGGGGGCGGCAGATTAGGGGTTAATAAATATAATATAGGGGTCGGCGGTGTTAGGGGCAGCAGATTAGGGGTACATAAGGATAACGTAGGTGGCGGTCGGCAGATTAGGGGTTAAAAAATTTTAATAGAGTGGCGGCGATGTGGGGGGACCTCGGTTTAGGGGTACATAGGTAGTTTATGGGTGTTAGTGTACTGTAGAGCACAGTAGTTAAGAGCTTTATAAACCGGCGTTAGCCCAGAAAGCTCTTAACTACTGACTTTTTTCTGCGGCTGGAGTTTGGTCGTTAGATTTCTAACGCTCACTCCAGACACGACTCTAAATACCGGAGTTAGAAAGATCCCATTGAAAAGATAGGATACGCAATTGACGTAAGGGGATCTGCGGTATGGAAAAGTCGCGGCTGGAAAGTGAGCGTTAGACCCTTTAATGACTGACTCTAAATACCAGAGGGCGTTAAAAACCAGCGTTAGGAGCCTCTAACGCTGGTTTTGACGGCTACCGCCCAACTCTAAATCTAGGCCTCAGCTTCTATTTCCACAGGAGCATGATGAGCATTAGTATTTATCAGGAGAATACATCCTGAAAAGTAAGCTGTAAGTACATATATTTATAAATGTTCTTTATTTTAAACAAATAACTCATCTCCTATTTCCTTAGGAGCATGATTAGCATTTAGTTGCCACCTGATGGCGGCAAAATAAATATAAACTCAGAATTTGAGGCCTATTTATCAAAGCGTCAACTATGTTGCCTTTGCGGGTGCCAATACGCTCGCCAAACATTGCGGCCGCGGATCTGAATACAATCTCCTTATTTATCAAAAAAGCCGTCAAAAACACGCGCGTCAAGTACGGTGCAAAGAGAATCGGACTGGTGTTAACTAACAGTCATTATTGTATATAGTGTAAATGTATTCTTTTTCTGAGCAGGACTAATTGCGAATATAGCAAGTAGCGACATATTTGGTGCAAAGTGGAGAGTGAATTATTAGAATTCTTTTTAAGATTGGACATAAATAGTTTAGTATGTATACACACACACACACATATATATATATATATATATATATATATATATATATATATATATATATATATATATATGTGTGTATGTCAGAAATCTTTTGCAAACATATTTACATGTCCCGAAGTTCCTTTTTTGTTCTAAACAATGTTGTCTGTCATATCTCTGTGTTTATTTATACCACTATATGTATATATTGTAAATGGATTATTATTCTGAGCAGGAATAATTTCGAATATAACATGTAATCAGAGTATCATATGTATTTATTTGAAATATATGACTATTTTAAAGGGATAGGAAAGTGAAAATTTAAGTTGCACTAGTGGGAGCTAGCTGCTAATTGGTGCCTGCACACATTTGTCTCTTGTGATTGGCTAAATAGATGTGTTTAGCTAGCTGCCAGTAGTGCAATGCTGTTCCTTCAGCAAAGGATAACAAGAGAATGAAGCAAATTTGATAATAGAAGTAAATTGGAAAGTTGTTTAAAATTGTATGTTCTATCCAAATTTTGAAATAATATTTTGGGGTTTCCTGTCCCTTTAAGAGCTGGGCCAGGTTTCTCTCTGCACCTGTCTTACCCCTTCTGATTGGAATCTATTTTTAAAAAACACCCCTTCGCAGGTGTTATAAAATGGCCTAGCATATAAGATGACATTTCTTACTGAAAAAGAAATTCAAGAGAAGAAAGAAATAAACTGAACATATCATGACAGTAAAAGAGAGTAATTTCTGCTGTATCTGAATCATGCCAGTTTAAAGTTAGGTGGGCTATCCCTTTACGCTATCAAGCTTAAGATTTTATTGAAACAAACATCAATTCGAATTTTAAAATCCTTGTCTAAAATATTACACTGTGTGTCCTAATGTCAGCATAAATGTTTATTTTTAATACTAATTTCCCATATACATACTTTTAAAGTATAATACACAATATAACAAATGGCACTTACAAGTTCTGATGAGTGATGAAGGACACAAGTATCGAGCAATTTGATTCGTTAGTGATAGTTTATAATGTATATTTGAATAAGATTGGCTGATGTCATAAATCATGTGATTATGCATATTCCAATCAAAAGTGGTGGGTTATTTAGGAGTTTGCGTCATAATTGGTGCGAAAAGTGTTGCGTCAAATATGGAGCAAAGTAGAGAGTGGGACTTGTATTACATGGCTTAAACATGGTGCACATAGATTTTTAAAAAAAATAAAAAGGAAGTTAGCTATATTATGTTGTATATTTATTTTATTTTTATCTCTATATCTATTAGAGCGACAAGTATGGGGCAAAACTTTGCACCAAATATGTAGAAATAATATTGTCCCCTTGATTTGTAATGAGAGACAAAGTTGTAGCATAATCCATCAGTAGTAATGTATTTTTCATTTTGATCCCTATATCTACTACTGCACTAAATGTAGAACAATAATATTGTTTGCTTTTTGAAGGGTATACATATTTAATAATGTTTGTAATTGACTTTTATTAGGTGATATGCTTCATTGTCTTGCAGCATCGGACTGTTGTTAACTAGCAGTCATCGATCTCGCATTCATTTGTGTTTTTCTCAACTTTATTCATACCATTTCATTACTGTCTATGAACAAGCACATTTCTCTTTAGCACATTGTTGGATATAGTAGAAATGTATGCTTTTTCGGAGCAGAAATAATTGACAATATAGCAAGTAGCGACATATTTTGTGCAAAGTGGACAGTGAATTATTAGAATTATTTGCAAGATTGGACATACATATTTTAGTATATATGTATATATATATATATATATATATATATATATATATATATATATATATATATATATATATATATACATATATATATATATATATATATATATATATATATATATATATATATATGACAAAAAGAGAGAAAAAGGTCCAATGGCACTACACTTTAAATAAATAGGAACTACTGCCCAATGAGAGGATACTTAAGTATTATTAACTTGAGTTCCAGGGTTGGTGCTGTGTATAATAAAGACTGAAATTGGCTGAAATTGGGGAGAATAGGAGACCCTCCACAACAAGTATACACTGATAGCACTCCTGAGTCCTAAAAGGTGGGTTAATCCCAATATATATTAGTAATCACAGAGAACTTATGTCAATTCCATTGAATGACAAAAAAACATAATTTATGTAAGAACTTACCTGATAAATTCATTTCTTTCATATTAACAAGAGTCCATGAGCTAGTGACGTATGGGATATACATTCCTACCAGGAGGGGCAAAGTTTCCCAAACCTTAAAATGCCTATAAATACACCCCTCACCACACCCACAAATCAGTTTAACGAATAGCCAAGAAGTGGGGTGATAAGAAAAAAAGTGCGAAGCATATAAAATAAGGAATTGGAATAATTGTGCTTTATACAAAAAAATCATAACCACCCCAAAAAAGGGTGGGCCTCATGGACTCTTGTTAATATGAAAGAAATGAATTTATCAGGTAAGTTCTTACATAAATTATGTTTTCTTTCATGTAATTAACAAGAGTCCATGAGCTAGTGACGTATGGGATAATGACTACCCAAGATGTGGATCTTTCCACACAAGAGTCACTAGAGAGGGAGGGATAAAATAAAGACAGCCAATTCCTGCTGAAAATAATCCACACCCAAAATAAAGTTTAACAAAAAACATAAGCAGAAGATTCAAACTGAAACCGCTGCCTGAAGAACTTTTCTACCAAAAACTGCTTCAGAAGAAGAAAATACATCAAAATGGTAGAATTTAGTAAAAGTATGCAAAGAGGACCAAGTTGCTGCTTTGCAGATCTGGTCAACCGAAGCTTCATTCCTAAACGCCCAGGAAGTAGATACTGACCTAGTAGAATGAGCTGTAATTCTCTGAGGCGGAATTTTACCCGACTCAACATAGGCAAGATGAATTAAAGATTTCAACCAAGATGCCAAAGAAATGGCAGAAGCTTTCTGGCCTTTCCTAGAACCGGAAAAGATAACAAATAGACTAGAAGTCTTACAGAAAGATTTCGTAGCTTCAACATAATATTTCAAAGCTCTAACAACATCCAAAGAATGCAACGATTTCTCCTTAGAATTCTTAGGATTAGGACATAATGAAGGAACCACAATTTCTCTACTAATGTTGTTGGAATTCACAACTTTAGGTAAAAATTCAAAAGAAGTTCGCAACACCGCCTTATCCTGATGAAGAATCAGAAAAGGAGACTCATAAGAAAGAGCAGATAATTCAGAAACTCTTCTGGCAGAAGAGATGGCCAAAAGGAACAAAACTTTCCAAGAAAGTAATTAATATCCAATGAATGCATAGGTTCAAATGGAGGAGCTTGAAGAGCCCCCAGAACCAAATTCAAACTCCAAGGAGGAGAAATTGACTTAATGACAGGCTTTATACAAACCAAAGCTTGTACAAAACAATGAATATCAGGAAGAATAGCAATCTTTCTGTGAAAAAGAACAGAAAGAGCAGAGATTTGACCTTTCAAGGAACTTGCGGACAAACCCTTATCTAAACCATCCTGAAGAAATTGTAATATTCTCGGTATTCTAAAAGAATGCCAAGAAAAATGATGAGAAAGACACCAAGAAATATAAGTCTTCCAGACTCTATAATATATCTCTCTGGATACAGATGTACGAGCCTGTAACATAGTATTAATCACAGAGTCAGAGAAACCTCTTTGACTAAGAATCAAGCGTTCAATCTCCATACCTTTAAATTTAAGGATTTCAGATCCTGATGGAAAAAAGGACCTTGAGACAAAAGGTCTGGTCTTAACGGAAGAGTCCACGGTTGGCAAGAGGCCATCCGGACAAGATCCGCATACCAAAACCTGTGAAGCCATGCCGGAGCTACCAGCAGAACAAACAAGCATTCCTTCAGAATCTTGGAGATTACTCTTGGAAGAAGAACTAGAGGCGGAAAGATATAGGCAGGATGATACTTCCAAGGAAGTGAAAATGCATCCACTGCCTCCGCCTGAGGATCCCGGGATCTGGACAGATACCTGGGAAGTTTCTTGTTTAGATGAGAAGCCATCAGAACTATTTCTGGAAGTTCCCACATTTGAACAATCTGAAGAAATACCTCTGGGTGAAGAGACCATTCGCCCGGATGCAACGTTTGGCGACTGAGATAATCCGCTTTCCAATTGTCCATACCTGGGATATAAACCGCAGAGATTAGACAGGAGCTGGATTCCGCCCAAACCAAAATTCGAGATACTTCTTTCATAGCCAGAGGACTGTGAGTCCCTCCTTGATGATTGATGTATGCCACAGTTGTGACAATGTCTTATCTGAAAACAATGAACAACTCTCTCTTCAGAAGAGGCCAAGACTGAAGAGCTCTGAAAATTGCACGGGGTTCCAAAATATTGATCGGAAATCTCACCTCCTGAGATTCCCAAACCCCTTGTGCCGTCAGATACCCCCACACAGCTCCCCAACCTGTAAGACTCGTATCTGTTGAGATTATAGTCCAGGTCGGAAGAACAAAGAAGCCCCCTGAACTAAACGATGGTGATCTGTCCACCATGTCAGAGAGTGTCGTAAAATCGGTTTAAAGATATTAATTGAGATATCTTTGAGTAATCCCTGCACCATTGGTTCAGCATACAGAGCTGAAGAGGTCGCATGTGAAAACGAGCAAAGGAGATCGCATCTAATGCGGCAGTCCTAAGATCCAACATTTCCATGCATAAGGCTACCAAAGGGAATGATTGTGACTGAAGGTTTTGACAAGCTGATATCAATGTTAAACTTCTCTTGTCTGACAAGGACAGAGTCATAGACACTGAATTTATCTAGAAACCTAAAAAGGTTACCCTTGTCTGAGGAATCAATAAACTGATTGGTAAATTGATCCTCCAACCATGAACTTGAAGAAACAACACAAGTCGATTCGTATGAGATTCTTCGAAAATGAGAAGACTGAGCAAGTACCAAGATATCGTCCAAATAAGGAAATACCAAAACCCTATTCTCTGATTACAGAAAGAAGGGCACCGAGAACCTTTGAAAAAAATTCTTGGAACTGAGGCTAGGCCAAATAGTAGAGCCACAAAACTGGTAATGCTTGTCTAAAAAGAGAATCTCAGACACTAAAAGTGATCTGGATGAATCGGAATATGCAGATACACATCCTGTAAATCTATTGTAGACATATAATGCCCTTGCTAAACAAAAGGCAGGATAGTCCTACAGTAACCATCTTGAATGTTGGTATCCTAACATAACGATTCAATAATGATAGATCCAGAACTGGTCTGAAGGAATTGACCTTCTTTGGTACAATGAAGAGATAAAATAAAACCCCAGCCCCTGTTCCAGAACTGGAACTGGCATAAATACTCCAGCCAACTCTAGATCTGAAACACATTTCAGAAATGCTGAGCCTTGCTGTGTCAATTGGGACACGGGAAAGAAAAGAATCTCTTAGCAGGAGGCCTTAACTTGAAGCCAATTCTGTACCTTTCTGAAACAATGTTTCTGAAACCAGAGATTAAGAACGGAATTGATCCAAATTTCTTTGAAGAAAACGTAATCTGCCCCATACCAGCTGAGCTGGAATAAGGGCCGCACCTTCATAGGTACTTAGGAGCTGGCTATAGGTTTCTATAAGGCTTGGATATATTCCAAACTGGAAATAGTTTCCAAACTGATACCGCTCCTGAGGATGAAGGATCAGGCTTTTGTTCCTTGTTGTGAGGAAAGGAACGAAATGATTATTTACCCTGGAAAGAAAGGGAAAGCAAAGTTGACTTAGAAGACATGTCAGCATTCCAAGTTTAATCCATAAAGCTTTTCTAGCTAAAATAGCTAGAGACATATACCTGACATCAACTCTAATGATATCAAAAGATGGTATCACCAATAAAATTATTAGCATGTTATAGAATAATAATAATGCTATAAAATTATGATCTGTTACTTGTTGCGCTAAAGCTTCTAACCAAAAAAATTGAAGCTGCAGCAACATCCGCTAAAAATATAGCAGGTCTAAGAAGATTACCTGAACATAAGTAAGCTTTTCTTAGAAAGGATTCAATTTTCCTATCTAAAGGATCCTTAAATGAAGTACTATCTGCCATAGGAATAGTAGTACATTAGCAGGAGTAGAGACAGCCCCATAACCTTAGGGATTTTTGTCCCAACAAACTCTAATCTGTCAGATGGCACAGGATATAATTTGCTTAAACGTCTAGAAGGAGTAAATAAATTACCCAAATTATTCAATTCCCTGGAAAATACTTTAGAAATAGCATCAGGGAGATAAAACACTTCTGGAATAACTACAGGAGATTTAAAAACCTTATTTAAACGTTTACATTTAGTATCAAGAGGACCAGAATCCTCTATTTCTAATGCAAATAACACTTCATTAAGTAAAGAACGAATAAATTCCATCTTGAACAAATACAAAGATTTATCAGCATCAACCTCTGAGACAGAAACCTCTGAACCAGAAGAACCATTATCAGTATCAGAATGATGATGTTCATTTAAAAATTCATCTGAAAAAAAGAGAAGTTTTAAAAGACTTTTATGTATACTAGAAGGAGAAATAACAGACATAGCCTTCTTAATGGATTTAAAAAATAAAATCTCTTATGTTATCAGGAACACTCTGAAAATTAGATGTTGACGGACAGCAACAGGTAATGTAACAGTACTAAAGGAAATTTTATCTGCATTAATAAGTTTGACATGACATGCAATACAAATAACAGCTGGAGAAACAGATACCAAAAGTTTATAGCAGACTTAGCTTGGTAGCTCCAGCACTGTGCAGTGATTTTCCTGTAGTAACTTCTGACTCAGTTGCAACGTGGAACATCTTGCAATATGTAAAAGAAAAAAACAACATATAAAGCAAAATTGATCAAATTCCTTAAATGACAGTTTCAGGAATGGGAAAAAAATGCCAGTGAACAAGCTTCTAGCAACCAGAAGCAATAAATAATGAGACTTAAATAATGTGGAGACAAAAATGACGCCCATATTTTTTAGCGCCAAAAAAGACGCCCACATTATTTGGCGCCTAAATGCTTTTGGCGCCAAAAATGACGCCACATCCGGAACGCCGACATCTTTGACGCAAAATAACGTCAAAAAATGACGCAACTTCCGGCGACACGTATGACGCCGGAAACGGAAAATAATTTTTGCGCCAAAAAAGTCAGCGCCAAGAATGACGCAATAAAATGAAGCATTTTCAGCCCCCGCGAGCCTAACAGCCCACAGGGAAAAAAGTCAAATTTTTGAGGTAAGAAAAAATATGATAATTCAATGCATAATCCCAAATATGAAACTGACTGTCTGGAAATAAGGAAAGTTGAACATTCTGAGTCAAGGCAAATAAATGTTTGAATACATATATTTAGAACTTTATAAATAAAGTGCCCAACCATAGCTTAGAGTGTCACAGAAAATAAGACTTACTTACCCCAGGACACTCATCTACATGTTTGTAGAAAGCCAAACCAGTACTGAAACGAGAATCAGTAGAGGAAATGGTAAATATAAGAGTATATCGTCGATCTGAAAAGGGAGGTAAGAGATGAATCTCTACGACCGATAACAGAGAACCTTATGAAATAGACCCCGTAGAAGGAGATCACTGCATTCAATAGGCAATACTCTCTTCACATCCCTCTGACATTCACTGCACGCTGAGAGGAAAACCGGGCTCCAACTTGCTGCGGAGCGCATATCAACGTAGAATCTAGCACAAACTTACTTCACCACCTCCCTTGGAGGCAAAGTTTGTAAAACTGATTTGTGGGTGTGGTGAGGGGTGTATTTATAGGCATTTTAAGGTTTGGGAAACTTTGCCCCTCCTGGTAGGAATGTATATCCCATACGTCACTAGCTCATGGACTCTTGTTAATTACATGAAAGAAATGGGTCAGCTAGTGGTGAGAGAATAAATAAAATATAACTTTTATTGGTTAAATTAATTAAAAATTTTCACACACACACAACACACAATTTAAAACTACGGATAGGGGGATTTACAGCGTGTCGTACGAGTAATAGGTGCTAACAGTATAGCATAATAAGTGTCAGGGTCACATCCGATAGTAGTACGTTATAGGGAAAACTAGCTAATATATAATGGCTAGAATTAATTATAGATATCTCCTATAATATTATATTATGTTGACTAATTGGTGACAACTACTCCTGGATAGGTATGGCGTTGTGAAACAGCGGAGGATATTTAAGTTGTATGTTACCAGGTGAACATTAATACTAGTGCACTATAGGATAACTCCTACATATGTGGAGATGTAAGTGTTGCTGGACACTTGAGGTTATCCTCCAGTGACCAGATTCACACGAATGGGTAGGAAAACAAGGTTGATAAGTCCATAGATTAAAAATCTATCTCTATATGTGTATGTACACATATAAATAAATATTGGATATTATTGTAGTACACCCGAGGTAAGTGGGTGCCACTGTAATCCTATCCTATTGACATAAGTTCTCTGTGATTACTAATATATATTGGGATTAACCCACCTTTTAGGACTCAGGAGTGCTATCAGTGTATACTTGTTGTGGAGGGTCTCCTATTCTCCCCAATTTCAGCCAATATATATATATATGACATTTGATAATAGGATTATACTTATTGTGGCGTCTTAAGAGTATTGACAAAAAATCATTGATGTGGTCCCTGTCTTCGCGAACAATACCCTTCACTCACACAATCCATGTGAAATAGACCTCTATCCCGTTGACCAGGATGACCATTTCACCGTCACTAAATATTTGAGATTGCGCCATCTTGAACTCTAAAATCAATCTGAATTATTTGTTAACTGCCACACAACCATCACAATTATAGATCAATTTTATTCTTCATTGTGTACAGACATATATATATATATATATATATAAATCAGGCGTCATCAATAACGGCATTATTAATAGAATGTACTCTTTAATTAATACTGTAAAAGTTTAATTGATGATTGTCTAATTGTTAACGGCTGATTGTCTACTTATTGACTACCTATAAAAGGGAATTGAAAATGGAGTCTATTAAGTCCTACTTAGCTTTGATAAGAGTTGTAGGTCTTCCTTTGATTATGTTTTCTAATATTATTATTGCAACTTTTGTGTACTTTTTTTTTTCTTTTTGGATATGGCGTCTGGAAAGACTAAGTCCGGGTGAAATGTTCAATTTAATTTTGAGCAGAATAGAGTTTTAGATACCCTTGTTTTAAAGCACTATAATTTTATTTTTGGTTGCAAAGCCCAACAGACCTCGCTCTCCAAAAAACAAGACATTTGGAGAGCTATAGCTGGCAGTGTCTCCGCCGAAGGCACTCATGCGAAATCGGTGGAGCACTGTAAGAAAAGATTCTTGGACATCAAGAGAATCTTGAAGGCCAAGCTGGCCAGGGAGAAGCAGGCTGCACGTTCTACAGGTGGTGGCGTGCCGTATACAGTTGAGCTCTCCGAATATGAGACTCAGTTGATGGAGAAGTTGGAGGCAAATATGACGCTCGGTCTGGATTTGGTTGGGCATGATACTGACAAGTTGGTAGGTAATTAAAGTTCTATTACATGTGTTTTTTATGTCGCAAAATGTTTTAAATGAAAATATATATATATATTTTTATTGAGATTATGATGTACAATTATGTTGATACTCATGTTTTATTTCATGTTTTAATTCTTTCAAGCATCTACCAGTGCTGCTGCTGCTGCAGGTACAGCTGCTGCAGGTACAGCTGCTGCTGCAAATGAAGGTGATGAAACACTACTATTGCCCGTCAGTATCCATACTTAATCCAGCCACAGCTTCTCCTCGGCCGCCACACACACGGACATTATGTGCAGCACCCCTGATGGAGCAAGCATTGGCCGTTCTACAGGTATGTTTTTTAATATTCATTTTGTTTTAATTAAAATGCTCTTACTCGTATGATTGAAAAAATATTTTTAACTCTGTATATTCACATTTGTTTTTTTCAGCTGAGGTCCAAAGGGCTTTGGGACACCCTCCAAGATCTACGATCTCCTCCTCAGGTGACAAAAACAAGATCAAACATTAATGTAATGTATGCTCACATTAGCAGGACTGTCAATAGCTCAATGTGAAAGTTAAATTTGTATTAATGAAGAATTATCACAGTCTTAAAAACTAATGTTAAATTACATAGATTGTTTATATAATCTCTCATTTTATAGTATTTTAAAGAATAGTATAGTTAAATTATGATATTCCTCATTTACATAGAACATGCATTTTATATACACATCCTAAAATTGGCCTATAGTTAAATTTCTATTTTTTTATTATTATCCTTAGTTTAAAAATAATTTAAAGGGATCTGAAACACAAGCCTTTACTCTGTGGACTCCGATAGAGAATACTATATTAATCATTTTTAAAATGTACTTCTATTAATTAATTTGCATCATTCTCTTGTTATCCTTTGCTGAAAGGTTTATCTTGGTAAGCTCTGTAGTATCAAAGAACCAAGGTTATAGATGATTGGTTGATGCATATATATATATATATATATATATATATACTGATTGTCATTGGTTCACCAATGTGTTCAGTCAGCAACCAGTAGTGCATTGCTGCTCATTCAACAAAACATATCGAGTGAATGAAACAAATTAGATAATAGAAGTACATTTGTTTTAAAAATGTAAATTGTATTCTCTAGCTTAATCAAGAAAGAACATTTTTGATTTGCCGGTCCCTTTAAACTTAGAAAAAATCACAGGTTTGGATCATCACCTGTGTATTGCCTGATGATTGCTTGCCTATATTTCAATAATAATCATCAAGTGATACCTATGTGCCTAACAAAACACAGAACATCGAAGACTACATTTTAGAAAATATAAGCATTGAAAACTTTTAATTTTGGCCTTGAGAAAGTTCATTCAAATTGCATGCTCTATCACCAGCATTAAGGCTGTGACACACTGCAAGCAGAGCGACGCGCAGCATGTAGATGCAGCTGTGCGCGCTCAGTGTGTCTTGCCTTTTCATCTCTGAGCACTCTGCTGCGTCAGGTTGCGTAGCTAAGCGCTCAGAGATGAAATATTTGAACTTCAGAAGCGATGCAACGCGAAGCAGCTGCTTTGCCTCGCGCCGCATCGCTTGCAGTGTGTCACAGCCTTTACCCTTATATTTTGATTTGAAAATTCCTTTAACTTATACAAACATCTGCATTATCGCAAAGATAGATGTGTATATATATATATATATATATATATATATATATATATATATATATATATATACATTGATTGGAGTAGCCGTGTTAGTCCAGAGATTTAGATATCAAAATAACAAGAGTATTGCATTGAGCAATGATACTTTTTTTATTGGACTTACTATACATTTATAAGTTGACAAGCTTTCGGAAGAGTTCCTTCCTTTATCAAGTCTAAAGCAATACTGACCAATTCAATGGAATTTACAGATTATATCTTAAAATACAGAATAGCTAAGAAGACAGTGCAGGGAGAGGAGGAGGTGTTGTAAAAATCATGAGGGGGGCTTAGGTAACAGGCAGACAGTGTCCAGTGTAGGAGAACAGACAGGGGAAATATATAGCTTTACATAGAGCATATACTGACAAAAAATTATATATCAACATTGAATCAATATCTATAAAGATGTGAAATTGTATATAAGTGTAGACATAGGCTTACCTGTGTACCTATGTATAAAGAATGTGGAATATACAATGTAATTGACTAAATGAAAGTACATTACAAAATATTTTGATAATGTGTTAAGAATCCAGAGTCCACATTTAGTCCAGAATTAAACAGGTTGAAGTGCATTATCATTTTCAATTCAAAGGTTTTTCTTTCCATGGTGTTTTTGAAGTTGCCTCTGAGAATTTTGATTTTGAGGTTTTGGATGGAGTGGTCAGGTTGGGTGAAATGGTGACCAACAGGCGTGCAGTATTTTGTTTCACAGTCGTTTTTGATTGATTGTCTGTGTAAGTTCATTTGAAGGTGCAGTTTTTGGCTTGTTTCTCCAATATAGCATCCCACTTCACATGCAGTGCAATGTATCATGTATACCATATTTGCAGATATACATGAATATGCCCCTTTAATGTTATAAGATTTATTATTGTGATTTGCTGTGCTGCTTTCACAAACGTGTTGACACAGTTTGCAGAGAGCTTTAAAGCAACACTTGGTTCCATTCTGAGTGTTCTTTTTCTCAAGGGGTAGCTTCCTATGTACCAGTTTCTGCTTTAGGTTAGGTGGTTGTCTGTATGCCAGGATTGGGGGTTTTGGAAAGATTTTTTTTGAGTGTGGGATCCTCTAAGAGTAGTGGCTGTAAGTCTTTTATGATTTTTCGTATCCCTTCCACAGCAGGGTTGTATTTGACTACTAGTGGGATGTGTGATATGTTTTTCTTCTCCCTGTATTGCAGTAATTGTTCACGTGGAATATTGAGGGCAGAGATAATTTTTTTATTTATAATCCTTGTTTTGTAATCTTTTTCTCTGAATGATTGGGACAGTGTGATGAGGTGTTTGTCACGGTCCTTGGTATTTGAGCAAATTCTGTGGTATCTTGTAGCCTGACTGTAGATTATGGATTTTTTAATGTGATTGGGGTGGGAGCTGGAGCTGTGGAGGTAGCTGCATCTATTTGTTGGTTTCCTGTATACAGATGAGTGCAGTTTGCCATTTGTGATGGATATTGTTGTATCCTGGAAGCTGACACAGTCTCTAGAAAAGTTCATTTTAAGCTTGATTGATGCATGAAATAGATTAAATGATTTATGAAAATGTTCAAGGTTTTTTTCTCCTTCTGTCCATATGATGAAAATATCATCTATGTAGCGAAAGTATTTGAAGGGTTTGTGAGGGTGAGTGGCTAGGAATCTCTGTTCTAAGTCAGCCATGAAGAGGTTTGCGTACTGTGGTGCCATTTTGGTGTCCATGGCTGTTCCCATGGTTTGTAAGTATATGGAGAGGTTGAAGATGAAATAATTGTAAGTATAAATTCTGTAAGTTTACTGACTGTAGAAGCACTATATGTCTGGTTAGGGCTGTTGGAGGAAAGAAAGTTTAAGCAGGCATCAATACCATCTTTATGTGGAATATTGCTGTACAGGGATTCCACATCCATTGTCACAAGTATAGTATCCTCTGGCAATTCTGTTATCTGGCTGATTTTGTTCAGAAAATCAGTGGTGTCTTTTATAAAGCTAGTGGTGTTAATAACTAAAGGCTTAAGAATATTCTCCACTAGGCCCGATATTTGCTCAGTCAGAGTGTCCATGCCTGTTATTATTGGTCTTCCTGGGTTCCCTGGTTTGTGGGTTTTTGGGAGCATGTAGAATGTCCCTATGCTAGGGTTAGAGGGCACCAGTTTGTCCAGTTTATGTTGCGTGTGTTTAGGGAATGTTTTAATTAGTTTTCTAAGTTGCAAAGTGTATTCCTGGGTGGGGTCCTTTTCCAGTTTTTTGTAATAAGTTTGATCTGATAATTGTCTATTTCCCTCTGTGATGTAGTCCTGTGTATTCATGATCACCACTGCTCCTCCCTTGTCCGCAGGCTTAATGGTAATATTTTCATTATTTCTTAAGTTTTTTATAGCGTTTTTTCTCAGTGTGAGAGGTTATACATAATTTTTTTCTGCTGTGTGTTGAGCAGAGATGCAGTTCTCAACTGGAAGCTTTCAATATAGCTGTCCAATTTTGTGTTGCGTCCTGGTGCAGGTGTGAAGATTGTGTTCTTTTTCCTTCCATTGTAGTCCTTCATAGTGCTGGTATTTTCTTTGTCATAGAAGAATTCTTTTAGCCGCAATCTCCTGAAGAATTCTTCTAAGTCTGAGTACAGTTGGATTTTGTCTAGATTTGTACTTGGACAGAATGATAATCCTTTACACATTACTGATATCTCTGGCCCTGACAGGTGATAGTTTGAAAGGTTCACAATCCCTGAGTTTTCTGTGTGGTTTTCTTGGTTGGTGAAAGTTTGTGTTTTGAATGAGGTGCTGTTATTGTCTGTGGACGTTTGGTCATTTGTTGTTGAAGTTGATCTGTCACCTGGAGCTCTGTTTTCTTGCATTTGGTGTTTTATTCTGTTTTGTTACAGGCAAGCCAAAACAAGCCAAAAACTGCACCTTCGAATGAACTTACACAGACACTCAATCAAAAACCACTGTGAAACAAAATACTGCACGCCTGTTGGTCACCATTTCACCCAACCTATCCACTCCATCCAAAACCTCAAAATCAAAATTCTCAGAGGCAACTTCAAAAACACCATGGAAAGAAAGACCTTTGAAATGAAATCAGACTGAGACGAGAAGTGCAAAAATAATCACACCTTTATTAATAGCAAAAAATAATAAAAAGTCCACAAGTCAAATAACAAGCCAGGAATCAAAACCAGAGCTGGTAGTCAGACAAGCCGAGTCAGGAGCCAAAGCGAGTAGTCAGACGAGCCGGAATCAGGAACAAGGAGAACAGCAGAGTCAGGAACAAGCCAGGGATCAGGAACCAGGAAGGACGTCAGACAGCCAGGTAATACACAGGAGCTCTCACAAACAGGTCTGAGACAACGCAAGGACAAAGCATACTGAACAGAGGCCCTTTAAATAATAAGTGATGACATCACAATTCTGAGACTGCATCCTGTCTCACATGGATGATGTAAACCAGTCTGGCAATAAAAGGAAGTGCAGGAAGTGAGCAGCATCCCCCACAATGCACCATAGTCAGGAAGAGAGGTGAGTAAAATGGCTGCCAGCAGCACATTGCAAACAAGTCAGGAAAAAACCCTGACAGTACCCTCCCCTCAACGACCCCTCCCCCGCGGGAGGACAAAAGGCTTATTGGGGAAACGGGCATGGAAGGCACGGAGGAGGGCGGGAGCATGAACATCAGAGGAGGGAACCCATGAACGCTCCTCTGGACCGTAGCCCCTCCAATGAACCAAATACTGTACGCGGCCCCTGGACATACGAGAGTCAATAATGCTGCTGACCTCATACTCCTCATGGTTGTCAACAAAGATAGGACGGGGACGAGGCAACACAGTGGTAAACCGATTACAAACCAATGGTTTCAAGAGGGAGACATGAAAAACATTGGAGATGCGCATTGCAGGAGGAAGGTCAAGAGCGTAGGCCACAGGATTGACCCGTCGGAGTATTCGAAAAGGACCAACATAACGGGGAGCCAGTTTATTGGAAGGCACACAAAGGTTCAAGTTGCGGGAGGACAGCCAAACTCTCTCACCAACCTGGTAGGTGCAGGCAGACGCCTACGATCAGCCTGGAACTTTTGGCGCTGCATAGAACGATGAAGGCAATCCTGAATCTGCACCCACGTGGAACGGAGTTGCCGGAGATGCTCCTCCAAAGCCGGAATACCCTGAGACATGAATGAATCGGGCAACAAGGATGGTTGCAACCCATAATTCGGCATGAACGGGGATAACTTGGAGGAAGCATTAATAGCACTATTACGAGCAAACTCTGCCCAAGGTAACAGTTCAGACCAATTATTGTGGTGATCTGAGACATAGCAACGGAGGAACTGTTCCAGAGCTTGATTAGACCGTTCCGCAGCCCCATTGGATTGAGGGTGATATGCAGAGGAGAAGGAGAGCTGGATCCCCATTTGAGCACAAAAGGAACGCCAAAATCTGGAGACAAACTGGCTACCCCGGTCCGACACTATCTCCTTGGGTAACCCATGTAAACGGAAGACCTCACGGGCAAAAATTGAAGCAAGCTCCTGAGCGGTAGGCAACTTCTTCAAGGGAATGCAATGTGACATTTTAGAAAAACGGTCAACCACCATAAGTATAACAGTATTGCCATTGGAAACAGGGAGCTCAACAATGAAGTCCATGGAAAGATGTGTCCAAGGACGCTCACCATTAGCAATAGGTTGAAGAAGACCCACAGGAAGACGTCGAGGAGTCTTATTTTGTGCACAAACTGAGCAGGAGGCAACATACGCAGCAACATCAGAACGAAGACCTGGCCACCAGAATTGTCGAGTGACAGACCAAATCATTTGGTTCTTGCCTGGGTGACCTGCGGCTTTAGGATAGTGGTAAGTGTGCAAAAGTTTAGTTTGAAGATTCTCAGGAACAAAACACTTACCACTAGGTTTCTCAGGAGGTGCATTGGTTTGTGCAGCCAGGATCTCCTCCCCCAAGGGAGAAGTCAAATTAGTACGTATGGTAGCCAAAATATGGTCAGGAGGTATAACTGGAGTAGGTACAGACTCCTCCTTGGACAGAGGTGAAAATTGTCGAGAGAGAGCATCAGCCCTAACATTCTTACTACCAGGCAGGTAGGAGACCACATAATTAAATTGAGACAAATATAGCGCCCATCTGGCCTGTTGGGGCGACAAACGTTTTGCTTCAGATAGATAAGTTAAATTCTTGTGGTCAGTAAGAATGAGCACTGGCACGCTAGTACCCTCGAGAAGATGCCTCCATTCCTTGAGTGCCAAAATTATGGCCAGTAATTCCCTGTCGCCAATTTAATAATTGCACTCCGCTGGAGACAATTTCTTAGAGAAGAAACCACACGGATGCAAGGAACCGTCAGGCGTAGGACGTTGAGACAAGAGGGCACCTACTCCAGTCTCAGACGCATCGACCTCAAGAACAAAAGGCAGGACAGGGTTAGGTTGAGCCAGAACTGGAGCGGCAGCAAAGGCAGTCTTAAGACTATCAAAGGCCTCAATGGCAGTAGGTGACCAATGGAGTGGATCATTCTCTTTACGGGTCATGTCTGTGATAGGTTTGACCAAGGAAGAAAAGTTTTTAATAAACTTTCTATAGTAATTGGCGAACCCCAAAAAACGTTGAATAGACCGAAGACCAACTGGGCGAGGCCACTGCAGAACTGCAGATAACTTGTCAGGATCCATGGAGAACCCTGCAACGGAGATAACATAACCTAGGAAGGTTACTTGAGTCTGATGGAACTCACATTTCTCAAGTTTACAAAACAGGCCGTTCTCACATAGTCTCTGAAGAACCCGTGTAACATCAGAACGATGAGCCTCAAGTGTGGGTGAGTGTATGAGGATGTCGTCTAAGTACACCACAACACACTGTTGCAACATATCTCGTAGGACATCATTAATAAATTCCTGGAAAACAGCAGGAGCATTACATAGGCCAAAGGGCATTACAAGACACTCATAATGACCGCTCCTGGTGTTAAATGCTGTTTTCCATTCGTGGCCCTCCTTGATCCTAACGAGATTGTACGCTCCTCTCAAATCAAGCTTAGTAAAGACCGTAGCTCCCTTGAGGCGGTCAAAGAGTTCCGTAATGAGCGGAATAGGGTAAGCATTCTTAATGGTAAGACGATTAAGACCCCTATAGTCGATGCATGGTCTTAACTCGCCACCCTTTTTCTTCACAAAGAAGAAGCCAGCCCCTGCAGGAGAGCAGGATTTGCGGATGATCCCCTGCGACAGAGCATCGGAAACATACTCCTCCATAGCACAATTCTCTGCAACAGACAGAGGGTAAATCCGGCCCCCGAGGAGGAATGGCTCCGGGTTGCAGGTCTATGGCACAATCGTAAGACCGGTGAGGAGGCAACGTACTGGCACGCACCTTGTCAAAAACGTCTAGGAACTCTCGTTACTCTTCTGGCAATTGAGATACTGAAGAAGTGCACAAGACTAACTGGTTTCTGAAGACAAGTGGAAATACATTGCGGAGACCACAACAAAATTTCGGACCTGCGCCAGTCGAGACTGGGATTGTGCTTTTGGAGCCAGGGATAACCCAGAACAACCGGAAAATGCGGAGAGTTTATCACCTGGAACTGGAGGGTTTCAAAATGGAGAGCCCCAACAGCCATGGACAACGGAGCGGTTTCGTGAGTAACGAGTGCGGACAGAAGGGGCCTGCCATCAATGGCCTCAATAGCAAGCGGAACGGACCAAGGCAAAACAGGAATGGAGTGCTTCGATACAAAAGCACGGTCAATGAAATAGCCCGCAGCACCGGAGTCAACAAGAGCCTGGGTGACTATGGAGGAGTCCACCCAGGAAAGAACAACCGTGACCAAAGGTTTCTCCTTTAGCGGTTCCGGGGACAAGGATAAACCACCTAAGGTCTGCCCCGACAGGACCTTAGGTGTGAGCGTTTCCCGGCCGTGTAGGACAAGACTTCAAAAGGTGCCCCTGTAACCCACAATAGAGGCAGAGCCCCTCCCTCCTCCTAAAGGCCCTCTCCGCCGCGGAGAGATGTGTGAATCCCAACTGCATCGGCTCAGCAGTACCTGGTGACTCGGGACCAGGAGGCATGAGAGGAGAGGGAGGCATGGGTGGGAACGAACACGTAGGAGACAACGGTACAGGAGGCTTCCACAAGCGCTCCTTGAAAGAAGGCCTCTCACTTAGTCTGATGTCAATTAGGATCAAAAAAGACACCAATGCCTCGAGATCCTCTGGTAAATCTCTGGCAGCAACTTCGTCTTTAATCGCATCAGAGAGCCCATGAAAGAAGGCGGCAACAAGGGCTTCATTGTTCCAGCCTACCTCTGCTGCAAGCGTACGGAACTCAATGGCATACTGAGCAACCGATCTTGTACCTTGCTGAATGGACATGAGTAGTTTAGCAGCAGAGGAGGAGCGAGCTGGAACATCAAATACCCTTCGAAAGGAGGCCACAAATTCAGGGTAATTTGAAATCACAGGTTTATTAGTCTCCCACAAGGGATTAGCCCAGGCAAGAGCTGTGTCAGAGAGTAACGAGATGAGAAATCCCACCTTAGCTCTGTCAGAGAGAAACGCCTGAGGTAACATCTCAAAGTAAATGCCCACCTGGTTCAAAAACCCTCTGCACTGATTAGGATCGCCTCCATATCGCTGAGGTAGAGGTGCAGAACCGGACATGCTCCTGGTAGGCATAGGTGCCGCAGCGGAAACAGGAGCAGCCATAACTTGCGGGACACTTTGGTCCAAATGTGCAGTGCGAGTCAGCAGGGTTTGCAGGTCTAGTGCAAATTGATCCAAGTGATCCTGTTCATCCATCCTGGAAATTATGGCAGGTAAAGGTGGATTATTAGCACCATTAGGATTCATGGTCCTTGCGTAATGTCAGGGTGCCAGGAATCAGACTGAGACGAGAAGTGCAAAAACAATCACACCTTTGTTAATAGCAAAAAATAATAAAAAGTCAACAAGTCAAATAACAAGCCAGGAATCAAAACCAGAGCTGGTAGTCAGACCAGCCGAGTCAGGAGCCAAAGCGAGTAGTCAGACGAGCCGGAATCAGGAACAAGGAGAACAGCAGAGTCAGGAACAAGCCAGGGATCAGGAACCAGGAAGGACGTCAGACAGCCGGGTAATACACAGGAGCTCTCACAAACAGGTCTGAGACAACGCAAGGACAAAGCATACTGAACAGAGGCCCTTTAAATAATAAGTGATGACATCACAATTCTGAGACTGCATCCTGTCTCACATGGATGATGTAAACCAGTCTGGCCATAAAAGGAAGTGCAGGATGTGAGCAGCATCCCCCACAATGCACCATAGTCAGGAAGAGAGGTGAGTAAAATGGCTGCCAGCAGCACATGGCAAACAAGTCAGGAAAAAACCCTGACAATAGGTACACAGGTAAGCCTATGTCAACACTTTTGTCTTTTATTTAACTTTTGTATTCCCCCTGTATATACAATTTCACATCTTTATAGATATTGATTCAATGTTGATATATAACTTTATGTCAGTATATGCTCTATGTAAAGCTATATATTTCCCCTGTCTGTTCTCCTACACTGGACACTGTCTGCCTGTTACCTAAGCCCCCCTCATGATTTTTACAACACCTCCTCCTCTCCCTGCACTGTCTTCTTAGCTATTCTGTGTTTTAAGATATAATCTGTAAATTCCATTGAATTGGTCAGTATTGCTTTAGACTTGATAAAGTAAGGAACTCTTCCGAAAGCTTGTCAACTTATAAATGTATAGTTAGTCCAATAAAAAAGTATCATTGCTTAATGCAATACTCTTGTTATTTTGATATCTATCTATATATATATATATATATATATATATATATATATATATATATATCGATGTTACAATCTAACTATTAATTTAAAAAAATTAAGTTTGGACATGCACATCCATGTGGCTCAGAATAAGATATTCTCTGTGCAACAGCATTGTCAATACTCAAGCTTCTCACAGCACCAGTGGGGCTTGTAATCATGTCAGTGATTAAGAAACAGTCTAAACAGATTTTGAAAATGTTCAATTAAGAAAAGTGCTGTGTTGAAAATGCTGGTTCATGGTGAATACACTTTTGAAAATGATATAGCTTTTATAATAAGCACTTTTGTTCAAACATTTATATAGCAACATTTTTAATTCTTTAATCCATTTAAAATAACATTAACTATCCAAATTGTTCACGTTAAAATATAGTGTCTTAAATTTACAATCTCGATAGGAATCAGGGAAGATATATTTTTAATTTCATATGCCTTTAATCTTTCACTTTACATTACATTGGATTACAATATTTTATTTTTTATTCACATTTCTTTAGATATGGAACATGCACTTAATGTTTCAGAGAAGATCGACGGTTGTGTTCGACAGTTGAGAACTATTGTGGCGGAAGAGGAGGAGTCCCTGGGAGAGACCCAATATCCAGAATCCCAGGAGCAGGGAATCTCCCAGGGGACATCGGATTTAGAGGCTCTCAGCTGTGCTGCCCCTCCTGACCCAGAAGACCCAGCTGCTCTGGACCCGTATGACCCTCCTGCACCTGTTGCTCATGCTCCATCAGCTCATGGCCGTGCTGATCCTGGCCACAAACTGCATCCCATCAATGATGATGAGGCAGTTCGTCAAATGTTACATCTGGCCAGGCAGTACCGGGATGATCACCATGAGTTGCATGGGGCATTAAGATCATCTGTTGAGCAACGGGGCAGATATTAGAGAGGGGCATTATAGTAGATAGGGAAAGATTAGATTTAGAGAGGGAAAGGTTGAGAATAGAATCAGCTAGAATAGATTTAAAGAGGGAAAGATTTGATCATGAACGGATAAGGGATAGTGCAAGATTAAAATTAGAGAGGGATATATTTTTTTACAAAAGGCAGAGGGATAGTGATAGACTAAATTTTGATAGGGAGAGATTAGAAGTAGATAGGGCCAGGGCAGCTGTAGAGCAGGGAGAACTCCAGCATCGGGAGAGGGCAGATGAAGACAACCATATTTTTAATCGTCAGTTGTTTTTAATGTTTGGGAGAAGGGGAACAAGGGGGAGATCCCCCCCCCCTCTCTCCATCACCCAAAAAAAGAAAAGATTAGGGTGTTTTAATTTGCTCATTTTATTAGGGTTTTTAATGTGCTCATTTTAGTTTTATTTGTTTTATTATGTCTGTTATTATTTATTTTGTTAATTTGTTTTTTTAATCAAAATATGTAATAAAATATTTTGATTCAGAATAGATGTGTTTGTTTGTTCTTACTTTATTCACATATTACAAATGTTACAAATGATTGATGATCAAATTCAATGCATATGTAAGATATTCTTTACTCTGATTATTAAAGGTTCAATCTACGCCATATAATTTTTTAAAAATTATTTTTAAATATATAATATTGACCTTTTGCATAAACAACTCACTTATAATAAAGGTTACATGAATCAATAATTATAATTTAATGATTCATAATTAACATGTGATAGTCAAGTAATTTGAAATTTATTTAAATTGTGTAAATGTATTCATTCTTATATTTCATAATTATATTGTAATGCTCGTGGGATATTCCTCTATCAGACCGAACTTGGCCAGTAGTCTTGTTATCTCGGCGTTGAGCCGGAAAGATAGGGAATATCCCAGAGCAGAGAAAGTAAGTAAGATGCGGTAGGTGACACTCACCACAGGCAGGTCAGTCCCCAGTGACAACGGCAGAGCGGTCCAAGGCAAACCAGAAGAATTGTCAGGCAGGCAGGATTCAACAACAGTAAAGCAGTCCAAGGGCACACCACTAGAATGGTAAGGCAGGCAGGATTCGGCAACAGTAAAGCAGTCCAAGGGCACACCACTAGAAAGGTCAGGCAGGCAGGAATTGGCAACAGTAAAGCAGTCCAGCAATTATAGGGTTAAGAGGCAGAGTAGTCAGGCAAAGTTAGCAGCAAATATCAATCCAGCAATTATAGGGTTAAGAGGCAGAGTAGTCAGACAGCCAAAGTTAGCAGCAATAAATAAAAAGAGAGAAGCGCTCAACCTGGCAACGAACAATAGCATAATAGCTTGTTCTATGGCTAGTTACCA